>NC_053164.1:32626125-33363625 GCF_016835505.1 Polypterus senegalus
TATTACAATTGTCAACTGCGAGGATTAACTGCTACAAACAGGATTGCCATTTTGTAAAAACCAAATGTTAAACTAATGGCTGCTAAATCACATGCAGCAGAGCAGCAGAGCTCTTTTCGACTAACCAAACCCACAGTGACTAATACAACGCTGCCCACAATAAAGAAACGTTCGTGCATCGTGGCCTCAGTTAGGAGTCATAAGATAGTGAAAAGCACAACCATCACACGCAGAGGGGACACACACAGCTAGTCCGTACTCGCAAGTCTAAGGCTTTCAAGGTAAATTCATTATGTTGCTAAGCACATGGGATAAATACAAGCAGAAACAGCTTTGACTTTAGATATCCAAATACTGTTGATAAATGCAAGAATTGACAAGTTCAAAAATGAATTGCATAGCATTCTGAAGTACCTGGGACTTAGTGAAGTGCTTTGAAAGTGGGAGCATTTTAATGTGTTTATTTACGACCTCAAAGAGACACAAATCACATTTTGGTTAAATAAATACTTTAATAACTGAGGCTGATTTAAAAATGACAGTGATAACAGTTTCTAATTACATATAGATAGATAGATAGATAGATAGATAGATAGATAAGGCACCATATAATAGATAGATAGATAGATAGATAGATAGATAGATAGATAGATAGATAGATAGATAGATAGATAGATAGATAGATAGATAGATAGAAAGCACTATAATAGATAGATAGGATAGATAGATAGATAGATAGATAGATAGATAGATAGATAGATAGATAGATAGATAGATAGATAGATAGATAGATAGATTTTTTTTTTTTTAAAAACAACTTTATTAAATTCAGTATAAAATTCATTAAAAACACAAAGTCCAACCACAGAAAAAAACAAAACATAATAAAATCACATTTTAAACTTCTAAATACCCCCAGTCCATCCCTTATTCATTTCATAAATACCCTAACCCAAACCCTTGCCCCTTCATTCATCCCTTCCATCCCACAATTCCACTCATTTATTACAATACTCTATAGATTTATGCTCATACATATACTATTAATAATAAAATTAGAATTAGAATGCAAAGTGAACTTCATCATTGTCATAATTACACAATACATTATTTATACACCACTTATCCTTAAACTGTGAAAGATTTCTAGTAGTTTTATAAAAGTTCAGATCTACTTCTATTCTACTTTTACAAGTCATTTTAAATAATACTGTGGGGTCTGTGCTGCCTGCTCCTTTATCCTTATTTTTCCGGGTTTTCCATATTCCCAGTTTCGCCTATCCTAAAATAAAGTTAACCAGGTTAATATTTGTATTTGTTTTTTTTGAGCTCTTTACCCCAAACACAAACACCATCCTATTATAACAGACCCCCAGACCTTCAATCAGCTGTTTTATCATTTTAAAAAAAGCCCCCAATCTCTCACAAAACATAAAACAGTGAAATACAGTCTCCCTCAACCCACAGAAAGGGTAGGTATCTGAAACCCCGGGACAAATAACTGATAAAAAGGAGTTCACAGCTACTATACCATGCAATATCCTCCACTGTAAATCCCCTACCCTACTGGTCAATGGTGGTCTATATAGTGATCTCCAGGCTGGCAGGGTTCCTTCAGGAATAACAATCTTCTTCCTCCAGGGTGTGTCGGCCTTCAGTGCTTTCAGTTGATCCTGGTTCTTTACTTTTACGCAGATCCTGTAGAGCTGTTTGATAGATAGATAGATAGATAGATAGATAGATAGATAGATAGATAGATAGATAGATAGATAGATAGATAAGGCACTATACAGTGGTGTGAAAAACTATTTGCCCCCTTCCTGATTTCTTATTCTTTTGCATGTTTGTCACACAAAATGTTTCTGATCATCAAACACATTTAACCATTAGTCAAATATAACACAAGTAAACACAAAATGCAGTTTTTAAATGATGGTTTTTATTATTTAGGGAGAAAAAAATCCAAACCTACATGGCCCTGTGTGAAAAGGTAATTGCCCCCTTGTTAAAAATAACCTAACTGTGGTGTATCACACCTGAGTTCAATTTCCGTAGCCACCCCCAGGCCTGATTACTGCCACACCTGTTTCAATCAAGAAATCACTTCAATAGGAGCTGCCTGACACAGAGAAGTAGACCAAAAGCACCTCAAAATCTAGACATCATGCCAAGATCCAAAGAAATTCAGGAACAAATGAGAACAGAAGTAATTGAGATCCATCAGTCTGGTAAAGGTTATAAAACCATTTCTAAAGCTTTGGGACTCCAGCAAACCACAGTGAGAGCCATTATCCACAAATGGCAAAAACATGGAACAGTGGTGAACCTTCCCAGGAGTGGCCGGCCGACCAAAATTACCCCAAGAGCGCAGAGACGACTCATCCGAGAGGTCACAAAAGACCCCAGGACAACCTCTAAAGAACTGCAGGGCTCACTTGCCTCAATTAAGGTCAGTGTTCACGACTCCACCATAAGAAAGAGACTGGGCAAAATGGCCTGCATGGCAGATTTCCAAGACGAAACCACTGTTAAGCAAAAAGAACATTAGGGCTCGTCTCAATTTTGCTAAGAAACATCTCAATGATTGCCAAGACTTTTGGGAAAATACCTTGTGGACTGATGAGACAAAAGTTGAACTTTTGGAAGGCAAATGTCCCGTTACATCTGGCGTAAAAGGAACACAGCATTTCAGAAAAAGAACATCATACCAACAGTAAAATATGGTGGTGGTAGTGTGATGGTCTGGGGTTGTTTTGCTGCTTCAGGACCTGGAAGGCTTGCTGTGATAGATGGAACCATGAATTCTACTGTCTACCAAAAATCCTGAAGGAGAATGTCCGCCATCTGTTTGTCAACTCAAGCTGAAGCGATCTTGGGTGCTGCAACAGGACAATGACCCAAAACACACCAGCAAATCCACCTCTGAATGGCTGAAGAAAAACAAAATGAAGACTTTGGAGTGGCCTAGTCAAAGTCCTGACCTGAATCCAATTGAGATGCTATGGCATGACCTTAAAAAGGCGGTTCATGCTAGAAAACCCTCAAATAAAGCTGAATTACAACAATTCTGCAAAGATGAGTGGGCCAAAATTCCTCCAGAGCGCTGTAAAAGACTCATTGCAAGTTATCGCAAACGCTTGATTGCAGTTATTGCTGCTAAGGGTGGCCCAACCAGTTATTAGGTTCAGGGGGCAATTACTTTTTCACACAGGGCCATGTAGGTTTGGATTTTTTTTCTTCCTAAATAATAAAAACCATCATTTAAAAACTGCATTTTGTGTTTACTTGTGTTATATTTGACTAATGGTTAAATGTGTTTGATGATCAGAAACATTTTGTGTGACAAACATGCAAAAGAATAAGAAATCAGGAAGGGGGCAAATAGTTTTTCACACCACTGTATAACACAACGTTTCTCAACCTTTAAGTATTTGCGACCCATAACAGTTTTAATCGCGCCACCCTAACATTTATTTTGAAATGTAGATGCATATTTTATTATACCTACTTAACTTTTATCGCCATTTATCTAACTCTATATTTATTGTTCTAGTATCAGAATGTAGTTTCATTTGTTTTGGTTCCAACAGATGTTTTTTTCATGTTTTTGATTCTTGTTTTCTTTTTTTCACATCTTCGCGTCCCCCTTTTTGTTACTTCGCACCCCCCTAAGACGGCCCACCCCACAGGTTGAGAACCACTGATATAACAGATAGTTTGCTTGGTGTCATGGTGTATTATCATGCTGGAAGGAGCCATAGGAAGATGGGTACATTGTGGCCATGAAGGGCTGTGCATGGTCAGCAGCAGCACTGAATTAGGCCATAGCATTGAAGTGATGATTACTTGGTGTTGACAAAAAAACATTCCCCACACCATTACACCACCAACACCACCAGCCTGGATTGTTCCCACAAGGCAGTTTGGCTGCATGGATTCATGTTGTTAGCCCCAAATTCTGACCCGATGATGTGTGTCCCTCAGGAGTAATTGACATTCATCACACCAGGCTACATTTTTCCAGTCTTCAACTGACCAGATCTGGTGAGTCTGCAGCCTTGGCTTTTGGTACTTGGCTGACCCCACGTGGTCTTCTGCTGTTGTAGCCCACTCGCCTCAAGGGTCGATGTGTTGCGAGTTCTGAGGTGCTTTTCTACTCACCACAGTCGTACGCAGTGGTTATCTCGGTCACCATTGCCTTTCTGTCAGCTCATCAACAAGGCGTTTCTGTCACTCCCTCGGTGTTTTATTGTTTTGGTGTTTTTTTTTTTTTTGCACAATTCTAAGTAAACTCTAGAGACAGTTGTGTCTGGAAATCCCAGGAGATCAGCGGGTCCAGAATTACTCCAAACAACCGGCCTGGCACCAACAATCATGGCATGGTCCATATTTTTGTGAAGATTAACTGAAGGTCCTGACCGGGGTCTACATGACTGTACGCAGTGCACTGCGGCCACACGATTGGCTGATTAGAGAATTGCATACATAAGCAGGTGGACAGATTCCTGTAAATCTTTACATGTATATAAAATGCATGTTTTTAATACCATTTTACAAAAACGTGTAATTCTAAATAGCCCAAATACACTTGTGGTGCCTCAAATGGCTTTGACGGGCTGCAGAAGTGATATAAAAATATTATCAATGGATATACTATTGTGGGGTGTGGAGGGCCTGTGGAGAACTGTACTGCGCATTTCTTTACTTATTTGTTTTAAAGAAGTACCTGATAAAGAATCAAATCTATCTAGAGAATGCTGAAGTCCACGTGTGCGCATGGCCGTGAAGGGACCGCCATGTCAGCTGCTTGCACCCAACTCTGCTGTCACTTGAGCAACACGTATTGGAGAATTGCTGTGCTGTCGTGAGAGGCTATTGGACCAGTAAAAAAGCTGAAATAAACTCTCTCAAGGTAAATTTGAAATTTGTAAATATCTATCTGCTCCACGAAAGCAAATTCTCATTTGGGCAAAGCTGGCAGCACTGTAAAGATTATGCTGTTTGATTTCCCCAGTGTCTTCAGTACCATCCCGCTATCGATGTTAAGGGGCACAACAACAGCATTGATTTCTGTAGCACATCTTCATAAACTTTCAGGGCTGATGTCGACTTTTGTCAAAATTGAGGGGCAGAGGACAGTAATCAGCTGTAAACTGCAACAAAACTCGCCCTTACATTTTAGTTCGACTCACTTTGCTAGAAGGAGAGTTACATAGCTTTGCTGATTTAACCTCGAATACCGACGCGTTGAAAAGTAGCAAAGAGCAAACAACCTCTAAAATGGTACCAACATCTGGCGAGAGACCAAAGCAAATGTGCAAAGCAAAATGCTCCATGGACGTTTCACGTAATTTCGTTGAATAGGATTCTGACGTGTCAGACTCCAACCTGGAGATGGATATCAAAAACGACAGTGAGGTACCAGCATTGTCTGATCGGTCCCCAGCTGATCGTGGCGCTGAACATTTTCACGTAGCTGATATGCCTACAGCAGCGTTCCCCTTAGCGGACCACCACTTATGATGACAAGAGGTGCAAACCATATTGCATCACACTGCGACCGCCACCGCCACCCACCTGCTGTGCGAAGACAACCCAGGCAGCCAGCCCACCGTGCATTCCTGCTGACCATCGAGGTGCCCCTGCGCAGCAAACATGCGCCAACAGCAGGAACAGCACGTAGCGACAGATGTTTTATGTTGATTTATGTGTGAAACCGTTGCTTTGTGTGCTTTCTGAAAACTGAGTTTCTTTGGAAAAAATATTCAGGCCTCAAAGAAAAGAAAAACTCGACTTGATGTTATTTTACAAGAATTATGTGGATAGGACTGGCAAGGTTTGTTGGGCTGAATGTTGGGCCTGTTGTGGTCCAGATTGCTCCACTGTTCTAAATAAGAGCAGGCAATAAAATTAAAGACTCAGGAACAACAAAAAATAAATAAATAAAACAATTTGGACGTGAGTGTAGTTACCCAAACTATTCTATAACATCTCAGTAATTATTTACCGACCCTAATGCTGATCGCTCTGATTATAAAATAGGTCATTACAACAGCAACTGACGAGAAGAATTCATAATTGCAGAATTAGGGTGTTCGAGGGTTCCTCTAGAGTGCCTCTTGCACCATTTAGCTCAAAAACTAATCAGCACATCGTCATCTCATGACAGGCTTGGGTTTCAAGTTTGGTCATTTTCTTTCCAGCCATTTTAGCTCTCTAGACCGTCCTCAACAAACTGTGAGACACAGACACACACCCATCATCGAGATATCAATGTTTTCGGCATCAGGGGACCCTAAAATGTCGAGATCAGCCGAAAATCGGAGATCAAAATTTTAGACACATTTAAAGCTTTCACTAACCCCCATAGACGATAGGTTATGGTGGGGGACGGCAGAAATTAAAAAAAAAAAACAAGGAAATCTATATGATCTTAAAAAAAACAGATAAATATCAAGTAGATGAAGAGCATCCTTACAATGTCATGATAGAAGTCTCTTAGGATGAGTCTGGTGATTAAGGTCAGATGGCTAGAAGGACAGAAAAAAAAAAGAAGAAAACAAAATCTGCAGGGGTTCCAAGGCCAAAAGACCACCCAGCCCCCCAAACTGGGAATTCTACCTAACATAAATGTTCTTAAGTCATTCCTTTTTGTTTCCGGGCATGGACAGGATTATGGTGTACCGGCGACTGTGTCTCCGATGTGGATGTTAGTAAATAGTGGACCACCAAAATGGATACTCCTGTCAGCTGTTCTGTTCACCTCGCACCCCTCGGATTATAAATATGACACCAGATACTCCTGCGGTGGGCTGGCGCCCTGCCTGGGGTTTGTTTCCTGCCTTGTGCCCTGTGTTGGCTGGGATTGGCTCCAGCAGACCCCCGTGACCCTGTAGTTTGGATATAGCGGGTTGGATAATGGATGGCTGGACACCAGGTACTCCATACATGCGATGCTAATGACTCTATAAACTTATTCCTGTTCTCGAGACCTACGTGAACTGAGTTGTATTCTGTTCAGATTGCTCTTTTTGCTCTGACCCTGAAAAGACCTCCAGTCTCACCTCACTTAGACGATTCATTCTAGGATTTGAACCAAGCTCCCTAGAGCCGTGTTAACCAGTCCCACCAAATGTTTCACTGCAACTCAAGTCCCGTCTTTCTTCTTCTTCATCTTCTTTTGGCTGTCTTCTCCATCTTCCTTCTGTCACACCCGTCACCTTCATGTCCTCTCTCATCACATCCATAAACCTTCTCTTAGGCCTTCCTCTTTTCCTCTTCCCTAACAGCCTTAGCATCCTTCTCCCAATATACCCAGCATCTCTCCTCTGCACATGTCTAAACCAACGTAATCTCGCCTCTCTGACTTTGTCTCCCAACCGTCCAACTTGAGCCGACCCTCTAATGTCCTCATTTCTAATCCTGTCTTTAATTTTGCTTATTTAATTAGGCGGCTAGTAAACAGTACGGCAGACTTGGGCCTCCCTGACTACTGAATTCTACTCACTACTGTGCATGTTGTTTCATTTATGCGCCTCTTCAAGAAGACATCTGCCTGCTCACTTCTCCTTGCTGAACTCTGCTCTTATCGTCAGACTTTCCAGGCTGAGTGCCTCACCCCAAAACCTTGAATCTCCAAGCCCAACATCACAGATCCTTCAAATTACAGGACCTTACTTTACAACTTAGCATTTCAAACACATGCATGGCTGCTCTCTCCTCTCCTCGCTCCCTTTGCCGAGTAACGTGTGACCCCTATTTACAGTTTTAAATTCTGACTGCTCCTCTCTAGAGCAGCATATTATGGCTGACAATGCCGAGCCGGATGGAAGACACGAGGGGCAGGCATCCAGGTAGACAGACACAATGGACATGTAAAAGAGCTGAGGCTGAAGGGGGGTAACTTGTCTAATGGCGGGAGTAGGAAGGACTCCAGGGGAGAAAGGACAGGAATCTAAAGGCTGGAGGAGAAGAATAAAGAGACCGGAAGATAACTGACACAGGGTGACATCCAAGGACAGAAAATAAGAATGGCATCTTGGCCATATAGGGAGACGTCCATAAATTTCCTAACCCCTTTAGACCTTTAGATTCGGTTCAGGGCTGCAGTTAGCCTGTGCCATTCCCAGCAACATGGGTGCAAGTCAGAAACCAAGCAGACACCTTTTAACATAAATATGTCTGGGTAGGAGTAAGAGAAGAACACTTCAGAGATGGGGAGCACGTGGAGATACGAAGAGGAAATGTGTCGAAAGTCAGATGTAGGAAATGAAGCCGATCCGGACAGCAGCTTAATTCAAAATGTGTTACAACTTGGATAAAAGAGTTACGTGAATAGATTTGTAAATTGGACTAAAAACTGGAAGAACAGAATGAAAACAACAAGTAGAAGATAAGAGAGGCAGGAGGGAACTAAAGTCAAACAAGGCTTAAACAAGAAGAACTAGCTGCAGATGTTTACCAAAGTCCTGTTTAGGTGAGCACTTGAGGAAAAAAACAGAGAAGCCCAGAACATTTCTGGAGGAGAACAAGGACAATTACAAGAGGGATCCATTAATTATTAAGGTGAAGAACATTTACAAGTTGAAGGAAACATAGAAATGTGAGAGAGAAGCCATTGTGAATAAGATCACTTGATCGAGAAGGTGTATGACCCAAAAATAACGAGAATTGTTTTTTTTTAAATCACATATTTCTCAGAACGTTTCCAAAATCCAATCACCCTCAAAATACTCTCCCTGCAACACAATACACTTGTCCTGCCGTTTTTTTCCATTGTTCAAAACTGTTCAAACCTCTTGCAAAGTTATAGCCTACAGCGCCTCTGTCGTTTGCTCCTTGACCTCCGCTACATCCTGCAAACGTTTTCCTTTAAGGTCCCTCTTCTTACTTGGAAATGAGAAAAAAAATCGCACGGTGCAAGGTCCAGGGAGTGGGGGGGATAGGAAACTGTTGTCATCCCATTTACGTGAGGATCTGCTGCACACTCAGTGCCGTGTGGGTGGGAGCGTTGTCGTGATGCAGAAGCCACTTGCCTGATCGCCACAATTCGGGTCGTTTTTCTCCGCACTGCTTCACGCAATCGCTTCAGCACTTCAAGGATGCCGCTTTGCCAACTGAGGCTGAGGGCAGTCTAGTACACGCACCTAGAGGCAAACATCAAAACTAGGGCCCCTCCAGCCTCCAGAAAAAAAATCTTTGTTATTTTTGGGTGTCCCCCACGTACATGTACTGAAAGGAGAATGAGAACACGTACACTACCAGTCAAACGTTTTAGGACACTTCAATTTTTGCAGTTCTTTTCCAAATGTTATCAGTTGAAAAGGAATAAATAACCTAAAATGGTGAAAAGGTTTAAATTTAAAGCTTAGGTTAGTAAAAGTTAAAACAAAATGAAAATCAGAATATTACAAATGGGCCTTCTTCAGGGAACACCTAATAGGTTATGTAACTCCCTTGCACCACCAATCCTTCATCGGTAGGCAAAGGCCTGAGCTCTTTATAACGGTGTCGCCACCTATATTGTTGGCAGGTTCACTATAGTCCACTTTAAACTCGGTAATGCCCAATCCAAGCACTGTTACTCAGATATGTTATAAAACCAAACTCTTTACTTAATTTGAACATAAACAGTTTTCCCAAAAGCAAACAACCTCTAAAATGGTACCGACATCTGGCGAGAGACCAAAGCAAATGTGCAAAGCAAAATGCTCCATGGACGTTTCACGTAATTTCGTTGAATAGGATTCTGACGTGTCAGACTCCAACCTGGAGATGGATATCAAAAACGACAGTGAGGTACCAGCATTGTCTGATCGGTCCCCAGCTGATTGTGGCGCTGAACACTTTCACGTAGCTGATATTCCTACAGCAGCATTCCCCTTAGCGGACCACCACTTATGATGACAAGAGGTACAAACCATATTGCGTCACACTGTGACCGCCACCCACCTGCTGTGCGAAGACAACCAGGCAGCCAGCCCACCGTGCATTCCTGTTGACCATCGAGGTGCCCCTGCGCAGCAAACATGCGCCAACAGCAGGAACAGCACGTAGCGACAGATGTTTTATGTTGATTTATGTGTGAAACCGTTGCTTTGTGTGCTTTCTGAAAACTGAGTTTCTTTGGAAAAAATATTCAGGCCTCAAAGAAAAGAAAAACTCGACTTGATGTTATTTTACAAGAATTATGTGGATAGGACTGGCAAGGTTTGTTGGGCTGAATGTTGGGCCTGTTGTGGTCCAGATTGCTCCACTGTTCTAAATAAGAGCAGGCAATAAAATTAAAGACTCAGGAACAACAAAAAATAAATAAATAAAACAATTTGGACGTGAGTGTAGTTACCCAAACTATTCTATAACATCTCAGTAATTATTTACCGACCCTAATGCTGATCGCTCTGATCATAAAATAGGTCATTACAACAGCAACTGACGAGAAGAATTCATAATTGCAGAATTACGGTGTTCGAGGGTTCCTCTAGAGTGCCTCTTGCACCATTTAGCTCAAAAACTAATCAGCACATCGTCATCTCATGACAGGCTTGGGTTTCAAGTTTGGTCATTTTCTTTCCAGCCATTTTAGCTCTCTAGACCGTCCTCAAGAAACTGTGAGACACAGACACACACCCATCATCGAGATATCAATGTTTTCGGGATCAGGGGACCCTAAAATGTCGAGATCAGCCGAAAATCGGAGATCAAAATTTTAGACACATTTATTAAAGTATTTACAAATATATATATACATACATACTATACATAAAACAAACGCTAAATTATTTACATCTATACAATACATATATATTGTGTCCGAAACTACTGGTGAGCTCACCCAGGACTTATTTACGCAGTCAGTAAATGTTACTCGCTCCGTTGGGGGCCCCAGCCGTAGCTCGGGTGCGTAGTGGCCACACAAACAAAACAAAAACTGGCCCCTTCACTTGAACGTTTATTCAAGCAGCTTTACACAAACAAAATAAAATAAAGACCGACCTTGTTTGATATCTTCCTCATTATACTCGGGTACCTGCTTTATGCTTCCGTCTCCCTCTTTCTCAAACACCCTCTTTACTCACTGATCGCCATTTCTGCATTTTCATCCGGCCTCCTGGTTTTCCCTTTGATGTTTTAGCCATGTGCTTACGTTAGTTCCTCTGTCTTTCCGTCTTTCTTCGGCGTTTTGCCTCAACAGCGCCCCTCTTTTCTCTTTCGGTCTTGTTTTAGCGTTTTGCATCAACAGCGCCTCTCTTTTCTCTTCTTTACGTCTTGTTTCGGCGGGCTGCCTCAACTGCGACTCTTTCTGCAACTCTTCTTTACGTCTTGTTTCGGCGTCTTGCCTCAACAACGCCTCTCTTTGTCTTGTTTCAGCGTTTTGCTTCAACTACGACTTCTTTCTGCAACTCTTTCTTTACGTCTTGTTTCGCCGTTTGCCTGAAACTACGACTCTTTCTGGCAACGAACTCTTTTCTTTCTTTCTTCTTGTTTCGGCGGTTTGCCTGAAACTATACTTTTCTTTTCCTGGTTTCAGCTCTCCGAACTATATCACATCTGCTGTTTAACTATCTTACAATGGCGGTCTCCCTTCTTCAATCAGGCAACCCATATATATACTCAACGTTACCCCAACACCCACAACTGGTGTCCCAATTCTTTCAATAAACTTTATTCACAACAAAAAAACAGTTATATTTTCATTTTGAAACCTGACCAGGTTACAGTTACAACGTACAGACGTTCTGCAGCAGTTAAAGGAAATGAAACCTGGCAAGTTAAAGTAAACAATTTGCACAGGTGTCCCAACATCTGTTGATTACTTAAAAACCATCAATCTGTCTTAAAGCAGAGTTGGAACCGACTGTGTTTCTACACCCTCTGGACAATATTACACTGTAGTAAGTTGTAAATTCCAGTATAATTGCAAGAAAATGGCAATTAATAAATGAAATGAGACAGAGCGTTGTTAACCTTAAAAATGTTGGCCTTTCATTTAGAGAAATTGCCAAAAACAAAGTGTCAGTGAGGAGTGTGGTGTCCTGCACAATCCAAAGGCAACTGAAAGCTGGAAGAAACCCTGATATGAAAGATGTGGCAGACTCAAAGTCACGAGCCAATCAGAAGGCACCTTTCTGAGGGTCCCAGCTTGTGTGCTCACAGGCCCCTCACAGCACAACAGCTTCAAGCCCAGCTTAACAGTGCAGGTCAACCAAAGCAAGTGTCACCTTGTACTGTGCAGAGGTGACTTTGTGCGGCAGGTTTGAGTGGCAGAAAGGAAGCCATTCCTTAAAGGATAAAGTAGGGCCTTGAAATACCAGCTGACTGGAAGAAAGTCTTATTATGCAGGGTGTTTGTACGCCATTGAGTTGGTAAAAGGATGGCTCCTCAGTGTGTGACACCAACTGTCAGTCATGGAGGCGGAAGTGTGGTGGCCTGGGGTTCTTTTGCTGGAGGCAGAGTTGGTTACTTGCACGGAGTGACTGGCATTCTGAATCACAAGGGTTACCACAGTTTGGCTGTTTTATCAGTAAAAAAGGGGCTACTTTGACGAATCAAAAAATTGAATCTTGTACACGTAATGATTCCTTGACTTAATTTGTTCTTATTTGCCATTGTTTATTTATTCCATGCCTTGATTTCATGAAACATTAAGACATTAAAGTGTGAGCATTTCCATAAAAACTGAGGAGATCTAAAACTTTTGACCGGTAGTGCACAAGACAATGAGAAGAAGATGTGTGAGGTCACATCTGTGGATCACATTATCAGCTCAACTCAGATATGCGATACCACTCTGCGACGAGAGGAGGCACTGTCGCTAACAGTCTTGTCCCTTCCATTCACAGCCCCTTGATGGCGAATGACTCTGTCCCCCTTCCTCAGAGATATCCTGCCCATGCCAGTCTGAACGTGGCGTGTCATTCTACACCTGAACCCACTTCAGCATTTAGTTCTATTGACAGACCATAGTGAAGAGCTATCAGTGGCAGTCACTATCGTCTTCACCGGGTCGTTATTATTAAACGCGGTGGTCAGATTGGTACCCCAACTTTTCTTTGGACTGGTCTGTCCCTTGAACCGCTACAGTATGGAAGGACATTCAAGAGTGTATTGTCACACACGTGTGACTGGGAGGCAGCTAAAGGGCTTGAATCATAGTAGTTCCACGCCAGACCAGGGGGTGGCGAAGCGCACTGACTTTCTCTCTCAATTCTCTGCAGACCATCCACGGGAAATCCTGCAAGGTTTACCGGCGCCATTGATGATGTCACGTCTGCTTTTCCAGGACCATTGATGACATCACTTCTGGTCCCATTGATGACGTCACTTCCACTTTTTTCCCCGGAGTCCACTGATAATGTCACTTCCAGCCCCGACGACATCGCTTCCAGTTCCCGCCCCACTGATGACATCACTTCCAGTTCAAATGACATCACTTCCTGTCTCGGTCTTTAAAGCCGCTATCTTTACAGAATTAAAGTCAGTTCTATTTTGGACTTAAACCTGAGCACAACTCATCAACCAAACCCATTTTGCAGCCAGGGCACAATATATGGGTGGCTGCCTCAAACCTTTTTTGACAACTTCTTGTTATTCTTGTGACAGTATGAAGAATATGGAAATGAAAAGGACAAAGATGGCTGATGGTTGTGAGACAATCAATGTGACAACCCAGAAAGAGAGGTAGGTGTATTAGAGTGGGTAAGGGTATGGTGCTAGTCTTTTGGTCCTTTCCTTTCCCACAATCCCATAAAGATGTCTAAAGAGCACTTAAGAAGGAAGGCACATTAGAAATGTCTGAAGAAGAGAACAAAGTATGACGTAACAAGCATGGGACACGTGAGAAAGAGACTGCAGAGAACATCATTTCAAATCATACAGGACAGAGTGGATAAAGGTGGTTGATGGACAAATGAAGAAAGCGGGAATGCTTGAGATTTAGGGCAGACATAAATTAATGACAATACATGTAAAATAATTGAGAAAGGGAAACAGCACATCTGAAGAACAAAAGCCATGCAGAGATAACAACAGAAGGATGACTGAGCGGAAAGAAGACAAAGTAGAGGTGCTCAAGAGATAAGAAGCCAGAGAAGATATGAGAGAGCAACTAGAAGTGGAAGTGGCGGACAAAACGACGAATGGAATGAAGACGTCTATGAGCACAAGACTCTTGGAGAGGAGAACATGGAAAACATTTGAGCAATAAAAAGCACGTAAAGGAACCAGAGAGAAGATCAAAAAATAATTAGGAGGCCTGAGAGGTAAGGCAAATGTGAGATGCTTGGAAATTAAAACAACAAGTTGAACAGAAAAGGCAAAAGGGAATGCCAGAAAAGACTGAGCAGGAATATAAGGATGCCAGAGAAATAAGGAAAAGCACGAGATGTTTGGAAGACACACAAGAAAGGCATTATAAATTAGACTAAAGCCGTAATGAATCAAATCAAGATGGGTTTAGAGCTATAGGGAGACAAAGGTGTATGCGAATCAGAAAAAGGATAACACAGGGAGAACTGCAAGAAACAAGGGTGCCCGATGATAAAAGGGAACTTCAATGGAAGTGGGCACCTGTGTGGGCATCATGAGGGATGGCGGTGCAAAGGGCAGCATTGGCCTCTGTAGTCAGATAACAGGAACGTGAGGGAGGTGGAGAACAACAACAACAACATTTATTTCTATAGCACATTTTCATACACATAATGTAGCTCAAAGTACTTTACATGATGACGAAAAGGAGAATTAAAGACAAAGTAAGAATTAAAATCGGAGAACACTAATTAACATAGAATAAGAGTAAGGTCCGATGGCCAGGGAGGACAGAATAAACAAAAAAAAAAAAACTCCAGATGGCTGGAGAAAACATAAAATCTGCAGGGGGTCCGAGGCCACGAGACCACCCAGCCCCCTCTAGGCAGTCTACCTAACATAAATGATCAGTCCTCATTGTATTCAGGGTCCTCATGGAAGGACTTGATGATGACGGTCACGTGGACTTCTGGCCTTTAATCCATCAATGCAGGGACATCACGGTGCTTTGATTAGGTGGTGGTGGCGCAGGTCGCCACCACAGAAAAATGGAAAAAGAACAGCAGAGAGTGTAGGGGAGAAGCATGCTAAATGGCAGCAGTTGAAAATGGAAAAGAACAATTTGTATAAAGAGGACATGTGGGATTAAGGCTGACGCAGGAGGGGCAGAAATAGAGATAACAGAAAACAATGAGATGAACCTCGGCAGATTCTTTGTAGGCACCTTGAAGCTGCCCTGTCTTATCTCTCATGCGTGACGAGGTAAGTTGACACACGGTATATCACCCATGCCCATCCCTGCACCTCTGGCACCCTGATGTTGTTGTTGGAACTGAATGTAAAAAATAAATATAGATGGTCAGGGCGGCCCACAAACATTTTCTGCATATCTGGAGCAAAGGCAGGATGGCGTGTCAAACGATATTTGCTGATCCCACAGTCCCAGTACTGCCTTGCCATGAAGCCGGCGAGGTCATGCCTTTTATTCTCAAGCTGTGCCGTCACAAGGTCAGGGGGCTGCAGTTTTGCTAGTGAGCTCTGGCGTCCGTCCCGAATCCTTTGGAAAACATTTCGCTTCAGTGAAACATGAGGGAGTCGGTCCCAGGGGCCCAGATGGACGTCTTACAGGAGAAGGCCGTCTTATCTTTCCCAATCTACCCACAAGCAGCGTGTGAATGTTTAGAACTGGCCGTGGCTGTCGTGTCCCGTCAATTCCTGCACCTCACAAAGGTTATACCCCAAAGGATTTACCATCCTGGCCAGATGGCACAAGCCGTGTTACTGTGATGCAATAGGGATCAGAGACTTCATCTCATCTTATAAACTCGGTGTAGTGCGGCGTAACCCTGAATATGGGAACAAAGCCCCCCAGGTCAGTAATGAGCGCAAACAGTTTGGAACTGCCAGGAGCAGCTGCAAAGCAATCAGACATGGCTGGCTGTGCTCTTCGGATGTTGTTCTGTACGGTTTTTTGTTGGGTTTTTTGCCCTTATGATGTGAATTTTTCAATTTTTGTGGCTTTGTCTTTAATTTTATTGTACAGCCATCCTAATATTGTTATGCAGTTATGTTAATTATGAATATTATAGTTTGTTTTGCCCTTTTCATGCCATATTTGTGTAGAGTCTGTTATTTGATTTTGTTTTGTTTTTTTTTTGTTTTATCAGTGTGCCAGGCAGATTATCACTTCTTTTCATCTGGGTGATGATATGCTTTCCTATTCTGCAGGTGTAGATGCTCCAGAGAATGGTTGGACGTCATACCCAGTATGGAGTTGGAATCCTTACCCAGCTGGGATGCCATAACAGAAAGATGAACTGAATGGGGGCAACACCAGGCTGGGGCATCCTACGATTCCCGTCCTGACTGGGATGCCCGAAGATTAAAAGAGGTTGGCAAGAGAAGGAGCCTGGGAGAGGCTCATCCCCCACTTTAATAGGTGGTAGTGTCCCTCGTATGGAGTCCCAGTTTGGACACCCGCAGGGCTGCACGGGAGTTGGAGTCCGGAGGTGCAGTCCCTGGTGGGCTGTAGAGGGCGCTCCTGAGGGAGGACATCCCTGGCTCTCTAATAACCTGATAACTGGCTACATCACGTCAATGGAAATGCTCTGGGGTCCTCATTAAAAGGGACCACAGTGCCTTGTCCAGGTGGGTCGGAGCTGGGAGGGAGATAGGAAACACTCGACTGGAGGAGTAGCAGAGCGGTGTAGAGAGAGGGGGAGAGAAACAAAGAAAGAAGAAGAAACGCCTGTGTGATTGTTATACAAGGTACTTTGTAATAAAACCCTTTTATTTGAACCCAGGACTGCTTTATGTATTTGTTTTCGGGGCTCAGTAGTGCCCCCTAGCCTTCACAATTGGCTACTTCATTTTCGTGCCTGAAGTTTATTTTGTTTTATATTTTACTATCCGTCCCCCGCAGCTTCGCCTACATAGTAGTGAAACAGGACAGCGAGGAGGGCCCTGCCCGGCTCCCCACTCCTGACGTCACGCTTCCTCCTCCCCTCGGCCTGCAGCCTCTGCCTCAGATTAGCACAAATATATCGCTCCTGCAAGCGAACTAGGATTCAATGAGAGAAGTTACAAAATTAACGGGAACGTTCAAGCAATTTCTAGAAAAGAGCCTGATCTAAATCCGTGAAGTAGTTCTCTCGCTCGCTAGCAAAGTGGATGTTAGATACGCCTCGAGGCTGGCGCGCGAGTGAGGACGATACGCACCCCTACCCTCGGCCCGCAGCCTGTCTCTCGGATAAATCGCTCCTGCAAGTGAACTATGATACTTAGGGTGATGAGAGAAGTCGCAAAACCAACTGGAATGTTCAAACAACATATTGAAAAAAACCCGATCTGAATCTGTTAAGTAGTTCTCTCGTGAAAAGCAGACAGACAGACAAACAGACAATGTATTTTATATATAGATACAGATATAAATTATATTATAAATATATACAGTATATCTACTCTATATATACTGTATATAAAATCCTAAGCCTAAAAGTGCAACGATTTTATGTGACTGTTTTATGTCACGCTTTGAATTGGCTTATTTTAAAACCTACATATATATGTTTGGTGGCATTCTTTTCAGAAGATTGATGTTGTTAGATTTCCATCCATTCATTATCCAACCTGCTATATCCTAACTACAGGGTCACGGGGGTCTGCTGGAGCCAGCACAGGGTGCAAGGCAGGAAACAAACCCCGGGCAGGGCGCCAGGTTGTTAGATTTTCAGATTCTTATTCCGTTTTTAAATTATAAACTAAAATATCAAGAACTCACGTCCCGTGAGACGAGACCAAGAGATATAACCACGGCCAAGGCCGGAAATAAAAGACAAAGAGTAGGACAGCTGCTTGTATGGGATTTTAAATGTTCAAAGCGCCGCGCGACATGCAGATCATGAGGCACAGAAGCAGCAGCAGCCTCAGTAGGCCAGCAGCTGACCGAGCAAAGAGGAGATAAAAACAAAACTGTATTTGTTTCTCATTGTATCACCGTTTAAGAGGGGGTTTCGGAGGAGCAACCACCTCTGATTGGGGTGCGTTCAGCCTCCCTCTTCACAACGAGAGAGGGTTGGTGAGCAAAGCAAGCAGGGGGCGAAGCCCCTAGTGTGTGTGTGTGTGTATATATATATATATATTTATATATACCTTTTGTGGATTTATTTGGATCTCTATTTTGATATATATGGAAGTATATTATTGTCTAATGTGTGTGTTTAATTATGGAGATAGCAGGGCTTTGTGTTTAGTATTATAGTTGGTTTTTGGAGGGGTATTTTGTTCTAATATTTATGGAAAAACACAATGCACTGTGGGCACCCCTAACGGGAGCAGCCCAAAGAAGAACTTTGTTGTAATGTTATTTTTTCTTCTAAGGGTTCAGTAAGCTGCAGTACTTTTTTCCTTTTCTTCTAGGTTTGTTTTGCGTCTTTTAGCATTTTATTTACTTACTTATGGAGGGACGGGGTCCTCAGATGTGTCTGCTGGGGAATGTTAGCTCAATGAATGGACCGGATTCAGTGCCGGCAATCGCACCATTTAAAAGCCATGAAACCAACAGCACTGTCTGAGAGAGCGAGAGACAAATCATAACTGTATACTTAACTTGTAGTAAAGGACTCCAGATCAAGTGAGCTGCATCTGAATAACTCTGCCTCCTTCTCTTAGCACGAGGTGCTCTCAATGCATGGGCTGTTGCCTTGTCTGGGGGGCACCGATGCTCCAGGGTCCAGTGTTGATGAAGTTCATGCAATAAACCAATCCGTGTCTATCAGGGAGCTTCGCCAATCCCCTCCTCTGCAAAACAAAAAACTTTCATGATGTTTCTGCTGGTAGGGCCCAAGAATTGCTCTCTCACAAATGTATACAGCATAAGAAGAAAAGAAAAAGGCAGGCAATGCATAATAAAAAGCAAGAGATGTCACAATAATCATAATCAGAACTAAATACAGTATATACCATACATGAAACAATATTTCCAAAGCAGGCTATTCATACGAGTTCAAAACTTGTGATTTGCGCAGACCACAGTGACACACTAATTATTGTCCTTCACTGTCACCTACGTCACATTATTTCATTTCAGATGTTATTAGAATCCCTGAATTTGTTGCCGCTTTTGTTTCATTTTATTACTTCCTCCAACCAGGAGGCTTTTTCAGAAAGGTGATGCATGTTGGGACCTACTTTCTTTTGTTGAAGAATATTCTTCAATCAAGGCCCATAACATAATACTCTAAAACCCGCTTTGTTCAGTTAGGGTTAGGGGGTCAGAGTTTATCCTGGCAGCATCATAACCAACGTAGAAACCGAGCTGGGATGGGACCCCAGGCACACTCATGGGGAGAAATTTAGAGCCACTAAATTAACTCAAAATGTGGGCAAGAAAAATAAAAAGAGTATGCAAAGGAAAATCCACACAGACACAGTAAGGACGTGCCAACTCAGCACAGACGGTGACCTTTCAACCCACCCAGTCCTCTGGAGCAGCGAGGCAGCAGCACGTCCATCACAATGCTGCTTATTTATTGTAATGTATTCTTTTGATAGCAGTGCAGACACTTCTTAGCACTGCTCAGGTGGTATCATCCATTCTTAAGGAGTTTTTAGTGTGTTTTCTTTTACTGTCCTTTGATGGATTTTCTGTTTTATATTTTATCTATCCAATGGCTCCACTGTTTGTTACCATTTCTGAATATTTACTAAACCTAATTTATTTTAAATTACTATATTAGTCTAGTCTAGTAAATAAGGAGGTATTTTTGTTAGAGGAGTCTGTGACACACCATCTATGACCTCGTGACCCACGTCCTGCTTAGAGAAGAATCCAAGCATCACGCACATCTGAATCTGTTCCTCGGAGAGTCGCAGTCAGGGCGGCCGATGGAACGGTCTTTACAGATGACACTGCAGTTGTGACCCGCTGGGCTGGCTACTTCGAGCAGTTGTTCAAAGCTGATCCTCCGGCTAGGACGTTGGAGATCTCTGGGTCCACAGTCCTTGAGGCTAGTCCTCCAATTAGCTGTGAATCACCCAATCTCACTGAGATTGCACAGGTGTAGGGAAGGCTGCAGGGATCTGTGGTATCCAGGGTGAACTTCTCCAGGCTGGTGGTAAGGCTGGCCTCCTGGCATAGAAAGCAATCTTTGCTTCCATTTGGGATGAAATCATCCCAGCTGAGTGGAAAACGGGACTTGTCACCCCTATCTGGAAAGGGAAGGGTGATCGCCTGGATTGCAGCAACTACAGAGGGATAACACTGCTCTCGGTGCTGGGTAATGTCCTTGCTAGGGTTGTCCTCAATAGGATCCATGATCACTTGCTCACCTACCAGTTCTGGTTTTATGCCTAAGAAGTCCACTTATCGACTGCATCCTGGCACTGAGGGTTTTCATGGAGCGCAAACGCTAATATCCACAGAGTTTCTTTGCAGCCGTTTTTGGATTTTTATAAAGTGTTTGCCCTGTGGGACATCCTGAGGGTTCTCACGATCTCCTCAAGGTTGCTGAATATCATGGCCATCCTGTACACTGGTACTGTGAGTGCTGTGCAGAGTGGAGGCAGGACCTCCGTGTTTTTCCCAGTTGATTCTGGAGTTTGTCAGCGGTGTGTTTTTGCTCCTACTCTGTTCAGTGCTTGTATGGACTGGGTGTTGGGCAAGGTCATGGGTCCAGTGGCTGTGGGGCATCTGTTGGTGAAGAAAGATTCACGGATCTTGACTTTGCTGACAATGCTGTGATCTTCGCGGAGTCAATGGAGGCTCTTATCGGGGCGCTTGAGAGACTGAGCGAGGAGTTTGAGAGTCTGTGCTTGCGAATGTCCTGATAAAAACCAAGATCCAGGCCTTCAATGACCTCTTGGGCACAGCCATCAGCATTGTGTCTGCCTGCGGAGAGAGTGTTGACTTCACCGAGAGGTTTACTTACCTTGGCAGTGACAATCATGACTCTTCCTATGAAGTCAGTAGATGGATTGGGAGAGCATGGGGGGGTCATGAGGTCGCTGGAAAGGGGTGCGTGGTGCTCCTAATATCTATGCAAAAGGACGAAGGTCCAAGTCTTTAGAGTCCTGGTGCTTCCTGTCTTGCTATATGGTTGTGTGACATGGACGCTATCCAGTGACCTGAGATGAAGACTGGACTCCTGTGGCACTGTGTCTCTTCTGATAATCCTTGGGTACCGTTGGTTTGACTTTGGGTCGAATGAGCGGTTGCTAATGAAGTCCCGAATGAGGCACATTACCTGCATTGTGAGGGAGCGTCAGTTACGGCACTACGGCCATGAGGCGCGTTTGCCCGAGGGTGATCAGGCCCACAGGATCTTCAAGTGGCTGGACCAGGCCAAGGGGTCGCCCACGTAACACCTGGCTGTTGCAGATAGAGGGTCATTTCTGGAGGGTGGAACTGGACCGGGTGTCTGCCTGGGGGGTTGCCAACTGGGATCCTGAGTTGTTTCGTCGTGTAGTGGGTGCGGCAACGCACTGTACCAGTGACCTGACCTGATTAGTCTAGTATGTGTGTAGTGTGACTTTACAGTTTTTAGGTTTAATCTTTATATAGTGCCTACAAAAGAACAACGGCCTGCTGAAGTGCTTTACAAAATAACACAAACTTTAAGTGAGACTATGCCACTTGCATTTTTCAGATAATATAAAGCCACATTTCTTTTCCTCGTGACAGCCCAGAGGGGACTGGGCGGTCTCGTGGCCTCAGAACCCCCGCAGATTTTATGTTTTTTCTCCAGCCGTCTGGAGGTTTTTTTTCTGTTTTTTCTGTCCACCCTGTCCATCGGACCTTACTCCTTTTCTATGTTAACTAATGTTGTCTTATTTTAATTTCTTATTTTGTCTTTTATTTTTCTTTTCTTCAGTATGTAAGCTACTTTTTGTATGAAAATGTGCTACATAAATAAATGTTGTTGTTGTTGTAGCTCTTTCCCCGCAGTTTTTCAGTGGCGTCCATGACGCCTGACTGCTGGTTAAAGCTGCCCTTTATTACGAGGTGGAGCCCTCGACTGGATTTTTCTCCAAGTTTTGGAGAGACAGAGAGAGATTCTGATTAACCTGCCGTGAATTTGTCATTCTGTTCATCTGGGGTTCACCTGGCGGACCCGTTCTGCAGCGTACCACTGACGTGGCCATAAACACAACCAACCATTGGAAACAGAGAGCCTGCAGACTGGGAAGCCTGCACTTAATCAAGAACAGCCCTGCCAGTAATGACACGTTTCTCTCAAACCGCATCTAACACTCACTTCAAAACACGCCATCTGGCTAGAGACATCAGATTAATAACAGCCTTGATAATCCTGCAGCCCAAGACCATCTGAAGTGGCTGTCACTGCCCCCACCCCACCGCGACTGTCGCAGTCCTGTCCGGACACACATAATCTCAGTGTGTGCTGGTGATGATGAAGAGCGAGCAGCTCGAGGTTCACTCAACACTATCTTATTACACATCACAAAATAGTGTGCCTCGGATGCAGAATCCATCTTTTAAATTGAAGCAGAGCCATTTCAGGTGACCTGCTTGGGTCACAACCTGAGCACCCAAAGCCGAGTAGGAGCTGTTGAGGCAGCAGTGGCCTGCCAGGATGCCCCACAGTCAGATCATTCAATCTAATTATACAATTTCTTGATCAATTTCAATGTAATGATATTTATTGTTATATTGTGCAGTTCAGTTTCCAAGTTCAGAGCATTGTGCACAGTAAGATACAAAACAACCGGCAGTAAAATTAGAAACGCAATGCAGAACACGTGCATGTAAGCTTTTAGGCAAAGCAGAAAGTGCCATCGGTGCCCATGGATGATGAACTTAAAGTAAAGTGCATCAGCATACGTAGGCCGGGCTCTCCACATAACCGACGTAAACACCCCTCACGGACGGACGGCGCGCCACTCTGTCTTTCTTATGCTCTGCAGTAGAACAATTAATACATTCATTAACTAGCCGAGGTACCCAGCTTTACCCAGATATATTTGTATAATGGATTAAGGTATGAAAGAAAATATTTAAGTGCTTTTTAAATGATAACCCTTTTGTTATTGCTGGCAGAAACGCAAATGCCCCATCCACTGGTAGCTATCAATGTCTCCGCTCTCATGCGTCAAAAATGCATTCTTTTTGTGCAGGATTGGATTCCAGGATTGCCGTTAAACCCTTGCTGGGTTGAAACCGTTAACATGTCCTGGTTTACTGTGGAATCACGAATAAATGTTGAATCAGCATTAATAAACCGGAGGCCTGGTTGAATAACTGAATCCATGAACTAAGGAAATCTTTGACACTTTTAGGGGGACTAAAGTTCATACGAAGTGATGCAGGGCTCTGTGTTATTAAAGGAGAGAGTACCAGTGGCTGTAATCGATAACGTTAAAAGTGCTACAAGTCACAACGCCGTACTGGCATCAAAGCCTAAAATTCTAAGTGTTTCATCATAAAAAAAAGACTTAAATAAATGTCTGCTGTCAAGAAACAGTTATTTATTATTATAAATCCTCGTCGTGCCAAAAGGTGTGTAAGGCAGACGATTTGCCTCCATCTTTTGAGCTACGTGTTCTGTTTTACCCCATGGTAGGTCCATCCCCTTCAGCTCATTTATCACAGTTAGCTGCCATGTCGTTTCAGGCCGGCCTTGTTTGTGCTTCCCAGGAGGTGTCTGTGGTATAGTGGGGTCCACAGCTCACGTTAAGAGGCCCATTTTAAATAAATAATCACCGCGCTTGCAGCTTAGCGAGGGGGCATGGTGTTTGAGTGGCTGAAGCAGTTCCAGGGGAAATTGTGGTGTGGGCATTTCTCACCTAAGTGCACAGGTGAGAAACTGTCCACATCCGTAACTGGTCCCGGGGCTGCTGATTGATACGGCTGCCATGTCCTCTTCTTAAATAGAAGCACAAGGCGGTTTGGGGGAGAAAAAGAAACAGAGGTTGAGGGAGGAAGAAAGCAGGAAGCTGGAGAGAGAACCGGTGTGAGAGAGCAAGTGAGCGAGAGAGCGAAAGCAAGCGTGTGCTCACAGGCAGGCAAGTAGCTGGGGAGTGAGCCCTAGTAGTGGTGTTTGGCCAACACTCGGTGGGGCAGAAGGAAGCGGTCGCTCCAGCTGAGCGATCTAGGAGATGGAGTGACCAGAACTAGGATGACTGGCCATGTGAGGCTGAGAAGGCAGCAGGAGTTGGGAGGCTTGGATGGTGAATTCCCTGATGTGGGCATCCTGGTCGCCAGGGAAGCCAAATCTCAGTCTGGAGAGTGCGCGACCGAAGCCAGGAGTTGGGAGGCCTCCAGACCAGTGGAACCGGACAGTAGAAAGGTCAGCTGCTGAGAAGGTGACTCCCCTGTTGAGAAGCCCGTATGGGAGAAGCAGGGGAGCCGCCAGATAAAAGAAGACACTGGCTTGTTTTTAAGAGACTGCTTCCAGCATTGTTTTAACCTCTTTTAAAGGTTTGGTTTTTTTCTGTTTATTGGATTTTTAACCTGTTTTTATGGATTATTTATTTAATGACTTTGGAGGCACTGAACTTTATTTATTTGGACACTCTGTTTTGTTGATTTTAAAATAAAAGCACTTGACGCCTTTTTACACCATCCTCTCGCTCCATTTGTTATGCCTCACTGTCAAGCTCATCAGTGACACTACCGACGGTGTCGGGTTAAAGGCTCCCCGAACACAAGATGGGAGCATGGAGCGAACCCGTATCGTCACAGTGTCCATCTCAGAGCAATCCTAGCTATATGGTCCATTCTGAGAGTGCAGCCAAGCCATCTTGATCTCCTGCGTCACACACTGGCTCTTAGTTTTCTTGTAAAGGTCTCCATTAGAGATCTTCTCAGGCCAGAAGACACAACAGATCTTTCTGAGACATCCATTGTGCGAGGCGTCAATCTTATGCATGTGGAAGGCGAAAAACAACGAAAGTTACTAAAGCCTCAGCTTCCCTCAGTCATTCTCTTTCTACCATATTCTGTACAGTTACTCGGTATGTGCGAAAAAAAATTGCATTTCATCGTAGCTCATCTCTGTCACACTTAGCAACAATATGCCAGTGTATGAGAATGTTGGCTTTCTCAAAAATGTGTGGCTTTTGTTTTGATACAAAAAAGTAGAGTCGTCAGTTCATTTCAAATTTATTGTCACACATACAATGAAATTCCTCATTGCAGTGAATACAACATTTACAGTGCAATGAAATTCAAATCTGCATGTGGAGGCAGCACAAGGCAGGCTGCCACTATCTATCTTGCTCCATTGGTTATGCAGCTTTCAGTATGTGACACCACAACAGGGACTGGTGAGTAAAGTAGTCGTGTTACCTTTCACAAACAGTGGAACCGCGGGTCATGACCGTAATTTGTTCCAAAACTCCGATTTGGTCGTGACCCGAAGTAATTTCCCCCCATAGGATTGTATGTAAATACAATTAACTGTACGAGCTGCATGTAAATATATTTTTTTTAAAGATTTTTAAGCACAAAAATAAACTGCTCAAAAAAATTAAAGGAACACTTTGAAAACACATCAGATCTCAATGGGAAAAAGAAATCCTCCTGGATATCTATACTGATATAGACTGGGTAATGTGTTAGGAACGAAAGGATGCCACATCGTTTGATGGAAATGAAAATGATCAACCTACAGAGCCCTGAATTCAAAGACGCCCCAAAAATCAGAGTGAAAAAATTATGTGGCAGGCTAGTCCATTTTGCCAAAATTTAATTGCAGCAACTCCAAATTGTACGCAGCACTTTGTATGGCCCCTGTGTTCTTGTATACATGCCTGACAACATCGGTGCATGCTTCTAATGAGATGACAGATGGCGTTGTGGGGGATCTCCTCCCAGATCTGGACCAGGGCATCACTGAGCTCCTGGACAGTCTGAGGTGCAACCTGGTGGCATTGGATGGACCAAAACATAATGTCCCAGAGGTGTTCTATTGGATTTAGGTCAGGAAAGTGTGGTGGCCAGTCAATGGTATCAATTCCTTCATCCTCCAGGAACTGCCTGCATACTCTCACCACATGAGGCCAGGAATTGTCGTGCACCAGGAGCCACTGTACCAGCATAGGGTCTGACAATGGGTCCAAGGATTTCATCCTGATACCTAATGGCAGCCAAGGTGCCTTTGTCAAGCCTGTAGTGGTCTGTGTGACCCTCCATGGATATGCCAACCCAGACAATCATTAACCCACCACCCAACTGCTCATGCTGAATGATGTTACAGGCAGCATAATGTTCTCCATGGCTTCTCCAGACCCTTTCACTTCTGTCACGTGCTCAGGGTGAACCTGCTCTCATCTGGAAAAAGCACAGGGCACCAGTGGTGCATCTGTCAATTCTGGTATTCTATGGCGAATGCCAATCGAGCTGCATGCTGCTGGGCAGTGAGCTCAGGGCCCATTAGAGGACATGGGGCCCTTGGGTCACCCTCATGAAGTCTTTCTGGTTGTTTGGTCAGAGACATTCACACCAGTGGCCTGCTGGAGGTCATTTTGTAGGGCTCTGGCAGTGCTCATCCTGTTCCTCCTTGCCCAAAGGAGCAGATACTGGTCCTGCTGATGGGTTATGGACCTTCTATGGTCCTCTCCAGCTCTCCTAGAGTAACTGCTTGTCTCCTAGAATCTCCTCCATGCCCTTGAGACTGTGCAGGGAGACACAGCAAACCTTCTGGCAATGACACGTGTAGATGTGCCATCCTGGAGAAGTTGGACTACCTGTGCAACCTCTGTAGGGTCCAGGTATCGCCTCATGCTACCAGTAGTGACACTGACTGTAGCCAAATGCAAAACTAGTGAAGAAACAGTCAGAAAAGATGAGGAGGGAAAAATGTCAGTGGCCTCCACCTGTTAAACCATTCCTGTTTTGGGGGTCATCTCATTGTTGCCCCTCTAGTGCATCTGTTGTTAAAACACCACAGCAGCTGAAACTGATTAACAACCCCCTCTGCTACTTAACTGACCAGATTAATATCCCATAAGTTTCATTGACTTTATGCTGAACTCTGATTAAAAAGTGTTCCTTTAATTCTTTTGAGCAGTATAGTTAATTACTGCATATCATAGAATGCACAGTGTAATAGTAAACTAAATGTAAAAACATTGAATAAAATCAGAGAAAACTAACATTGCAAGAGTTCACACTACAGCCTTACGAAGCGCTCGCTGTAAACACTTTTTTTAATGAGTTTTAAGCACAGGGAAAAACATGAACATTTGAAAAATCCTTAATCTATACAAAAACTAACCATAAACAACGAAGAAAACTAACCTTGTATGATTTGAGGAGGAACTCGGTGGAGAGGAGGGTACAGTTTTGAGGTAAAGTCCCTCTGAGCGATGCACGTCTGTCCGAGAACGATGTACTGTACCGTGAGAGACTGAACACGTGCGTAAATCACCGGTGCATACGAACCCGAAGGGAAACTGGCTTGTTCGTCACCCGAGTGTGTGGTCGTGAACAGATGCAAAAGTTTGGCTAACTTTTTGGTCGTAACCCGATTTGTACGTGTTCAGAGACGTTCGTGACCTGAGGTTCCACTGTATTGTTTTGTGAAATTGATGCTAAACTCCATTTCGCATGTGACTTTGCACCCTTGCCCCTTAAGGATTTGGTAACACTGTACACCCCTTTCGGACCTGTATATTTCTCAAAGATGAAAATAAACAGGTAAAAACTTTTGGAAATTCAACTTGGTGTGAGAATAACGACTCCAGACAATTGAAAAGGTTTGGGGCAGCCACCCGTATAATGTATCCTGGCTGCAAAAGGTTAAATTGAGCAATGATGTTTACAAGACTGAGTCCAAAACAGAACTGACTTTAGTGAGGCAAGATGGCGGTTTTAAAGGGGCTAATGGGAAGTGATATCATCATTGGTGCCGAAACCGGAAGTGACATCATCAATGGTGCTGAACCCTGTGGGATTTCCCGTGGATGGTCTGCAAGAGATTGAGAGAGACAATCAGCACACCTCGCCGCCCCCCGGTCTAGCATGGAACTGCTATCACTTAGGTCCTCCGGCTGTCTCCCAATCACATGGGTATGACAATGGCTAAGCACAACACATGATGAGAAAAAAATGATGTACTCTTAGACAAAAGGTGCAATCCAGTGAGTTAATAAAATTGTTATCCAAATTTGTTATAGAAGAAAGTAAAACCATAAAACTTTGTGTGCCCTGATAATGGTGTCCTCCCATCAGCCCCAGCACTCTTCTGCTGCCAGACGGGATTTGCAGTCTCCACGTCACCATTGTTTTTTTGGGTTGTCACCCTCCATAACAAACCCTACCCAATATGAAATATAGTCAAATTTTAGGTTGGACCAACAGCAATACATGTGCAAAATTTTGTCAAAATCACTTTAGCTGTTTTTTTGCAATTTTATTTATAATACTAAAATAATCTTTTTTATCCACTTTTTCCATGAAAAGGTATCTTCATCTGGGGTAACCCTGGATGGGACACATTCACTGATTGCTTAATGGCAGGACAGTTTAGAGTTATTGTGACGGTGTATGTCGGCCCCACATTACTGTTTCCTTTCGGGGAGCCACTTGAACCCGCTACCACCGATAACGCACCCAAGGGATGAGCCAGCAGATAAGGACACCACACACAAACATAGCAAGGGGTAGGTGTTTTTTAATAAAAGTACTGGCACTGTTGCAATCAAAAACAGTGTTCAAATAAATAACGCAGTCCTCCATCAGTCAATAAAAATATAAATAATCCTTAAAACAGTGTAAAGTGGGGGTGAGAAGCAGTCCCAATAAATAAATCCATTAAAACGAGGTTAAAAACACAGACATGAATCTGTCCTTTAGAGCCAAGTCCCCAGTGCTTCCCTTTCAAAATGGACGTCTCTCAGGCTTACCGGTAGGATCTTGCAGTCTGGAGAGACATCAAACCAACAGGCGCAGACAACCTTTTATTCCAGCCTGTGTCCCCTCCGCCAATCCCACGGGGAGCCACCAGGCCCAGCTCTGCTCACACCGCTGCCGATATTTCAATGTGCTTCCCGCCCACCAATGGCAGTCGCTGGCTCCTTTCGGTGAGAGCACACCCTGATCGTAATGGTGGCACCTGCTACATAATCACTCGCCACTAGCGACCCTTCAACCTTGTCCTGAGCGTCGGCCGCACACTCCTTCCTGGGGCTCCATTCCCGTCTGCCTGCTTCCATCCGTCTTGCGCTGGCTCTCGCTTACTCCTGTCTTTCTTTCTGTTCCTCTCTTGAACCTCCTTTCGTTGATCTTCCAGTTTTCTTATGCTGGCTCTCCCTTATATGCCCCCGTGGGTGCAGCGACTCAGTCACACACTGCAGGAAGCCGATGAAGAAAGTGAGATAGATCGCACCCTCATGAACAAGCAGGTGCGTCTCACCCCAATTACCTCTCCAACCTCCTGCAACTGCGTGAGCATACTCACCCACAGGAGCCAGCCATTCAATTATTTATTTATTTAAAAATCAGACCTGTTATAACAAAGTTATCACTTACCTTAACCTGCATGCCATTGGGTCGAGGGAGGAAATCAATACATTTGGAGAACAGATAGAATATGAAAAATGTGGATAGACAGTGACCAGGTTGGCAACAGAGCCGCCTTTCATTTAAACAGCATTACACAATTGATCAGTCCAGTGACGTGCGGTGAGGTTCATGGCTGGTGAGGCACTGACTCCTTCAGCGTCAGATTTACAAATATGCAAACCCTAAAGAGTAGCTTAGTCACTATTCAGTTGGCAGCCAGCATTCACATTGACTACTGATTATGCTTTGTATCTCATCAGCATTCTTTACATACACATATAAATAATTTGGCTGAGAAAGATTATTTACACAGTGACATTTATAGCGGCTGTGGCGGACAGCCGGGTCCCATGCCCGGAAGGATGCCCCTGCTGCACCTATTCCGGGGTAGCAACCATGGACACCTCAGTATCTCCCCCGGGATGCTTGGTGGCAGCCTCCCTGGTGGACGGTAATCCCCAGCCTGTCGCATGGCTCCATGGGAGATGGAGTCCTCCACAGCCTGGTTGGGGTTTCGGATGGCCACTAGGGGGAGCTGCATGGAGTCAGCAGCCTGGCTGGACGATTCTTCAGCCCCACCCGGAGGTGCAAACAGGACCAGGTGGTCAAGCACCTGGAACACTTCCAGGTGAGTTATAAAAAAGGGCCAGCCACCACCACTCAAGGAGCCAGAGTCGGGAGGAGGAGGAGGAGGAGGAGTGGTGGTAAAGGAGAAGAGAATGTTTTGCGGTGTAATTGTGCTTTTGGGACTGTGTTGGGCTGTGTGGCACGGGGAAGACGTGTCCCACAGCTGAAGAATTAATAAAGCCTTTGTGTTCATTTGGTAGGTACCTCTGCGTCAGTCTGTGCCGGGTCGGGCGCTTATATAGCACCTTATTACACGGCGAGCGGAGAGAGTGCATTTGCTCTGCACCCTCCATGTGTTCTAAATTTGACGTTGCAATTCCACAATTCATACTCACTCAATACAAATGAAATTATAGAGTGGTGTACAGAAAAAACGGATTTCAATTTTGAAATATTTAGTTGTTTTAAAAAGTTTTTAATTCTGATACTTTAAGCAATTTTAATACAGACTGTTCAACAAAAGGATAACAAGAAAAAAAAGAATATTTTATTTAAGGTCAAAATTTAGTTTTTAAATATTGGATTGTTTTATTTCTTAGTCTTATCCCATTTTTGTATAAAGTTGAAAACTGTATATGCTCTTACCTTTATTTGCAAATGAAGTCCATGCGCCTATCCTTCTCTATGAAAATCTCCGTCACTTTCTTGTAAAAGTCCTACTTATTTTCCTTTAGTTTTACAAGTCTTAATCTTCCATTTTGGCAGTCAGTCGGAACAAAAAATAAAAATAAAAATAAACGGACTGCTGCAGTGAACTTGACTTTCTGATATCGCTAACTTATTGGCACCCAGAGCCTCTGCGCAGAAGCGCAGTAGCAACGAGCACCTGTTTGGCTCACATGCGCCCCCTTCAGTGCACCACGGTACTGTCTGCCTCCCCTTGTGCCTTTCCACTGCAGTTTTATGTCCGATCAGCAAGCCTAAATATGTCACACACATTCATTAAAGATAGTAGCCAGACTGTGGAAAGTCAGGGTGTATAATAAGCGTATCTGCAAACATTATATTGGCGACATACAGAGAGGCAGCAACAGGCACGCGCCAATTGCCTGCATCAACCCCGTGTGTGAGGGAGAGTGCAGTCCAAGGTGAGGCGAGGCTCGTCGCTGCCACACCTCACGTTTCTCCCGTGTACTTGAACAGGAAATGCGCCAATTCAGTGATTTTGACTATAAAAATGATTGCAATTATTGGAATCATACAGAAAACAAATGTATAGCACAGACCAGTGGACAGATTTATTTTATGTTACCATTATTAGATTTTTTTTCTTTTCATGATGACGAGGGGGCGGCACGGTGGCGCAGTGGTAGCGCTGCTGCCTCGCAGTTAGGAGACCCAAGTTCGCTTCCCGGGTCCTCCCTGCGTGGAGTTTGCATGTTCTCCCCGTGTCTGCCTGGGTTTCCTCCCACAATCCAAAGACATGCAGGTTAGGTGGATTGGCCCTAGTGTGTGCTTGGTATGTGTGTGGGTGTGTTTGCCCAGGATTGGTTTCTGCCTTGTGCCCTGTGTTGGCTGGGATTGGCTCCAGCAGACCCCCGTGACCCTGTATTCGGATTCAGCGGGTTAGAAAATGGATGGATGGATGGATGGATGATGACGAGCCTCACCTGCCTCCCCGACCGCACGCCCCTGGCTCAATCTGATTGAGGATCATGGGTGGGTTTATCACGGCAGTACAGAACACAATGGAGAGGAAAGAGCCTAGATACTGTAGCGCACCAGCTCATCACAGGGGTCCACTAAATAAATAAAACAGCATTACAAAAAACACTGGATGACTAAAATGTGATTAAAAGTGAGAGGTGATTCAAATAAAACCGATGATGACATGTACCTGCTAGCTCTAAGGACATAACTGGATGAAGTCGGCATGTTCTCCCTGTATCCATATCTCCAGGAACTTTAGTCCCCACTTCTCTACACAAAGAATATGCTAGCATTCATTTAAGTGGTGACTGTCATGACTGCCAGGATAAACTCAAGCTTCTTATTCCCCTGTAATAAAAAAACTGAGATGAGAAAATGGCTGGCTGGATGAAATATGTGAATGGCACACTGAAACTGTAACCACAATTTATATGCATTTCAGTCTAAAATACGACAACATAATAAAAACACATTGGCAAAAACAACATAATAATCCCTCAGGATTTTTCTGTTCCTCCATCCTGACCTTTAGCCCCAGGCTGATAATCCATATTGGCAGAAGATGATTTTAAGCATGTGCCGAACCATATGGTCACCCATTTTTCAAATATCAATAAGCCTCAAATACTATCAAGCCACCTCTTGAGCTTGCAGGATTTCAGGAGGAGTGTGGGATTTTTGAATAAAATGTATATAATCGCACAATTAATCCCAGAGCCAAATGTTTTTATTGATTGCTATGTTTCAAAACATACATTAGGAAATCCTTCTCAGCGTCACAGGGAGTACACTTGAGCACTAGGAGGAAGGCAAACAAAGGAAGCCATTGTTAAAAAAAACCTTTGAGTTTTTTTTTTTAACTGATCATCACCCACCATTCAGTGTCGACTCTTCATCCCTCTCACTGAGCGCTCCGCCATCAGCAGTCTCATAGTCTGCACACCCACTCATCAAATAGTCTCCTGCCAACAAAGTAGTACTGCTGAATAAATAATCAGGTTTTTTCATTACATCTTCCCAACATGCTTATCCTGGGTAGGGTTACAGGGCCGCTGGAGGCCATTACAGCAATCATCAGGTCAAAGGCAGGAACAACAACCGAACAGAGCACCACATCATCACATTGGTGAATGCAGACAAACACACACCAGGTGCCAGTTTAGGATCACCACTTCACCTAACCTGCAGGTCTTTGGACTGAAGGAGCACGCTGAAGAAACCAACATGGACACGGGAACAACACGTAAACTCCACACAGGCAGCACCTGGGACCTGAACCTCGGCCTACCTGTCGTGAGGCAAGCACACACTAGGGACAATTTAGGATTGCCAATGCACCTAACCTGCATGTCTTTGGGCTGTGGGAGGAAACTGGAGCCCCCGGAGGAAACCCACGCAGGCACAGGGAGAACATGCAAACATGCAGGTTAGAGATAATGGAAGTACGAATGGAAGCGAACCCAGGTCTCCTAACTGCGAGGCAGCAGTGCTACCCACCGCTCCACCGTGCCGCCCTGCTAGAAAATCTCTCAATTATAATAAAAAAATCCTGGCACGAGACATGACTTTTCCAGAGAGACACTTTCACGTCCTGCGAGACAAGACTTTGTGCCAAGAGATTTAATCACGTCAAGGGCTGGAAATAAAAGACAACGAGTAGAAGACAACGTAGAACGTCACAAAGAATTCAAAATCTTTGGTGTGATACACATGCAGAGCAGGTTAGAGATAATGGAAGTACGAAAATTTGAAAGTCTCAAAAAATGACAGTAAAGATCGCATTAGCGCAAATAAACGGAAATTATTACTCGGTGAAATAACAGAACAGCGAAAAGAGATTGAATATATTGTTCGGATTTAAACTTTTAAGTCAAAGACTTGTAGATCGTCTAATTCGTGTTGCCATCAGGGAAAAGTAGAGTTTCTTCCCAATGAAGAGGCCTGTCCGCGAGAATTAAAAGTTTTGTTGCTTGGTGAAAGTGAAATCCACATATGTGAGCGGCAGAGACGTGAAGTGGGGTATGGCGAGCGAAGTGAGCAGGGGGCAAAGCCCCTAGACTTTTAAAAAAATGTATAGATCATTCAATATTAAGTTTATATAATACTACTAACATGCACCATGACAAAATATTTTACAGAACAAATAAGATTATCATACAAGTTCAAGTATACAAACGCCTCTGATACAGCTTGTCTGATTACCTTGCCATCCTCCAACATCCTAAAGATATGCGTGATTGGGTTAGCTGGCAGCCGTAAACCGCCAGTGTAAATATGTGCTTTACAATGGACTAGCATAACACTGACAGTTGGATCCTGCTCGGTACTCAACGGTAGTCTGGCCCCTGTGGAACGGGACCCGGACACAGACAGGCAGACATCGTTTTTTCACCACACACACGTTTATTATCTACACTATATACAATATTTACAAGTGCACAACCCAGTGCCTCCAGCACCGATTCCCTGGGTCTCTCACACAGTCCTCTATGCCTTCCTTCAGGCCGCCTCCAGTCCTCTCTCCAGCTCCGTCCTCTTCCACTCGACTTCCGCCCTCGAATGCGGGGAGGCGGCCCCCTTTTTTTACCACCCCAGATGGGCTCCAGCTGTTTCCCGGCACTCCTCCTTGGACACGCCCCTGTGTGGCGGAAGTGCCGGCTGCGCACCTGGAAGCCCTCCGGGTGTCCCCATTCTTCTTCCCCCCAGCACTTCCTGGTGTGGCAGAAGTGCTGAGCTCCAGGGTTCTTCAGGCACTGGGACACTGCCTGGCGGTTGCCACGGGCTCCTACAGGGTTGGGCTTCCAAGCCCCTTACCCGAGGCCACCAACAAAACCAGGGCGGTCACCCCCTGATGGTCGGGAGGAGGCAACAGCCCTCCTCCGATCCCTTCGGGCGTCCCAGCTGGGCTCCACCCCCTGCCGTCTGCAACACCCCTCAAGACCCTCAAAACAGTGAATGACGTTTCTGACTGTTGACCTTATCAAACATTTTTATAAATGGGGTTCACCTGGATGCTACTTGAATCCCAGTCTGGTCACTGGCCAGTGGAGTTTGAACATTCATCTCTGCAATGAACTCCCTCCTTAATGCCAAAGGCAAGCACAAGTTTCTCTTAACTTTTTATGTGATGTAAAATATGAGATCACAAATGTTTATATTTATTAATCTAACTTTTATATAAATCTTTTTTTTTCATCTATCTATTAGAACATTAGAACACTCTAGATGAGAACAGACCAGTCAGCCCAACCAAGCTCACCAGTCGTATTCACTTAATTCTTCCAAACTAACATCAAGTCAGGTTCTGAGGGCCCCTAAAGTCCTACTGTCTACTGCACTACTTGGTAGTGTGTCTGTGGTTCTATGTGTTCAAAAATCTTCCTCATATTTGTGCAAAATGCACCTTTAACAAGTTGTGTGTTCTTGATGAACTCTTTTTAAAATAACGAATATATAATTTTAAAAACTTCAAATCGTTTCTCCTCTTCAACTCTTTTTGCTTAAACTGTAAAGGCTCAGCTCTTTTAATCTTTCCTCATAATTCAACCCCTGTAGCCCTGGAATCAGCCTAGTCGCTCTTCTCTGGACCTTTTCTAGTGCTGCTATGTCCTTTTTGTAGCCTGGAGACCAAAACTACACACAGTACTCCAGATGAGGCCTCACCAGTGTGTTATAAAGCCTGAGCAGAACCTCCTGTGACTTGTGCTCCACACATCACACTGTTAGCCTTCTTAATGTCTTAGAGTCCACTATGACGACTAAATCCTTCCCATAACGTGTACTTTCAATTTTCAGACCTACCACTTTGTATTCAAACCATTTCTTTACTTTCTATGTGTAATACTTTACATTTATTTGCATTAAATGTCATCTGCCACAAATCTGCTCAGGCCTGTATGCTATCCAAGTCCCTCTGTAATGATTCAAAGGCTTTGAAATTATCTATCAATCCACCTAAGTTTGCAGATGATACCAAGCTAACCAGTTGGTTGATTATTTACCTATACAAATTATTTATACAGTAAATATTAAAAAGAGCAGCTACCTTAGCTCTGACCCCTGTAGAGCACAACTCTTAATGTCAGCCAACTCTGATGAAGTTCCTCTCAGCAACACCCTCTGTCTGTTGGGTTTTAGCAAATTCTGCACCCATCTACACACCACACCCTGAACTGCCACTTCTTTTAGTTTGATGCCCAACCTCTCATGTGGCACCTTATCACAAGCTTTCTCAAAAGTCAAGATAAATAATATCATATGCACTACACTGGGTCGTATCCTTTTGTTATCATGTTGGTAACATACGACCTCCCTCTTCTAACCCCATACTGACTCTTTACTAAAACTCCTGTTCTTGCCATGTGTTGCTCAATCTTATCCTTAATAATTCCTGCCATTAATTTTCCTGTGATGCACATGAAGCTTACTGGCCTACTATACTTGCTTGATCTTTCTGGCCACACCTTTTATATAACGGGATAATATTTGTCATTTTTCAGTCCTACAGAACCTCCCCAGTGTGCAGTGACTTCCTAAAAATACGTGTCAAGGGTTTATATCTGTACTCACTAACTTCCTGAAGTACTTGAGGGTAAATATACTGCTCAAAAAAATGAAAGGAGCTCTTTTTAATCCGAGTATTGTATCAAGTCAATGAAACCTCTGGGCTATTGATCTGGCCAGTTAAGTAACAGAGGGGGTTGTGAATCAGTTTCAGCTGCTTTGGTGGAGTACTAGGGTGTTGTACCGTGTTAGCCATTATGAAAGTAGAGAAAAGTCAAGCAAAATGACACCTTTTATTGGCTAACTAAAAAGATTACGTTATGCAAGCTTTAGAGGAAACTCAGGCCCCTTCTTCAGGCAAGATGTAAGCTGCTTTGGTGTTAATGACGTTAACAACAGGTGCACTAGAGGGGCAACAATGAGATGACCACCAAAACAGGAATGGCTCAACAGGTGGAGGCCACTGACATTTTTCCCTCCTCATTTTTTCTGACTGTTTCTTCACTAGTTTTGCATTTGGCTACAGTCAGTGTCACTACTGGTAGCATGAGGCGATACCTGCACCCTATAGAGGTGGCACAGGTAGTCCAGCTTCTCCAGGATGGCACATCAAGACGTGTTCGTCATTGCTAGAAGGTTTGCTGTGTCTCCCAGCACAGTCTCAAGGGCATGGAGGAGATTCCAGGAGACAAGCAGTTACTCTAGGAGAGCTGGAGAGGGCCGTAGTAGGTCCATAACCCATCAACAGGACCGGTATCTGCTCCTTTGGGCAAGGAGGAATGGGATGAGCACTGCCAGACCTCCAGCAGGCCGCTGATGTGAATGTCTCTGATAAAACAATCAGAAACAGATTTCATGAGGGTGGCCGTGGAGCCCGACTGGCATTTACCATAGAATACCAGAATTGGCAGGTCCACCACTGGCACCCTGTGCTTTTCACAGATGAGAGCAGGTTCATCCTGAGCACATGTGACAGACATGAAAGGGTCTGGAGAAGCCATGGAGAACGTTATGCTGCCTGTAACATTGTTCAGCATGACTGGTTTGGTGGTGGGTCAGTGATGGTCTGGTGAGGCATATTCATGAAGGGACGCACAGACCTCTACAGGCTAGACAACTGCACCTTGACTGCCATTAGGCATCGGGATGAAATCCTTAGACCCATTGTCAGACTCTATGCTGGTACAGTGGGTCCTGGGTTCCTCCTGGAGCACCACAATGCCTGGCCTCATGTGGCGCGAGTAAGCAGGCAGCTCCTGGAGGATGAAGAAATTGATACCACTGACTGGTCCTACTTTCACCTGACCGAAATCCAATAGGACACCTCTGGGACACTATGTTTCGGTCCATCCGACGCCACCAGGTTGCACCTCAGACTGTCCTGGAGCTCAGTGATGCCCTGGTCCAGATCTGGGAGGAGATCCCCCAGGACCCCATCCAGCATCTCATTACGAGTATGCCCCCCCCAGACGTTGTCAGGCATGCATATAAGCATGTGGGGGCCATATAAACTACTGAATACGATCTGGAGTTATGGCAAAATGGAATTCAGCCCTATGTAGGTTGATAATTTTCATTTCCATCAAACAATGTGGCATCCTTTTGTTCCTAACACATTACCATATCACTCCATAACAGTAGAGATATCCAGACGGATTTCCCCCCCCATTGAGATCTGATGTGTTTTCAAAGTGTTCCTTTAAATTTTTTGAGCAGTTTATTATCTAATCCTGGAGATTTGTTTGATTTCGGCCTATTTAATCTGAGCCGTACTTTTCCTTTTACTATTTCCAAAATCACTCAGTAACTCCTTAGTAGTCCCAGTTGCCACTGGGAGGTTATCCACTTGCTCACATGTAAAGATCTGTGAAAAATAAGTTTAAAGCGTCTGTTATTTCACTTTCTGTATTTTTAATTTCCCTTTACTATTCCAGATGCACTTCACCTTATCCTTGACTGTACTTTTACTACTAAAACACTGGAAGAATCTCTTTAGGTCATCTTATGTTTCACACACATACATTAGAACACTCGAGACGAGAACAGGCCATTCAGCCCAACAAAGCTTGCCAGTCCTATCCACTTGTTTCCTCCAAGAAAACATCAAGTCGAGTTTTGAAAGTCCCTAACGTCTTACTGTCTACCACACTACTTGGTAGCTCATTCCAAGTGTCTATCGTTCTTTGTGTAAAGAAAAACTTCCTAATGTTTGTGTGAAATTTACCCTTAACAAGTTTCCAACTGTCTCCCCGTGTTCTTGATGAACTCATTTTAAAATACAAGTCTCGATCCACTGGACTGATTCCCTTCATAATTTTAAACACTTCAATCATGTCACCTCTTAATCTTCTTTTGCTTAAACTGTAAAGGCTCAGCTCTTTTAACCTTTCCTCATAATTCAACCCCTGTAGCCCTGTAATCAGCCTAGTCGCTCTTCTCTGGACCTTTTCTAGTGCTGCTATGTCCTTTTTGTAGCCTGGAGACCAAAACAGCACACAATACTCAAGATGAGGCCTCACCAGTGTGTTATAAAGGTTGAGCAGAACCTCCTGTGACTTGTACTCCACACATCAAGGCGCTATATAACCTGACATTTTGTTCGCCTTCTTAATGGCTTCTGAACACTGTCAGGAAGTTGATAGCTTAGAGTCCACTATGACTCCTAAATCCTTCTCATAAGGTGTACTCTCGATTTTCCGACCGCCCATTGTGTATTCAAACCTAATATTTTTACTTCCTATGTGTAATACTTTACATTTACTGACATTAAATTTCATCTGCCACAAATCTGCCCAAGCCTGTATGCTATCCAAGTCCTTCTGTAATGATATAACGGATTCCAAATTATCTGCTAATCCACCTATCTTGGTATCATCTGCAAACTTAACCAGCTTGTTACTTATATTCCTATCCAAATCATTTATATATATTAAAAATAGCAGCGGCCCTAGCACTGACCCCCGTGAACACCACTCTTAACATCAGCCAGTTCTGATGAGGTTCCTCACACCATCACCCTCTGCTTCCTGTGTCAGTTCTGCGCCCATCTAAAAACATCACCCTGAACTCCCACTTCTTTTAACTTGATGCCCAACCTCTCATGTGGCACCTTATCAAACACTTTCTGAAAGTCAACATAAATAATATCATAAGCTTCACTTTGATCATATCGTTTTGTTGCCTCCTCATAGAATTCCAACATGTTAGTAAAACACGACCTCCCTCTTCTGAACCCATGCTGACTGTTCAGAATAACTCCTGTCCTTGCCATGTGTTGCTCAATCTTATCCTTAATAATTCCTTCCACTAATTTTCCTGTGATGCGTGTTAAGCTTACTGGTTTATAGTTTCTTGGATCTGCCCTGTCACCCTTTTTATATAATGGGATGATATTTGCCATTTTCCAGTCCTTTGGAATCTCTCCAGTGCACAGTGACTTCCTAAAAATATGTGTCAAGGGTTTATATCTGTACTCACTGGCCTCCTTAAGAACACGAGGATAAATATTATCTGGTCCTGGTGATTTGTTTGATTTCAGCCTATTTAATCTGAGCAGCACTTCTCCCTCTACAATTTCCAAATCCCTCAGTACCTCCTTAGTAGTCGCGTTTACCTCTGGCAGGTTATCCACTTGCTCACTTGTAAACACCTCAGAAAAATGTCAGTTTTACACCCTCAGTTCTATCCTAATTATTACAGAATACTAAATCCAGACAGGCTTCACCCCGTGTTGGTGCTTTAACATGCTGTGTTAAAAAACAGTCGCTGATTACTTCTAGAAACTCCTGCTCTTGTGCTCCTCCATCTGTAAGGTTATCCCAGTTAATATTTGGATAATTAAAGTCCCCCATGACTATAATATCTCCCTGTAAACTTGCCTTTTTGATATTACTAAAAAGATGTGTGTTGAAATTACAATTTGAATTGGGTGGTCTATAACACACTCCTAAAATAAGACCTCTTTTCCTAATATTTTCCAGGCGAAGCCACATGTCCTCACTAAGATGGGGCTCATCATCCAACTGAAGATGACTTACATTAAAACCCTGTTTGGCATAAACAGCAACCCCACCTCCTTTTCTGTTCTGTCTATCATTCCTAAAAAATGTGTATCCCTCTGTGTTACACTCATCCCCATCTTTGTTATTTAGCCAGGTTTGCGTTATTGCTATATCATCATAATTATGCTCTGCTACAAACAACTCCAACTCACTTACCTTATTTTTGATACTATCTGCTATATCGTTCTCTAGCTGCATTTTAGCCTCCCTAATAGCCTTCTTAATGGCTGCCCTCATGTTCTCATACGCCCTACGATTCACATTAGAGATATTAGTCTTATACGTTTTTTTCTTTTGCAGATTCTTTTTCTACCCTTTGTTAGCCCACTGTTGGTTTTTTTAAATTTACTACTAATTCCAAATTTATGTATGTACCTGTCCTGCATTACATGTAAAAGTTTTAAAACCTGTTCCACTGCTCCTCGATGGTCTCCACACTTAATAGCTTATCCCAGTCTATCCTCCTTATAGACTTTGCTGCATTTGCTCAAAATTTGCCCTATCAAAGTTAAACTTAACAGTTTTCGTTCTTTGCATTTGAGCTCTTCCAGAATACTGTGAATTGTATTATATTAGGGTCACTGGACCCTAGTGCCTCAGTCACTTCTCCACCCTCAGTCCTATCCTGATTGTTACAAAAATACTAAATCCTGACACAAAGCTTTGGTGCTTTAACATATTGTGTTACAAAACATCCATTGATTACCTCTAGAAACTCCCTGTCTTGTGCTCCGCTATTTGCAAAGTTAGCCCAGTTAATATTCGGGTAGTTGAAGTCCCTCATGACTATAATATCCCCATGTAAACGAAATTTTAATAATAGCAGTAATAAAAAGATCCGTTTTGAAAATACTCTCTGCATCGGGAGGTCTATCACACTCCTCAGTAAGCCACTTTGAAAGCGCATGCGTAGTATTGTGCCAACTAGAAAATGTTTGACCGAGTTATTAAATGCTATCGGTTTCATTTGCCCCCATTGACAGCACACACCATCACAGCTGTCATACAATTACAAGATTGTGCCGCATATTCAAACTGATCCTTTATTTGTGAAAGCAATCATCGCCCACAGTCTGTCTTCTAAGGAAAGACGCATCAGGATTACATATTACCGCTTCAGACAAAACCCTTGCGTCAACTTTGATTATTTAACCCTCTTTGCAGTCGATGTTGTGTATGCAAAAAGAAGATCCTACTGTAAAGAACCTTTCAAGCTAACCAGACTAACATCGAGAGACAGATGCACTCGAGTGCGCAACTTCCCAACGAAAACGACGAACAGGTTGACGCGTGTTGGTGGGCGGGCCGCCAAGAAGAGAGAGACGCAGTGATTTTAGTGACGTCGACGCAATGGAAACTTTAGCGCGTCATAATGATGAGTGGAGCTTAATATAATCACTTCGTAAACGGATAACAGTTATCTTCCGTCCTTATGCCATTATACCTCCCTCCTCGAATCTGACACTGGCGTAAATTTGTTAGCTTTCGATGGGATATTCGCAAGTGGCAGTGTCGAAATCCCCACCCCTTTTGAGGCAGTCTGCCATCTGAAAACATTTCAGCCAATCAACAACAGGCTTCCAAGGCAGCCATCCAATCAGCTTCGGGAACAGAAGCTTTCTTCTGCTCGCGCCAAGGATAGCAGAAGATGCTTGTGCTGCAGGAGCGGATAAGAGGGGGCGAAGGAGAAGGACGATGAGCTCAGCCTTTGTATTTCACATTTGATGTTCATACACCATCAGGTTAGAAAGTTTATAAAAAAAAAAAAAAAAGGTTTGTTCGCGATAGTTTAGAACCGCGACAGACTAACGTGAATTTGCAACGTATTCCCATATTTTGCTTATTATCCAATCAAATTCGTTTTATTTTTTCACTTTGTAATAATACGTTCAAATGTTAAGTGTAATCTTAGTCCCGGGATACACCGTAATTATAAAGGCAGCAGCATTTTCTTCTTTCCTTGGCAAATAAAGACCTGATCCATTTGAGTTTCTCGTTGGTAGGAGCATTTTATAATGACAAACTGCCAAGACTGGCTTTAATAATAGCTTGTTAAATAAACGCACACACACACTGTGTCAATACACAAGTACCCTGAGAATATTTCTTGGATAATCAATTTTCTTTATATAGCTTTTTACAGTATTTATCACTACACAGAACATATTATAAATTGGTAATGCCAGTTGTCACTTAAAGATGATCAGCACTGAGAAAGCAACATGTAGTGTTGGATTTAATCTCTTATAAAGCATTTAGCAACCGTTCACAAAAAGTAGGGAAAAAATCTCCGTGAGGAATTCATTTATTCTGGAAAGAACTGAAGGCTTCACACATTCAATCAAAAATTTGGATACACCCAGGAATGTTTATGTATTTTACAGGAATTGATAGCTTGAAAAGTGTACCATTAAATTGATTTAAAAAGTTACAGGCAAGCCATTACTAGTGTTGCTGGTGGCTATTTCTGTATGAGATGACCGATTATTATTCATAAACTGACATATTTCTTGAGAAACTTGGCACATTTTGGCCATTTTTGAACCCAGAACTGAACTTTGGGAATGCCAGTACCTTGCAACCAAAGTGAACAGAACAGGTTTCAGTCGTGCTCATGCAATTACAAGGGTTTCTCTAATAACCAAGTAGCATTTAAACACAAGTAATTAAAGTTAAGCTAAGGGACTTGACCATTAGGACACCAGAGGAATGGCTGCTGAAAATGGGGCTTTGCAATCGTATGTGAACAATAAATTAAAAATCGGTCATTTCCTGCAATAGCAGCCTTCAACACACTACCAATATCTTGTTTGCATTTTAAATCAATTTAGCAGGATTTTGATAATAAAAAGGTTTCAATTTCAGTCAAAACCCTGAAAATTTCTCGCTGTGTCCGGGTAGTGTGTCTTCTTTTTTAATTAACACTGCTAGTAATTCCTAGTAGCAATTAATTACATTATCACATTGTATTACCTATTTATTTTTTTTGTAAGTTTTATTGTGAAGTACATCTGTTTAGGTTAATAGCATTACATGAAGTGCATCTTACAAGCATTTCACAGCAGCCTTAGTTATGGATTTAAAATTTTACAAATATTCTTGAAAAATGGGACAAGATCATTTTCAAGATTCCAAAATATTGCCTAAATCCAAAACAGGCACATTGTTGATAAGACAATCTATGAGAGAAAATAGCACAGCCAATAAACAGACCACAGCATAATTCCAGTACAGTCATACAGTAAATGGTAACCTGCAATACAGTGCAGTGTAAGATGGTCCTGGCCAGCCAGTGGGTTTTTCTTTGTCAGACATTGAAATTTCTCAAAGTCTGTGCCCCGATTTACATAAATAGGGGGTTTTGTTGTCCTTTCCTCAAATTGCATTCATACTAAATTGACAACTTTTTAAATTATCTTAAACTAGCTGTCCCCTCGGCTCTCCCTGAGTTAATAGTGAAACAGGACAAACTTTAAAAATCAATAAACAAACAGGTATGGCTAGCTAAGTGAAGGCAAGGAACACTCGAAAACGTCGTGAGAGGTAGACTGACTCGAGTGCAAGGTGAACAAAATCCTGTGTCCAATTCAACATGAAAGATGAGATGCGAGATCAATCCTTGTAAAAATGTTACTGTACATTCGTTTGTGTTGACCCATTTTACAGTTCCTTGCAGTATCATTTTCATTATTACTATTGAACAACAATTATATCAAGGTACAGTACTATATTTCACTATTTTATTGTATTTTGTTACAAATTTTATTTTCAGTATCTGTCATTTGCAAAACAATTCCCTTACAAATTTCAAATGAACTAAATATGTAAAAGTTGTATCTTGGTCTTATTTTTTGTAAATCATTCTTTGCAGAACACACTGTCAAATAAATGCAGTAAACTAAACGTTTTACTCCACCATTGGAATTGTTTTATGAATTGCATACGTCTGCCTTGAGAAATGAGCCAAAGCAATTGAGGGAAACCTGGAACAATCTTCTTAATTTGAAGGCAGTTGAACAGGATGTTCATATTTAAAATAAAATAATTTTATAGTGAAAATGAGTAGCAGTACTCCATGGCTCTCTGGTGGTCAAATGAAATGAAAATGGTGTCCATTTTGGTTATGAATGTGAATTTAGATGGATGAGGTGTCCAGTCCTCTAGCCAAAAACCTTGGGACAGGCTGGTTTGGAGATCTGTGTAACTGTTTCTTCTGCACTTGAGTTCAGTTTTGTAAATTCACTCACAAGAAGGTGATGAGGCTGGAGGTCTTCTAGCCCAAAAGATAAAGCTATTAGGACTTATTAGTCACAGAGGTGGCTGCCTGGAACTCCCATCTCCGCAAATTGTGTTTGTTTGTGCTTAGGGTCTTCCTGATTCACACCTGTCTATGAAGGGACTAATTCATCAATGCAGGACTTAAAAGTAGAAATTTGTTAATGCATCAAGGCCTTAGGACAGAAGACATCCACATTACAATGAAAAGTGACCACGATCAGGTAAAATGGATATACATGTCCCACAGTAGTGTTTTATGGCCATCACTGCCATGGGGCAACATAAGTCTTTTTCATATTAATCTACCATTCAGGACTTGGTTGTTGGGCCTTTGTTTGTCTGAAGCCCATTCATAAACCTGTACACTGTAGCTGACCTTTTATATGACTCCAGGTAACAGTTTTAGGGTTCCACAGCTCTAACATGCCTCACCATTGCACTAGAGTTAATAAATCTTCAATATTTTTTCAGTAAGTACACAGTTCAATAGAAAAAAAAAAAAAAATCAACATGCAAAATAACTGTACATTAAAAGCTAGAACCAGTAAAATAAATAGTTCTCCAAAATAGAGTACTGTAATTTATATTACACAAATACACCAGTGATCAATGCATATATAATTTTTTTTAGCTTCAATTGCTACAATCTCTTACTTTGGTACAGTGGAGCAAGCAGTACAATTACATAAAACTGTAGTTTCGGACATTTCTGTTTCAAGGAGTCAAGAGCGGCCACTTACTAACATTCTGCTGTGATTGTATGTCTCCACCTAGTGTTCAGCTTGAGATGTACTGTATTAGCTATTTCGAATGACAGAACCGTTCAATTACCACACAAGCCTAAATGCCAGCCTCTTGGGAGATAATTCTATTAAGCAACTGAGAAACTGAATGGAGTGCAAAAACATGGCACCCAAATAACTTCATTGTAGAAACGAAAGTGACAAATGAAGACAAGTTTATGTGGCAAAGACTGCAAACCATCATCAAGGTAGTGAAAATAAAAAAGAAAATGCAGTTTTACATATGTTAACTTAAAAAGCATTTAAAGTTTAAAATAATCATGTAAATAAATGCACAAGATGAGACATTTTAAAAAGAACAGCTATTATTTTATTTCCCTGGTAATGCGATTTTCAGTTATCTGTAAAACAGACCTTTATATATACTAACTACTCTCCTTACAGAAGGTTTAAATTGTCCAACAAGGAAAATAATATTTTTACATATACATATATGCAAATGTTACAATGTGAATGATTTTACATAACCCAGGACAATATATTCATAACTAAAAAAATATTTACTAGAACTTATACACATTAATACATTTGTTGTGAAGGACAACGATGATGAGAAATACCCTGCTGCCATAACAAGGATCTACACCAATGTCCCCATATTCACTGCCTGTTGTAAAGCACATCCCTCAAACTACCAAGATACGAACCTCTGCCACATTCTCCTACTTCATGACAATCATACATACTGTATCTAATGTAGTCTGTGCCACTGAATTTAGTAGGTCAGTTCCTTTCTGGTCTGAGCATACATCTAATCAAGAATCCAGCAGTGTGGCCCTATGAGTTAAGGTGATGAATCTAAGTGTTTTAACAGCAGTGTGTCCGAAATGGAATGTTTTAGGAATCTAATAGATTTAGCACATAACACAAGTTAGGGCTGCTTGAATAGAATGTCCGCAAGTGCTAACATACTTGATCAAAAAATGTACTTAACAGTGGATGTGCTTGGTCATATAGTAGCTCTGAGACTACAGTGGTCTCCGCACACAAAAAAAAAAAAGTTATGTAAAATATCACTTCAACACATTATTCCCAGTTGTGATTCAGCATTTCTCAGATGCTAGACTAGAACACAGTTTCTCTCAGTCTGGAAAAGAACAGTGTAAGTGCAATAAGCTTAATATAACTAATAAAAATATATTCTAAAAGATTTCCTTATGAGGAATGTATTACAGGATCACAAAGATAAAAACTGCATAACAGAACAAAAATAAGAGAACTTTCTATGGTTTTGCAACTTACTTGTACAACGCATTTGACACAAGCAACACCTTCTCCATCTTAAGTAAGCATCCATTACCTCTTATACATTCTCCATATGTCAAAGTTGAGCTGTCACTGCTTCAACTTGACTCTTTGCTCCAACTGCAAGTGAGCAGCCATCAACCTCAAAAACTGCACTGTCACCACAGTCCACTGTGTCAGGTTCGTTACCAATATCATACACCCATCTGAAGTGGACCATTTCCTTCAGCCATGTCTAAACTTGACTAACATTTCCCCTACGTTCCATATCAGTACCAGTTTAAAAGCACAGTTCTGCCAGTCCTAGAATTATTGTGCTGATCTAAACCTAGCACCTATAATGTTGATAATAAAAAAACAAAACATCCACAACACTGTTTGGCCAGACACTTTTGAAAGGGGCTATATGGACATTGCAAGAGATAAAGCAGGGAACCCATTCAGTAAAAGAGAAAGAAGAGGACTAATGCAGCCGTCTTTGCCACTTTTCTATTTTTAAACATCTAATTAACACTTTCAGAAGTTCACTTTTTCTGGAAATGTTGTTACAAACCCATCAATGACATTGAGCCAGTCTTCATGAGAAAAGCTGTGGACGGTCTTCAAAACTGGGTGATACAGACTGCTCATTGATATCATGGACCTAATTAGCACTCTACTCTCAAATAGACAAATTTCATCTTTTATAACCTCATATGTAATGTGCTAGCCTTGCCGCTGTGTCTGACCCCACTACTATAATACTGATGTACACATATTTGGCACTTTGTGTTCTGTAGAGAAAACACTTCCAAAGTATATTTAAAGTTGCTACTTTTGTCACAAAATGCCAGTTTCTGTAGTGGCAAATAGCACTGTCACAAAAGATATACTTTTGCATAAGAAAGAAAAAATATTACTTCCTTTAGCACCACATGCTAAGGTTTAAGAAGTTCAATAAGCCCAACTGAAGTCCAGATTTTCAGCTCACCATCTCTAAAAATATGGAAAATCTTGGCACAATAATGCAATATAAGAAATAACCAACCTGTGCTTAGTCATGGCATGGCATGGCTGTGTTGTCGGGCATATTCTGACCAACCATGCTTAATGTGCAGCTGCAGTGTTCAGTATTAATTAGTTTAAAAAAAAAAAAAAAATACCAACATAAAATTAAATGTTGTTTCACAGAACAACATATATAGAATCAAGAGTGTCATGGGGTCCTTGCAGAGCTCTTGCCCAAACTCAGTTCCCAGGCCTCTCCTTTTGTGCTACACATCACCAGGGAGCCACGCAGTAAACAAGCAGATTGTTCTTTTCAGGCAGAGGAAGCTGCAATTAGCAGGAGAGGCACAAAAAGGAGTACAGGCAAGGATGGCAGCCAGGCTCAGGCTCATCCAGCTCCAGCAGTTCGACCTGAGCACCACGAAGCACACAGTGTTCAGGATAATAGGACGGTGGGGTATACTGTTCATTTTAGCGGTTGTTGATTTTTTCAAATAGTGTTATTCCCCCACCTTTATCCCAGGAACCAATTCCTCTGAGATATGCTCTTTACTTCTTCCTGAGAAAAAAAAAAAAAATGAGATCAAATACCTATGGTTATCCAACAAGTTAAAAAAAAAAATCTTTAGTGAGCGGAATTTGAATTTTAGAAATTACAATGTTTTCTATAATTGCAAGTATTGGAGAAAACAGAAATCTGATGTCTTCAGTACATGACTCCCCATTTAAAGGTAGTATTTCAGTTGTAGCATATTACAGGCCAATAGGCTATACAGTATGCACACAGGAGTGCTGCTCTGCTCAGTCATTTCTGTTTGTCCATCCTGCAGGCAGTTGTGATTTCTGTTTATTGGTGAGAATGTCAGAAAAAAAAAAAAAAATTAAATTTCAGTATACAGATAGTTCTACAGCTGAACATTGTTGTGTACTTTTACAGTATGTGGAGCATCCAGTAAATATAACAAGGTACATAGTTTTCAAATATTTCCCTCTGCTGCAAAAACCTGATCTAAGCTGTTTGTCACTATCCAGAGAGACAGCTTTACAGCTGCCCATACCCAAGTTTGTAGCCGGTACTTTTTTTTTTTTTTTTTTAAGAAAAGGAGGATTTTCATGAGCCAGGGAGGCCACTGTTGGATTGTTGAAGGGAGAAGTTCCTGCATTGTTTGATTGGAACAATTTCTCCATTTAACTTTCAAGACATGAGGATTTGAAAGATGAGAAAGAAACCAACACACACAGGGCAAGGAGCAGGACAGTAAAATCCTCGAGAACCACAACACAACTACACTTTGGCTCATGATCCAGCAGTTGTCGACCTAGCGCTTGATGACAAGTCTCTCAAAGGGGAGATCCTCCAGCTGAGGAAACAAACTTAGACCCTTACAATAAATCAACAGTTTGGCATTCACTGTTTTGCTAGCTCAGACAGAGCCGTAAGATGCCCAGCATATGTATTAAGCTTGCATGCATATTCACCTGTCCCTGAATAAAATTTCATGACTATTTATTGGAATTCTGATTTTTTTTATATATATATATATATATATATATATATATATATATATATATATATATATATATATTTATATATATATATATATATATATAAAGCCTATGTAATCACATATTTGTCCCATGTATGTTCATAGTAGACACAAGTTTTCAATAAATCCAGATCATACCTTTGTAATTATGGATGTAGCTTGAAACTTATAATTTGAAGCACTTCTCCTTTTTAGCTCCTGACACTCGGCACAGTGTTTGCTATAAGTCTGGGGAAGTGATTGGGTGAAAAACGAAATAGCTAGTCTGTTTTGATATATCATATGCCAGAAGTGAAGAAGGTAGCTGACGAGGAATGCAGAAGAGTGTGTGCATATAGCCTCTTAACTGGACAAATTGAAAGAATCACAATTCAAAGAGAAAATGGATATTATCCTTTCTAAGCTGTATTACATTGCAGAAAAACTTCCCGTAGCAGTTCTGCTCAAAATTAACAGGTTTATACAGCAGCACTTTCCAGTACTAAACTGTGCCAAAATTCAGCTACACTGAGCGACTAACTTTTATTTTATTTAAAGAACAAATACTAAAAAATGCACATGCAAAGACCGCGTCAAAGTTGTGCAAATTGGGTTAAGTGACCCCTAAGACATATACATCTGTTGAAAAGTTGAGGTTGAAATTCTGATCCCCTCACAATACTCTCTGTAATAAACAGGGGTGAACACAAAACAGAATGTCACAGAAAAAGGAGTTTAACTTTGATACAAGTATATCATAAATACAAATGTGGCTGCAAAGGCGAGTTCTGTTAGGTTGATTTCCAATTAGTAGAATGTCTCACTTTTAATAGAAATTTGAAAATCAGCTGTGATATGAGAGTTTTCAAAAGCAACAAGAAAGAACTTTAAGTTTAATAGAGGTAAGATAGTCAGTGCTTAAATGGTAGGTGCATTAGTCACAAAACTGTGCAATATTACCTTATGTGCCAAGGGCAATAGTCTCAAAAATAACAGCAGCATATGCCAAACATGGACAAACAGGGATTCATGGACACACAGGATAGTAGTCAAATTAACACAGAATTGAATCTGCACCTTTGTGACGCATTCTCGACAAAAACTGCATTTGAAACCTTTACAAAACTGGGATTTATACAAGGGTGCCCAGTGCACAAAGACATTTATCCTGGTGCAAGGAGCAGAAAAGAATTGAAACTCAGTAATGGAAAAAAGTAGTCTGGTGTTGTCTTTCATTCTGCTTCCTATATCCAAATGGTTTTATGGTTTGGCGAAAACCAAAGAACATCTTCAACCCATAATGCCTGTTTGCTAGGTATGGGTATTGAATACCGGTATTAAACTGGTACCAGTTCCGGACTGGTCGGTGTCAAAATATCAATAAGCACTTGGAAAAACAGTGCCGCAATCAGTGCTTTTGTACCGTGAATTCATTTTAAAATTACCCATGTTTTTAAATTCCTACTCATCTCCGAATGATGGGTGTGGCTGCATCAGTGGATGCTCCCAACCTCCCCCTCTCTCCCTTAATGGTGACTACACAGCAGGCATTAGGCGATCATGTTTTAGTTGCACAGCTGCGTGTGTAGCAAAGTGTAATCTGCCTTTTGTAATTTTTTTAGTTTTAGTTATGAACTCCCCCAAAATAGATTGTTCTTGTATATAGTTAGCAGCATATCAATCGTATTCACCGTATTGAAAAATGGTGGAAGGAGTGTGAGAGACAGGATGGAGAGTGGGATGTGCTGGAACAGGTGCACACTGGATCAGTATGTGTGAGGATAAGAAGGAACAGCACAGAATGAACAAACAAGTAGAGGGGAACAAGAGCGAAAGAGTGTCATGCTTCAGACTATAACACCAAAGTGGAAGACGAGCAGCGTAAAGGAGTTAAACGAGTCTGATTGCGATTAGAAGGCTAAGGAGTCTCCCATGGCTAGAACAGTGGGCATTCAGTTGGAAGGCAATTAATAAAGGCTCACCAGTTTCAAACTAGAGGTCTGTGTGGGCCTGTCCGCCCATTCTTGGCCCCCCATTTCTCCTGCTTCTGCCCACAGAAACAAATTGCTGCCGTTAAGGAAAAAAAATGAAGTATGGTTGATAAAATTGATTAACATGATCGTATACAAGGAGGGGAGAGAAGCTTTCTTCTCTTTGGTCCAGTTGTAATTTTCACTTTTTTTGTGACAATTCTGCTTCATCAGTATTTAATATGGATCCGCGATGGGATTTAAATAATTTCTGAGCACAAGTCTGCACCTTTTTCCCCACAGAAAGGAACAGAAAAGAGCAGTGTAGGCAACGTGTCTTGTAAAAGCTTTAAGTTAGTAAGTAACCACTTACTATTCCATTTGGAAATAAAATACAATCTATGTTAATAATTGCTATTCATTCTACTAAAATGTGACATTCTGTTCTGACACAGAAGGTACCAGCCATACTCCGCACTTTCAAAAAGTATTGGAGATTTATAAAATATATATTTTTTATTAAAGGTCACAGTACTTTTTGCTTATCAATATATGTACACTGCAACCAAGTAAAACAGCATTGTGAAAGTACTGGCAGGCATCTCCATGTCTGCACATTTATTCTAAGAAGCGTTACTAGCGTTACTAACAGGAGCCATAAATTTCACTGCACTCTTTAATTTAGTGCAGTTGCATTAAGGCATGATTATCACAAATCTCTTCTTGTTGCTCTACTGTTGCGATGCAACCCTTTAATATCTTTATATAAAGATATAAAATAAAAGACACAGAAGGAGAGCTCTGGGCTAAGAAATGTTGCTGCTTTATAGAGCATGTGGATAGGACTTACTACCTTTATTTTAAACCACTTTTTTTTTTTTTTTTATAATAGTCGTGTTTATAAAAATTTGTAACCAATCTGATTTATTATTTAATTGGTATAGGGGAGAAGCTGTTTGCGCGACACCCTGTCTTTTGTTTTCTTGTTTCTGGAAATGTATACTACTCTATTTTTTGTTTTTAACAATGTTAGATTATAAAGTCAGAATATTTTATTGGGTGAGGCTATGTATATATGGGGCAGAGTGGTGTCTCTGAGGCTTAGGATCTGCACTGGCAATCAGAAGGTTGCTGGTTCAAATCCGAAAAATGCCAGAGGTGATTTCACTCCGTTGGGCCCTAGAGTAAGGCCCTTAACCTGCAATTGCTCCATCCTGTGTATGATGTCAACTTGCATCTAGCCCTGCACATAGGCCCTCCAAATTGCAGGGAAAACTTCAGGGTTGGTGGCAGGATTGGCTCTCCAGCCACCAATTTAAAAAATCCTCACACTGTTCCATTCCATCTGAACTAGTGTGGTACTGAGGTGTCACCCGTTGCATGACTGCACTAGAGTCCTAATCTGGGATTCTGAGGTGATTTGTCATGTGGTGGGTGCGGTAATGCATTTTATCAGTGCATGCTCCTAACCGCCTCCCATCTATGTATATTGTAAATAGTTTCTCCTGTGAATATATTGTAAATAGTTCTATATGTTTAACAGTTCTATAATATTTAAGTTTAGCTTCTGGTAGTGAAGCAGCACTACAAGAATGCAGGAAAATTGTTATTTTTAAAAAAAATTAATATTACAATAATAGTTGAATCTCTTCACATCATATTTATTTGTTGCTCCACATTATGGATACGGTTATGGACACTACTCTACATAAGTACCAATATCAATAAGCAGTATCAGTATCAATATTGGTATTGATAAAATCCTAATTATACCCATCCCTGCTGTTTGCTATCAATCAATATGGTGGTTGCTAATAATAACATGACCCGCTCATTGAAAGTAAGGTTTGTTTATCTCAGTGGTTGTGCAAGGGTCTAATTATACAAGGCCATTCTGCAAGACTGGCGATATTCTGGTGGCTCATGATGTTCCTCTATTTCAGGATGGCAATACTACCATGTGCAGTACTATACTAACTGAACAGTGATTTCATTACCCCAGAACAAAGTCACATGCTTTCCATGGTATTCCCAATTACCAGATCTAAACATCATTCCAGAACTTCCCATAAAAGTTAAGTGAAGAATGCACAGTATAAATTCACATCCTTCATCCCTCAAAGAACTGGAAGTCTTTCTTGAGGAGTGGTGCAATATTTCACTACCCATACATAATGTCCTCAATATTTTTATGTATTTATTTATGTTTCTGTTATTTTTGTCCAATTCTGAATGTGTAACATAGATACAGGTTAAAACGGGGAAAAAAGCCACTAGTAATGAAACAAATAGTATGCATGTCCAGTCAGTTGTGTGATGGCCAAAGAAGACAGCCAGGAGTACCTTTAATCTGTCTGAGTAATCTTGTTTCTAATTTTGAAGTTTTCAGTTTACATATTCAAAGTCTGTTTGTAATTTTCTTACAATTACTTGTGCTTCTCAGCTGCCACAGAACACGTTACTTGAATTTCTACACTTAGTTTTACATGATATATGTACCTCTACAGAATTGTAGCAACAACCAATAACATTGCATTAATACATCTGGACTATCTAAAAGAAATATTATAATGTTAATTCAATGACATTTTTAAATGTAACATTTTGATCTATGTATTATGTTTTGAAAAAGTTTGATCTGAAAAGAAACAGCTGCTGTATATTCCTCCCCTTCTAGAAGAAAACTCTTCTAATTACATTTCAAATTTACCTGCACTTCCATTAACTGTAGCTCTCTATAGAATCGAATGTTGAAGAGTGAACAGGAAATACTAGAAAAAAAACAGAGAAGAAAAAGAAAAACAGACAAGAGAAAGATGCTTTAATTGAACTGCAGGAGAGAGAAGCCAAGAATACAGAGTACAGCAGGCTGGGGAAAAAAGTTCTAAAAGCAAAGTGAACACAGATTTGGAGAAGTGTTCTATAGCCTTTGCACATTACCTGCAGTCAGATTCCTATCATTCAGAAGTTTAGTTTGGCTGTTGGGAACAATCTTTGTATCAATGCTGTCTGGACATGTTCGAATCCGTGAAGCCATTAATGCATTGAGATACTGCAGTCGTGACACCTGCAAACACAACAGACAGACAGATCAAAACAGTTAGACTAAATATTCCACTTGCCAAGACAACAAAATAATCCATAAAAATTATTGGCTTTTAAAATTAAGAAAATTAGGTACAGTAATCCCTTGCTATATCGCGCTTCGACTTTCGCTGCTTCACTCTATCGCGGATTTTAAATGTAAGCACATCTAAATATATATCACAGATTTTTCGCTGGTTCACGCTTTCCGGACAATGGGTCTTTTAATTTAGGTTACATGCTTCCTCAGTTTGATTGCCCAGTTGATTTCATACAAGAGACGCTATTGGCGGTTGGCTTAGAAGCTACCCAATCAGAGCATGTATTACATATTAACTAAAACTCCTCAATGCTATAAGATATGCTTCCCGCGCGGTGCTTGTTTGCTTCTCTCAATCTTTCTCGCTCTCTCTGCCTGATGGAGTGTGAGCAGAGGGGCTGTTTGCACAGAGGACACGGACGCTCCTCTACAAAATGCCGCTTTATCACGGTGCTTCTGTATACTTAAAAGCACGTATTGATTTTTTGATTGTTTGCTTTTCTTAGCTAGCGCTCTCTCTGACATTCTCTGCTCCTGACTGAAGATATGTTTGCATTCTTTTAATTGTGAGAAAGAACTGTCATCTCTGTCTTGTAATGGAGCACAGTTTAAATGTTTGTCTAAAGGGTGTTATTTCATGTCTAGAGGGCTCTAATAATATTAACAGGGTGGGAGAGTTTATAAGGGCTTAAAATATATAAAAACAACTACACAAACATATGGTTTCTACTTCGCGGATTTTCACCTATCGCGGGGGGGTCTGGAACGCAACCCCCGCGATCGAGGAGGGATTACTGTATTTGGTATATTTACCCAAACAAATTAACAAATCAGGTGAAAATTAGAAATTGTAAGAAACAGTTTGACGTTAAGTGTACCGTCTAACTTCCAAAGGTTTATTCACTAATCCATAATTATTTTAAAACACTGGCTTAATAGAACTGATGACGTGACTAATTAGTTTTATTTTTTGCCAGATTCAGGTCGCATCTACTTACCGCAGTCCAATTTAGATTAAGCAAAGTTGGAAGATTTGTTACTGTGAACCAGTAAGAATTTGTGCAGTCTCATTTACTTAACACTAGAATTACCAAAGCCAACGAAAAAACTTGTAAATCCGGCCCACCATAAATCCCTTTGCACCCCTCCGTCAGCCTCTTTTGACTTGCAAATGTGTCAATATGCACAAGCAGCCTGCTATACCATCCCACCACCGCCTCAGAACGGGCAAGAAGTTCACTCCCAGATAATCAATCAAGGCAGGAACTGGGAGTGAACTACCCAGAATTGTAAGGGGAAACTGTATAATGCGTGAAGGCTGATGGCCAAATATCAAATAAACACTTTCAAAAAAGGTGCAAGTACAACACGATAGCGTCCATGGTGCAGTGGATTGAACTGTTGATTTATAATCCAGAGGTCGCGAGTTCGAAACCACCTCTCCCACAAATTTACCGTTTTGAGTAGTGCTGGGTGGTATACCGGTTCATACTGAAAACCATTTTTTATTTTTGTTATGATATGGATTTTTCCACATTCTGAAACTGAAGCTGTAGCTGACGATAAAGTTGAACATGATGACACAGAAGAACTTTTGCCAAAAAAAAGGAGTAATTTTCGTTGCCTGGAGACACTGATTTTAAAAGGTCGGATGTGGACCATTATGTTAAAATGTGTGAATACTGTTTCTATGCTACTGGATAATACTGCAAACCAAGTTGTACTTGTATTATTTTTTTTCAATACAGTGTAATGTACCTGGGTACTGCATAATAGTGTGATGACATGTTGACTTTATTCTCAACATTTCCATTTTAATCTCGACGCTTATGACGAGAATAAAGTCGACATGTTGACTTTATTCACGTAATTTGTCATTAAAGTAGAACATTGTAAACTAAACTTCATCGTAAAATGAATATTTAATTTACTACATTTTCTCAAATTCCGTCGTAAGTTATATAGCACATTAAATGCTTTGTGTTAAGTGTTCCCCGAGCCATGTTAAATCGGTACGTGCTTCTTAAACTGACTTACTCTTGTACTGAGGAGGCACTGGCAGCGATCACCACACAGAATACCTTCACTTCATGATATTCCTGCTCCCTGAACATATAGAATGCTAAGATAAATACTTGCTATAATTTTCATTATGAAATGCATTAAAACAGACAGACGCATGCAATAAAGAAAGCCCGCTCAGAAGAATATCCAATGAATTCTGTGTTTGGGTCTCCTACCACCAGATCACAAACCCAGCATTTACAAAACATTTAAGTTAAACATGTGTGATACCCATTCATACATCCAGTTTTTTGGAGCCTCGTCACACCTGCCATAAAGTTCTCTACACTAAACATAGACCTGGGGACCCCTTACTGCAAGAGAGCAGCACTACCGCCACACTAATTGTGCATGTTTAATACATGCTTTAATGCATTTCATCATGAAAATGATATCAAGTACATACATTCACCTAAAGGATTATTAGGAACACCATACTACTACGGTGTTTGACCCCCTTTCGCCTTCAGAACTGCCTTAATTCTACGTGGCATTGATTCAACAAGGTGCTGAAAGCATTCTTTAGAAATGTTGGCCCATATTTATAGGATAGCATCTTGCAGTTCATGGAGATTTGTGGGATGCACATCCAGGGCACGAAGCTCCCGTTCCACCACATCCCAAAGATGCTCTATTGGGTTGAGATCTGGTGAGTGTGGAGTCCATTTTAGTACAGTGAACTCATTGTCATGTTCAAGAAACCAATTTGAAATGATTCGAGCTTTGTGACATGGTGCATTATCCTGCTGGAAGTAGCCATCAGAGGATGGGTACAAGGTGGTCATGAAGGGATGGGCATGGTCAGAAACAATGCTCAGGTAGCCCGTGGCATTTAAACGATGCCCAATTGGCACTAAGGGGCCTAAAGTGTGCCAAGAAAACATCCCCCACACCATTACACCACCACCACCACCACCAGCCTGCACAGTGGTAACAAGGCATGATGGATCCATGTTCTCATTCTGTTTACGCCAAATTCTGACTCTACCCTTTGAATGTCTCAACAGAAATCGAGACTCATCAGACCAGGCAACATTTTTCCAGTCTTCAACTGTCCAATTTTGGTGAGCTCGTGCAAATTGTAGCCTCTTTTTCCTATTTGTAGTGGAGATGAGTGGTACCCGGTGGGGTCTTCTGCTGTTGTAGCCCATCCGCCTCAAGGTTGTGCATGTTGTGGCTTCACAAATGCTTTGCTGCATACCTCGGTTGTAATGAGTGGTTATTTAAGTCAAAGTTGCTCTTCTATCAGCTTGAATCAGTCGGCCCATTCTCCTCTGACCTCTAGCATCAACAAGGCATTTTCGCCCACAGGACTGCCGCATACTGGATGTTTTTCCCTTTTCACACCATTCTTTGTAAACCCTAGAAATGGTTGTGCGTGAAAATCCCAGTAACTGAGCAGATTGTGAAATACTCAGACCGCCCGTCTGGCACCAACAACCATGCCGCTCAAAATTGCTTAAATCACCTTTCTTTCCCATTCTGACATTCAGTTTGGAGTTCAGGAGATTGTCTTGACCAGGACCACACCCCTAAATGCATTGAAGCAACTGCCATGTGATTGGTTGATTAGATAATTGCATTAATGAGAAATTGAACAGGTGTTCCTAATAATCCTTTAGGTGAGTGTATCTTAGCATTCTAAATTTTCAGAGAGCAGGAATATCATGAAGTGAATGGATTCTGTGTGGTGATCGCTGCTGGTGCCTACTCTTAGTGCGGAGGAAGTCAGTTTAAGAAGCGTAGTGATTAACAACTGGGTCGGGGAACACAACACAAAGCATTTAATGTGCTACATTAACTTATGACGGGGTTTGAGAAAATCTAGTAAATTAAACATTGATTTTAGGATGAAGTTTAGTTTATGATATTCTACTTTAATTATAAAATAAATTATGAGAATAAAGTGCAAATGTCGACTTTAATCTTGACAAAAGCGTCAAAATTAAACTGGAAATGTTGAGAATAAAGTCAACATGTCAACTTTATTCCCGACATATAATTTTGTTTTTTTCTTCCCTGTATCTGTATTTATTTTTCGTCACTGTGGCCATAATAAGATTTTAGCATTATAACTGCAAGTTGCAGTTTTATTATTTATGTATATAGCTTAGCTTGAAGCAAGGTCCATATTATTGCAATTTGCCTATATGATGGTTCAGTTGGTAAAGATGTCATCACCAAGTTGCACTTGTTTTATTTTTATTTGGTGAATACTGTGTAATGTACCTGGGCTTGAAGTATTAGTATTATTACTGGATGTGGCACTATTATTTATTTTATTGTTATTATTTATTAGTTCAAATATTATGCAGTTTAATTATGGTAAAGTTGTTTAAAAAGTCACTTTAAAACGTGTCAGTGGACAGACATCGTTAACATTAACAGAAAGTGTGGTTGGTTTACAAAAAATATTTACTATTTATTACTTTTCTAAGACATGTTCAATGCAATACAACTTTTGACAAGCACCTCTGGATATTTTACTAAGTCTAAATGCCTCTTTGGATGGTTGAAAATATGTTGTCAAAATTATAATTTAAGTTGTTTGCAAAACTTGCTCAATAAAAAGGTTCTATATTTTGACTGCATCTGTCATGCAATGCGATTCCTTTTTCTCATTAGTGCCACCCCCTTGAAAACTATCACTTTAAGGGGCCATGAAAACCTGTTTTAATACTTGTGTGCACATTAAAATGGTTTTTGTACAATGCTCATGACAGTGGAATAGGTTATTCTTAGACAGTCTCCTGCAGTAATTGCAGTGGAAAATGTGGTTAACATCCACTCATACATGGGGAAAAAAAACCGTCAAATACCGTGCAACTGGGATAATTTAGAAAAATACTGTGATATAGAATTTTGGTCATACCTCCCAGCACTAGTAGTGAGCTGCTTTTATTGTTAGTATTGTAACGATTTTTTCCGCTACACTTCACTAAGTTTACACTGAAAAATTATACTGATGATTGCAGGTCAACCTCAAACTGCCTTCAACCCCTTCCCTCATTGCCGAAAGATGATTTATAATAAAAGCGATCTTAACTAAACCACACAGAGAAAAAAATGCAACAACAAAAAATTAAAACTAATACATTTTTACAACACCCCCACTTCCAATATATACAATGAACACAAAGTATAAAATTATATATCCAAGAATTTTCCTCTCCGTCCTTTCGATTTAGTCTTTTTTCCATTTTCCTATTTCCCCATACTGTAGTTACGTTCCTTAGACATGCCAATCCCAGAATAAAAGATTTACGGCTCACACTGGTTTCAATCCTATTTAACGGTAACCACAGCGTATCTGGAATCTTTAAGGTGGCCACCCCAGACTGCAATGGACTTGTGGTGCTCCCCGAAAACAATCTTTCTCCTGGACTCAGATGGGTCATGTCCTTTCCTCCTTTGCCAAAAAGGCTGTCTTTTCTTCCTTCTCTTTCTGCCTTTTTCACGCCCCTATTTAAATAGTGCATCCGTTTCCTCTCCACATCTCTTCCTCTTCACAATACCCCATAGATTTTCTATGGGGTTAAGGTCAGGCGAGTTTGCTGGCCAATCAAGAACAATGATACCATGGTCCTTAAACCAGGTACTGACTGGTAGCTTTGGCACTTTGTGCAGGTGCCAGGTCCTGTTGGAAAATGAAATCTGCATCTCCATAAAGTTAGTCAGCAGCAGGAAGCATGGAGTGCTCTAAAACTTCCTGGTAAACGGCTGCGTTGACCTTGGACCTCAGAAAACACAATGGACCAATACCAGCAGATGACATGGCACCCCAAACCATCACTGACTGTGGAAACTTTACACTGGACCTCAAGCAACGTGGATTCTGTGCCTCTCCTCTCTTCCTCCAGACTCTGGGACCTTGATTTCCAAAGGAAATGCAAAATTTACTTTCATCAGAGAACATAACTTTGGACCACTCAGCAGCAGTCCAGTCCTTTAATAATATTGTATTAGTGCGACAATGTTTTCTGATTGGTACTATTCAGGTCATAAAATGATTTCTTCAAAATGTCACATATATTCATTTGTCTCTTTCTTTTTTGCCCAGTGCTGTGTTGACATTGTGCACCAGAAGGCGTGAGCTTATTCAGTGCGAGCAGGAACAGGTTGCTTGTACTATAATAAGCCTGACCTGGCGGCGATCAACGCGCATGTACTGTACAAGGCATGCACGGGGTCCACTGAGAAAAGAAGAGCGTTCATGGCTCACCTTGCAGAGAAGCTTCGTCATTGCTTCTTACAAGAAAAGGCAATAGATAAAAGAAAAACACAGTCACTGATTACAAGCGCAAGAAGGCGTGCGAATGAATATGAATAAAGTTGCATCCGTGCCACATTGTTTTACAAAATGTACTATACAGGTCATAAAATGAATAATTCCAAATATCAATTATACGTATGTCTCTGTATTTTTTTGTCAGTGCGGCTTTGACATCATGGACCATAAGGTGCATACTAATTTAGCGTGAGCAGGAACACACTGTAAAACTGAATAAAAAAAAAAATCAAGTGACAGTGAGATATGAAAAAGGCAGGTTCACCAGCATTTGTGTGTCGGCTTTTATCCATCCATATCAGAGAATGTTCAGTTCCATGGTCTCAAAACACCACTTAAATCTACAGTTATTCCCAGTTTCAAATAAAAACAAATAGCGTCAGATCCCTGGGGGGTGGTAGTACGTATCGTGATCGTGACTGAGAGAATAAAAATGAAAACAAAAAATGCTAACTTTTACGAGTGCTATAAATTTACACTGTCTGTTACAGACACAAAGCAAATATATGTTTTTATTGTATAATACTAACAAGTAAATTAGCTCATTACTCAAAAAACAGTAAATTTGTGGGGGAGCTGGTTTCGAACTCGCAACCTCTGGATTATAAGTCAGCAGTTTCATCCGCTGCACCACGGAAGCTATCGTGTTGTACTTGCACCTTTTGTGAAAGTGTTTGATATTTTGCCATCAGCCTTCACACATTATACAGTTCATGTCTACATTTTGTCATTTATTGCTAAAACATGAAACATTTGTTTTAACAATGTGTTTACATAGATTGTTGTAGACACAAAACACGCATCAAATTATTTCCCCTTACAATTCTGGGTAGCTCACACCCAGATAATCAATCAAGGCAGGAAATGGGAGAACTTCTTGCCCGTTTTGAGGTGGTGGGGGGATGGTATAGCAGGCTGCTTGTGCTTATTGACACATTTACCAGTCAAAAGAGGCTGACGGAGAAGTGCAAAGGGATTTAAGGTGGGCCGGATTTCCAAGTTTTTTTCGTTGGCTCTTTAAATTCTAGTGTTAAATAATATTTATCTCTAGGTGTCATGTATAAAATGACAAACTAAAAAGCAGAGTGTGACCTCCGATACTTTGTGCATGCCATTCAGGGCTGCTTCACAGCTTTCATTTATTGATATTGCTGGGTTAGACTCTGGCCCTCAAAAACTCCGAATTAGACAAAGTGGATGGATAGAACTGCCAGACATTACAACCCCCATTTTCTTTTTCATCCCAATCTTAACATTTCTAATTAAATGCGTACTGCACTAAACTACATGTTTATTTTGGTTCCTTAGAAGAACTTCACAGAAGTAAGAAGTTCAGTTCTGCCAGATGTGATTTTTGCAGTTTCAGCCAAAGATGAAAATGTGACAAACTCATACTTGTGCTTTTGCCAACTCTAAACCCAAGATGCTTTTACAATTGAAACCTGCATATGTATGTCATCTTAAGACTAAATAAAAGCCACATAGCTAACTCATTGTTAAACCCAAACATATTCAAAAGTGTTGTTAAATTCACTAGACTGAAACACTGAGCGTCTTCCATTTTTGTTCAATAAAAATAATTCACAATTCTCCAACCTGAGTGTGGCAATCCAACATTACACAAGAAAGCGAGGATTGCTTTTTGCATGACAGTGGGTGAATCCCCACTATTGTAGCATTAAGGACAAACAAAACTAAGGAGTTTATGTAAGTTTCTGTCATTTTAATTATGACATACTCAAAATTGCATACAACAGTCTGATGGCTATTGTAAGTGCCACTAAATATCACCATTTGTATGCCAATGGAATTAAGTACTTTGGTGCCCTTGAAAACTAGCATTTTGCAATCTGTAATGTTTGAATAGATTTATATCAGCAGAAGAAGCAGCACCAAAAAAACTATTATAAAAGCTTTTGAATTTTAGCTGTAATAGACATAAGTTTCACACGTATTATTCATTACTCTAAAGTTTTAAAAGCTCAATGCAAAGGCCCCTTACCAGCACTTAAAGCAGTCTCCTTTATACCAAAAACGCAGATCTTGGACTCTGAATAAATATTCTACTAGAACAAATATTTTATTCACTAAACAGCCTTTTTTAATATCTATGAAGCAGTCAGTCAATTTTGAAGCAGACATTTTTGTATATTGCAGTAAGAGAATAGGGAAAGTGACAAGTAATTTGCATGTTCATAAGACTTTAGGTTAATCGGTAACATAACCATTTTGTGAATATCACCAGCAAACAAACACAAAATGCATCTGCACTGGGTAAATAAGAGAAATCATTGATCAGCAACAGTAAATCCAAACCAGGCTTCTTTTAACTTCTAGAAGGTTTTCGGCAGGAAACATGCAACCTTCAATCAATCCATAAATGTGTGCATGAAATAAAATTAGAACAATTTAGACATGAACAGGCCATTTTGCCCAACAAAGCTTGACAATCCTATTCATTTAATTTTTCCAAAATAACATCAGGTCTAGTCAGATCATTTTTGATTTCATGGTCATTGTTGCCTATGCTTCCACTAGGGTTATTTTTAGTATTCTCTCTTCTAAACATTTGATGTTTTTCCAAATACAGCGCACTGTACAAATTTTTGAAATTTCACAATCTTACACTGAAAAGTATTTGAAAATCAAATCTCTTCAGAAGAATTAATCTCACCGAGAAAAGCAGATGTACCTACTTTCATCAACTGTGTCAGCACAGGGTCCTAGCAGTAGAATGCAGTCATTTTAAATCATCTGGGTTTACACTAAATTTTTTACACTATAACGCTTTTATCTAAAATGTTAGACTGCAATAAATAATTCACTAGCATAATTAAAATGAAATGCTAGGCATCATTTTTAGAACTCTAGTGCAAGACCACGTCCTGTGAAAACAGCAATTATGCCTTCTTATGATTCGGTTTGCCCATAGCTATCCTTTGGAACTAGACAGAATTATGCTGGTTTCTGGTATTTTCTGTTATGAATGAAAAAGTAAGCCCAAATATGCTTACGTAAATTTCAGTGTCAAAGGGAGCTGGAGTCTAATCTAGTAGCTATAAATTACTCACTGGGCCCACTCATGCACACAACCACACTTATACTTGAACTACTGATAGTTGAGAACTAATGCAACATGCACATCTCTCATATATTGGAGGCTGTATAAGGGTTAAAATAATGCTTTATATATTGCGTGGAAATAAGCAATTTAAATAAGTATTTAATTTGTGTGATGGGTTAATATAAGCAAATAGGATTAGTTAGATATAATGCAGGTTTAATCTGAAACAATACAAATGTAATGCTCGTAGAAAAATGCTAAAGAATTCAACATAGCTAGATCAATAGGCATTTTCCAGGGAGAAAGCCGTCTGAGGGCTGATGGAATGTATACAAATAGGCTGAATGTTAACCTATATAGCATCAGGGTTAATAGATAGTTCAAGCTTTAAGCTTAAGATAAAGGATAAGTAATGGACATCTTTTTTGTTAATAACTCATTGTATTAGCTACATAGCAACGATCAGACAAATAGGACTACTGATAAGTTATTGGTTGTTTGGTTTGTTTTGTTTTCTATAAATCTTACGGGAATTGCTGTGTCATGCTGTTTACTAGTCATTAAGACTTAACAGAAAAGAAAGGTTAGGGGAGCACTCAATATTAGAGTTTTGGAGACTTGTAAGGCACAGTGAACAGTATTTTGTAATCTTGGCATGAACAGTATGTGCCCCAGCATCTAAGAAACTACTACACAGACAATGGCAAATGCTTTACAAGAACAACTTATGCATTAATCATCCATCCTTTTCAGAAATATTGTGGCAAGCTGTCCTCGGAATTTAATGGATGTTTCAGGCAGTTCTCAACACAGCAAAGCCAAACATTTTCTCACCGTGATCATATCTCGCACTGCCACCTGGTGGAATCTTTCAGATTTAGGTATAAAGCAAGCATGCAAGTATAAAAAGTACAATGCTTTGCGTAGCTGTAGCATATGTTGTGTCAAGTATAAACCCAGCCTTAGTCTCTGGGAATGTAAGTGAAGGCTACAACTGGGAAGAGAAAAAAAAATGCTATAAATGTTGTGTTATGTGACATGGGCTTTAGCTGCCTTGAGAAGACAATGCCATACAACAAACTTTATAGGAAACCTGGAATGAACACAAGTATTTTATCAGGCTTTAAAAGAAAAGACTGGCAACTCCAACTACTAAAGGCAAACCACCTGGCATAAAGTTTGCTGTATGGGCATTGATTTGAGTCATTCAGTTTTCATCCATTTGTACTGTTTTGATATGTCTGGATTTCACTGCAAGTAAATATACTGTATAGATAAATGTAAATAAAGTTTCCTAATTATCTCACCGAAACAACCTTGTGTTTACCCACATTGGAGTTGGGTTCTCTTTCCTACCAAATCATGGTCCTGCAGGAAAACAGGGAGATGTTCTTGTTCAGTCCTCTTAGTGGTAGAAAACCAGGAGAAGTAAAATGACTGCAAGCTGAAACCCCAGAAGCATGCAGTCTACCACTGCTGAGGTACCCAGAGGATAGTACTGTGGGGTGTGCATTATAACAAATGGTTAATAAGCTATAGTTTAAGTTTAGGGGCATCTATTTTTGTTTATTAATACTGGGGGAAAAAAAAAAACCACACACAACACCCTAGGGGACCAGCGCAGTGCCTTCGAAAAGAGGTAACAATATGACAGCTTTCACAATGAAACAGGGTGAATAAAGTAACCAGACAAAAGCCAGACACCTTTAGGAAGACTACATAAAAGGGATTACCTGAACCAAAATTTGAACCAAGGACTCTGGAATCAGACAATGAATCACTTTCATTTTTATATATAAATTTAATGTAATGATAAATATCTGTCTACCTCATAATTTAACAACCATACCTCTTCCACTTCCAAGTTGACAAAATGACAGTCCACACCAACTTAATTGGGCATAAAGGTAAGAGTCAGTTGTGGACAAAATATCAGCAATGCAATAGAGTACACTCAGCTAGAGGGTTAATCGAGAGGTGCCAATCAAACTAAACTACACATACAGTACATACAGATCAGAGGAAGAAAACAGTCTCTGGGAAGAAGAAAAAAAAAATAACTATGCAGACATAACTTGCAAAAATAAAAGACACAGAAATCAGACCTCAGTTCTTCAGTGCTGTGATCAAGAAGCACTGAGCACCTTGCTCTTGCGTATTTAGAATACTGCATAATTACAATTTGGAACTAAATTACAGTCTATGTCAAAAGCATATTTTGTATTCCTGCATGGTAATTTAAGCGAAGACTTTTTCAGCTCCAGCTCAACATATGGGGGAAAATTAAAAGAAAAATCAAATAGGACTTTCATGCAATCACAATGATAAATCAAACAAAAAATACCAATCTATACAAATCTATATATTCCAAAATAAAAGCCAAAAGAGTTTGAATTTGATCATATTGATAATAGAATGATGGGCTCACAGTACAGGTAGTCCCCAGGTCACGGACATCCGACCTACGACAGCTGCGATGCATGCGCCTCAGTAACTGCCTCACCGTCATCTTCGGCCTGGGGACGCTACAAGCAATGGCTGGACGGAGGGTGGGGGTGGGGGATTAGGGGTGATTTTGCTGCCCATGCAGTGTAGTATCCCTTGGACGGCTCCCAACGGCAACTGGTTTCACCGTCCGCTCACCACACACGGCTGCCCCATTCATTCTCGGTGGGCGGCTGGTAATGCTGCAAGCGGTGACCCAGTTGTGGCTGAATAGAGGCCATTGAGGGTGAATGGGGTGGCAGGGAGTAGCATCGTAATGTGCATTGGATGGCTGCCTATTGAAAGGGGGCGATTCACTACCCAGCTTTGGCCGCACCCTGTTCGTTCTCGGTGGGCGGACGCTGCAGGCAACATATTGTAGTGGAGGTGAACTGGTGATGAACCACCCATCGATGCCCGATTTATTCTCAATAGCAAGCCTGCTTTACTGTTACGTACATAGCAGGAAGTTGTCTCTTGTCAGTACATCAGACGTGCTGACGAGGGGTGCCTTCCTGCTGTGATAGCGTGTACAGTGCTGTGCAGAAGAGCTCATCCGAACCTTTTGTCTTCACCCATTCAATAATGTCTCTGAAACACTAATCTGATGCAAGTGCTGGTGATACGTAAAGAAGAGAAAACCCATCACCAATAAAGTATAAATAATAAAAAGGTCAGAGAGAGGTGAAACTCCATCATTCATTGGCAGAGCACTTGGTTACAGTCAGTCAACAATAGCATTTAAACTTATGTACCTGTCCCGACTTACATACAAATTCAACTTAAGTACAAACCTACAGTCCCTATCTCCTATGTAACCCGGGGACTGCCTGTACTTTAGTTGATGCCAAAAACACAGCAAATCTTGCTGGTTATTTTTTCAAGTGATACACTAGTTTTGTTAAGTTACACATTAAAACAAACCAGATTTAAAAACTTTGCAAATAAAATTTAACATAAAATGTCACTAAATGAATGGGTTTGTAAACGGCATAGATTTATTTGAATATTTCAGAGTACTAAAACCAGCCTAGCCATTGTCAAACTGTAGAAATTCTCAGTGTTCTCAGGATCACGGGAAAATTATGGTATGTGAAAAAGAAAAAGCTATGTTACTTTGTCTCCAACTTCAACATACCTTGATATACTGCAGATCGGTCAGCGCACGTACAGTATAATCAGGGTAATAGGTGCCTTGACCACCATCCTCCACATCAACCTGATCTTTCTGGCTGTTTCGTAATGTTGACACTGGAGACTGATGCACTGCAAAAAAAAAGTTGGGATCTCAGCTAAGGTGCAGATATACCAGTGCCCCAGCCTTATCTGACAATCCATCTTACCTGATGAAGGAGCAGACAAAGCAGACACCCCATAGTAGGTGAATGCCCCATTCTCGAATTTCAGCCCCTCTTTCCCTATTTCCACTTCCACTCGGCCCTGCAAAAAAAAAAAATCACAATGGTGCTCTCTGCTTATTTAAGGCTTCTCTCTACAAAAAATACCAAATACAGTTCTAGGTTCTCCAACATTAAACCAGTATCAACAGAGAGTTCACAGGGATGTTTATAGATACATGGCCTACTATACAAAATATAAACTGCATAACATATTTTGCTTGTAATGCAGAAGGAGCTAAACAAGGAATAAGTCAATGCATTATTCAGTCAACAATTAAGAGTTAAAAATACAGCTTCAGCTGTTCAATTGGCTTTAACTGTTGTGTGCTCACCACTACCGTAAAGGAAAATAAGTAAAAGTGTAGTACAGAAATTAAATTGTTCTTTTGCTTGTCAATGAATAGTACATTAGCATAAAAGTGTCAATTTTCTAATACAATTATGCATATACCACAAAGTAGGGAAGTCAGCAATGCACAGATAGCAATTTATCTTGAAAACAAAGTTGCCAGGAATCCAAGGACACTGTCACAAGGTGTGAACCTTTCCATTCATTAAAAACACTACTTCATAGAAAGGCATTTGACACAGATGCTTTTAACTTGGGGGGGATATAAATTACATAGATTAGAGAGAAAACCCATGCAGTCAAAAACCATCAGCTTCAATAACACATGTATATATGCTTCATTTACAACATATAATAAAAAAATAATAAAGTACCTGTAAGATGAGGATGAAATAGTCAACTGGGTGGTTTCGGTGGTACAAGTAATGATCTGCCGATTGCCGGTTGGTGGTGTCAAATTTAGTCTCCTGGTTCACACTGGGATGTTTTAGCAGGTGCATCAGAATCTTCTCAGAGATCTTGGAGGGGCTGAACAAATCCACCTCTTTGAAGTATAAAAATGGTTTTGGGGGTAATGGGGATTAAAAAAAAATTAGTACTAAGTTTGGAATCAAACGTCCCATCATATAAAGAGTTACAGTAGAAGCATAGCAGAAGTTGAAGGAAACACCCTTACTGGGCTGATTGGGGAAAGTACCTAGCACAAATGCAATGCAGGAGCATAATCAAACATTCATGCTAGCAAGGCAGGGAGTATATTTTTCAATATGAAAATAACTTCAAAGTCTGGCCTTTAGATCATCCAACATCCTGTTTCTGTATATCTGCCCGTTTGAAAAATTTTTTTTCCTAAAAACAGCTTATTAAACAAAAATGTGGATATTGAAAGTTTGATGTGCTGTTAAATCTGGATAAGATTAACTTACACCTAGAACCTTTAGGCTGTCAATAACGAGACATTTTTGCTTTTCTCTCTCTAACCAAATGAAGGACAGTATTTATCTTAATTTTATAATATTAGTGGTACTGCTTGTAGTTTTATTAATGAAAGCTGTTTACCTCTTATAAGACGTTATAATCTATACTAAAAAAAGGCAAAGCCCTCACTCACTGACTCATCACTAACTCTCCAACTTCCCGTGAAAGTAGAAGGCTGAAATTTGGCAGGCTTATTCCTTACAGCTTACTTACAAAAGTTAAGCAGGTTTCATTTCAAAATTCTACACGTCACGGTTGAGAACGGTCAACAAAGTCCACAATGTTGAACTTTATTTATGGCCCAATCTTCACGAAATTTGGTAGGCGGCTTCCCTGCACTAACCGAAACCGATGTACGTACTTATTTTGATGGTATGACGCCACTGTCAGCCGCCATATTGAACTTTCCAATGTCGCTAATTCTCCAACTTCCCGTGTAGGTAGAAGGCTGAAATTTGGCAGGCTCATTCCTTACAGATTACTTACAAAAGTTAAGCAGGTTTCATTTCGAAATTCTACGTGTAACGGTCATAACGGTCGACAACGTCCGCCATGTTGAACTTTCTTATTTATGGCCCCATCTTCACGACATTTGGTAGGCGGCTTCCCTGCGCTAACCGAAACCAATGTACGTACTTATTTCGGTGGTATGATGCCACTGTCGGCCGCCATATTGAACGCTCTTTGTTACTTATCGGCCCATCTTCGAAAAATTTGGTACGCGGGTTCCCAACGGCAACTGAATCCTACTTACGTACATATATACATCCATAGCCTGCAGCGTTGGGTCCCCCATCCCACGTTGTTGGCTGCCTGCCTATATAAGGCCGTCCGTCGCTCCAGTTTTTACATTCCCTTCCTTGCTTCGCCACGAGATTCATGTTAAATAATTATTGGTATATTTTCCCTCAGTTTAAAAAGGTTTAATTTTCTTCTTAATAAAAATTTTAAGGCAGTACTTCGCCGCTGCGAAGCACGGGTATTTTGCTAGTTTTAAAATAAACCTTTTAAACAGCAATTACTGTTTTGTGCCTTTGCTGCAAAGAAATAATCTTATGGTTTTAATGGACTAAAATGAATAGTTGTGCTGATTTATTATCATAGAACATAATAATGGATAGCTTTTTTTGTGATTGGCTGTGTCTTCTTTGGAGGTTGAACATTTTAAGTGTAAAATCATTTTTTTAGGAACCTAAATCCCATTCTAAACAAAAACATCATACATTGATTATTTTTAAAAAGACAGAATGTCAATATGAACGTTTCAAATCTCACAACCCTAGGCATCAATATATTATCGACATATGCACAATATTAGAAATATATGCACGTCAGTTTCACTGAAATCACTTGGTATAATTAAATCTGCTAACATGACAAAAAACTAATTAAAGCAATGAGTGATCAGAAGGAAAAGAACTGTGACCAGTGATTTCAACATCTGAGATGATGCAGAACCATTCATATAAGCAGACTTTCAACATCTATTATTGAGTTCTTCAATCTTTCAACAAACAACTGCTAACACAAAACAACATTCTCAGAAACCACTATATACCAGTGTAATTAATATACTGATCAATCGAAAATGTACTTACATTATTCATTCTCTTATTCAGTTTATTGTATGAACATAAGCTCCCGTCAATAGGTACACATTAATTACAAAAGTATCAACAGAAAGTGCATTTCAATGTAAATAATTCCACTACAACAATTATTTTCTATTTACTGTACATATTTGGACAGAATTGTGCTGCATCTGTACTTGTATTTTCATAAAAGCACTTGAAGCTGGATAGCCTGTATTTATTTTCTCAAATCATGCTTATCTTGAAGGTTTTATTCCAATTTTGCCATCAAAACAGACAAATATACACTCACCTAAAGGATTATTAGGAACACTATACTAATACGGTGTTTGACCCCCTTTCGCCTTCAGAACTGCCTTAATTCTACGTGGCATTGATTCAACAAGGTGCTGAAAGCATTCTTTAGAAATGTTGGCCCATATTGATAGGATAGCATCTTGCAGTTGATGGAGATTTGTGGGATGCACATCCAGGGCACGAAGCTCCCACTCCACCACATCCCAAAGATGCTCTATTGGGTTGAGATCTGGTGACTGTGGGGGCCATTTTAGTACAGTGAACTCATTGTCATGTTCAAGAAACCAATTTGAAATGATTCGAGCTTTGTGACATGGTGCATTATCCTGCTGGAAGTAGCCATCAGAGGATGGGTACATGGTGGTCATGAAGGGATGGGCATGGTCAGAAACAATGCTCAGGTAGCCCGTGGCATTTAAACGATGCCCAATTGGCACTAAGGGGCCTAAAGTGTGCCAAGAAAACATCCCCCACACCATTACACCACCACCACCAGCCTGCACAGTGGTAACAAGGCATGATGGATCCATGTTCTCATTCTCTTTACGCCAAATTCTGACTCTACCCTTTGAATGTCTCAACAGAAATCGAGACTCATCAGACCAGGCAACATATTTCCAGTCTTCAACTGTCCAATTTTGGTGAGCTCGTGCAAATTGTAGCCTCTTTTTCCTATTTGTAGTGGAGATGAGTGGTACCAGGTGGGGTCTTCTGCTGTTGTAGCCCATCCGCCTCAAGGTTGTGCGTGTTGTGACTTCACAAATGCTTTGCTGCATACCTCGGTTGTAACAAGTGGTTATTTCAGTCAAAGTTGCTCTTCTATCAGCTTGAATCAGTCAGTCCATTCTCCTCTGACCTCTAGCATCAACAAGGCATTTTCGCCCACAGGACTGCCGCATACTGGATGTTTTTCCCTTTTCACACCATTCTTTGTAAACCCTAGAAATGGTTGTGCGTGAAAATCCCAGTAACTGAGCAGATTGTGAAATACTCAGACCGGCCCGTCTGGCACCAACAACCATGCCACGCTCAAAATTGCTTAAATCACCTTTCTTTCCCATTCTGACATTCAGTTTGGAGTTCAGGAGATTGTCTTGACCAGGACCACACCCCTAAATGCATTGAAGCAACTGCCATGTGATTGGTTGATTAGATAATTGCATTAATGAGAAATTGAACAGGTGTTCCTAATAATCCTTTAGGTGAGTGTAAATTAAGCTGTTTGCATGAAGTTTTATTTTCCAGTATTACAGACTAATATGCCATACATAGCAGGGATCCAGACTAAAAAAAAAAAAAACACTTGGGAGCAACTGTGTTCCTAAAATGAAACACTTAGGAGACAACTAGCTTTTTTAGTTGCCAAATTGTAGAAACAAAAACAGTGTATATTAACGAAAAATACAAAATAAAAAAACCTGTTCCTCTGCCTGATTTTTACACTTCTCCATTATGGCCAACCTCAGACTAAAAGTATGTACTTTTGTTATTGCTTCAGAACTACATATAATCATAAACAGAGTGCCTGCTCACCAGATTCTGCACCAGAATTACCGACTATCAAAGTACCAGCGTCACTTGTTCATCATGTATATTTGGGCCTCCTCTTCCTCTTTTTAAAAATTAAGTCTGCACCACAGGCACCAGGCTCAGTATTAAATTATTCAAGTGAAGGGCCTTCTGATGTGACCCTGATCAAATCCTCCAATGATGAGACATTAAATGAACTGGGTAGTTCTGATTTTACACAGTTTTGCACAGAAAGGCCTCATTCCCTTTGTGCAACTTTGATGGGTAAAATTTGTCAATGCTTTTCAATGGGACATTTTGAAAATTTAAAAAGTGTATAGAACAATATCCTCAGGGTATCTCAACAATTTAAGGTCTTGACAAATTTCCCTAAAGAATAAGTGTGCCACATTTTAACAAAAAGTTATCGGCCACTTTACTTAGTCAATTACTTTGGAAAAACTGATGAATTTCAAGAACCCATGAACCTGTATTGTACGAAATGCTGAATAGCTACTGTAATTTATTTCAAATGAATATCTTCAAAGCCAAGTTTCTATGGTGTACATAGTGGGGGTGAATGAAGGTCCAGAAGTATGCTGAACATTTATTATTGCTGTTTCTTTTAAGGTTACTTGCCTCGAGACAGGAAGCGGTGAGTAGCCAACAATAGCTGAGGTGATGTCTTAACTTTCAGCTCACCATCGGGCACCTTGAACAGGGAGAAATCATCCTTTCGATGCTCAAGAGGTTTGTCAATAGGTGCAGGCTTCTTCTTTATTTTCGACTCAGCTGCAGACAAACACAGAGATTTCTTAGATGCAAGTGTAAAGCATACTACAGTAATGTACAAAGGATCAGTGAAATAATTTAAAACACTACTGCATATGTTAATATGTCTGCTGTACCTGTGTGGAGGTAGTGGGGAAGTCAAGGTGTAGATGCTGTGATTGTACACCAGTAGTAGTCATACTGGTTTCCATTTACTCAAGTTGTTACACCCAACACTTTAACCTCTATTTTATGATGGCTGCCTTTAGTGATGACCTTTTAACTGTGTGAAAAAGGTGTGTGAATGAAAGTTACATAAGGCTGATTAAGGTAGTCAAGAGACCTTGGCAATGTTCCTTCAAGCATATGTAACACTAAGCATGGCAGTGTGGAAACATTTAGGTGCCAGAAGCATTTGAAAGATGGAAAGGAAGATTTTTGTCTGGTGAAGAAGAGAACAAAAGAACGATCTACGGCTATTGCCTTATAGATGATGTAAAACAGTTACTGCTTCACTTTTTTGAAAAGTGTTTGAAGCACTGCAAAAATGTATTGAGCAGGGTTGTCAAACTCAGATCCTGGAGTGCTGAAGTAGCTATAGGTTATATATCAGTGGCTCTTTTTTTTTCTGCAGGGCGCTGCCCCCTCCCAATATTTTAAAAATTCTACTTAAATTTATTAGGTAAATAATCATGAAAAAAAATTGTTTGCACAATATGCCTGATCTCAGCACATGTCAACATCCATTTAAAATGGTTTCTGACTTGTATTTGGTGTGAATACCTATATTTCCTGAGTAAAGGATGCCAGCCAAATGAGTGTATGCAAGTCCTAGATCATTTGAAAAGCAGGTGACCAAGGCTGCCCTTTAATTGACTGATTTCAGATTTTTCTTCCTGCACCCCAGAGTCCCACATTTATTGCCAGCGAATTAGTATTTATTTATTTATTTTTTAAAAACACATTACATTCACGTGAGTGGTTCATGGTTCACACCCATCATTAACGTACCTACAGATGAGTGAGCGTACCTTTAGAGAGATGGCAATTTGTGGTAAAGTGAGGTCGGCAACTTGTGGGCGCATTTTTAATAATTGGTGCTCTTGCGTCTTTGGGCAGGGGCGTGGTAGCGTGGCCAGAGCGGTTCCCATGCGTGATGTGGAAGAGGATGGCCCACAACCCTAAATGGCACTGGGACATGCCGATTGCCACAGTTGCGCCAAATCCCCGGTTTAAAAAGGAGGCAGATCGGGGCAAGAAAGAGACTGGCCAATGAAAGAAGAACAAGAGATGTGGAAGAAGGAACAATAGTAAAAAGACAGCGGTTGAAATATGCACAGTAATGATGGAGGCGGCAGGATGTGTAAGCAGGTGCAAGAGGTTGAAGGCAGGAAGCAGGAAAGAACAGCCCAAGGAGAGCGGAGGTTAGACGCTCTAGTGGGCTGAAGAGGGTTGACTCGGCCAAGCACTATGAGTAGCAAGAGTAACCATTTCCTTGTAGCAGGCTCCTGCGCAAGTCCAGGGTGAGGTAGTGAGAAACGTAGGGAGCAAGATGAGGTTCATAGCAGCAAAGCAGATGTGCCGAAACAGGCAGTTGTGTCGAGGGCCTGGATTAAGGGGTGGTTGTGCCCATCGGTGGAACATTTCCTCATGTTGACTGATACGTTGAGGGTGAGTCTGGGAACATCTGTATAGAGGAGGAGGACCAGTGCTCACACACCTGTAGAGAGCTTTTACCTTTTAAAAGGGGTTTTTGGTTTTACCTGCCTTGGAACTTTAACTTTGTTTTTACTGAACAGTTAATGGATGTTTAATCCCCTTGGGATTTGCTCTCATTTTATGGATTAATTTATTTATGAAGATTTTAACTTGCACTATTTAATTTGAACACTTGTTCTGTTGGATTGTTAATAAAAGCAATTGGCACATTTTTTGCCCCTTCCCCTTGCATCGTGTGTTATGTCCTCATACACAGGTTCATCCCTCTGATACGTTACTGGTGGTTTTGGTTCAAGAGGCTCCTAGACGCAAAGGGAGAGTGGAACCAATCCGTCACACAACATCAAGTGGAACTTCAGAAATCAAAGAAAATTATTTCTTATAAATGCCCCTTCATAAATCATTCACTTTGAAGAAAAAAAAGAAGATAAACGAGCTTGGAGCAGACCCACCAGACTTGAGAAATCAGCAGAAAGCAGCTGATCAAGGACAAGCTTACACACAGACCTTTTCCAGCTCGTATTATTCCAAACAGAGCTGGCTAAATGGATGTGGTGCAAGTAATGCCTTTTTTGCTGTCCTTGTTTATTGTTTCAGAGCGTAGGTACTGAAGTAATGTGGACAACGACTGGGGTACAAGACCCAAAACATCTTTATGAAAAAATGCAAGTGGCATGAAAGTAGCCACAGTCACCTAGACCAGTGTTTTTCAACAAGTGTGCCGCGGCACAGTAGTGCACCATGACATCAACCCAGGTGTGCCGTGGAAATAATTGTGTAGTGCACCAGAGTCTGAACCCGAGAGAGAGCAGCTCCTTGGGTGGTCGAGACCTGTCTGAGGAGGACAGGACTACCTGGAGAAGCTGGCATAAAAGCAGCTCCGTGATCACTATGTTGAAGACACAGCACTTCAGACATGTCTCCAGGCTGCTAGAGTCCATCTGCCTTGGTGTGTTGTCGCCAGTGAATCCCTTAGGACCAGTGGATAATGGTTATACAAATTGCCTCTGAGGCAGAGAGGGGCAGGCAAAGTATTAAAGCAGCTAGAAGATGCCAGCAAAGTGATCACTAAGTGCAGTGTCTGCAAATGCAGATCTCGGAGCTGATTTTTCTACTGGCTTCTCTGGTAGTGTCACACCTTCGGACAGTTGAGCACATGTATCAGATATAATATGCTTGTGGTTAGTAAAATAGTGGTGTGCCTTGGGACGATTTTGATTACAAAAAGTGCACCAAAGAAAAAGAGTTGGGAAAAAACATCTAGATAATAGTATGAGGCTAAATTTTTTGGCAGACTTACTGAAATAACTCAATATAACCAAAGTAACTGAGAAATTTTTAAGGACAGCAAATATTTATGTTCCAAGGAAATATAGATATCCTGGTCATAAAGACAAAATAAGATTAAGTTGGACTTGCCCTGTGGGTGTAGTACAAGGCAGGTTGGGAGGAGAGTTTCGTTTCCAGATGTGGGTGGTCTATGGACATTACAATGTGAATTTGTGAACAGTTGAGGTAAGCCTGGCAAACTTGCATCAGGACTGGGCAGACTGGCAGCAAGTGTTAAATAAAAATGAGGGTGGGAATGACTGTAGGTGTAGTAAATGATAAACAGGCATGCAAGAATTGGGGGTATTGTAGGAAAGCACTAGTGATTGTATTACATGGATTTATGGAATACAGTGGAAATGGCCAAACACTGGCACTCTATTAGCAGAGAAAGACTAAGATTTAGATTAAACTTATGGTATGGGTGTGTTAAAGTGCGGAAGTGCATGTTATTGGAAGATTACAGAGGCAGGGGTGTGGACATTATGGTGCAGGTTTTGGCACAATGGGGAACTGGGCAAGCTGGCAGAGGACTGGGAAATTTAGAGATGGATGTAGTCTAAAATTTGGGTGTCACTCCTTTCCACATCTATATGGCAAGTTATGGAAACAATAAGGGTACAGTGGTGTCATGGACAAAAGTTTTGGAGCACAGCAGAAATTGGAAAGCTGGTATAGGATTAATCAGAATGGTGGAAAAGGTATAATACATTTTAGCCTGGATTTGTCCAATGGGTCTGGTACTGGACAGGCCAAGATGTGCATTGACACTAATATGGGGCACCATGAAAGCATTTGAAATTACCAGACAGACAGGCAGACATGAAAAGCATTATATAATGGATAAGCCCTGCTTCAGTTTGTCCCCCCAAAACTGCACCCCTGCCCAAATTTGTTTCATTAGCCACCACTGGTTTTCATTACACCCACTTTCAGTAACAATGTACTGACCCTAATGGAATTTGTTTTGCCTTAACTGACTTGCTTTTTGAGATTCCGAACTCATTTGTTTTTTCCTTAACCAACTGTAAAACAACGAGATAGAAAGCGAGCCAACAGATGATCAGTTAATTAAGGGGTTTCAAACTCACTTCCTGCAGAAAAAACATTTTTTTTCTCCAGTCAATTTCTAGAAACCAAGATATTTGGCACAAATGTGTTTTTGCCTCCAGAGAGCACCATCAAAATGTTTGAGAACTAGACCAGTTTAATCTTTCGTTTCAAATATTTTCTTAAATTAATACTTAATGATGGACATGCAACAGCAAATCATGTCAGCAAGTCATTTGTTCGCTTTCTTTACATCTCTTTATTATTTGGCTGCTGGTAAAGAAAAAAGCTCAAGAGCAACAAATCTTAAAAAAAAAAAAAAACTAAATTAAAATTAAGACACAAGACACAAGAAATATGTTACAACACCAGCAGTAATTATATATTGATAAAGAAAATAGGTACCAGGAAAAGATGTAGCCACTGTGGCCCTCTAAGACTGGAATTTGACACTCCTGGTATACAGTATGAAAGAAGCTACTTTTAAAACTTCAAGGAATCAACAGAAACATATTGGTTGTTATAGTCTTAGTTTCAAAAAGTTTCAGTCAACCCTTGTTTTTAGTAGGCTTTCAAGAAAGGAATCTGGCACCACTGAAAGGCAAAACTGTGTCTTTTGGGTCAACTCCATTTTCTTGCTTAGCTAAATCCCACCACTCAAGACTGCAGTAGTGAAGGCTCTAATGTAGGAACAAGAAAATGGGCCTGCAAAATCATGTTCAAGATTACAGGGAGAAAGACAGGAATTCACAAAATTTCCCATCACTCACTAGAATTACTTGTTCATGAAACAGTTCAACAGAACTGTTGATTTCAGCAATACACTAATTTGAATCTTGCAGAGCGATTAGTTCGATGTTTATAAGCTTCTTTGCTTTTAATTATGGATTTTAATTTTAATATGGAGATGGTGCTTGACCAAAGTAACAGCTTGCAAGAGTGTGTAATAAGCAGGTCAGTAATACGTTCCAGGCAAGATTATGCAGTGGGAGGCCCTCTTTCAATTGACCAAATCCTGCTGTGCATTGTACACATTCAAATTCTTCCTTCAGCAACCTCATTTTAAGCCTCAGAGATCCCCACTGGGCTGCCCTACAAAAACATTTCACATATGACTGCAAGGGTCTTACAATGCTTCATTTTTCAATGGGAACAGCTGACAAAATACCACCTACACCAGGGGAGGAATTTTCAGGGTTTTTTTTGCAGAGATTGAGAAATTGTCAAGTAAGTGGAAGAGAGGAGAGTTATCATAACAAATGATCAGGAAGTAAAAGTTATTACTTTAGTGCACTGATCCTCACAGCCCTGAGCAATGACGGCAACTTTTGAAAAATACAGAAATAAATTTGTCTGCTTTACTGTATATCACATTCATATTTCAAATTTGCATTTTCTAACTTTCATAGGGAAACATGAATAAACCAATACTAACTATGGCCTTAGTATAATGAATAATACAAGTCTAACTTGTTAGTGGGCTGAGTAACGTTGCAGGTCCATAGTGAGTCTGCGGATGATGGACTTGTGGGAGGTAACTGTAATGGGTATGCACTGGTTGAGATGCTCCTCACTGTCTGTTGCGACTCTGATTTTTATTGAGAACCATTGTTGAAAATCTCAAACCACAGATGTTTTGAATCTACAGTACCTACACGACCAAAAACCACAAATCTGTTACAAATAGTTTAGAGATTAATAAATAATAATAATACATTTTATTTATATAGCACCTTTCCCATGCTTGGATTGTGTCTAAAACATGTATACAGTGCATCCAGAAAGTATTCACAGCACATCACTTTTTCCACATTTTGTTATGTTACAGCCTTATTCCAAAATGGATAAAATTAATTTTTTTCCTCAGAATTCTACACACAACACCCCATAATGACAACGTAAAAAAAGTTTACTTGAGGTTTTTGCAAATGTATTAAAAATAAAAAAAATGAGAAAGCACATGTACATAAGTATTCACAGCCTTTGCCATGAAGCTCAAAATTGAGCTCAGGTGCATCTTGTTTCCCCTGATCATCCTTGAGAAGTTTCTGCAGCTTAACTGGAAGTCCACCTGTGGTAAATTCAGTTGATTGGACATGATTTGGAAAGGCACACACCTGTCTATAGAAGGTCCCACAGTTGACATTTCATGTCAGACCACAAACCAAGCATGAAGTCAAAGGAATTGTCTGTAGACCTCCGAGAAAGGATTGTCTTGAGGCACAAATCTGGGGAAGGTTACAGAAAAATTTCTGCTGCTTTGAAGGTCCCCAATGAGCACTGTGGCCTCCATCATCCGTAAGTGGAAGAAGTTCAAAACCACCTTCCTAGAGCTGGTCGGCCATCTAAACTGAGCGATCAGGAGAGAAGGGCCTTAGTCAGGGAGGTGGCCAAGAACCCAATGGTCACTCTGTTAGAGGTCCTCTGTGGAGAGAGGAGAACCTTCCAGAAGAACAACCATCTCTGTAGCAATCCACCAATCAGGCCCGTATGGTAGAGTGGCCAGACGGAAGCCACTCCTTAGTAAAAGGCACATGGCAGCCCGCCTGGAGTTTGCCAAAAAGCACCTGAAGGACTCTCAGACAATGAGAAACAAAATTCTCTGGTCTGATGAGACAAAGATTGAACTCTTTGGTGTGAATTCCAGGCGTCACTTTTGGAGGAGACCAGGCACCGCTTATCACCAGGCCAATACCATCCCTACAGTGAAGCATGGTGGTGGCAGCATCATGCTGTGGGGATGTTTTTCAGCGGCAGGAACTGGAAGACTAGTCAGGATAAAGGAAAAGATGACAGCAGCAATGTACGGAGACATCCTGGATAAAAACCTGCTCCAGAGCGCTCTTGACCTCAGACTGGGGTGACGGTTCATCTTTCAGCAGGACAACGACCCTGAGCACACAGCCTAGATATCAAAGGAGTAGCTTCAGGACAACTCTGTGAATGTCGTCGAGTGGCCCAGCCAGAGCCCAGACTTGAATACGATCTTAAAATGGCTGTGCACCGACACTTCCCATCCAACCTGATGGAGCTTGAGAGGTGCTGCAAAAAGGAATGGGCGAAACTGGCCAAGGATGGGTGTGCCAAGCTTGTGGCATCATATTGAAAAAGACTTGAGGCTGTAATTGCTGCCAAAGGTGCATCGACCAAGTATTGAGCAAAGGCTGTGAATACTTATGTACATGTGCTTTCTCAATTTTTTTTATTTTTAATAAATTTGCAAAAATCTCAAACTTTTTTTACGTTGTCATTATGGGGTGTTGTGTGTAGAAAACTCTGAGGAAAAAAATGAATTTAATCCATTTTGGAATAAGGCTGTAACATAAAATGTGGAAAAAGTGATGCGGTGTGAATACTTTCCAGACGCACTGTAGTTCTTACTCGTTGAACCTGGCTTTGCTAATGTTGCAGGTCTGGAAATGAATCATCTTCAGTAGAGATAATGCCTTGGTACTGGGCAACACTGGCCTAACTTGAGCTGGGCATGTGCCACGACAGAGATAGTAAAAAAAAGGTTAAGAACAAATATGAGCGCTTCACTTTTAAATTTCAAAGGGGTCAAACCATGTCTTGGAATTTTCAATGAGACCGATGAGCTATATCATGCACAATGGGTGCATGACACAAGTGTGACATTACCTTTTTAGATCAGTCAGAAACTTAAACCTGAATAAGTCCAAACATGCAAAAAATGTGGTCACTTTTTCTAGCTGATCTCCAATGCTTGCAGCATATCTGTATAGTCCCAGAAGCAGTGTGCAGAGCAGTCTGAAATCGTACCCTAGTAACTAAAACAACTGGACCGAGACCCCTTAAAAAGAGTGTCACAGCATTGTACCAAGCGAACCATGGAGAAGCCAGCATTGGTGTTAATATGTTCTAATATGGGACAAATCTTTACAGGAAGGAAAAAGAAAAAAAAAAAAAAAAAAGGGTGCGCACTCTGGTAGTCACTCTGTGTAATTGCTGCATGTAATTTAAATAAAAAAAAAAAAAATCTTGCCATAACTAGCCATGGGCTAAAGATGGAGAGAAAGTCCAATGCCTTCACTGTATATCCTGAAGACTGGACTTCCCCCTTGATTAAATCAATCATTACTTTAGCATGTGAAGTAGGGCACTACTTTAATATACTCTTGCAGTTAGCAGATTAATTGACATTTTCCTTATAAAGTTGCTTCTGCTAAAGAAAACACATAATTGCAAATGCAGCAGGAGCAATGACAATTTTTGCCAGGAAAAAAACTTTCTGATTAATGAAAGAATTTTGAGACACACACACACACACACACACACAGAGTGTTAACTGATATCTTCTGGTTCACATTAAAGTTTGCCATGCAAAACACAACCAAACTAACTGGAAATTGAATGGATTAAGAGTCTGAAAAACAACTTTACTAGTTGTTGTACACTATATGTGCATGATAATTAATATTGGCTTAGTGACTTTACCACCTGCAGATGAAAATTTTAGAAAGTCAATTTAAATGCTTCATGTTACTAGACCTCCAAAGACCAGTTACTCATAGATCATTTAGTAACAGAGATGTTGGGTAACAGCCTGATTGATATAACTAACTATAAACACTTTTGCGAACATCAGCCAGCCTGTTATCTGACAAAATGAACAGACAACACAATGGAAGTTACAAAAAAAGGTAAGGGGTGGTGGCAGGTCTTTACCTATTAAAGGGCCTGGTGTTCAACTACTCTCTCAAAACTCTTAATCTTCAGTACTTATCAGCTAAGTGCAACAATTGTATTTACTCAAGAATTTTTCTCCACCATTCTTAATACTGTTTATATCTAACTTCAGGGCAATGCATCACAAGCACAAAATGAATTGCAGGGGCTGATTATCATATATCTGTATGTCAACACCCATTCAAATGCAAAAAAATCCTATCAAGGCACTATGAGTAAAATAGACAATTAAAACTTAAACCAACTAAAATACAATTTAACTTATTGCCTCATTCTCTAGTCATGTCCTGTAAATTTTGCCAATGCATGCTTACTCCTGTTGCTAATCTATGCACTGTTACTGAAAGATACAAAACCATCTTTCAAGGCAGTCTAAAAGTCACCATGATGAATCATCATGGCATTAAGCATAATTATTAAGTACCCACAATGTATATTAAATCTCCCAGATGTCTAGTAAAACATTTGACCACCTTTCTCAGTCAGAAACAATAAGTTTAACACTGACAAATGGCAGTGAAGGAGTGCTCTGCAGCTTTTGCTGGTGGCAATAATTTGCTACACAGAGGAGCAAAAAACATACTCAAGAAGGATGTCTGCAAAGTATTTTAACTGACAAAATGAAGATAATCAGAGATCCAAGTTTATTGATAAATACATTCTGTGTGTGTAGTTCTCAACTTATGTAATACCTAGCCTACTGGAGGGCTGTCATATGCACCAAATTATTTTACTAGTTTCAATATTATGAACAATGAAAAATCATTCTATGATTTTTGCTATATGAAAATCTAATTAAAAACGTTATTTGCAAATGTGAATGCATGCAAGCCTGAAGGCTCAAACTGTACAAGTAGGTTGGGTTGTAAGATACCATTCTTGCACTGCTCTTTACCACCAAGGACTGTTCCACCCCAGATCGATTTAAAATTCCTTCTGACTGTTACTGCATATTTAAATGGTAACCTTGGGAATTATTAAATACATGCTGTGATTAAATTTATATAGATTAACCAAATATGCAAAAGATGGAGGCATTTTTGCTTTTATAGATATGTTCTGCATATTTATAGATGCAATGTTTACAGCAGGGTCTACTTCAGAATGCTTACCATGTTACTCCAAGTTTGATTTATAATTCCTAGGTTGCAGCATTAGCATGGGAAAGTTAACTCATAAGGAGGAGTAAACAGCTATATACGAATATAGTTTTTACTCTAGTAAACAAGCAAATGCTGTGGAGATTAGAAAGGCAAACACTAATACTACAGTATATAAACTGTCTGCTTTGGGAACTCTCTGTCCATAAAGTTCTACAACATACAGAGCACAATGCAGAAAAGATTGTCGAGTACTCTCTGACATGCACTAAAGACATCATTATAAAGTGCTGAATCTGCAAAACTTGCAGCATTGTGTAGGACCACTCCCACTCCTTCCATTATTTATTTGTCCCAGTTCCATCTGGCAGAAGGTACTGTAGCAGCCAAACCTGTTCTGCTAGGTACTACAAAAGCTTCTACCCTCAGCTGTCTGGACTCGGAAGTGCTGCCTCCCTACCCGGAAATCTGTATTGAATTTATATTTAGTACTGGCAAAATACCTGCGCTTCACAGCGGAGAAGTAGTGTGTTGAAGTAAAGAAACATTTTGAAAATAACGTAACATGATTGTCAATGTAATTGTTTTGTGTATTTGGCCGCAGCGAAGTTGTTTTCGTCTAGCTGCATCAGAAAATGTACCACAACGTCTGACATGCCTCCTTTTTAGTGTTAGACAGACAGACGTATATATATATGTCTATATGTGTGTGTATAGCTTTGGTCACTGAGTGCAAGGGAAAAATAATAAAATGTAGTCTATAAGTTATTAAACAGTAAAACATTAACATTTTAAGAAGTAAAGCTACATTGAGCATTCCTGGAGTGGTTTCAGGTAAACTACATTTTAAAGACGGTGTAACACAACAGGTAAGTAGTACTAACAGCAGCTAAAATGTATATGGATGATCTCTCGGTAGTAGATCCCTTTTGAAAGGCGCTACACGACGGCTGTGGTATAGAAATTACATTTTCTATGTGAACGTCCAAATTTCTGCCTCTGGTAACGTGCCTTACCGGCATTACCAGCAATTAAAGAAAATTAGTTTTGTGTCCTCTGCAGTGTTAAAAGAGAAAGGCTTTGGTTTGGGATAAAAGGAAAAAAGGTGTAAAGAAAGGAAAGTTGCCTTTTTCTTTTATATAGTGTAGAGAGATGTCTTCGCTGACGATATGAGGGCCTTTTGGGGACAGTCGCGGTAGGTCTTGTGTAGACTGGTGAGACGTCCCTGCCATTAACTGTCCTCCACTCCTGTGCGTGTCTTCATAATCCGACCTGATGACCTCATAATCGTATACGTGTAAAAGAAAGTGTGAAGTGCCTTAATTAGTTTGCCGCAGTCTAGAAATGGGATCCCGTGTTTACAGTTGTCTGGGCTACAGCTCATGGGAAGGGGGAAAAAAATTAAAAGTGTTTACTTTCACTTAAGGCAGAGGCACAGTCAGCGTCTCAAAGGCTGGCAAAGCTACGCACACGCGTGCCGGCTGCCCGACTTTTGTAGTATTTTTGCAGTGCAGGAAACGCCACTTTTTGCAGACACGTTCACGTGAGCAAAACTCTCCGCGCTCTTTAGAGGTCTTGCTTTCTTTGCGTTCATAGTCCGTTCACGTGAGCCGCTCGGAGTACATGCATCAAAGCTTCTGAGCTGTGCCTCTGCTATCTCGTGCGATCTTGCGATGTCCACGGCATTATTTAATGTAAGCTAAGACCCGGCACTTAAAAGTTTCTCGCTACAGCAATTTTAACTCCGTTACAAAGTGATCAAAAGGATCAAGGAGATTAGACGGGAGTCTCTATGGACTATGATGTTTGCAGATGACACTGTGATCTGTAACAAGAGTAAGGAGCAGGCTCAGGAGACCTTGGAGAGGTGGAGATATGCTGTAGAGAGAAGAGGAATGAAGCTCAGTAGGACCAAGACAGAATACGTGTGGGAATGAGATCAGAGGAATGGTGAGGATGCAGGGAGTAGAGTTGCCGAAGGTGGTCGAGTTTAAATACTTGCAATCAACACTAACAGGGAGTGTGGAAGAGAGGTGAAGAAGAAAGTGCAGGCAGGGTGGAGAAGAGTGTTAGGAGTGATTTTCAGACAGAAAGGTACCAACAAAATTGAAAGGGAAGGCCTACAAGACAGTAGTGAGACCAGCTATGTTATATGGGATGGAGACAGTTGCACTAACCTAAAAATAGAAGAAAGATCTCAAAGTAGCAGTGTTAAGATGTTAACATTTGCATTTGGTATGACGAGGATAGACAGGATTACGAACGAGTACATGAAAGCGTCAGCTCAGGATAGACTGTTTAGAGACAAAGCCAGAAAGGCGAGATTGCACTGACTTAGACATGTGCAGAGGAAAGATGCTGGGAATATTGGGATAAGGATATTAGGGATGGATCTCCCAGACAAAAGGAAAAGAGGAAGGCCTAAGAAAAGGTTTATTGATTTGCTGAGACAGGATGTGCAAGAATTGGGTGTGACAGAGCAAGGTGCAGAGGACAGGAAGATGGAATCAGACGATCCGCTATTGTGATCCCTAATGGAAGCAGTTGAAAGAAGATTAAGACGAAGATTATAGTATCATCTTGCAGTTGTGCTGTATTAATGTACAGTACCTGTTGCACTGCAGTCCTGGAGAACATTATTTAATGCCACTGTATGCTGCAATACTGTATATGGATGGTATGGCAATATAGCCATTTGACTGGACATCAAAAAAGTTACATAATATAATTACACTTAAAGGGGCTACAGATATTCATGTCAATGAGTTCTATTTACAGATGTTCTAATATACAAGTTGGATCGGAAGCGGGGAGTAGTTGTGTAGAAGATATTATCTATAAAAACCTCAGCCAGGTACTCTGGGGTGAATGTCTTACAGCTGTTTCATGTGGCCCAATCAGCCCATGGACCACCTGACAAAAACTCACGGACCATGCTTTAAGAACCACTGATTTACCTACCACAGTTGACCTTGTGATTTTAAACTATATGCAAGGTGTTACATATTGGAAATATACTTTAGAAAATACATTAATACCTTATATAGGATGTATTGCAAGAGCTCATCATTGAAAAAGGCATACACTCTAAAAGTGGTAACCACTTTCCATATTTCACATGAAAGAAAATTAAATTCATATTTTAAATGGGGATTGAATGTGAAGGGAGTGTTTAATATTTAAATGGTGGAAACACATTAAATGGAAGTGGGATATAGTCAATTGGCTACAGACAGAGACTATTGAATTATTTCCATACCCCTATATACCTAAACCCAAGCTGTAAAAGGGTGCACAGAAAAAACAACTGTCAACAAACGTAGAGGTGGTTTCCCAGAATTTAAATGGCTGAGGGTTCATTACGTGACCAAAGATCACAAAAGCAGTGCAGTACTCCTCCAGAACATTAATTCCAAAAATAAGTGTAAACATGTACCCATAAGTTTGTAATCTTTTATCCTGCATAAAAATGTTCATAATATTTTATCTTGAATTTAGAAAATTTCTAAATTTCAATGAATTTGTTTCTTGGTTAAAAAAAAATACTAAAATATTTGACATTTTATATTTTAATGAATTATGTTTAAGTACCGTACATCTCAATGAATTCAATCAGCTAAGCCTGACAACATTTGTGGGTCATTCCATGTCAAATCAATCAATTGTCCAAAAATCCAACACACTTCAGTCTCAAAAAATTCAGAAAAAAATACCAGGTGTACGCATGTTATCCTGGAGATACCCTTTAAAATTATTTTTATGCAAGACCAATACTCTCCAAGATACAGCCAAGTTTGTGAGAGGAGGGGGGTATCAAATTTGACATGGCATTATTTTTTCATCAGTTTCACAAGACCATATTACATGAATTAAACCACCCAGCAGGCTCAAATTTTTCATACTGGAACCTTTATAGGTCTAGTATGCAAGAAAAAGAAAATGTTTGGCCTACATGACACCACTTGGTCAGAACAGACCTTCAAAAATTGAAAAAATATTTTGCATCTTTGGTTTTGCCATGTTAAGGCTTTCAGGGGGCATACATCTAACCGATGCAGCCTGCTAAAATGTTTTTCTACATTTAGTTACCTACACAGGGCTTTTCAAAAAGTTATAAACAAGAAACTGCATCAGGGTTTGACCAGCAGACCTCTCAAGTGGGGAAAAAAAAATCATATTTTGTCTAATGTTCTCATCAGTTTAATGCACTGTGGCAATGTCGAGACATTTTTAAAATTTATCCTGTATCCTACATGGTCCCTTCTTTCTCAGAAACCAAATCTTACTTTTCTTATGTGAATCTTTCATTTTTATTTTCCATTCTAAACATGGGTTAAATTCACCATTTGTCAATAATGATAATCAAGTTCTTCTTCACTTACCTGGGTACAGGATTAATTGAAACATTAAATCACCAAAGATACTTTAAGCACAACACATGAACAGCTACTTGACTTAACATTTCACTTTAACTATTGTTGTATTTAATGATAACATCATGGTATTGCAGCAGCAGGAATGTGACCCACTGTATATCTGTTTCAATCAAAGTGTAGAGTATAGGGCACCTTTAAGATCAAGATGGTACCTGCCTGCCACTGACCATTGCAGGTGCATTAAGCAGTCCATAAAGGCACCCAACAAATATCATCTGTAGGTGTCAAATGGAAAGACTGCAGGATAGTCTGGATACATGAAACATATCAGGATGTCTGACTCCACTTCACTCCTGCAATGAATCACACCAACCCCACATTTTTCCGTCATACATGCACCCAACATAGCCTTCAATAGGACACTAGTGTAATGTGAGGGACACATTTAATCCTTCACAAGTGTGATCGTGAGAGAGCAGGATCTCATCTGCTGCTTTAGAGGTGAATATTTGGACAGTCAATTGACTGTCTTCACCAGATCCCCAGCTGACTTTGAATAGGCCATCTTCTGTGGTAATGTATTTTTCATGGAGAATCCCATTCTCTGTTCAGCAACATGAGATAGTATGTTGAGCTGAGATTTTTCTAAGTCAGTGCTTTCCAAGTTAGTGATAGGCAGATTGAGAAAATTTTCAAACAGATTATAAAGAACAAAACAAAAACAAGAACAAAAACTAAAACTAGTTTTTGCAATTTTTATCACACTAGTCTTTCTGCATAATAAACATGGGTGTGTAGCTGACTGTATATATTTATTAAATGTTACTTAACAGTACAGAGAAGAGAGATTAGGTTAGAGAAGAGCACTGATTTGTGTGCAAGTGCAATTACCCCTCACTACTTTTGTCAGAATCTGTGGATTTCATTGGTCATTTTAACCATCAGTCAACCTTTATTTCTTTAACTGAAAGAGAATACTAAAGCCTCATCATTCACCACTGACTTATGCTTTGGATTTCTTTGTCGATAATTGACCATCAGTCTTCGAAATCCTACTAGTTCTCCACTTGTGCAGCTTGTGAAAAATTGCAATGAAAGGGCACTTAAATTACTGGTAAAACATGCCGTATGTTACTTTGGAAGATACAGCCAAGTAGTTAGAAAATTAGAGCCATGGAGGATTTGTCAAGCTCAAACAGTCACCCTCAAGCGGTTATCCTTGCATGCCAAAGGAGGTAGGAATTTCAGCCTTATTTCATACAGATATTGCTTGTTTGGCAACAGATGTGAAACATGCCGTCAATGCTATCAACTGAGCCAACATTACATGTACATATTTAGCTTAAATCAGGTTATTGGTACTGATGTTTCAGTGTGGAGAGGGTAGTGTCACAGACCGAGTTACTGTCATCCTATCGTGATGAACTTCAAAGTTAAATGCAACATCAATGGCAAATAGTGAGACTGCAATATTCTCAATAGATTTAGAATGCTGCATTATTGCAAAGTTTTTAAAAGGGGATCATTATGTGATCCTGCACAGGATTTATTTTAACAAGAGTAATGCACCAAATCTGTTCTATACTGAAATAAAGTCCAGTGATACATCTGTGTGTCACAAACGTTCGTTACCTAAAATTGCCTTACGTAGGATATGGCTCATCAGTGGTAAAGAACTAGAGATATCAAATTCTTTACAGACCGCAATCTTGATATATTACACAAAAAATAAACTCGAGGAGTTTGCATCTTTAAATGAAGTGACTCCATCAGGGTTTTTACTTTGCAATGCTGCAGAGGTCTATCTGGTGCTATTACACATGAACCAAACAGTAAAATAGCCATTTAATTGTCAATGCCCTCCCAGCATTTGGCTGTAAAGTTGATTATAAAATCCGCTGTAATCCTATTCATTGTTCCTTATCACTGTGAGTGAATGCAATATCACTTGTACTCCTACATGTAATCATGCACAGACTGCGTTATTTTATTCATGGCCCATTTTGTAATCTAATTCAGATCTTTCACTTCAAACATTTATCCACTGCTTGAAGTTTAATATTTGATAATTAGTTTGTATCTTTGGTTTTATTCCAGTTAAATTTCTTTAATATTTGTGAAGCAATTTCAGTATGGGAAAGACGCTATATAAATAAAATGTATTATTGCATGTATGGGGTCTTTAGGCTTAAATGCTAATATGGTAGTGTCTCTATCGAGTTTAAATGTTCTCTTCTGTGTATGTGAACTAAGAGTGCACAACTTCTTGGATGCTAGAAGTTTGTCATTAAGCACTCTCAATTGTCAAAACTTGTTAATCCCCACCATGTGTTATCAAATTACATCCTCCCAGTTTAGATTCATAGGGAGCAACCCTGGGTTCCCAGGTTACTTATAAAGTGAATGATGCGAGATGTTACTATAACAGATGTTCAGTGTGTTTAATGCAAATACTTGTGCAAATGCACTATATACATTAAAAACATTCATCTTTATTTCTGCTATTATTGTTATTAACACAGTTCAAGTAGTGACATTAAGAGGATTAAAAAAATACATTAAGAACTCCCTGAAAAAAATAGCCTTTCAAAGTTCCAAAATGGGTAGAGAACATTTTTAATAGTTCCTGATGCGAACTACACATATAACAGTATTGTGTGTGCTCATAAAGGGAATGTCACAAAAAAAGAGTTTTTGTTGCAGGTTAAGGTAACAAATGACATCAAAGCACTTGTTTTTATTTTATTGTACTATAAGCCTTGAACCAACATTTTAGGAAAAAAATGAGTTCCATCACAGACAGTGAAACTGCATGTATTAAACTGAGAAGTACAACAACAATGATATGCAATTTGACAAATATAGGTAGTCCCCAGGTTACGGAAATCCAACCTATGACTTATGAATGGGGCCCACAAGTGTGACACATGCGCCTTAGTAACTGCTGCTCCGTCATCTTTGGCCTGGGGACGCTGCAAGCGGTGGCTGGACGGAGGTCATTTCACTGCTGGTGCAGTGTAGTGTCCCTCGGACAGGTCCCAGCGGCAAGCGGTGACCCATGGTCCATAGTCATGAGCTATCGCTCATGTGCAGGATGGAGGCTTGATGGGGCAGTTCGCGACCCACCCACTGCTCCGCCGCAGCTACTGGACGCAGGCTGGATGGAGCAGAGGGGGGGCATTTTACTGGTCGCCCACCACACATGGCTGCCCCGTTTGTTTTCGGTGGGTGGCTATTAATGCTGCAAGCGGTGACCCGGTTGTGGCTGAACGGGGCAGCAGGGGGTAGCATTGTAGGGTGGCTGCCTGTTGAATGGGGGCAGTGCTGGGCAAGTCACTACTCGCCATTGGCCGCACCGTGTTCGTTCTTGGTGGGTGGACGCAGCAGACAGCATACTGTAGTGGAGGTGACTGTGTGGTGGGCGGGTAGTGAACCACCCCTCGCCTCCCCCATAGCAAGCCTGCTTGTACTGTTATGCACATAGCAGGAAGTTGTCTCGTGTCAGTACATCAGACTGTTGACGACGATTGCCTTCCTGCTGTGATGGCATGTACAATGCTGTGCAGAAGAGCTCATGTTAACCTTTTGTCTTCAACCTTCAAGAATGTCTCTGAAACAAATCTGATGCAAGTGCTGGTGATATAGTAAAGAAGAGAAAAACCATCACCAGAAATAATAAAAAGGTTAGAGAGAGGTGAAACTCCATCATTCATTGGCAGAGCACTTGGTTACAGTCGGTCAACAATAGCATTTATTAAAATAATGCACCTGTTCTGACTTGCATACAAATTCAACTTAAGTACAAACCTACAATCCCTATCACGTACGTAACCCGGGGAATGCCTGTATATAGAAGTTTTTGCACTTGCAAAGCTGTATCCATATGTTTGGTTAATACAAAACTAATCAATAATAAACTGACACAAAAACTTAAGGTTAATTGCTGAAAAACAAAATTATTAAATAGCAAAAAGTATATATATATATATATATATATATATATATATATATATATATATATAAAATCTTAAAAATAGAAAAAACTGCTTATAATGAGCCATTTTGATTTGTCAAGTGAATTGTTATACTTCGTGTTGGAAACGGAAAAGTCCACATAACCAATTGGGTCTTTATTGTGCAGGACTGTGCCAAATTGTTTCTGATCAAGTACCTAGCAGGGTGTACTAAGTCAAAGAGTACAGTATGGAAGACAAATCTGTGTTCAGTGTCACTTCAATTCATTTAGAGCTTACTTATTTTAAATAAATGCCCCAAGGTAATCTCAAAATGACATAAGTAGGTTTTGATGTTGCTTGTGAGTGGGTGGGAATAGCTTGTGTATACCTCAATGACTCTTGTTAAATAAAATGTACAACGTTGATTTTATTAAACCTTGCTAGACAACTTGCCACAGTGGCAGTGGAATCTATGTATATCTCTGTGCACCCAGAAACACAGGAAACCTTTAGAAGAAAAAAAGGTAAACAAATAGCCCATCCTTGATTCCTACCCTAATGTAGTATGCCTCTGAGGTCTAATAAGGTAGGCACAGTTACAGCAAAATCTCTAAGATTTAACCATGCCTGAAGTCCTGGGGCCTCATGTATAAACGATACGTACGCACAGAAATGTTGCGTAAGAACTTTTCCACGTTCAAATCGCGATGTATAAAACCTACACTTGGCGTAAAGCCACGCACTTTTCCACGGTACCTCATGCCTTGTCGTACGCAAGTTCTCCGCTCGGTTTTGCAGATTGGCGGCACCCAGCGTTAAAAACAGTGCTACTGTTCCTGTTTGGTTACACCTTATTTTCTTGACGCGGCTTTATAAATACACCGAAACTAACCGCATATTGTTTGTTTATTAGTGTAATGCATCTGATTGTAATTAACTTGTAACAATATAATGGTCCACAGAATGGTCAAACTATTCTAAATACCATAACTGCTTTAGCGTTGTTACTCTCTTCTTCTTCTTCTAGCTCCTCCCGTTAGGAGTTGCCACAGCGGATCATCTTTTTCCATATTTCACTGCACCACTCGGAGTATTTATATCACTGTATCTGAGTGTGAATCACAAGAGCAGCTGATCAGAAAGGGAATTATCGATATACAGCTTTAAGGACACGCTGTCTCAGCCACTGCAAAACGTTTTAAAGCCTTTCCTGTACGGACCTCGGTTCAGAAACAGTTTCATCCCAAGAACTGTAAATGCATTCAATCAATTGCACCTTGTAGAACTGTTTGTACTTATAAGTACAATCACCCCACTGTAAACTTGCACTACAGTTATAATATCGCACAACCTGAGCCACTTTATAAAGCGCGTATTTACATATGATGACAATATCATTTTTAAGGTGAAATGCAGCAAAATAGGCCTATGTTTATTCAATTATACAGATAAAACTTTAACTTCATTTAAATAATCTATATTCTTCACTGGGAGTGTTGTTAAGGATAGAATAATTAAACATGTACTACGAAGATATTTCAATGTTCTTTAAACGTTTTGAAGAATCGGCGCTAAGCTTATAGATGGCTTAAATTCTATTACAGAGCTGATTGTATGGCGATCGGTTACTTGGGGAAAGAAAAGCACTGACTGCAGTGACGGCTACGCCAATATATATTGAATATAAAACAGAAAGAGAAAACAACAACACAGCTAAAAACGCAGCGACAAATTTCGGCAAAGGTTAAATGCTTGTGTCATGAGCACGAGGCGGCTATGCAGTGTCTGCAACGGACGTAGCCTTCCACCGCATAAGCTACCTTACTGACGGCGGGCGAAGGAGCCACCGATTCTTCCTCTGCCCAGTGCCACCACAAGCCTAGAGCCGCCCCTGAGTACTGCTGCAATAAATTATTTCATCGAAGTGAAACACATGTTTAATAACGTGCTTTAACTCCTATCATCATGAAAATGACATCACGTATACATCTCAGTATTTTAGTTATTCAGAGAGCTGTAATATCATGAATGTAATGGACTCTGTGTCCAGTTGGAGGAAGAGAGCCAGTTTAAGAAGCAAGTAGTGATTCACACACATAGAGCACATACGAGTAGAAGATCAAATACAAAACAAAGCATTTAACGTGCTACTTTAATTCGATGTGATTTGAGAAACTGGTTAATTAAACGATTTTAAGATGAAGTTTATGATGTTCTACTTTAATGACAAAATAAACTACGTGATTAAAGTGGAAATGTCGAGATTGAAGTTGACATTTCGTGCTTTTTCCCCACTGTGTGCCTTTTTTCTCTGTACCCTAATAAGCTTTCATAGGACAGTGGGCTTACAACTCGGCTTTTCACGGCGACTATGATATGTGACTTCTTTTTTTATTTCCGGCACTGTGCGATTTGTGAATGTGAGCTTTCAAGTTTCTCCAACACTCTATGTCACTCGATCAACTTTCTTTTGTTGATTATACCACGGTTTATTTGAACAAATACAGTAGTATATGTTTTTCCTTTGCCTCCACTTGGTATTCGCTGAAATTCTTATATTTTCCCCCGTGCTTTTCCCATTGTCTTTTCACAGAAGGCTGCGCTTAAGGGTGATTTATATTGATTTGCATATTCAAAGAGGCATAATTCTGGGAGTATTTGGGGCGTTACATAATGCGCGTGCACGAGCAGTAGTTTTCACGCTGATTGGGATTTATGTAGTGGAAGAACGTGGAAGTTGGAGTACGCACAGATTCCTGCATCTGGATTTTTCTGTGCGTAAGCATATTTCGGCTTTTGTGCTTACGCCATGTTATAGTGCGAGTTCTACGCACGGCGTTATACATGAGGCCCCTGGACCTTTGAGACCACACCAAATATAATCAACCACTTCTAGTAGTAAGGAAAGCAGAAGAACACTAACGTATCAATGGCAGAATGACATGCGGCAAGCGGATGACCTTTAGAGATGATTCACACAAACTATCTGGGTAGACATGGAATTGATGGGAATGCAAGGGAACAAACCCTAACATTAAACCATGGTGTTACATAAGCAAAGAAACCAAAAGGGAGGCCACAGTTTAAAATAATGACAGCCTGGCCAGGTGGAAGGATCTTGGAGCATCAAGCAAACCCATACTGTTATCCTGATACTGGTGCAAAAGGAGAACAGAAATTTGGAAGAGGAGTGTAAAATGGGGATAACCTAAGAGGATAGGTGGGAATCCAGCAACTAAATGTATGGTAACTGTCAATATGTTGCCACATGAAGTGTGAGGATTATGAGCACCAGGGAAGTTGGCTTACTGTATGTGATACAAGAGATGTAGAATATTAAATAGATATTTAAAACGGTTAGAAAAATCACATTGGTGAAAGCAGGGATAATGTGTAACATCAAGTAAAAGATCAAATTTTAAATGCAAGGTGATCTATTCTGGAGGACAGGAAAATAGGAAAGGAGTAACTTTCTAAATCAAAAAGTAATAAGCCTCTTGGCTACTGCCATGCCTGCTCAGATAATTGTCAAAGTAAAGGGTGGACAATCCATGATATGGCAATGATACTAATTTTTGCCCTAAATGAAATGGCAATAAATGAGGAGAAATTTTACTCCTATGAAGAACTAGAGAAGGAAACCAGAAGTTTTAGTAAGTTGATACTTAAGGGTTAAAATCTTCCATAATTAAGAAATGTTAAGGGTTATAAGGGTATTATTGGACCCTTTAGACTAGACAATAGAAATATACTAGCCAGAAATATACTAGCCACAAATATTTGATATTAGTAGAAACAGAGTAGAAGACATGTTTGAATATCATAAACTGGTGTTAACAAGAAACCAGACTGATTACATATTGGTGAATGAAAAATTCAGGAATAGTGTGAGAGACTTGAAAGCAACACCTGGTGCAGACTGTGGATCAGACCACACACCAGAACAGCTCTCAAAAAGATGATTAGAAAATGATCAAGAAAGATATGGGATGCGAGTAAACTAGAGGACAATGAAGAATAGAGCAGGGGTTCTCAATCACAGTCCTGGAAGGCTGCAGTAGTTACAGGTTTTCATTCTAGCCAGTTTCGTAATTAAAACTCAATCTTTGCCGATAATGAAACATGGCATTTAACTATATGCCTTGTTAGCGCTTTCATTCATCAAAGACAAATTTTAGTTACATTGTAGATCAAAGGTCCACAATTATAGTGCTGGAGGTCTACAGCAGCTGCAAAATTTCACTTCAATCAATTTCTTAATTAGAACTCATTTATTTACTACTAAGCAATGTGTTTTTTGGGCTTAATTTTAGTTATCTTGCCGGTTACAATTCAGAACCCGTATTTGCATATTTTAATTTTTAACAGCTGCATTTAAGTTTAAATTTTTACTTATTTTCTTAACCAGACATTAGTTAATAATGAAATGCAGATAATCAACAAACCAGCAGCTCTCCACCTAACGTGCTTCCTTTAAAACCTGTGAATACGCAGCATGAAGTATCTGTGTTAAAAATGTTTAAAAATAGAGAGGGGAATTGGAGGGACTGTTAAGTTTAAACGTGTTCTGGTCCACAAAACACATGAATAATGTTGTCAGAGAAGGAAACTACACAGTGCAATTAAAATTTCTCCTGGATGAAAGCAAGGACTGTATTCGGATTAGGAAACTAGTTGGAAGGAAAACCTGCAGCCACTGTGGCCATCCAGGACCATGACTGAGGACCCCACGTTAAGATGGAAAGTAAGGAAATGAAAGAACAGCCAGACATAATATAGAATGAAATAGAAGAAAATTTGTTTGAAGTAGCAAAGGAATTATGTCGGGAAAAGAAGCAAGAAATTAAGCAAAAATGGAAGACAGTAGGAGCATGCGCCGATAGTGCATTGCCTCACCCACCACATGATGAATAACCTGGATTGGGACCCCGAGTGCAGTGGGCGACAACCTCAGCAACACACTGGACTGACAATTCTACAGGTCCTCTAACTACCAGGGAAAACGTAGATGACAGTAGAAATACATAAGGAACATAAAGAATACTGGTGACAAGTGAGGAAGAGGTGAAGAAGAAATGGGAAGAATATATTGTGAAGGAGCTGAATAATGACAAAAGACCAAAAATACCCCGACATTATATTGGAGGAAAAGGTGAAGAGAACTGATGAGAGCGGGGTAAAGAAAAATGTAAAAAAATGCAAAAGAATAAAGCGACAAGAGACAACAGGATACCAGCAGTTTCTACAAGTGATGGGGAAGAAAACCTTTTTTAAAGGTATGTACTGTGTTGTTTATTTGTTTGTGTGTGCATATGTTTTGGTAAGAAATAAGTACTGTGTAAATAAATGACAAGTCACATTTATAATTAGGAATATCTAGCTGGGAAAATAAAACTGCATAAACATAGTAAATGTACATTTTAACAGCAAGAAAAAAATATAGTGCAATTAATAATTAAAAAAATGCAAATGTAAAGTGCATGTATATTTACATTTAAGCAGTGTTCAGTTAATTGAATCAGTGTATGAGAATACTTTTTTTGTTACTTAAATTACTTTTAATAAGCTTTTTTTTTAGATATGCACAGTACATTACAAAAGAAATGAAGCAATGACAGCTTGTATAAAGATTTTTATTTTCTTTAATGCCATATGTATTATGAATAAGTATTTTTCTCTATTTACACCAGTTAAAAGTGAGCATTTTAAGGGAATTTTGTTTAGTATTTTTATAGTCATTAAGCCTATTGAAAATTAAGCCTGCAGAATATAACTTTGTTAATAAAAAAAGAAATGTAACACCTGTATACTTCAACAAATACTAAACTATAGAAAAGTTAATACTTTAATATAGAACATTAGGCTTATCTACAGTGCATCCAGAAAGTTTTCACAGCACATCACTTTTTCCACATTTTGTTATGTTACAGCCTTATTCCAAAATGGATTAAATTCATTTTTATCCTCAGAATTCTACACACAACACCCCATAATGACAATGTGAAAAAAGTTTGAGATTTTTGCAAATTTATTAAAAATAAAAAAATTGAGAAAGCACATGTACATAAGTATTCACAGCCTTTGCCATGAAGCTCAAAATTGAGCTCAGGTGCCTCCCGTTTCCCCTGATCATCCTTGAGATGTTTCTGCAGCTTCACTGGAGTCCACCTGTGGTAAATTCAGTTGATTGGACATGATTTGGAAAGGCACACACCGGTCTATATAAGGTCCTACAGCTAACAGTTCATGTCAGAGCACAAACCAAGCATGAAGTTGAAGGAATTGTCTGTAGACCTCCGAGACAGGATTGTCTCGAGGCACAAATCTGGGGAAGGTTACAGAAAAATGTATGCTGCTTTGAAGGTCCCAATGAGCACTGTGGCCTCCATCATCCGTAAGTGGAAGAGGTTTGAAACCACCAGGACTCTTCTTAGAGCTGGTCGGCCATCTAAACTGAGTGATCGGGGGAGAAGGGCCTTAGTCAGGGAGGTAACCAAGAACCCGATGGTCACTCTGTCAGAGCTCCAGAGGTCCTCTGTGGAGAGAGGAGAACCATCCAGAAGGACAGCCATCTCTGCAGCAAGCCACCAATCAGGCCTGTATGGTAGAGTGATCAGACGGAAGCCACTCCTTAGTAAAAGGCACATGGCAGCCCGCCTGGAGTTTGCCAAAAGGCACCTGAAGGACTCTCAGACCATGAGAAACAAAATTCTCTGGTCTGATGAGACAAAGATTGAACTCTTTGGTGTGAATGCCAGGCGTCACGTTTGGAGGAAACCAGGCACGGCTTATCACCAGGCCAATACCATCCCTACAGTGAAGCATGGTGGTGGCAGCATCATGTTGTGGGGATGTGGCAGGAACTGGAAGACTAGTCAGGATAAAGGGAAATATGACTGCAGCAATGTACAGAAACATCCTGGATGAAAACCTGCTCCAGAGCGCTCTTGACCTCAGACTGGGGCGACGGTTCATCTGACAGCAGGACAATGACCCTAAGCACACAGCCAAGATATCAAAGGAGTGGCTTCAGGACAACTCTATGAATGTCCTGGAGTTGACCAGCCAGAGGCCAGACTTGAATCCGATTGAACATCTCTGGAGAGATCTTAAAATGGCTGTGCACCAACGCTTCCCATCCAACCTGATGGAGCTTAAGAGGTGCTGCAAAGAGGAATGGGCGAAACTAGCCAAGGATAGGTGTGCCAAGCTTGTGGCATCATATTCAAAAAGACTTGAGGCTGTAATTGCTGCCAAAGGTGACAAAGTATTGAGCAAAGGCTGCGAATATTTATGTACATGTGATTTCTCAGTTATTTTTAATAAATTTGCAAAAACCTCAAGTAAACTTTTTTCACGTTGTCATTATGGGGTGTTGTGTGTAGAATTCTGAGGAACAAAATGAATTTAATCCATTTTGGAATAAGGCTGTAACATAACAAAATGTGGAAAAAGTGATGAGCTGTGAATACTTTCCGGATGCACTGTACATCTGGCTATGCAGGAACTTAGTGTAAGTTTTTAAAAGATAAAGAAAAAACAAATCTGAATCAATATCTCAACTGCCAATCTAGTTAACAGGATATTAGTATCAGGCTTGAAAAAACCTTATTGAAGCATCCCTAAAGGACGCTTATGATCACCGTTACTATTTAACACTATTTAGTGAATTTCTGATAAAAAAAAAAAAAGACATTGGAAGAGTTATGCAGATGATCCTGTAATATTGACATCAAGAGTGGAGGATTTACAAAAGATGGACAAAGTATGCAAAGAGTATGGGATGGAAATTAATGCAAGAAAGACTGAAGTAATGGTGATAAGAAATAAGGAAATATCGCTGACATATAATAAGGAACATTTAGGTGAAGGAATATAAATACCTTAGGTGCTAGATTACAAATCAAAGGGATTACCTGGAGATAAGAAGAATTGGTAAAGAAAAGCAGAGCTTCTGGTATTGCAAATTCCTAAGAAGTAATTTGACCACAGACTTTAAACTACTAGAACAAACTACCCACTGTTAGGTTATGGTAGCGATATATGGACATATGAGAAAACAACAATTAATTAAATGTGGTGCAACAGAAGGTCAGCTCATTTCAGGTCAGGTGGGGGGTCATGCACTGGTACAGTATGTTGCCGTACCCACCACACAACGAAACACCATGGGCAAAGTTAAGATCAGTAAATCTTTCTTTACCAACAAATGCCCCACAACCTCCGGACACCACAACCCTGATTTTTTTTTAGCAACAGAAGAATGATATAAATTAACTGAACAGAGAAGGTGACAAATGAAGTGATGAGGGGGATGAGAATAGAAAAGAGTAGATAAGAATTCCAGTATATACAGTATGTTGAGGGATAAAAGGCACAATTGATGGTAAAAGGGAGAATAGACAGAACCAGAGACAAAGGAAGACAAAGAAGAACATGTAGTGATATAAAATAATGGTCATCATAAAAAAATGGAAAGTTTTGGAGAAGACAAAAAAAGCAGAAGATAAAGGGAAGTGGGAAGCCATGTTTGCCAATCTTTGCATCAAAGATGGCACATAAGAAAAAGAAGAAACCAAAAGCAGTGCAAAAGTGTATGTAAGACTACAAAGGTGTCAAAAGATGTCATGAAATCTTAAAAACTGAGCTCAATTAGGTTAAAGCAAGCAAACCTTTGTCATTCCTATGGATCATAAAATGTAATATTAATACTTCCAGGAGTTGGCACTTTAATGATCTAATGGAATAATAGGATCTCTCAATTAAAATTTCTAAAAGAAAATGTAGCTGGCTGAGTTTCATTCTATCCAAGCACGCCATAATTCAACTAAAATGTTTTCACTAATCACATACATCTCATTTAAAATTGTCTAAAAGTAACCCAGGGCAAGATCTGACTTGTGAACACTGTAATCAAGTGCCTGCATTACTAGGTCATATGTTTTGTTTTTTTTCCCAAAAATTTTGACAGTTCTCTCAGTTAGTCTTGGATTTAAAATCACTCCTGGCACGCTGAAAGTGGCATTTCCAGTACTATCAGACAGGATTAAAGTGTACTATGAGAAAGACTATAATGTCCTATACCATACTAATATTGTGTAAACTTATTTTGCTCAACTGAACAAGAATCCTAACCCATCTTTATAACATAATGCATTTCCCCACCAAGTTATCTCAAACTGGAAAAAATCAAATGGTCATAAAAAGGATTTTTTCCCCTAACATGCCAAGAACTTATTAAAATAATCCTAAAACAAACATGCCTGGCCCGTGCTTAACCTTCTCACTCTACTTGATGTTATATCATATATAAAGAATTCATATTGCCGCCTTCTCTGTTCAGATGAGTTATTTTCTTATTAACTCCGATACATATTGTGTTTAGTATGTTAATTTGTATGAGTAGCTATTTCCTTGGAGTAATTTGTTCTCAAGTAAAGGGGGAAAAAAAAGTGTCCTTAAACTCAAATCTTACATTTCTACCTATGATGAGAATACAAATTTAATTTGACAAGCTGCCATTTCCTTGCTTCAATAGAGAAATATAAAAGCATTGTTTATTTTACTTCTGAATGGAATTTGCCAAGATGAGAATTTGTTTTCAGAGAAACTTATTTCTTTTCCTTTAGGTTACATGCTAAGATTTTGCATCCTTATTAGTTTCTAAAAAGCATAACATTAACGTGGCAACTTGACAAAAAAATGAAAATCCAACTAGACAAAAAAAAAACCTTAATCTTTAGGACATACCTCGTATAGCAATTTACATTGCTGTTTAGTATTTGTTATAAATTAGGCACATTTTCTTATGCAGTGTTACAGTTTTGCTTAGAATGCTGGTATAGCTGAGGCACAAAAGTTCACATTCACAAAGGTAATTTTAAAGAAAACTACTTTTATAAACAAACTAACTAACTATCTTCCTGCCCAAACATTCTAATTCTTCACAGGTGCACTGGCTATCATTAACTCTAGGGAGACCCCAGAAATAGAATTTAAAAAGTAGCTAAATTGCACAGTTTATTTAGTAAAAAATAATTAAACATATAAACTAGCAAAAACAGAGTCAGAAAAAAATCATTTAACTTTGTAAAATTGGTCATAGATCAGAAATAAACATTGGAGCTTTAATTTAAATATGGCTGTGCCTGCTTGGATTTAGAAGCAAGCTAGGACCACAGATGCCTATGTTGTATTTACATGTAAATACGTGGTAGAATACTTCGCTTAAGAATTACAACTCCATTCTGACAGTAAAAAAATAACATTAAAGGTTTGATGCGTAACAAAAACATGACTTATTTGATTTAGATTGAGACAAAAATACTATACTAACTGAACACACACTTTTTTAAATACATGGTGCCTACTTGACAGCATGTTTTGCTAATGTGTATATCACAGGAAAGCATTTTAAGAGATATGCTCATACTCTAGCATTTGTGAGAAAGTGACTTTATTTCTGTATACCAATCTCCACTGAAAACCAGTACATTTCTCACTAGCCACACTATTGCTTTGTTAATGCTAAAAGGCAAAATTCACTAAGTTGGTAACTATTTATTTTGCCTGGAAATTAACAGGTGGACAGCTTTTTATAAATGTATTTTTTGATTGTTTAGTTAAAACTGGTACAAAATAACCTTTCTCCAGCAGACCATGGCTTAATTTTTGGCACACATTATAAATCTAATTGTGCTGTTACCTCTGTGGAAACAAAATTATTTTAAACAATAATCAGACACGAGATGAGAAAATGTATTCAAATTAACTAGATGTGAATGTCCCCAACATAGAAGCAAATAATGTAATTTATCAAAATGAAAAACGAGTAACCGAAAGACAAACTGTAATTAAAGCATTAAAAATATTTATATTTATCCATTTTTATACCCCCCCACCAGTTATCCCACTCATAGCAGTGAAACCATATTTGACATAAACAATCATGCTTATGTCTATTTCGTACTTTACAGAATGAACTCTAGAGCTAATTAGAGAAACTATTGAAAAACAGCAATCTTCCAAATTAGTGAAATCATTAGAACGAATGCCAGTAAAAAGAGTACGGACATGCCCTGTAATTCTGGCAACCACTTTAAGGAGAACAATTTAAAGGCACTCACTATAACCATCGGACTCATCCAGGATTTCTGATCTAATAATCTCTTCAATGACATCCTCCAGAGTGACCAACCCCAGCACCTCATAGAAAGGGTCACCCTCTCCTTCATTGTTTACTTTTTGCACAATTGCCATGTGTGATTTACCTGAGGAAAAAAAAAAGAGAAATTACAAGAGGATTCCCTGCTCAGCATCAATAACAGAGGTTGGATAAGGTTTAAAAACTGGCACATAATTAAAATCGCTTGCAGCCAGTGGAAATTAAGCCTAGTCATGGTTTATCATACCCGAAGCACTTGTTTCATGCAAGTCTCAGTGCAGTTTATTCCACAATATCAGCTTTGCTTCTTAAATGGTACAGAGTCAAAACTGGCTCACACTTAACCTTAAAGTGTATTATTTTTCACCTGCACCAGGTTATGTTTATTTTTAACATGTGCAATGTGCTCTGTGCTGAAGCAACACACATTTATATGTTGAATTGGGTTCTTTTTTAGTAAGCTTTTCAGCTATAGAAAGTTTATCGTAATCGGAAGCTTACTCTCTATTGGTCCAGGTAAATAACAGCACTGTTGCTCTTTGCCGTTCAAAAATCACTGCAACCTACTTTGAGCACCACCTTCATGAGATATTTGCTTGGTTTAGAAATGCGGCACTCAGTGAGCCTTCTAAATGTTCCCACCCATTTTTAAGCAAAATTCACTCATGGATATCTCCAGACATATATATTACAAGTCTAGCAAAATCCTTGAGCAAGGCCCTTAACCTGCAATTCCTCCGTTCTGTATATGATGATAATCTGCGTCCAGCCCTGTAAGCTGGTCCTCCAATTTACAGGAAGCATTTGGGGGTTAGTGGCAGGATTGGCATTCCAGCCACCAAAAAAAAAAACCTCACATTGTTTCAGTGTGGCGCTGGGGTGTCACCCACTGCACTCGGGTCCCAATCCAGGTGGTTTGACATGGGGTGGGTGTGGAAACACACTTATCAGGGCATGCTCCCAACCTCCCTCTCTTTCTTTCTCTAGCTCGGTGAGACTTCATACTGTGCCTACTGACTACTCATTCTTTAGATCATAATGTTCAACATAATGAATACACCAGCTTAAAATTCAGTGTTTTACTAATGTTTAACATGTTGCAGATTACACACAAAATTTACTAATGGTAACTAAACTAGATACAGCTGAGATCAACACACTCATTTTGTCCAAATGCAGAAATGCACTCTTAGTGATGTTGCCAAGAAACATTAAGTTTCTATGGCCGAAGTAAAAAGTCACAAAATACTGAAAACTAATTTCTCCCATTTATAACACAGAAAACACAAAAAAATGCCAAGTCCAACTCTTTTGAGGGTATAAAGTTGATTCACCTAAACAAATACATTTTGGAATGAAATGGCAACACACTGATCACCTTAATGAAAGGTTCAATCCATATACTCAAGACTTTGGAATCCGATAACTGAGTCACAGTTATCACTGCTTCCTGTACATTAATATGAAGACTTGCCATTTGATCTCTGAAGCATGAACATTAAGACCTGGGGTTTAAAATCAGCATGAATGGGATGTCCTTCTCCATTGTCAAGATGATGGAATAAGTTAACAAATGTAAGAAAAAATAAATAAATGCTATAAACTTTATTTCAGTTCCATGGCAAACTTTGTTCTGTTAAGTGAATGACAAAAGTTTCAGTGAGACAATATTAATATTTCATTTGGAACATATCCTTTTTTTTGTACATATTGATTTCTCACTTAAACTTGAAACAGACACTGAATGATTAATTTATGAGTAATGTAAAATGCATAATAAACACCAGGTAGCTATAACATTACGGAAAGTAAACCATGAGCTTTAGTAACAGATCCAACATTGGATAAATTCAGTGTTTTGGTATTCAAAAAAATCAAAACCTGCAAATGAGTCTCTGTGTTCAGCATTATGACACAAACCTGAGAGTCAAACTATGCAAAAGACACAACTGCACATTCAATCATTAAAATAACTGGTAATGCAAAACTCAGCTGACAGGGTAAATAAATTCACATCACTATAAACTGCATATTCTGTAAAACCCAGCAGTGTCAAAGTAATTACTGGGGAGGGGGAGAGAGAAAGAGAGAGAGAATCGATTAGAGTATTGCTATATTTTTCATCCCAATATACTGTACAAGTACCTTTTCTTTGGTTTCTTATATGGAAATTCTGTTTTTATGCCTGACTGCAGAAATTCTGGTGAAAACAGTTAGTTATATTGATGTTTAGATTAAACTTTCAAGTTTTTTTTCATTTTTACAGCATATCTGGGAACAAAAAGCTTAACACGTATGCATGAAAATGCTGATACATGCCATAAAATGGAATTATATGCATATGTATCCAAATTCCTAATGGACATTTGTGTACATTCAAATTATACATTTCAAATATGAAGCGTTCCATTTTCAATTACAGGCTGTGAGCCCTCCTTTAGACAGATGGGTTCATCTCACAAAGCATCACCCAGCACTAAAGTTAGAAGATGTGTTGAGAATCTAAATTAATATTCCTATTCCTAATGTGGGGTCTATTGAAATAAATGTGGAAATGATTTTTAGGTAATGAAATCGTGGGGAGGCAATACAAATTGAGCTGATTTGAGACAAGAGTTTTACTTATATGGTGGAACAGAATTACACCTTTTTTTATCCCTACGGTGATATTTCAATTTCTGTCACAAAAAAAGAAATAATATACTGCAGAAATGAAACTCAATATGTAACATGCTACATGACATTAAGAAAATGATAATCATATTGTGGGGTTCCAAGGGATTCCCAACATTTAAACTAACATGAATAAAACTGACTGCTTCACCATTTTAGCATATTTACAACCCAATCAATCTGAATAGAACAGATGAGCAAAATAATTACATTTTAACAGGTTCTTTATTTTAGGGAAGCAAGATACGATGGCACACTGTGATCATACAAAACATATCAATTTTCAAGTAGCTGACTTTGAAAACACATTTCGCCAAGTTTGTAAAAGATGCTTCCATTACTATGCTCCAGGTAAATGAGAAGTACCCAACTACAGAAAGTGCTTGCAAACCCTTCATTCAGATCTTTGAAGACACTATGCAGTGTTCGTGGTATTACTGAATGAGAAACAGTAGGATGCTAAGCTACCAAATAAAACATTAATCTTAAGACATCCAGCCTTAAGATGGAAATTTTGCCAGGTCTTAAAACAAGTGTCACTGTCTAGCTTTAATAATGTAAAGTCCAACCACAATATATCTATTTTCACACAGTGCTGAGTGTCCAACTTTTTTTAAAGGAATTAACAGCCGAATTTAGTATAGTCTGTGTTGTGGGTAACGTGCATTGAGCAACACATATCCACAATGTAGGAATCTATATTTAAAATAAAAAAATAAATAAAAAAAAAAAAAAAGTTACTGACCTGAATGCACACAATACAAAAATGAAAACAAATGTTGTTGACATTCTGGACAGTAGTTCAGTGCTTAAAAAAAAAAAAAAAGAACTAAAATACCCAGCAAGGAGGTATTTACTCAGTAGCCATTGAACTACAAACTGCATGTGAACTAAAATACCAAGCAGTGTAGGTATTTACTCAGCAGTCACTGAACTATAAACTGCCTAGTCAAGCCTCATATGGTGCAAAGCTATATAAAAAAAAAAAAATTCAGAATGCATAAACCTATGATTTTCCTCTTAAGACTCACCCATAAACGCTCAATGACTTTGCTTTCTGTTAAAGTTTTAGAAATAATATGAACAAAAATAGGAAAAGAAATTTAAATTTACAATAAATAAATATCTTTAAACACTGGGGTAGTGAAGCAAGTGAAATAAAAGCTGGTGTTCACATTTCAGAAGTATGACCTTTTACCCGTGGGTATTTCAATACCAATATACAGCATTAACACTTCCTTGTGTGATAAAAGTATTCTATTAGACAAACTGATATCAAGTAATCAAAGATAAAATTTACTAAATGTATTACAAAAAAATGCACCAGGCCATAAGTCCAATAACAAACTCTTTGCTTTATTTTGATATACAGCAAGACATTTTCAGGTGCAGTCTGTTAAAGGAAGCTTTTGAAATTAGGTCTTAGTGTGTTTCAGGTCACTGCTTTGCTGCAAAAATAAGTATCGGCCACTTTGTCTGCAATCATTTTCTTTAAAACTGGCAGACAAAAATACAGGCTTCTCTTGACTGTTTCTCAGCCTCAGACCAATGTCAAGCAAAAAAGCAGGCATCGGCTTTACTTGTTATACTTAATACTACCAGAGTCTTAAAGCATTAAGTTTCTATTCTGTTTGACAGTTTTTGGTCACTTGGCAGTTATTTATGCAGCCACCTTGTACTTTGTTTAGGCAGCAAAGCACCCTATTTCAGAAATATCAGGGAGGTGGCCTGTCCCAATTTAGGGTGGCCAGTACACCACACATAACTAAAGGTTACATTGTTATTCACTTCAGGTGAGATTTGCATATTGGCCATTATTGAGCCCTTAATCACAACTTCAAAACGTCCAAAACAGATAAGAACTTTAAACATCAGCATTTTACATTTTTTAAGAAATAACAGCATGCCGATCACACTACATGAGTTTTACAGATAGAACATTAATGTACGGAGGTTTGGAAAACTAAAACTGTCCTGAGAAGTTTTGGGGTAGTCACATAACCTATAATTCCATACATTTTGCAGTTGTGTAACCTTCAGTCCTCTATGGCAGTGGTACTCAACGTTCAGTCCTTCGGGCCCAGCTGACTGTAGGCTTTTGTGCCAACCCATTTATTCTCTTACTTGTATTTCCTACCTTAATTAAGCAAGCCATTAGTTCTGGAAATTACAAATTGGTTATGCTATATTTTTACTAAATGGAGCATAAATGTACAGGTGCCGGTCATAAAATTAGAATATCATGAAAAAGTTGATTTATTTCAGTAATTCCATTCAAAAAGTGAAACTTGTATATTAGATTCATTCATTACACACAGACTGATGTATTTCAAAATGTTTATTTCTTTTAATTTTGATGATTATAACTGACAATCAACGAAAGTCCAAAATTCAGTATCTCGTAAAATTAGAATATTGTGAAAAGGTTCAATATTGAAGACACCTGGTGCCACACTCTAACCAGCTAATTAACTCAAAACACCTGCAAAAGCCTTTAAATGGTCTCTCAGTCTAGTTCTGTAGGCTACACAATCATGGGGAAGACTGCTGACTTGACAGTTGTCCAAAAGATGACCATTGACACCTTGCACATGGAGGGTAAGACACAAAGGGTCATTGCTAAAGAGGCTGGCTGTTCACAGAGCTCTGTGTCCAAGCACATTAATAGAGAGGCAAGGGAAGGACAAGATGTGGTAGAAAAAGTGTACAAGCAATAGGGATAACCGCACCCTGGAGAGGATTGTGAAACAAAACCCATTCAAAACTGTGGGGAAGATTCACAAAGAGTGGACTGCAGCTGGAGTCAGTGCTTCAAGAACCACCACGCACAGACGTATGCAAGACATGAGTTTCAGCTGTCGCATTCCTTGTGTCAAGCCACTCTTAAACAAGAGACAGCGTCAGAAGCATCTCGACTGGACTGCTGCTGTGTGGTCCAAAGTTATGTTCTCTGATGAAAGTAAATTTTGCATTTCCTTTGGAAATCAAGGTCCCAGAGTCTGGAGGAAGAGAGGAGAGGCACAGAATCCACGTTGCTTGAGGTCCAGTGTAAAGTTTCCACAGTCAGTGATGGTTTGGGGTGCCATGTCATCTGCTGGTGTTGGTCCATTGTGTTTTCTGAGGTCCAAGGTCAATGCAGCCGTCTACCAGGAAGTTTTAGAGCACTTCATGCTTCCTGCTGCTGACAAACTTTATGGAGATGCAGATTTCATTTTCCAACAGGACCTGGCACCTGCACAAAGTGCCAAAACTACCAGTACCTGGTTTAAGGACCATGGTATCCCTGTTCTTGATTGGCCAGCAAACTCGCCTGACCTTAACCCCATAGAAAATCTATGGGGTATTGTGAAGAGGAAGATGCAATACGCCAGACCCAACAATTCAGAAGAGCTGAAGGCCACTATCAGAGCAACATGGGCTCTCATAACACCTGAGCACTGCCACAGACTGACTCCATGCCACGCCGCATTGCTGCAGTAATCCAGGGCAAAGGAGCCCCAACTACATATTGAGTGCTGTACATGCTCATACTTTTCATGTTCATACCTTTCAGTTGGCCAACATTTCTAAAAAATCCTTTTTTTGCATTAATTTTAATCTTAATTTATATTCTAATTTTCCGAGATACTGAATTTGGCACTTTCATTAGTTGTCAGTTATAATCAAAGTTAAAAGAAATAAACATTTGAAATACATGAGTCTGTGTGTAATGAATGAATCTAATATACAAGTTTCACTTTTTGAATGGAATTACTGAAATAAATCAACTTTGTCATGATATTCTAATTTTATGACCGGCGCCTGTATGTGTTAGACAGATAAAAAATTATTTTTTTCCTTTTAATTAGATTTTTTTAATGTTCTGGTTATTTAGACAATAATTTACTAATAAGCACAAAATTGGGTAACACTAAAGTAGTTGCTCCTTTCATAATCATTTGTGCTGGTGGTTGATCTGCTCAATATTGCTTTCCTAACTGCATCAGAATACAGACAAAATCCACAAAAAACAGTGAGCATTTAAAGATTAAAACGAGAGTCTTAATTTCCTATAGGAGTAAATCTGACACTACTGTACTTTAGTAAATACAAAATAAGAAAAAAATACATGTCAGTAAGTTGAACAATGGGATCAATTGAAGATAGCAATGACTGGATTGGAACACCACGCCCAAACCCATAACTCCAACCCCATTATTCCCCCACCCCAAGCCAGAGGACGGAATGCAGAGAACCACTGCTCCAGGTGGATGACATCTAATAAATGTAGTCGTTAAGTCCGACATGGTGACCAACTTAAAATGTAGTGTTCCACCAGCCATTGCTGCTCCATAGCCTTGTTAAGCCATAGTCCTCTTTCCAAACAAAAACAGTAAATAGGCAAATAAGAAAAATAAAATGTGTCAGTAATGGCTGATTGATAAAGCTGTGAAACATGCATAGGGCTTTACAACAACAGAGACAAGCAGCATAAACTGGGTGAACAAATTGCTCCAAGTGCAAACAAACATTAATGCTCCACATTGCAGCCCAGTAAAGTCACAAAGTCATGTAATGAGGGCAGTAACTGAGGGACTTTGCACTGGCACTTCACATTGCTACAAACACCTTGCAATATCTTAAGAGCAAAGTAACATACCATATACACAGCACAACTAGGGAGGATGACTAAGAACTGGGAGTGCAATAATACAAAATAAACATGTATAATACGTTTTTGTTTTTTTATATCACAGTGTTGACCAAACGCAAACACACCTGCTGCTATATCAAACAAATCAGGACATTAGAAAACTTATTGATTGTATTCATTTACATGCTGCTGTGATTTTCTTGCTAAAAATCAGACCATGATTGACATAACAGACTGTTGTACTGAAATAATCCAGCATTTTCACTTTTTTTTTTTAGGTGCAATACTTATCTAATAATAGAGAATTTTTGGGAATGATGAAAGATAGCAAATAGCTTTGTGCTTTTTTGGTTTCTAAAATTTGTATGAATATACACAAACACACCTTCGCCTAACCTCTGTTTTATATATACAAAGGTTAAAGTTTATTTCTACTCTGAAAATGAAAGTAAGGTAAAAGACAACATTTTGGCGGTGTTTCCTATTATACAGTGGGCATAGAAGAGAATCACTCACTTTGAAAATATTCACATTTTGTTGCTTTGCAACCTAAAATGAGCATGCACATAAAAATATTTTCTTCAGCTTTATTTACTCGATGAAACCTATACTACCCAAGTCAAAGATATATAAGCAACAGTTCAGAAAAATCTTCTTTCGGCTTCTCCAGTTAGGGGTTGCCACAAGGAAAAAAAAACAACAAGAATCACTGAGATTGATAAAGGATTATCCCCCAATCAAACAATACTTGCAAACTCAATCAGGTGTAAGTAATCACCTTCTCCATTGCACACCAAGGTAATTGGCTTCCACCTGTGATAAACTGTAATCATTCCGATTAGTTTAGCATAACAGCAGCTATTCCTAGAGCACTCCCCAGTGCTTCATAGTACAACTGAAAGCAAACAATTGACTATGGGAGGCAAGACATTTTCAAAAGATCTCAGGGATAAATTTGTGGACAATCATAAGTCAGGAGTTGGATATAAAAAGATTTCAAAAGCTTCATCAATCCCTAGGAGCACAGGAAAGTCCATAAATAAGAAGTGGAAAGTGTTTTGTACCACTATGATCGTCCCCAGATTAGTCAGTCCCTTCAAACTGGATGGAAGAGCAATGAGGAAATTGGTCAGAGAGACTACAGAGAGGCCTATAGCAACTTTGAAGGAGTTACAGGACTTTACAGCAAAGAGTTGTCATTGTGCACATGTGACAACAATGATCATAAGCACTCCACAAATGAGGCTTATACAGGAGAGTTGTAAGAGAAAAGCAACTCCTCAAGAAAGGCTCATTTGAGCTTTGCCAAAACAAAAACTACCTTGAAGATTCTAAGTGTCAAGAGGAATAAGATATTAGGGTCAGATGAAACCAAAATCTAACTATTTGGCCTCAACACCAAATGGTACACCTAGTTGAAAGTCAATACAAGTCACCATCCAAAATACACTATACCTACAGTAAATCAGAGATGTTAGCAGCCTGTTGTGGGATTTTTTCTTGACAGCAGGGACCGGGGCACTTTTCAGAGTAAAAGGAAAAATGGATGGGGCAAAATACCATCAAATTCTTAAAGAAAACCTGCTGCCCTCTGCCAGAAAGTTGAAGATGGGAAGAATGTTCACTTTTCAACATGGCAATGACACAAAGAACACAGCAAATTGACCACATTTTGAATAAAGAACAAAAAAAAGTGAATGTCCTTGCGTAGCTTAGCCAGAACTCAGACTTAAACCCTACTGAAAATCTAAGAAACGATTTGAAGTTTGCAGTCCACCAGCAGTCACCTTCCAGTCTGACTGAGCTTGAACAGTTCTGTAAGACAAGTGGGCAAATATTTCTCATTCTAAACAAGCAAAGTTGGTACAGAGGTATCCCAACAGACTCAATGCTGTAATTCAAAACAAAGGTGACTCCACAAACTACTAACATGGGAGTGTGATCCTTTATTAAATTAAACTTTCAGTTTTTTTATTTATTATTTTTCCCCAAAGTGTTGCTTATACATCTTTGACTAGAATGTAACAGGGTGCACTGATTAAATAAAGCTGAAAAAAGATGTGTGTGTATGTGTTTTCAATTTAGGCTGTAAAGAAACAAAATTTAAATATTTCTAAAGGGGGTGATTCTTTTCCATGCCCACCCTATATCTTTATAATCTATAAATTTGAAAGTTGTAGTTGATGAATCTTTTACTACACAAAAATGAGAGTGCCTATTGCAAATAAAATTAATCTTCCTGCTTTATTTCTTGACATCTATAACCCTACTGACACTATAAAGCACCAACCACTGTTTTTTTTATACTTCTAGTTTTCATCTAACCTTGGGAAAAAGTATAAAGCTTTTGAGATGTCTGCTTTAAAATGTCGCTATTACTGGTTAACTTTTCCCTAAATCCTAAAATATATTGAACACGTACTTAGTGGGTGATATGGGGACACAATGGTTAGCAATTCTATTTCACAGACCTCAACATCTTTGGTTCAAATCACCCAAAAAAAAAAAAAAAAAAAGTGTCTGTGCAAGTTTGCCTCCTACATCACCGAACATGTGCATGTTAGATTAACTGGCAATTCCGAAGTGGCCTGTGTTTGAGCTTCAGTGATATGTGTGTGAATGGGCACTGTAATGGACTAGTGCACGGTCCAGGGTTGGTTTTCTGCTTTGAACACACTCTAGTTTACACAGCAATGAACTGGAAAAAGCAGATTTTAAAAATATTTGATGAGAGCTAGTGTGTCCAATTAAGGAATTTAACAGCAATGATAATGAAAGGCTAAAAAGATTTTGTACATGTATGCTTCTTCCAAAAATGACCAGTACACTTCACAAGACAACACCACCAAAGTGGCACAAAGGTCAAGTAGTAAAATCATTTGCTCACTACCACAGAGTTTAACAGATTAGGCCATTTATTGTTCCATATACTCCCTACTCCCATCTATGAGGTCCAGGCAGAATGTGAATGTAGTACAGTATTCCTAAACCCTGCATTTTTCACTATATCTCATCCCAAATAGTAGAAAGCTCAGATTACCATATTGGAACAAAAAACCATAAGCTAAACATAAATATTACCAACATAAGTGACAAGACAACTAATTATATGAAACTATTATCACACCAATTGTCATCATGTTAAAATATGATACGCACAAAACCTGAAGGAGAATGTATAAAATAAGGTCCTACAGCTTTCACACTAAGCGGACAATGAAGGGAAAAATAAACTAGATCCAATGAACTTACAAGAAAAGAAACATTCAGGCAGAACAAGTTCTAAGGGTAAAAAAGTGACACTGGAGTGGACCTACGCCAACATGCCTCGAATCTGTTTTGAGTATAATCAATTCAGCAAGTATATAAACCCATTATAATTAGTTACTTTGGCGGACAATTTTGCCCAAGGCAAATATCTGAGAGATACAATTGGTTACATTTTTTATCCAGCTGGAGCACGGGCAGGTGAAGTGACTTGATCATCATCACTGCTTCCGTAGCAGGAAGTGAATCCACAACCTCAGGGTTTTATGTCCAAAGTTTTAAACACTTTGCCATTACAATTATAACCCTATCCTGTGCACAGAATATTGTTCACCCTGGGTCCACATTGTAGCACTTTCATCTCTAGCTCGCCGTGACCGATTTAACACTGTAACTAAACTGTCCGATTACTCTTCTCCTCATCCACACACTGGCCAGCTCTACGAATATGAGATTAACCGTCCCTGCCTTTAGCAAGCTCTGAACTGGAATTGCCCCGCTCTTCCACTCACCCTTTTTGAACTCCTCCAGCATAGCGTCCAGTTTGGTGTCATTGAAGACAAAGTGCAAGGGGTGATTATAGAACTTTGTAATGGTACTCAATGGAGTGCAGTCATCGGGGTCCACCAAGGCCAAGTCTTTGACGTACAAGATGTCCACGATGTTTGTGCGTTCGTCCTCGTACACTGGCACTCGGGTGTAGCCGCTCTGCATAATTTCGGACATGGTACCGAAGTCCAGGACGGCCACCGAGCTGAGCATGAAGCATTCCTTTAAGGGTGTCAGGATATCCTCCACCGTCTTGTACCGCAGACTGCCCCGGCTAAACTCCTCCTTGACGAACTCATTGTACGGATCGCTAGAGCGCATCAGGTCCACAATCTTCTCGCGCACATAGCAAGTACTCACGTCCCTACGCAGAGTCAAATCCAGCAAGAGCCCCAGCGGACAGGACAGCGGGCAGGTGAACACCATACTGGCTTGGGCAAGCCAGGTGATGCCCGGGGCCAAGCGAAATCCATAGCGGGAGCACAGTATATGAGGGATTAGCTCCGCAACGAAGAACAGCATGAGTCCACTGATGAACACTGCGGGGACCGTGGAGCCAAGGACGCGGTAGAATAAGACCCCTAAGGCGGTGTGGCCCAGGGCACCGAGCAGTAACAGGGCGCATAGCAGGAAGTTTCCCCGCCGGCGTACAGGCTCCAGACGTTTGGCACACTTTTTCTCCTTCTCGGAACCGCATGAACGCAGCACATACAGCTCGAGTGGGTCCAACCACAACAGACTCAGGTGGACGCTCTTGAAGACGGCCGAGGCAAGCAGCAGCAGCGCGACAAACAGGGCAAGGAGCCAGAGAGGATGAGGCGGCGGGGGCTCGGGCTCAGGCTCCTGCTGGACAAAAAGTACGTTGTGGCCCGGAAAAGACTTCCACTTGTCCTCCTGTTCTAGGCGGGTGCACAGGTGATACACGTGAGCCACATCGGCACCGGTAACTCGCACATGGACCAAAGCAGAGTCCGAGCGACTCCCACTTTCCACGTAGCTTTCCAAATGGAAAGTGGCCGAACTTCGCAGTTTGGCATCGTGACACGGGTCAGATTCCGCGGGAACGCCGCCGCCACTATCGCCACTACCACTAGCGAACGCCAGCCACGGCCAACTCGCATTGAGCAGGTTGGAGCCGTACAATCGGAGTGTGAAGGTAGTGTTGGGGTCTGAAAGGACCACCCCTGTCCGCAAAGACGCTACCGGTCCCGGATTCTCTAGCCGGACCCCCAAAACCTGGACGGGGAGCGGGGTACAGCAAACGAGCCGGGAAGCGGAGATGTACACAGCCAAGAGGCAGAGGCAAACAGCCGCCGAACTCACCACCATATTGGAGCTAGGCAGCTGGCCTCTGAGTTCACGTGACCGCCCCTCTCACTGCCACAGATTAGCGGCCCTGTAAACGCCCGGCCTCGAACCCATGCTGAAACTGGAACATCTGCGGCCGCCATTTTGGCTCTTATACCTTTCAGCGCCGCCGTACTCGACCGATTTACACAGATCCATAATGGCAACAGTTTCATATTACCCAGCCTCTCCAGGAACTGGCCAATCACGAGGAAACTTCGAACTTATATTTTCACCAATGAGAGAGCGCGAGAATGCCGCGGCCTTCCTAGATACTATTTGCTATTCAAGGTTGGTTTCGCTGAGGTGTAAACAGGAATTACTGACAAGTTCATACAGTGCGACATGGAATGCGCATTTAAAGGGGCGGACTTTTTCTCTGTAAAACTCGCACACGGAGACGAGGCCATGTCTTGGTCTTTTCGTGCAAAATTATTATGTAAAAAAGTGATAATCAAATCCCCTCACACATCAGATAAGTAAGTGAAGAGCAAGTAGAGAAGGTTAGTACAATTAAGATGATTTCCATTCCCAAGATATTTTTTTTCTTACCTAATTTTTTATGTTATTTTACACATCATATCGTTATGCTTCCGAATAATATAAAGTTTAAAGCAGTGTGGTGTAAAGGCTCTTAACAAAATTGGTCTTTATTTTATTATGTTTATGATTAATACAATATTAATGTTTGAAGCAGTAAGATGTAAAAGCTCATAACAAAATGGTTTTTACTTTACACAGAATCTGAGATCACTACAATGAACAGTATATGTACAGTCATGTGAAAAAGTAAGTACACCCCATGGAAATTGCTGACTTTTTCAATATATTTGAAATTGGCAAACAGTAGATCTTCATACAAACAATGCCTACAGATAAAGTTGATATACCTGAACAAATAATACATAAAATTGACATGGTGTAGTTGTTCTTATAGTTTAAGTTACCAACAATGCAGATTTGTTACATGGAATAAGTATGTACACCCCCACATTTATCCCCGCTTTGTATCTGAAAAAAAAAAGAGAATCAGGTGGTCAAGATTAAGTGCTAATTATTAGAATGTTCTTAGGGAGTATTAAGATGGAACCTGTCCTATTTAAACCACAGATACTGGGGGTCTGGTGTTCTCATTGTTGTTGATGTGTGTGCTGTCATCATGCCAAGATCAAAAGAGCTCTCCAAGACAATCAGAAAGAAGGTTGTGAATAGCTATGAGTCCTGGCAAGGGATTTCAAAAAATTTTCGCTGTCAAGTGGTGTAGTTTTCAAACAATTGCTGATTTGGCCAGGACTGGCTGGCCCAGCAAAATCATCCAAGAAATGATCACTTGATACTAAAAGAACGCTCTAAAAGCTCAAACGTTTCAGTGTGTAGGATTTGCAGGAAACCCTTGTGAAAGGTGGTGTCAAAGTGTATGCATCTACAGTCAGAATGAGATTGTACAAATTTGACATGCATACTAGGTACGTGCCAGCAATTAGCCTTTGCTGTCCAAAAAGAACAATAGAGCAAGATTACAGTTTGCCACTGAACATCTACAGGTGCCGGTCATAAAATTAGAATATCATGACAAAGTTGATTTATTTCAGTAATTCCATTCAAAAAGTGAAACTTGTATATATTAGATTCATTCATTACACACAGACTGATGTATTTCAAATGTTTATTTCTTTTAATGTTGATGATTATAACTGACAACTAATGAAAGTCCCAAATTCAGTATCTCGGAAAATTAGAATATCAATTAATTACAATGCAAAAAAAGGATTTTTAGAAATGTTGGCCAACTAAAAGGTATGAACATGAAAAGTATGAGCATGTACAGCACTCAATATTTAGTTGGGGCTCCTTTGGCCTGGATTACTGCAGCAATGCGGCGTGGCATGGAGTCGATCAGTCTGTGGCACTGCTCAGGTGTTATGAGAGCCCATGTTGCTCTGATAGTGGCCTTCAGCTCTTCTGAATTGTTGGGTCTGGCGTATTGCATCTTCCTCTTCACAATACCCCATAGATTTTCTATGGGGTTAAGGTCAGGCGAGTTTGCTGGCCAATCAAGAACAGGGATACCATGGTCCTTAAACCAGGTACTGGTAGTTTTGGCACTTTGTGCAGGTGCCAGGTCCTGTTGGTAAATGAAATCTGCATCTCCATAAAGTTCGTCAGCAGCATGAAGTGCTCTAAAACTTCCTGGTAGACGGCTGCGTTGACCTTGGACCTCAGAAAACACAATGGACCAACACCAGCAGATGACATGGCACCCCAAACCATCACTGACTGTGGAAACTTTACACTGGACCTCAAGCAACGTGGATTCTGTGTCTCTCCTCTCTTCCTCCAGACTCTGGGACCTTGATTTCCAAAGGAAATGCAAAATTTACTTTCATCAGAGAACATAACTTTGGACCACACAGCAGCAGTCCAGTCGAGATGCTTCTGATGCTGTCTCTTGTTCAAGAGTGGCTTGACACAAGGAATGCGACAGCTGAAACCCATGTCTTGCATACGTCTGTGCGTGGTGGTTCTTGAAGCACTGACTCCAGCTGCAGTCCACTCTTTGTGAATCTCCCCCACAGTTTTGAATGGGTTTTGTTTCACAATCCTCTCCAGGGTGCGGTTATCCCTATTGCTTGTACACTTTTTCTACCACATCTTGTCCTTCCTTCGCCTCTCTATTAATGTGCTTGGACACAGAGCTCTGTGAACAGCCAGCCTCTTTAGCAATGACCCTTTGTGTCTTGCCCTCCTTGTGCAAGGTGTCAATGGTCGTCTTCTGGACAACTGTCAAGTCAGCAGTCTTCCCCATGATTGTGTAGCCTACAGAACTAGACTGAGAGACCATTTAAAGGCTTTTGCAGGTGTTTTGAGTTAATTAGCTGATTAGAGTGTGGCACCAGGTGTCTTCAATATTGAACCTTTTCACAATATTCTAATTTTCCAAGATACTGAATTTGGGACTTTCATTAGTTGTCAGTTATAATCATCAAAATTAAAAGAAATAAACATTTGAAATACATCAGTCTGTGTGTAATGAATGAATCTAATATACAAGTTTCACTTTTTGAATGGAATTACTGAAATAAATCAACTTTGTCATGATATTCTAATTTTATGTCCGGCACCTGTAGGCAAAAACCAGGCCATCTGGAACAATGTGCTCTGGACAGATGAATCAAAGAGAGAGTTGTTTGGGCACAATAACAGTAAACATGTTTGGTACAAACAGAAGACAACATTTCAAGAGAAGAACCTTATACCAGTGATAAAGCGGCATGTTTTGGTTTGGGCATATTTTACTGCCTCAGGAGCTGGGCAGCCTGCAGTTATTGAGTCTACTATGAATTCTGCATCACATTAAAGTGTGCTTGAGCAGAATGTGAGTCCATCTATCATGACCTTGAAATTGAACCAGAAATGGACCGTTCAACATGATTATGATCCAAAGCACAGTAGCAAAACCATCCATAGCTCAAAAAGAAGAAATGAAGGGTCATGGACAGGTTTAGTCAAAGCCATGAGTTGAATCCCATTGAAGTGTTGTGGGGTGATTTGAAATAAGCAGTACAAGCAAGAAAACACAAACATCACACAACTAAAGGAATCTTGTATGAAGGATTGGCCCAAAATTTCACTATGGCAATGTCAGAGACTGGTTAGCATTTATGTAAAACACCTACAAGAACTAATTTCTGTGAAAGGAAGCAAAAGCCAGCGTCTGAAGCCAATGGTGTACCTACATTTTCCCCAGTAGTCCATTCTATTGATATTCCTGCTAAATAAATGATTTAAAAGGCAAGTTTTTTTATTAAAGTATTATCACCATTATCTGTAGGCATTACTTATATTAAGATCTACCATTCGCCTGTTCAAATATGTTGCAAAAGTCAACATTTCCATTGTGGTGTGTATTTATACACTATTCTATGTGCCCTAGTCATCTAGCAACTATTGATTCAGTTAAATATACTCATAACCAGTTAATAAATCTTCATAGGGGGGCACAGTGCATTGGTGTTGAGAGCTGCTCAAAAAATCTCCAGGAACTGGGCTCTAAACTCCCAAATTCCTTGGGCAGCTGGGCTCTAAACTCGCCACCTGAATGAACTTTGCACCTTCATTATAGTCTAGGCAAATATCCTATCTCTAGCCATTGCTGTTTTCCTCACAACATTCAAAGATGTGTATGTTAAGCTGATCACCAAATCTAAACTGGCTTGAAGTGTGTGTTGTTTTTTTGTGGTCGATGATGCTGGCATAGGCTCTGGCTCTCAGCAACCCTGTAGCGGATTTATCAGAAGGATGAGAGAACAGATGGATGATACCTGTCAACGCTCATTTTGAAAGGCAATATGATATCAGAGGCTCTGTCCACTAACAAATATAAAAAAATAGGTATAGAGCCATGTCCAATTAATGAATGTTGTACAAGTTTACAAGGTCATTATTTTCATGTGTATTAAGTACAGTGAATTCTTGGATATGCTTGTAGCAAATTTCAGTACTCAGTGTAACATGTTATGTACTGCATTTGACCTTGTCTTTCGGCAAATATTTATTAATACATACAAATTGACATCCTTCATTTTTACAGGCACTATAAAATGCCTTTGACTTTTGCCTTCAACACATATTAATTCATATGTACAAATTCATAATCAGATAACAAGTGTCTGTTTTATAAAGAACATTTCAATGCATAACATTTGTGACCTTATAAGCTAGTATACAATAATTCATATGTAAAGATCCATTACTTGTTCATTCTTTATGTAACACCTCTCGATGCCCACTATGATAGATAGATACTTTATTAATCCCAAGGGGAAATTCACAAAAATATGTAAAGCATTTTAAAAGTGTGATGCCTTGCCCTCTAACAAATACTAATTTTGAAAGTTTGAGAGCATCTCATACAGTCTAATAATGACTGAATCAGCTAGCAGCAGTAGTAGTAATAATAGCACGTATAACAAGTATAGTGGAATTCTTTCTTACATGTTTGTCCATACTAAAGAGGAAGGGCAAACCCAGCATCTGTTTAAAAATTACCAATCTGATCCTTTATTCTCTTTAATCCTGATTCTTTCCCCTTCTACAAGGTAATATAAAAGCTCTCTGTGCCTCTTTTTCCTCTTTCTTGCCTCTAGCCAATATGCCCAATCTCGACCACCCCCTACCCCGTCCATCTTTACTTACCTTTTCGTCTGGTTCACTTTTAAATCTCCCTGACCTTCGCTCCCAATCCAGGCTGATCATTTGCTCTCTGCTTTCACAGATCATCAGTCTTCTCAAGATACCTAATGCCAGCTTTACTCCATTCATCACTCATTAACTTGTCCCTACAAACTGGCTTGATAATCCTCCTGTTCTCAAATTTCCAAAAGAGATGATAATGAAAGTACCCTTGATATTTCTTCTCTAACTAGCATTTGTTCAGGTTTCAACCTTTATGTGCTATTTAAAACCCCACAGTGTATTGTTTCCCACTCCTTTTGCAGGCACATAATTAACAGTCATGTAATCCGCCATGCTTCTTCTTCTGATTTCCTTCATTATTGGTCCTAAAAAGTGCAAAATGCATGTTTTTCTGCTAAAATATTGTTAAATACAGTAGACACTTTTGGAAATAAATCAGCAAACATCATTAACAAAAAACTAAAGTCACATGGGATTGACTTTTTAAACTGATGACCGGGCTCTTGCCCAGTGAATGATGGGAAGAGGCAGATAGAACTGGATAACTGGCATGTAGATTAGGCAATACAAGCAATGTGTGTGTGTTTTGTTTCTTTTCCATTGATATTTTTCACTTAGTTTGCCTTTGTAAAAAATAGGTAACTTTTGGCTTCTGTTATGTTATGAACTTTTATCTCTCCTTTCTGCTTGAAAACGTTAGATTAAAATTTTTTTCAAAGCCTTCACTTATTAATTACATGGGGTATGTAAGATACAGTGGTGTGAAAAACTATTTGCCCCCTTCCTGATTTCTTATTCTTTTGCATGTTTGTCACACAAAATGTTTCTGATCATCAAACACATTTAACCATTAGTCAAATATAACACAAGTAAACACAAAATGCAGTTTTTAAATGATGGTTTTTATTATTTAGGGAGAAAAAAAATCCAAACCTACATGGCCCTATGTGAAAAAGTAATTGCCCCCTGAACCTAATAACTGGTTGGGCCACCCTTAGCAGCAATGACTGCAATCAAGCATTTGCGATAACTTGCAATGAGTCTTTTACAGCTCTGGAGGAATTTTGGCCCACTCATCTTTGCAGAATTGTTGTAATTCAGCTTTATTTGAGGGTTTTCTAGCATGAACCGCCTTTTTAAGGTCATGCCATAGCATCTCAATTGGATTCAGGTCAGGACTTTGACTAGGCCACTCCAAAGTCTTCATTTTGTTTTTCCTTCAGCCATTCAGAGGTGGATTTGCTGGTGTGTTTTGGGTCATTGTCCTGTTGCAGCACCCAAGATCGCTTCAGCTTGAGTTGATGAACAGATGGCCGGACATTCTCCTTCAGGATTTTGTGGTAGACAGTAGAATTCATGGTTGCATCTATCACAGCAAGCCTTCCAGGTCCTGAAGCAGCAAAACAACCCCAGATCATCACACTACCATCACCACATTTTACTGTTGGTATGATGTTCTTTTTCTGAAATGCTGTGTTCCTTTTACGCCAGATGTAACGGGACATTTGCCTTCCAAAAGTTCAACTTTTGTCTCATCAGTCCACAAGGTATTTTCCCAAAAGTCTTGGCAATCATTGAGATGTTTCTTAGCAAAATTGAGACGAGCCCTAATGTTCTTTTTGCTTAACAGTGGTTTGCGTCTTGGAAATCTGCCATGCAGGCCGTTTTGCCCAGTCTTTTCTAATGGTGGAGTCGTGAACACTGACCTTAATTGAGGCAAGTGAGCCTGCAGTTCTTTAGACGTTGTCCTGGGGTCTTTTGTGACCTCTCGGATGAGTCGTCTCTGCGCTCTTGGGGTAATTTTGGTCGGCCGGCCACTCCTGGGAAGGTTCACCACTGTTCCATGTTTTTGCCATTTGTGGATAATGGCTCTCACTGTGGTTCGCTGGAGTCCCAAAGCTTTAGAAATGGCTTTATAACCTTTACCAGACTGACAGATCTCAATTACTTCTGTTCTCATTTGTTCCTGAATTTCTTTGGATCTTGGCATGATGTCTAGCTTTTGAGGTGCTTTTGGTCTACTTCTCTGTGTCAGGCAGCTCCTATTTAAGTGATTTCTTGATTGAAACAGGTGTGGCAGTAATCAGACCTGGGGGTGGCTACGGAAATTGAACTCAGGTGTGATACACCACAGTTAGGTTATTTTTAACAAGGGGGCAATTACTTTTTCACACAGGGCCATGTAGGTTTGGATTTTTTCTCCTAAATAATAAAACCATCATTTAAAAAATGCATGTTGTGATTACTTGTGTTATATTTGACTAATGGTTAAATGTGTTTGATGATCAGAAACATTTTGTGTGACAAACATGCAAAAGAATAAGAAATCAGGAAGGGGGCAAATAGTTTTTCACACCACTGTATAAAAAAGATATAATTTTTGGGCGGAGTACTCCTTTGATGACCACCGTACAGCTAATGCTAAATCTACCTTTTCACTTCTTAAACACATAAGAGTTTGACAGTTAATAGCAACATTGTCCCATGAGCTCATCCTAATACTTTTTAAAAATTGTCAAGGTTTCTGCTTCTTGTAAATGACATTTTACAGATTCCTATGACTCTTTGCGTTACCAAATACTTCCTGGCTTCTGTCTTAACTGTACTTCCCCTTAATTTTTACTAGTGTCCAAGAGTATGTAATTCATTGTGTAATTTGGAGAATTGTGGTGGATCAACTTTATTGAGGCCTTTGAAAATTCAGAAGACCTGGATTAGGTCCTCATGCAGCCTCCTCTGTTCAGTAAAAAAAAAATAGATTTAATTCTCTTAGCCTGTCATAGTAGGATGGACCACTTAGTCCCCAGACGGACCTGTTTGGAACATTAGAATAATTTTGACGAGAATAGGCCATTTAGCCCAACAAGTTTGTCCATTCCTCAATTGTCCAAAGTTACATCAAGTCGAGATTTGTTGCTTCTCTCTGCACAATCTCTACTGTTGCTTTGTCTTTTTTCAGCATGGTGACCAGAATTGCACATACAAGTTCAGATGCAGTCCCACTTGGACCATAATATCCCTTAATTTATATTTAATCCTTTTTACAATCTAACATAATATTTGTCTTTTTAAGTGCTTCTGCACATTGCCCAGATGATCTGTGTGTACCCACTTATGCCACTAAATCCTTTTCAGAAGTAATTTCATGTAAGATGTCATTGCTTATTTTGTATTTTGAAGTTACTAGTAGGGTGCCACAGTGGCGCAGTGGTAGCACTGCTGCCTCGCAGTTAGGAGACTCGGGTTCGCTTCCCTGGTCGTCCCTGCGTGAAGTTTGCATGTTCTCCCCGTGTCTGCATGGATTTCTTCCGGGTACTCCGGTTTCCTCCCACAGTCCAAAGACATGCAGGTTAGGTGCATTGGTGATCCTACATTGTCCCTAGTGTGTGCTTGGTGTGTATGTGTGTGTGTGTGCCCTGCGGTGGGCTGGCACCCTACCCAGGGTTTGTTTCCTGCCTTGGCTGGGATTGGCTCCAGCAGACCCCCATGACCCTGTAGTTAGGATATAGCAGGTTGGATAATGGCTGGATGGATGGAAGTTACTAATAAATTCTTTTCTATGTTTTGTCTATCCAGGCTCCTGCAATGGTATTCTGCCACCTGGCCAAAGTACTCCATAGCCACTTCTAATGCTGGAAACAATACTACCACTACAATAATACCTATAGTCTTATATCTTCTAGAATTTTTTGTCAACAACATACATGGTAATATTGCATAATTTTATCCCATTTAAGTACTCACAAGTGGATTGGGCAGCCTTTTGGCCTTGGATCCACTTGTTTTATTTTCTCCAGCACCCTCTACAGGTTGAGTTTTTGCTTTGCTCTACTATTCTCTGATCATCTGACTGTAGCAGATGTTATTAATTTGGATATTGGCAGTGGAGACAGGCAGTGTCATGTTCAAACCCTGACATTGTGGGTTAAAATCCTGCTGCTGACACTGTGTGGCCATGAGCAAGTCACTTCACCTGCCTGTACTCCAATTGGAAAAAAAAACCAAGAAAAATACCCAATTGTATGACAAATGTTAAAAGTCACCCTGGATAAAGGTGTCAAGCAAATAATAAGTAATAATATTGGCTTTTACCACTTTAACAATTAAAGACTTACAAAGAGGAGATTCTTCAGTTTTACCTCTTTTCATAATTGTCATCTATGGGCAGACTAGGGGCAGCTGCCCTCCCGATCCTAAACACACCCTCTCAGCTTTAATGGGTGAAAATCGATTTTCTTTTCAAGGCATATTTCATGTTGCCTGCAGGGTCATTAAAATAAATAAGTGAAAAAATAATTAAATCCACCCAAATAAAAGGACATGTTTCTATGTGTGTGTGTGTTTGTTTGGTTTCAATGTTTAGGAAGACATTTTTTAAAATAGGCAAAACAAGATGAAGTAGGCAAAATATCAAATGATAGTAAAAATACCAAATAATGTTCATAAAATAAGAAAATTGCTCTCAGTGGCCTATTCTGGTGTCCGACTTTATTTGCCAGCAACAGGAGAGCCTATTAGGGACTTTCTTGCACCTGCTCAGGCCACATTAAGAAAGTTTATATTTGTAATACTAATAACTGATAACTTTGCATGTTAGGCAATGTATGCATGAAAATAGCAATGAATTGATGTGCACATTGGGAAACTAAAGCCCCAACACGACACTAGGCTAGAGTCACTAAACAAAGTCAATCCGGTAGAGACCACCACCGCATTTCCCCTGCAAAACACATTGACTGTAAGAGTTTTCCGTTTTTCAAGCGATGCCACGAGGAAGTGCTGAAAATGGGCACCTCTATCCAAAGAGGAAAGGGACTCCGTAAGAGAAAGGGATCGGGTGCACATTATTATTCCAGACCAAAGGAACAACCCGTGAGTCAAATAAAAACATGAGGTCTACATTGATGACTTGGATTTCAACCCGTCTTAGATGGGTAGCTCAGCTAGTGAATACATAAAAAGCAACAAAAACATATTTCATGACAGACATACTTACTTATGCTCACATATCATTGTGTTTTTATTTATTAATTGTCACTTTTCACAATACATTTATTTGCGTATTTTGTTTTTCCCCTACATATGGCAGACGTGAATGTGAAGATTGAATTCAGTCAAGTCACAGGTGATGGTGAACAGCAGAGAACGGTATTTGTTGAGTTTTAATGCAAGCTTTTCTGTAATCCCTTTTGATACTTTAAATTAAATCAGCTGTTAGTAATACTTTCAAAGCCAGAGTTACAGTCTTGTTGACATGTTGGATGTTTAAATTTATTTTGTCTAATCTGTGTCTCCTGTACCACGCCAGTTTCAGGATTGTTATTATTAGATTATTATTTATGTTGCAGCCTATATTTCTTTTGTCCCCTCAGTAGTTGTGACATGTAGGAACCCATAACTCTTTAATAATTTTTTACTACTTGTAAATCAAGGCTATACCTATGTTGTAAACTATGCAATATAAATAGATGTTGTTGTTGATCACCATACAGATTAAATATGTGCATTACACAAAGACTTTGATTTCCTTGAGGGTTTATGTCAGACAGGTTGTTTCCTATTTCCATTGCACCAGTATTCACCCTTTGTCTTTTTGATAGTGAGCCTACATTGAGGCTCCATGCAGCTTCTTTAGTAGATTACCAGGCACAAATGTCCTCCCCAGGACTAACTCCCAGATTTGGTCCCAGCATTCTTCTTACAGGTGAGGTTCAACTTAATATACTGAGAATAATAATGGGGGCGTTTATGGATGCTTTTTGTCTGATTAAAATTGACATAGGTAGCTCAGTATCAGGACAACAAAGTGAAGGACAAACTATAAAATACTGCAATGATTCCATTTTTTAGACATCAGTTCAAGCTGCAGAATTTTGCCTCTGTATCTTGAATTGGCAATGCAAGAACAAGAACAATGTAAAGGAGGGACAAAAACCAGTCTGATTACAACCAGCACACAAAAGGACAACCAACAGCGAAAACAAATGTGGAGTTAAAAAAGCAGCGACTGGGGGTCACATGGGGTATCCACAGAGCATTTCGATTTGCACAGTACAAGAGTCAACCAGCACGGCAGCTAAGCTGAGCATGTCATTACAGAGCCCTGCATTCTTTGGTGTCAGCATGTCAGAGTTCAAGAGTAGTGCCCCCTGCGCACAGCCTCTTTGTTGTCAATGTGTTGTTCATGTGTACAGAAGCCACATATTTCTTTTGGAACACAATTACAAAGCAAGCTGTGCTGAAATGTGGCTATCTCAACAGGATTCCTGCAATTTCTTATGTTTGGAGGTGATACATTCCAAAGAGAACAGGAATCAGCTTAGAAATAAGGAATCCCTTGCACTACATACTTGTAATTTTTAATTCACTTTAGATAAAATTATCAACTGAATTAAAAAAAATGAAAAAAGTTGCTTTGACTCTAAAAAAAGGTAGTCAGTCCAAATAATTAAACAGTGAGGCTCAGTAAAACTGAAAGTCAACAACAGAGGAACGTCAAAGACAAATCGTAAACCAAAAATCAAAGTCAAAAGGCAGAGCTTTGTTTTTAAATACAAGTTAATAAAGTAACTAGTACATTCATCCATCCATTCTGCTATATCCTAACACAGGGTCACGGGAGCCAATCCCAGCCAACACAGGGCGTGAGGCAGGAAAGAAACCCCAGGCAGGGCGCCAGCCCACCACAGGGCAAAAACACACACCAAGGACAATTTTGAATCCCCAATGCACCTAACCTGCATGTCTTTGGACTGTGGGAGGAAATCGGAGTACCCAGAGGAAAACCACACAGACACGGGGAGAACATGCAAACTCCACACAAGGAGGACTCAGGAAGCGAACCCAGGTCTCCCAAGTACAAGGCAACAGCCCTACCACTGCGCCACCGTGCCGCCTGTTGTACATTCAGTTTGATCCAATTTCAGATACCCAAAAAGAGTGAAAATAATGGTGCCATCTCCAAAAAAAAAAATGGCATCAGAAAGAAAATTAAAGATCTAAACAAAATTCTGATGGCAGGAATTGGATTCTTTGGTGCTTAAATTCCACCTTCAGGGAAACCCCAGAAAAGTTAAAAAGAAGTTCTATTCATAACAGAGGATCATAACACATGTAAAGGTATTGTTGGAGACCTTGTGCTGGAATTTCCCATATGTATACTGTATGAGGTAGCTGCAGCTACATCTCAGCAATGTGCAATCTCAGCTACCTGGTGCACCCAGTAAGATTTTCCTAGGGAACTTTGGTACTGGTAGTAGGGTGTTGTACCATGTTGGCTATTATGAATGCAACAAGAAGTGAATTAAAATGACATCTTTTATTGGCTAACTGATCAGATTACAAAATGCAAGTTATCTAGGCAGCTCAGGCCATTTCTTCAGGCAAGTATAATTTTTGATCCTCTGTTGAATTTTTCTTTGAATACCAAGAAACATGTTTTTCAAAATAAGAAACTTTACAAAATCTAGAAGAGCTCTCCTTTCTGTTTAGGACACTCACAAAGTGTTCAAGCATCTGTGTATAATGCTGTTTTTACCGACCTCAACTAAGCAGCTGTGGTTCATCTACCAACTAAGTCTAAGAGCAGAGATCACATTATTCCAGTGCTCACATCTCTCCACTGGTTACCTGTGATTTTAAACTCCCGGGGCCTCATGTATAAAACTTGATTATGCTAGAAAACCTGCGTAAGTCATTTCTTACACAAAAGTCAGGATTTAACAAACACAAACATAGAGAGGAAATTGGCTTAAGGTTACAGCATGTTTTGACCATTCGTAAGACATGTGCATACTTTTTTGGTGTTGGCATTATAGCAAATCCAGGTGGCAGGACATTAAATTGAATAGAAAATCTCATTTCTTTGCACATTTCAATGACAAGTCAGTCACATTTCAATGTAATTGAACTAATAACATGACAGTTAACTGAGGTGCTTTCTCAAAACAGCATTCTTCAGTGTTGGTCTAATTCATACACTTAACATTAATATTATTCTGTTTATAAAAAGGGTGTGCTGTGTGTTGTATGACATTAACTCTGCAATGGCAGCATTAGCTGTTTTGGTAGATATCGCCAAAGACAGGCTTAAGCAAGTTTTCATGAATCTCAGCATTTTATTGGCTCATGCTGATGACTGGCTTATAAGCCGATTTAGACTTCCTAGAGCCATCCACTTGGAGTTGTGTGCTGAATTGGAGCATACATTACAGAGGCCATTGTACAAAAAACACGTAATCAATTTTCCAGTACAGGTTTCAATAACTATAGAGTATTTGGCAATGGGGATTTTCAGCATGAACTGGCTGACCGGTCAGGAAAGCTGCTGTTATCCCTGTGCAGTGTCAAGCCATACGTATGGGATGATATACCTAAGATGCTATCCAGATACATGCAATATCCTTACAGTCATGGTGAGCAAACCAAGATCAAAGTGAAATCATTTACTTTATTACAAGGACTGTATAGCACAAACCAAATCTAACGATTACACTCATTTAATTTCTTGTAATAAAGGTAACACCAAGTCTTTGTTTTCATTACTTAATAATGTTACACAACACCTCCAGACTCTTTACCATCTCACCTTTACTCGACTGTTTTCTGTAATTTTCTTATGTCCTTTTTTAATGAGAAAATCCAGAGGATACATTAGCACCTCAGTCCAGATTCTCTCTGTATTTCTTTTGAACTACACTTGCCTATTCATTCTTTTTCTTCTTTCCAGCTCCCCACTTCCTCAGAAATCTCAGATCTCTTGTTGAGAGCCGATAATCTTTCTCTTGTTGTTGATAACTCTGTTGTTTCCCCATCACCTCAGTTTAAGAGTCTGGGTGTCATCCTCGACAGTACTCTCTTTCCAATCTCACATTAATAACATCACCCGGTCTGCTTACTTCCACCTACGTAATATTAATCACATGCGCCCCTCCCTCGCTCCCCATACCACTGCCATTCTTGTTCACAGTCTTGTTACTTCTCGTATGGACGATGGCAATTCAATATCTCCATAGGTTTCAGCTAGTCCAGAATTCTGCAGCTCACATCATTACTTGAACTTCATCTATTCACCATATTACTCCGGTCTTGCAGCAGCTTCATCGGCTCCCGATTAAGTTTCAAATTGATGTTAAAATTCTGCTATTAACATTTAAGGCCATTCATAACCTCGCCCCTCCATATCTATCTGACCTTCTTCATGTTGCCATTCCCTCCCGTAACCTTAGATCCTCTTCCTCCATTCACCTGACTGTCCCTCTCGCCCATCTAACCTCCATGGGGAGACGAGCATTCATTCACTCACTACCTGCTGAGCTTACTGTAGAAATATCGAATCATTTTCAACTTTCAAATGTAAACTTAAAGCCCATCTGTTTAAAATGGCTTTTTCTTTATGATTACAGTGGCTTTGTTTGGTTTTAATTTTATATCTTCTGTTTTTTTTCTGATGTTTTGTTTATAATGTGTATTTTTATTTATTTATTTATTGTTTATTCGGTGTCCTTGAGTTCTCAGAAAGGCACCGTGTATAAATAAAATGTATTATTATTATTATTATTAAATTAGCAACTGCTGATTTTCCTAATTGTAATTGCACACAAGGGGAAATAAAGGCCCCATCATGGAATTAATTCTTTCATTCAATCAATATACAAATAATATGTGATGCTCAAATGTGAGTCTGACTCATGCTGTTGTGGAGCTCAATCCACGATTCTTTTCTTTTATCATACAGTACTGTGCAAAACAGAATTGAGGATCACACTGTGTGATGGTTGGCATCTTGGTAAGTAAATGTAACTGATGGGATTACAATATATTTTACTGCATTAAAATACAATTTCCATGATCTTTCTTTCAGGTGATAGTGGGTACACCACAAGAGAGGAGATATAACAAAAGGCATTTCTGCAGACGATCAATCATAGAATGGACCGTTGGTTCATTAAAAGGTAGATGGCAGTGTTTGGACTCGTCCGGCGACACACTGCTGCACAGATCCACAAAGGTTGGCTGCCTTGTGATGGGTGCACAACATAGCCCACAAATATGGACGGTCTAAAGGCATCAGCACAATTGCAGTTCATAGACATTTGGATGTTGAATGTTGAATGTAAAGAGACTTGTATGTATTATAACATTGATATTTACTTGGTGAAATAATGTTGTTTTTATTACAAGTTCAATAAGAATGTTCTTAAAATCTCTGTTTTGGTGCATACCTCCATGTACTGACAGCAGTCTGGTCATTGTATGGACACACAATACTATTGCTGTCTCCACTTAGCTGCTCCCACTTTTGGTTTTCTTTAAAGGCAAATTTTTGTGATTCTCTACTTCAGTCAGTAATAACTGAAGTTAACATACACTTAAGTTTCGTTTTCTGCCTTATTTCCCCTATTATTCCATTGTTTTGTAATAAAGGGGTTGTTCAAGAACATGGGTTAATTTATATGGTGACCAATAATGGCGCACTGCACAATAATATGCAGTGAATACATTTGACTTGAGCATTCCTAGTTCTCATCCTCTTTCTCTGTACATTTAGCATTCGTTTGCTCAGAGGTTGAAGCACTTGCTGCTTCCTGAGCAGCTCTTCTTTTCTCCACTGTAGCGGCCCGCTGCTTCTCTTTTTTCGTCGGTATCTTTTCGAATTAAAACTGATTAAGTCAGTGTTTGTGTTGCAATTACTTAGTACATTTTCCTTAATTTTTCACTTAGGTGTTCAATCTGCCTCAAGAATGATTTAAGATATGAAGAAGTAGGTCAAGTGACAGCGAAGATGGCAGGGATGAGAACGGTGGCCATACGCATGCTGGCCGCTGCCGAGAGTTGATTCTACAATAACATAAAATAAAAATAAAAAGAGTAATAACCTTAGAGGTCAATCATCACCCCGAAAGCGTATAGTAAACATCACATAGTATATGTGTACCAAATTTCAGGTCAATAGGTCAAATGGTTTACGTTACTACAGGTGATTTAAAATACTGGACAGACAAACAAACAGTCACGGTGGTGTATTATATAAGAAGATTAGATCATGAATATTCAAAAAAGGGTGTTTCAAGATATATATGGTTACTGACAGGAGGTGAGGGGGAGTGGCTAAATACGCCTGCATTGTTTTAAGTTGATCTGAGATTAATAACATAACTTGGGGCGGGTGAACGCACGCTAAGGAGATGCCGTCAGATCATCTGCTGCTGCTGCTGGCGAGCTGCCTGCTCTGTTTGTCGCGCTGCGCGTCGATCATTTAGATCAGCAATGTACAGCATTGTACAGCATAATATGTACAGCAGCTGTCCTTTTGCCACTTCGCATCTCTGCCGCTCGCGTTGTGAAGGGGGGGGGCTTAACACATGCTAAGGAGATGCACTCGGATCATCTGCTGGCTTGCTGCAGCTGCTGCTGGCGAGCTGTGTGTTGTGCTTGTCGCTTGTTGTTGTTTAAAGAGCTGGAAGCACATAAAGCGTGTCTGCTAGGTTAGATGTCCGTGAACTTGCTTTAAATGTTGTCTCACGTGATGTTAAAGTGTCTCTTGCAGGAACAAGAAGATCACGTCTCGTCTCCCTACCAAGATTTTTTTTTTATAATATGCCATTTCCCCTTTTGATCATAAACAAAATTTTACTATAGAATCTAAACAAGGTTTTACATGAGGCCACTGGTGCTTCCATACCAGACACTACAAGGTGAACCCACAAGAAATATTTATGAATTGTTGTACCATAGTAAAAGATCTGTTAGACCCCCAAATTAGGGCCCGTTGGTCATGCCTTGATCTATACTAAAATTAAAAGTCAACTGTGCTTTTGCAGTCTTCTTTATGATGATTTGACAAACGTTTAAAATAATGCCTTAAGATATTTCCCATGGCTTTTATACATTTTTTGACGTTTGTATTTGTTTTATTATTCTTTGTATTGTTTTATGCATTTTAATTTGATGTGCAGCATTTTGTAACTTTGGTTTAGATAAGCAGTAATAAAACTTACTTAAGCACAGTAGAAGGTCGCGAGTCACAACACAATGCAGTGTTTTATTTTTGTAATTAATTTTGACCACTTTGCAATGATCTGTCTTTACTTTAACATAAAAGACTCTTTTTCTGTTTATCAGTGTCAGAAAAGCCAAATTAATTCACTGTGATTCAATGCTGAATAACAATAAAAATGAGAGAAGTTCCAAGGGGGTGAGTACTTTTTCTAGGCACCGTTTGTCTCTGTGTTGCCTCTGTCTTCTTTGTGAGGTCTTGAATGTCAGAGGGCACTACTAGAATGCGTAGCGGAGATCCAGCAGTGTGCTGTTACCTAGTGTGTCCTTCACTTTGAAAGCATCTCTGCTAGCGGTAAGGTGCAAACATGTCCACTTTGTTCTGTTCTGGTCTCGGTGTGGGGAGGACCCTGAAGTCACATTTAATTTGCTGCTCAATTCACAGGCAAAGCAAGGAAAGATATGGTTATGGTTTTCATCTTGATAACTGAAACCATCAGACGTATGTCACATTTCTCAAAATTCTTACATTTGTAAGCATGACAGAAGATTTGAGGTAATCACTGCACCATCTTGGTTCTTTCTCTGGTTCTAGTTGTCAGGTTTCAGCTGGGAATTCCCCCCTGGTTGGGGTCAATGTCATGTTTCTTGACTTTTTTGTTATTTACTTTTTTACTTTTGTTTTTCTGTTTTGTTGCCATTGCCTGTGTTATGTTCCTTGTGTTTTGTGGGTGGTTCAGTAAGAGATGGGACTCCTGTCAATCACCAACTGGCATCTGCCCTTATTGACTGGAAAACCTTTTGTGAGGAATTAATCTTTTTATATCATCTAGCCAGGGTTTGGCAGTACACCCCCCTCTAGTGGGCATTATTGGAAGTATTTATTGGACTTGTGTGCTTTTTCTGTTTGTTTACCTTATTATTTTGTATATTTTACTATTGATTATTTTTTGGATTAGTTCTATGTTATTTTAAAATGTTATTTATTTGTTATTTTTCAACGTTGTATTATGTTAAGACTATAAGTATTAGTGTTCTTGGTTTTTTGCCCTTTTTTGGTTTGGTGTCCTGCATGTGCTGCCCAAGGAGGCAGGTCCACTTCATGCAGCTGGGTTACAGGATGATGGATGAACAGCTTTGTAACGGAATTTGCTTTCTGTATTCCGGTTTTGTAATTTTTTTTTGTTTTGGTAGGATTTACTGGTCTCATCCCCTTCTTCACTTTTTTAGGTCCTTCTTATTGGGTTCTGTTTCAGGTTTGTTTGCTTTACCCTTTGTGATACTTTTTTTTTGTTTCTTGAAATAAACACCTTTAAGTGTCCTGTAGCCAAAGGTTTCACAGTTTGTCTTATTGTTGACATTTTGAAAACATTAGACCATTAAAATGAAAAGGTAACTGTAATGTGCAATTATTAGCGCCAGTTCATTAATCTCTAAAGTCTCAAAGTTGCATCCTGTTTATATGTTGCAGGCAACAATTAAACTGGACATATCGTAACATGGACGCCTCCAACTCTGGAGAGGAAATATCTACAAGCTTATTAGTGTTCTGAAAGAAGCAAGAAATGAAGAGATCAGAAGAGAAGACGCAGTAGTCAGGCAAGCAAAGACTGTAACTGAGAAATCACTAAAAAGTCTTTTAATGAGAGCCGAAAATTAAAGTCAAAAGGATTAGGAAAAAAAAAGTCAAATTGGGAGATTAAAACAAATAGATTATTTCTAAAAGCACAAAGAGGTTTACAATTATCTGCAATCGTGGATAAGGAAAGGTCACTGGGGACAAGCTTATATCCTGTTGTCCTGAGAATTCAGTGTCATATCTGAGGCCACAAATAAACAAATGGTTAAACAATGAATTTGTAAATATTTTATTTTAAACATCTGCAGTAAAGCCCAAAATGAAAACCCAACATTGAATACACAATCTCCATGGTTAAAAATCCCAACTGGTAGAAATGAATTAAAAAATAAGTAAAAAATAACATTAGAACAATCAGAAGGAGCAGGCACAAAATTTAAAGCTCATAACATTTTAATCCACAGATATACCACTTTTTTTTTTTTGGTAAGCGTTTACTGAATTCAATTCTTACTCTTTTCTCCATAATGACTGCCCAAGATGGCAAAAGCAACCTGCTAGCCATGCCACTGAAGACAGTTTCGAATGCAATTGTGGGCAAAAAATAATTGCAAATACCTAGAAAAAAAGGCAATGCCATGAATGCGATTGCACGTCTTGTTGTTCACTTTTGCCGTGCCACCGAAAAATCCAGTCAGCCTACCTCTGTCCAAGTTGTATAAAATTGTCAACTAACTCTGCTCTGTATACACTCTTTAGTATTGAAAGGCACTATAAACTCTGCTCTGTAGAGACACTTTAGTATTGAAAGGCACTATATAATAACAAAGCAGAATCACATGGGTGCAGAGGCAATAGATTTATACAGAAATATTTTTATTTTAAACTTCAAAGATATGCACTGTTCGTCAGGTGGCATCCTTCACCTCTTCAAGGCAAGTAGCAGAACAGTCCTGGGCCAGACAGCAAGCAGCCGGTAGGAAAGTAGCGCTGTGCGGCTTTGTTTGTTGACAGAAGCTTTTCTCTCATTTGTCTTCTTCTGCCCTTTTCAAATGCCATTAACCAGCATGTTGCCATTTGCACCAACCTCAGGGTGATTTCCCAGTGGGCCATTGCAAGGTAGAGGAAAAAAAAAATCATTATAGTTTTGTATTTTGGAATTTTATTAAGGAATTTACAAAACAATGGGCAAAGAAGATTTTACTTCCTGTACACGTTTGGGTGTATCTTACAGATTTTGGCCTGCTGTTTACAGAAATCCCCTTTAAATGTTTCTGTCATGAAATGTTTTAATGCAATCACTTATTTTTGTAATCTCCCATGTTATAAGAATACATATAGAATACCACAACTACAACTGGAATATCTGTGGTGATCTAAAAGTAGTGGCACCGAGTACTGCGAATGGGAGAGTTGTGATAAAGTCTAATTACATTAGAACGAACTGGCTGCTGCAGGGCAGAGGAGTGTGGCACACAAAACCACTTGCCAACCCAACAAAGAAGATATTTTTACCTGCTCTTCATGTAAAACTTGGACTGATGAAACATTTTCAGAAAGCAGGGAACAAAGAAGGTGAAGGACTTCAATAGTTGAGACAGATGTTTCCACAAATAACTGAAGCCAAGATTAAGGAAGGCATTTTTGTTGGTCCACAAATCAGACACGTCTTAATGACAGGCGGCTCAAAGATCTCCTAGTGGGGCTGGAGGAAATTGCATGATGAAAGGTAATCAAGAGAATTATTTGGCAACTACAGAGCACCAAACTACATCCAGCTACTTGACAGCATGCATCAAGCTTACAAAACCATGACATGTCACCTATGATTCACTTTCAGCATTCACTTCTTCCCTTCTAATCTTGCTGCAGTCAATTTCACCCGGACATTGAAATGATTGAAAAGTGATATAAAAGGCAGGTAGAATCCATCAGTGCTGGACACTGAAAGGAGAAGCATCAGATGCCAAGTACAAATGAAGATCAGCTGCAAACCTCAATTGAACTAATGCAATGTGTCATCAACATTAAGCGAGTAAACACACTACATTCAGTAAAAGTTCATTTTATGCTATACCAAATTTCTTCTTCATGCAATCACTTTGAAATTATGTTTGCCTTCAGCTTGAAGCTGTCGTAGTCACCAAACATTTTTCAGAAGCAAAACCTTCGGAAAAAAATAGATAGATAGATACTTTATTAATCCATCCATCCATCCATCCATTTTCTAACCCGCTGAATCCAAATACAGGGTCACGGGGGTCTGCTGGAGCTAATCCCAGCCAACACAGGGCACGAGGCAGGAACCAATCCTGGGCAGGGTGCCAACCCACTGCAGGACACACACAAACACACCCACACACCAAGCACACACTAGGGCCAATTTAGAATCGCCAATCCACCTAACCTGCATGTTTTTGGATTGTGGGAGGATTATTAATCCCAAGGGGAAATTCACATAATCCAGCAGCAGTATACTTGTGTTGTTCAGTGAAATATATGTCATTCAGAAAAAGGTAAACCCCACACAGAGATAGCAACTGGATTAGAATTTGAACCATCTGTATAGTAGCAGCACTAACTGCTGTAACCAGTAGGGGGTGCCACCGAGCAAAAACCCGCAGACACAGTCACAGATTAAAAATATTGTCCCTTTTATAAATAATGTTACTTTACAAATAGGTAAGTACAACTAAAGTATAAGCAATACAGAAATTGGTCTCCTCCCGTCAAGCCTTGTCCACTGCCTACCGACTCTGACTGTCTGCTCAAGGTGAAGCAAAGCTTTTTATCTTGGACCCAAGAGTACTTCTGGGGTTAGGACATGGTTTGTTGGATGCACTTCTGGGTTAGTCAGGAGTTCCACAAAGCAGGGACCACATCCCCCTGTAGCACCCCCTGGTGGCACCCATGGAACCCAACAGGGCTGAATTCCAGGACTTCAACTTCCATGACACCCTGTGGATATCTGAATCCCAGGGACACTGCAGCCTAGCATATTGGGGATAACAGGTCCTTCAAAACATACTGGCCTCCCTGCCGGTTAAGGATTCTTGTTCCCATCTACTCAGATAGCCTGTCTGTCCTGTTACGTTTATCATGGTGTCACAACCGCTCAAGGATTCAGCCTCTGGGACACTCATCCATCTCCTGCAGCACTCACAGTGAAAGACATACATTTTAGGTTATATGGCCATCTCAACATGGCCCTGTGTGACTACAGTTGTGTGCATGAGTAGGTCCCCGTCCACAGTTGGTTCCTTTCTTGTGTCTGATGTTACGAGGTTCATTTTCTGGCCCCGCCCTACACTTACTTGGAATTAACAGGTTTGAGAAGGTTGCATCGTTTTCCAGGAAAGTGTTATATAAGCATTCGACCACATTGTAAATATGGCACATCTGACCTGCCATTCTTTTTTATTTTCTTGCTTTCTCATAGTCTCAACTCTTTGAGGTGATTTTTCTGTCCAGTTTATCGTTTGTTCTTGTTATGTACAGGGGCGTGCAAAAGCTTGAGCCCCCTTGCTTAACATGTCCTTGACTGTGAATAGTTAAGTGAGCAAAGGATAAATTGATCACCAAAAGGCATAAAGTTAAAGATAACACATTTCTTTAATATTTTAAACAAGATTACATTCTTACTGCCATTGTTCACAGCTACAAAACACTAAAAACATGAAAAGGGCCTGAAGCCAAAGCTTGAGCACCCGACAGGGTCAGTACTTAGTAAGACCCCCTTTGGCAAGTTTCACAGCTTGTAAACACTTTTTGTAGCCAGCTAAGCGTCTTTCAGTTCTTCCGTGGGGTATTTTCACCAATACGTCCTTGTTCAAGGCTTCTAATTCTACAAGACTATTGGGCCGTCTTGCATGCCCTGCTCTTTTGAGATCTATCCACAGACTTTCAATGATGCTTAGGTCAGGGGACCATGAGGGCCATGGCAGAATCATCAGCCTGCACCTCTTGAGGTATTCCATTGTAGATTTTGAGATTTGTTTTGGATCATTATCTTTTTGTAGGACTCATTGTCTTTTTAACTTCAGTTTTTTTTTTTTTTACAGATGGTGTGAGGTTTGCTTCCAGAATTTGCTGGTATTTATTTAAATCCATTCTTTCCTCTACCAATGTCATATTCCCTCTGCTATTGGCTGCAACATAAGCACAAAGCCTAATGGATCCACCCTCCTGTTTAACAGTAGGAGATGTGTTCTTTTCCTGGAATTCAGCACCCTTTTTTCTCCAAACACAGTTAGGTCCATAAATATTTGGACAGAGACAACTTTTTTCTAATTTTGGTTCTGTACATTACCACAATGAATTTTAAATGAAACAACTCAGATGCAGTTGAAGTGCAGATTTTCAGCTTTAATTCAGTGGGTTGAACTAAAAGATTGCATAAAAATGTGAGGCAACTAAAATATTTTTTAACACAATCCATTTATTTCAGGGGCTCAAAAGTAATTGGACAAATTAAATAACTGGAAATAAAATGTTCATTTCTAATACTTGGTTGAAAACCCTTTGCTGGCAATGACAGCCTGAAGTCTTGAACTCATGGACATCACCAGATGCTGGGTTTCCTCCTTTTTAATGCTCTGCCAGGCCTTTACTGCAGCGGCTTTACTTTCAGTTGCTGTTTGTTTGTGGGCCTTTCTGTCGAAGTTTAGTCTTCAACAAGTGAAATGCCTGCTCAATTGGGTTAAGATCAGGTGACTGACTTGGCCATTCAAGAATTTTCCACTTCTTTGCTTTAATAAACTCCTGGGTTGCTTTGGCTGTATGTTTTGGGTCATTGTCCATCTGTATCATGAAATGCCGCCCAATCAATTTGACTGCATTTAGCTGGATTTGAGCAGACAGTATGTCTCTGAACACCTCAGAATTCATTCGGCTGCTTCTGTCCTGTGTCACATCATCAATAAACACTAGTGTCCCAGTGCCACTGGCAGCCATGCACGCCCAAGCCATCACACTGCCTGACTCCACTGTGTTTTACAGATGATGTGGTATGCTTTGGATAATGAGCTGTTCCACGCCTTCTCCATACTTTTTTCTTGCCATCATTCTGGTAGAGGTTGATCTTGGTTTCATCTGTCCAAAGAATGTTTTTCCAGAACTGTGCTGGCTTTTTTAGATGTTCTTTAGCAAAGTCCAATCTAGCCTTTCTATTCTTGAGGCTTATGAGTGGCTTGCACCTTGCAGTGCACCCTCTGTATTTACTTTCATGCAGTCTTCTCTTTATGGTAGACTTGGATATCGATGCTCCTACCCCCCTGGAGAGTGTTGTTCACTTGGTTGGCTGTTGTGAAGGGGTTTCTTTTCACCATGGAAATGATTCTGCGATCATCCACCACTGTTGTCTTCCATGGACGTCCAGGTCTTTTTGCGTTGCTGAGTTCACCAGTGCTTGCTTTCTTTCTCAGGATGTACCAAACTGTAGATTTTGCCACTTGTAATATTGTAGCAATTTCTCAGATGGGTTTTTCTGTATTCGCAGCTTAAGGATGGCTTCTTTCACCTGCATGGAGAGCTCCTTTGACCGCATGTTGTCTGTTCACAGCAAAATCTTCCACATGCAAACACCACACCTCAAATCAACTCCAGGCTTTTTATCTGCTTAACTGATATGACATAATGACGGACTTGGACACACCTGCCCGTGAAATAGCCTTTTAGTCAATTGTCCAATTACTTTTGAGACCCTGAAATGAAGGGATTGTGTTAGAAAATACTTTTGCTGCCTCACATTTTTATGCAATTAAAGCTGAAAGTCTGCACTTCAACTACATCTGAGTTGTTTCATTTAAAATTCATTGTGGTGATGTACAGAACCAAAAGTAGAATAAACGTTGTCTCTGTCCAAATATTTATGGACCTAACTGTATATTTGCACATTATTTTGACTTCATCAGTCCACAGTACTTCTTTAAATGTTCAGGAAAGGTTTACTTCTGCTAACTCTACCATGACGGTCAAATTTGTTCAGGTGCCGCTACACAGTAGACCAGTACACGACACCTCCAGAGTCTGCTAAATCCACCTGAAGGTCTTTAGCAGTCAAACAGGGGTTTTGATTTCTAGCAACCCAACAACCAATTCTTCCAGATTTTCTTGGTCTTCCAAACTTCAACTTGACCACTGTTCCTGTTAATTGTAATTTCTTAATAACATTAAGAACTGAGGAAACGGCTACCTGAAAACGCTTCACTGCCTTCTTGTAGCCTCCTCCTGCCGCCTTGTGAGCATCAATTATTTTCTTCTTCAGAGTGCTACGCAGCTGCATAGAGGAGCACATTGCAGCTAATTGATGGGACAACGTTTAAGGAGTCAGAGAATTTATACAGCTTTGCAATTTGCATCACCTAGAGTTTCCTAACAATGACTGTGAACACGCCATAGTCCTAAGTAGCTAAATAAAGTCTAGACCTTGGGAAATGTTACCTGAGAGCTCAGATATCTTGGGGTGCCTAAACTTTTGTATGATGCTCCTTTTCTTTTTTTTTACTGAACAACTGCACAAAACAAAAACAATACTGTACACTCATCTTGCATAAAATACTGAAAAGAAATGTGCCATCTTTAACATTATGCCTTTTGGTGATCAGTTCCTCTTCTGTTCACTTAACTGTTCAAAGAAACAGACATTTTAAGCAAGGCTGCCCAAACGTCTGCATGCCACTTTAAGTTCATGTAAAGCAGGGTTCTCCATGGCTGTAAAAGCGATTTCCGTGAAAGATACAATATGAAATGAAGCAAATGATCTAATTCAAGGCAAACTTCATGCGGCTCATGGGTAGTGAAGCCTTCAGCCCTGACAAACTCCACTTATTATGTTGCTATCAAAGTTCAGTTCATGATGTTCCTCAATTATGAATATAGGACACCAGGATCTGGGCTCAATAATAGGGCGGAGGTCTGTTTCCAGGTAGCACTAATTGTACTCTGACGATATCAAATGTTACTGAGAGACTTTGCAAATACGTGTTACACTTTTTGATGTGTGACATTTTATTCCATCAGGCTGTTCAACGCTGCGTTTTTTCTGCCTTCCTTGGTGCTTGTCTATATAAAGCACTAGGACACTATGGAATAATGTTTCCAGGTTTCCTTGGGCACTGCTGCCGAGCACTTCATCTGCAATAGTGTAAAACGTATGACTAAAAGAAATAAAACATATGAATTCCTGGAAAGACTAATCTTCTCGGTGTGTGTGTCAGTGTGAAGGCAAAACCGTGAAGATCAAAATTAGTCTACCACTGCTTTCCTATGAAAGAAATTAAGTACATATATAAAATCCTAAGCCTAAAAGTGCAACGATTTTATGTGACGTTTTTTGTCACACTTTAAATCGAGCTTATTTTAAAACCTACATATATATGTTTGGTATCATTTTCAGAATTTATCAAACTTTAATGTGATGAGATTTTCAGATTCTTATTCCGTTTTTAAATTCTAAACTAAAAAAATATCAAGAACTCGCATCCCGCGAGACGAGGTTTTGTGCCAACAGATTTAACCACGTCCAGGGTCGGAAATAAAGAGTAGGACAGCAGCTGTACAGGCTTTTAAATGTTTGAATCGCCACGCGAAATGCAGATCTCACAGCACGACAGCAAGCCAGCAGCTGATCAAGCAAAGAGGAGGTAAAAAAAATATTTGTTTCCCATTGTATCACCGTTTAAGAGGGGGGCTTGCTAAGGTGACCATCCGTCCCCGTTTTCCGGGGACAGTCCCCGTTTTCGGACAACTGTCCCAACTCATAAACATGTCCCAGTTTTAAGATTTGGTCCCTGGTTTCAGCAGGTTCACTTTTTTGAATGTATCTCATCACCAGGATAATTTGAACTCGGCACGCATGCGCGGTGTTTTGACGGAGGTTATGCTTTACCGCATCCTGTAACTTTGGCGAGAAATCACGTGATAAGCTTTCGCTTTGTATGTAGTCTACGCTCCTCTAGCCTCAAATGTCCCCGGATTGGCCCAAATAATTCTGGTCTCCTTGGGGTGCGTTCAGCCCCCCTCTTCACAACATGAGCGGCAGAGACACGAAGTGGCTGGCGAACCCCCAATAAATAATAATTTTTCTTTTGTACATTTACAGATTTTACTAATATTCTCGCCGCAACTGGGGGTTGGGCTCCGAAGGCGCCAGGGGGGCTTGCCCCGCTAGTACATAAATAATCAAATGAATTATGAAATGTTTTTTGTTGGTTGCACATATAAACAGATTTCTTCTTCTGCTGACCTAAGAAGACACCACATACAGGTGCCCAAGCCGAGTCAGTTGGATGTCAAATCATTTGTTACCATTTTGTCATGGTAATACAGTTTTGAAACTTTTGAAAGGCCTCAACCTCCTTAGCGTTAGGTTTACCCTAAGAAAAAACAAATCAAAAACTTCACTTTTTTTTTCAACAAGGAAATGATGTTATTATGAGTAACATTTAAATATGAAAACCTCTAAATGAATACAGCAGGAAAGGTAGGTCTAATGTCCGCTGCTGTGCTGATGCCGATTTAAGATACGTGCTTTGTATTTTCAAACAGTTGTCATCACACCACCCTATGTTCCAATCGGGACAGTAGAAGCGCGTTTCTCTACGTATTTTTCTAATTTTTTTCTGTTGCTTGTGCATGAGTAGGTAGAATGACAGTGCCCGATCTGCACACCCCTTGTATTACTGTAGGCTACCACAGCGCAAACCATCGTGACTTCCACATTTTCTCCATATATGAACATTGCCAATTACAGCATTGTGAACAGTGCCTAGGAGGCTAATGTTTTTCTTGTCCTTCCACTTCAATCATTTTCTGTTTTTACCGCCTAGATACTGCACCCTGCTGCCTCTTTATGCAACTGAAGTCACCAGACAAATCACAGCAGTTTGGCCATACAGTGTCACACGCATCAGTTTCACTATCCGTGTCAATGTCTGACGACCAATTCACATTGAACTAATGATTCACTTTCAGTGTGTTCTAAAATGGTCTTCACAGACTTCGGTTTACATGCCATTGCATGTTTTGATTGAGTGGCAAAACGTATAGAAATATTCAGGATATTTTATTTATTTAGCAGCATGTTATTTTATCCACTAGATGGCAGCAGAATCCTGTCCCAAACATTAGCTGGGTTTATATGTGCCAACGTAAATGGGATCATAACGACTTAACCTGTGAGACACTCGGGCTTAACCGCTTTAACAGAGGCTCAGGCTTTTAACACCAAGGAGGTTACAGTCTAGGTTTTTAAATTGTATCAGCATTAATATGCATGCAAAATTGTATGAACCACAATATATTTTTTGTTAAGTAAAAACTGGGTGTAATGTCATTTTCAACAGAATGATTTACAGAGCACCTTGGCACCAACTTCTTCTGGGCAGGGATGCGTCCCTTTACGTCACAGTCCAAATAACAGCGGAGTAAGTCTGGAGATTAGATGGGAAAAACAGGCTTTGTTTACTAATGCACTACTCTTCAAATACATATACTGTATATGCCTACAAGATCATGTTATCTTACTTTTTGAAATATCCTGCCCACATTTTTCCATTTTTTTAGTTTTATGGATTACTGTGCCTGTCCTGTTCAGTGAAACGGGAAAGTTTCATGAAAATTTGTTTTTCAGGTGATTTCAGAATTGCAAAATCCAGTGAAAACAATTTTTGGGGTGGAAAACAAGAAATATTGCGTTCTAAAGCTTTGTTCACATTTCCGTGTTTACCTGAATGCTTTTCTGCAGGTCTGTAAAATATACAGTGTGTACGGAAAGTATTCAGACCCCCTTCAATTTTTCAATCTTGTTATATTGCAGCCATTTGCTAAAATCATTTAAATTAATTTTTTTCCTCATTAATGTACACACAGCACCTCATATTGACAGACAAAAAAAAATAATTTTTGAAATTGTTGCAGATTTATTACAAAAGAAAAACTGAAATATCACATGGTCCTAAGTATTCAGACCATTTGCTATGACACTCGTATATTTAACTCAGTTGCTTTCCATTTCTTCTGATCATCCTTCAGATCACCTTCATTTGAGTCCAGCTGTGTTATACTGATTGGACTTGATTAGGAAAGCCACACACCTGTCTATATAAGACCTTACAGCTCACAATGCATGTCAGAGCAAATGAGAATCATGAGGTCAAAGGAACTGCCTGAAGAGCTCAGAGACAGAATTGTGGCAAGGCACAGATCTGGCCACGGTTACAAAAAAATTTCTGATGCACTTAAGGTTCCCAAGAGCACAGTGGCCTCCATAATCCTTATATGGAAGACTTTTGGGACGACCAGAACCCTTCCTAGAGCTGGCCGTCCAGCCAAGCTGAGCTACCATGTGAGAAGAGCCTTGGTGAGAGAGGTAAAGAAGAACCCAAAGATCACTTTGGCTGAGCTCCAGAGATGCAGTCAGGAGATGGGAGAAAGTTGTAGAAAGTCAACCATCACTGCAGCCCTCCACCAGTCAGGGCTTTATGGCAGAGTGGCCTGTCAGAAGCCTCTCCTCAGTGCAAGACACATGACAACCCGCATGGAGTTTGCTAAAAGACACCTGAAGGACTCTGAGATGATGAGAAATAAGATCCTCTGGTCTGATGAGACCAAGATAGAACTTGTTGGCCTTAATTCTAAGCGGTATGTGTGGAGACAACCAGGCACTGCTCATCACTTGTCCAATGCAGTCCCCACAGTGAAGCATGGCGGTGGTAGCATCATGTTGTGGTGGTGTTTTTCAGCTGCAGGGACAGGAAGACTGGTTGCAATCGAGGGAAAGATGAATGCGGCCAAGTACAGGGATATCCTGGACAAAAACCTTCTCCAGAGTGCTAAGGACCTCAGACTGGGCCGAAGGTTTACCTTCCAACAAGACAATGACCCTAAGCACACAGCTAAAATAATGAAGGAGTGGCTTCACAACAACTCTGTGATTGTTCTTGAATGGCCCAGCCAGGGCCCTGACTTAAACCCAATTGAGCATCTCTGGAGAGATCTAAAAATGGCTGTCCACCAACGTTTACCATCCAATCTGACAGAACTGGAGAGGATCTGCAAGGAGGAATGGCAGAGGATCCCCAAATCCAGGTGTGAAAAACTTGTTGCATCTTTCCCAAGAAGACTCATGGCTGTATTAGCTCAAAAGGGTGCTTCTACTAAATACTGAGCAAAGGGTCTGAATACTTAGGACCATGTGATATTTCAGTTTTTCTTTTTTAATAAATCTGCAACAATTTCAAAAATTATTTTTTTGTCTGTCAATATGGGGTGCTGTGTGTACATTAATGAGGAAAAAAATTAATTTAAATGATTTTAGCAAATGGCTGCAATATAACAAGATTGAAAAATTGAAAGGGGGTCTGAATACTTTCCGTACCCACTGTATAATCTGTAACACACTGTGAAAATCAATTATGTCGTTCACATCACCACAGAAACATGTGACATGCTGCACACTGTCATGCACTTGCATTGGAGGACCACCGTTGCTGGCGCTATGGAGGCAAGTAATACTACCCCGAAAGTAAAGGGGGCTCTGATCCTAACATTCTCCTCAGCAGCCAAGAAAAAGCACCCAAAAGGGACGACTGACCCTGCACCACAACCCAAGAGAAATTTCACCCCACCACCAGAGAAAAGTTCATGAAAGGTGGTGTCAGATGCTATACTGACCACAACAGAGGACAGCGCATACATGCAAGTCAAGTTTAACAAAATTTTTGAAACAAATCGAACCCCACCCATGAGAAAGAGAGCTAGGTCAGCAGAGTAGCATTTTAATAATAAAAATATGTAAATAATTACAACTCAAAATTATATATCGAGCACATCTGTCTCGACTAAAACTCTCCAAAATGTTTCCAGGACAACATCCAACCTCGACGTTGCAACCAAGCCCCAGCCTCACTGGGTCACATGTTCTGGGCCTGCACCAAATTAACATTATTCTGGACAAAAATTTTTAATTACCTGTCAGACAGCCTTGGACTCACAATCCCTCCTAACCCATTAACAGCTGTGTTTGGGGTTCTTCCAGAGGGTCTTAAAGTGGAGAAAGACAAACAAACTGTGATTGCATTCACTACACTGTTGGCACGCAGACTTATTCTGATAAACTGGAAGAACCCAAACTCTCCTCTTTTAAGTCAGTGGGAAACTGATGTGTTATATTATTTGAAATTGGAAAAATCAAATACTCAGTTAGAGGATCTGTGCAGACTTTTTTCAAAACATGGCAGGATCTAATCAGTAATATTTTAAAATAAGTTTATAAAGCACAGAGAATTTGTTGATTTAGGTATTTTTACAAGCCTTAAATTTTACACCGCTTGGCTTGCTCTCTCTCTCAAGGGTGGGGATCGATCTGTTCTTAGCATAATTCTTTTTTTTTGTAAAACTTGATTGCTATGTATTGATTGTAATAAAATTAATAAATAAAAAAAATAAATAAATAAATAAAAATATGTAAATAAATAAAGACAGAATAGAAAAAGAGGGGAGAGCATCCAGTTCCTCAATTTTAATGCTTATTCTAAAATGATATTGATTAGATCCTGCCAGGTTTTGAAAACGTTTTGTACAGATCCTGTACAAGTGAGAATTTGATTTTTTCCAATTTTTGATAATATCCAACATCAGTTATCCACTGACTTAAAAGGGCGAGTTAGAAAAAAAATCTTACTCAACCGGGAGAATCCCGTTACCTTAGATGAGTCTGCTCATTCTCCGCTGACCTCTTTCGTAAACGAGGGGTTTTCACTCACAGAACTTCCTCTCACTGCATGTTTTATACCATTTTACTTTGCACCCCCCCCCCACTATAATCTATGGGGGAGGAGTAAAAGCTTTAGATTCGTCCAAAATTTCGATCTCCGGATTTTGATGGATCTTCACATTCTAGGGTCCCCTTATACTGAAAAGCATTGATATCTCGATGATGGGTGTGTGTGTGTCACAGTTTCTTGAGGACAGTCTAGAGCTAAAATGGCTGGAAAGAAAAATATCAAACTCGAAACTTAAGCCTGTTATGAGATGACAATGTATTGGTTCGTTTTTGAGCCAAATGATGCAAGAGAAAGTTGCACTCTAGAGGAGAACCCTCAAATACTGCCAAGGGATGAAAAAAATATTTTGTTGTAATGAGAATTTGTATTTGTTACTATAGTGCTTTCTTTAACTTGCGTCCAGGCGTCTGCAATCATTTCAATAGCTTCTTTCACGTTAAGTTGAATCTTCGCCCGTCTACAAGTTATGCTGACGAAAAATTTTCTCAGCATTTTCCTTGCCATAATACACTTTCAGGGTGTGAATGATGCCCAAACCCAATGAGTGAAGAACTGCTGTGCAATTGGTGGGAGGAATTCAACACAAACATTATCTAAATGTGGAAGCATGTTGTGGGCAGCACAGTTATCAATCAGAAGCCGAATCATCCTTTTCTTCTTCTTCATATTGTGAGGTTTCTGAATTCTTTTGTGATCCCCCCAACCAACGGGAACGTCACACTGAAGTGCGTCCAGAAGCGCGATTGCTGCATCTGTTTAAGATTTGTTTTTCCATTGCCAGGGCAACAGCAGGCTCACAGCGGTGCAGTGAGGCGCCACAGAGGCAAATCCTAAAAGATCGGGGTCGCGCTATAAGTCCCTGTCTTACACCCCAAAACACGAGGCTGAGTCTCAGTACTTTAACAAAACCAACTTTATTCAGCTTGAAACAGGAACAGCAGGGTTATTTATTGTAGCGTGATCTCTCCTATACCCAGACACAGCAGACACAGGGTTGTGACCGGGTCAGTGGCAAAGTAATCCTGTTCCCTGCATTTACAATGTTCCTTGCATCACCCATCGAGTTTGCTTTGGCGGAGAGACTCGGTAGAGCTGTGAGCCTGCTGTTACCCCGGCAACAGATAAACAGTCTTCCACAGACGCGGTGATCGAACTTCGGCGTGCTGTCTAGTTGGGGGAGGTCCCAAGAGAGTTTAGAAACCTCACATTTACTTGAATGAGTGCCACATTAATAGGAATGTTGCTTGAACGAGCATCACTGAACCACATTTTTGACGTCTTCAAATGCAGCAGTTCGCATACATTTGCAACCTGAGATTTTTCTTCTTTTTTTGCTCGGTCTTTGAAGAAAGTTGACAGTGTCGATGACGAAATTCCAAATTCACTGGCAACGTCTTCTTTTTGCCACAATCGAGAGCTGCAAAAATTTTCAGTTTTTTTTTTCTAATATGAACAGTTTTCGTTTTTTCGTGTCTGCCATTTCTATAGGAGGGTGACAATGAGTTAAATTCCAATGGATGTTTTTCAAATGATGATAAGCAAAAAGCAAAAGGTATCGCTGAAAACCACAGAAAACAACAACATCAAAAACAGTACGAGGAAAGTTTGAAGAAAGAAAAATGTTTTTTTTTTTTACAATGTTTCTCTTTGGGGATCGTTGTGCACAACTGAGCTGCGACCAGAGAACTAACTGCTCTGTGGATGATCCATTCAGGCATTTCAAGGTCACTTTGGTGTAATCAAAATATCTGCTGAATGTACTTCGTAATAACGAGATTTCTATAGACTCGTGTCATATGAGGAAACTGTCAGGAACTTAAAAGTACTTTATTGTAAAGATATTCATTGTAACAAAATTTTACCTGGAATTATAAATTCTTCACGTCATTTGCTATTGTAATGACCTATTTTACGATCAGAAAGATCAACATCAGAGCAGTAAATAATTACTGAAATGTTATAGAATAGTTTGGGTAACTTTGTTCCTAGGATTCAAAGCCTACTGACTTTCATGTCCAATTTGTTTGTTTTAATTAATTAATTAATTTATTTTTTTTAAATCGCACAATTCTCTGTAAACTCTAGAGCAGGGATCATCAAATTGATTTGACCTTGGGACAAATTCTTGCAAAGCAAATACTTGTTGGGCCAAGTTACCTGCCAGAACCACCCCTGATAACATGCACAGACCTCCGACACACACAACAACAGACGAGTGGGCGTCATTCACTCCAGGACACCCTCGCTCGAGTACCCAGTCATTCACGTCACACCCACGTTAGGTCAGTTCAGTCCTGGCAAATTTCTATCTAAACAAAATAATGAATCGTTAAAGCATATGTTGCACTGAACTCATTCCGATGTTATCATCCAAACTCAGTTATTATATAGCTTTTACTTATTAGCCAGGAAGTAACATTCACAGTTCATGTTCCAAACTGAGTTAGCAAGCAAAAATGTCCACCCATCCATCCATTATCCAACCCGCTATATCCTAACTACAGGCTCACGGGGGTCTGCTGGAGCCAACACAGGGCGCCAGGCAGGAAACAAACCCCGGGGCAGGGCAACAGCCCACCGTAGGGCAGACACACACACACCAAGCATACACTAGGGACAATTTAGGATCGCCAATGCACCTAACCTGCATGTCTTTGTACTGTGGGAGGAAACCTGCGCACCAGACACATGGAGAACAAGCAAACTCCATGCAGGGAGGACCTGGGAAGTGAACCCGGGTCTCCTAACTGCGAGGCAGCAGTGCTACCACTGTGCCACCCTAGCAAAAATGTCTCTCTCAAAATTTCTTTTTTTCTCTTAACAACAGAGGAAAAAAAAAACCTAACTGAGAGCAAAAAGGAAATACTTGGGTTGTTTCCACCTCAACTCATCCGAAGGGGCCAGATGTAATTTTCAAATGAGAACACACATCTGGGGACAACTTGCTAAAATGTTAGCTTAATCCTCCGTGGAAAAGGCTCTGAGTGCCCATGGTGTGTCTTCGTAAAACGTGTCCCCCAACTTCTTCCAGACCATGTATTTTAAAATGGCTTGAGCTGTAGTGTTCCACAGCAAAAAATAAATAAATAAATAAAATTAATAAATTCTCATATATTAGACAAAGACATAAACTAGCTAGGAAAAGATGGCAAGATAGAAAAAAGAACTAAACAAAAGACTTGGCAATGAGAGAAAATACCTAAAATTGCTGTTATCAATTCAAGAGCTTAATAGTCCAAGGTAACTGAAGGTTAATGATTAATTTGTACATTTTAATGAGTGTGGGGACAGAAGAGACCCCCCCCACACACACACACACAGGCCACTTAACTCCACACATTTGAGGAGGGCTTTTCTTGGCTCCAATATCTTTCTGTCATCTTGACTATACAGTATTAACAGCAGCACAGAGTTTCGAGAAGCATTGCAGTCTTTGTATATACTACATGTTAAAACACTGCGACTGTATTCTGGCTTGGCATGTTTGCATTCCCAATTAGACAGCGATGTTTAGACGTGCCGTCAGAAGCAGGATGCTGTGCAGCTTCATTCCTAGTTCTGCTGGACTGGTGTCAGCGTCATTAGGCACATATAATGATTCTGAAATCTGCATCTCCTCTGCCTTTGATCGGCTCTCTTGCCGGCAGTCCCTTTCACAGGGTTTGACACACCGTTTACTTTAAATACTGTGATGGACGGCCGGCCGACACATCCAGGACACTAGATGGTGATTTCCCTGCAGCATAGCGGTGCCCCGGATTCCCACAGGGCACTATGGGATCTGGAGTTCGGCTTCACAGCCCTGCTTGGTACACTGGGTGCTGCCAGGAGACACTGCAGGGAGACACAGGAATTTTCTGTTTCCTGTATAGCCCGGCAGTACTCACAAGTGACAAGGACGGAAGCCCCGAAGTACTTCCATGTCAAAGACAATATAAAGGACTGATGGGAACCCAACAAACGAGCCGGAGTTGGGAGGGAGTGTGACAGAGAATTATTGTATTGATTCATTGTGTTTATTGTAGATGTGGTGCTTTGAAGGCACAATTTTGAGAAAAAGATTAAAAAATCTTCTCAGTGCTCTTAAACCTGTGTCCAGAGCATCTGTCTGTTGGGTTTCATGGGGCAACAACGCCCCCAAGTGTCCACAGTACATATTTCGCAATTCATATTTTCACAAAAGTAGCTGCCAGTTCATTCAACGTTACATTGACTCTGACACTATCGCCATAATTGATGAACAAAGAGAGCACACACACAATACCTGCGACATCTGTTGGTGTCTTTGAATGTATAATCTGATTTTACAGGAAGTTGGTTTTTTTTTTTTTTTTTTTACCCTTGCAAACGATTTTGTTTATTTTTAAAAGTAGGGGGCTCTGCCCTCTGCTCAGTTCGCTCACCAAAACCCGGGCAGCCGCTACACGCTAGCCACTTCATGGACCTGCCACTTTTATGGTCATAAAAAGGTTTGGGGCAGCCACTCGTATATTTGGTATTCCAGCTGCAAAATGTTTAACAGCACTGATGTGCACAAAACCGAGTCCAAAACAGAACTGAGGGAACAGGGAAAAGGTGGAGGCTTTTAAAGGGGAAGACAGGAAGTGAAGTCAGAGGGGTCGGGCTCATAAGGGTCTTCAGCCATAGGTTTGAGCCTGGACGTGACATCACAGGGCCCGAGCAGGCAAGGTCTTCTTCCATAGGCTCAGTCCCGGAAGTGACGTCAAGAGGGCCAGGTGGCATCTCTCGTGAATGGTCTGCAGGAAAGGGAGAAAAAGAGTCAGTGAACTCTGACACATCCCGGTATGGCTCAGAACTGCCCTCACTCAAGCCCTTTAGCTGCCTCCCATGCGCACGTGTGTGACAACAGATTGTTCTATTATGCATACGTAAAACAATTCCCATGAAAATAACAAACTATTTTACATTACAGCGAGTAATTAACCACAGTAAAAAAAAATAGTAAAACGTAATAAATTGAAAGAAAATGTTGCGTTAGAGGAATTCGTTGCATTATACGTTTTCATTCTGTTTGGCTTTGAAATTAACATGCAAATACTTTTAACACTTACACTTTTACTTAAAACTTCAGTAAAAACAATATTTGGAATTAACTTTTTGTCAATATCGCATTGAATTTTGATTCCATGTTTGGACTTACATCGTGACAACGCAACGTATAACTGCCCATGAGTGAATATCGTTTCTTTCTCTCTAATAAATAAACCGACTTTTTTGAATATTTGTCCCTGTGATTTGTTAATTGTCATAGCAAAAGCTATTCTAATGGGAAACTGTAAACGTTTTAATACGAATGGCATATCAAGATCTCCTTTGGTGACTAATGTTATCCGCGGATGATGTACTACATTACCTTTCTTGTCGCCTGTTAAAATTTTACATGTCAGAATTGTTTGACTAATTTTGAATACAACTAATCTTGTCCTATTGCATAGCCCATCACTCATACGTAAATTACACAATAACATTACGATACATTCTTCTTTCAACAGTAATTCAGCCGGTGGAAGACCGGACGGTGTTAACGTATGTAGAAATTCTACAGGACATTGTAAGTTGATGTTTTCATCTTCTGCATAATCACCACCAATTTTTTTCAGCATAGTCTATTGATATACGTTTAACCAATTTGCTGTGTAACCGATAGACAATTTTTGCGTTAATTTGTTTGACTTCATTGTTTCTCGGTGCTAGGATTGCCCGTGTACTCATTTCTTCTGTTGATATCCCTTCGGGATGAAAGTCTTCAATAAGATTTTGACATAACAGATCTTCTTTTATTGGGAACTTAAAGTGAGGAAAACGTACAAATTTATAAGAGCTGAGAGCACAGGAACTGTGTCTGACAAAAGCATTGACACAAATGAGAGGATTAGAGGACCGTTAACCGGAAATGGCTGAGAGGAGGATGGAACTTGAAAAAAATCTCTTGGCAATAGTCTCGTCTCAAGATTCCCTTTTATAATAGAGAGACATAGGGTGGAATGGTGGCTCCGAGGCTAAGGATCTGTGCTGGTTGCCGGTTCGAATCCCCTTCACTGCCAAAAGAAATCCTACTCTGCTGGGCCCTTGAGCAAGGCCCTAAACCTGCAGTTGCTCCAGGGGTGCTGTAAAATGGCTGACCCTGCACTCTGACCCCAAGGGGTATGCAAAAATAAACAAATTCCAAATGCAAGAAATAGTATAAAGCGAAATAAAGAACAAAAAAAAGAAAAGAGACATACAATATGCTCTTTACATACGCGACACAGACTTGCATATTCAATAGGGGTCTTTACAGGAGACTTTTTGGCTATAGACAGTTTATCAAAATCAGAAGTTTACTTGCTGCCTGGCAGACTAGAATAACGGGAGCACCAGTTCAAAATCACAATCCCTACTTTGACAGCAACCTTCATGAGGCATTGGACTGGTGTACAAATGTGCAGTTGTAAGCCAAACTCACTCATCGTTCTCGTCAGATGTACTGTACATATGACATGTTTGGCCCTGCGAGACTACACTTCTACTAACACTAAGAATGAGTAAGACTGTCATTTTTCAGCTCAGAATATGCTTTAAATAATAGTCTGAGCATGAAAAATATTTGCCATAAAGCAAATGAAATAAAAAAAAAAAACTTTTTTTTTTTCCTTCAAATAACTACATCCAATATCTTATGGAATCTGTCTGTGGTAGAGGCAATTCCAATTTCAGAAATAGTTTCAGCACGCCTAAATCTTCACAGTACTGAATCAGCTCTGTTGAAGGAGGTAAATGATATCGTATTAACCTCGGACAATCTTAGTTTTATTGGATCGTAGTGTGGCATTTGACATGGTGGCCTATGGGTTAGGGTTAAGGTTGGGAGCAGGCACTGATACAGCACATGACGAACCACCTCAGGATTTTAGATTTGGACCCAAGTGCAGCACCACACTACCTCAAATGGAATGGAACAGTTTGAGGACCATGGGGTTCTGTTAAAACAGTTTGAGGACCATGGAGTTCTGTTAAAACAGTTTGAGGACCATGGGGTTCTGTTAAAACAGTTTGAGGACCATGGGGTTCTGTTAAAACAGTTTGAGGACGAAGTTGGCATTCAAGGTTGTGCACTGAAGTGGATTGAGTCGTACCTTAAAGGTAGATCCATGTCGGTTAACGTAGCCATGTGACACTGCGGTTTGCTGCATGCTCCCATCTCCCGTCCGGGAGCCCTTGAACCCGTCACCGTCGAGCACGGCAGTGAGGCACAACATAGCAAGGGGATGGTGTAAAAGTGCAAAGCGCTTTTATTAAAAACCAGCAAACAAAAACAACAGTGTCCAAATAAATAGTGCAGTGTTTCTCAAAATTCTTAAAAACAGAAGTGAAAAGTGGAGGTTAAAATCCCATAAAACAGAAAAAAACAACAATCCTTTAAAAGAGGTTAAAACAATGCTGGAAGCAGTCTCTCAAAAACAAGCCGGTGTCTTCTTTTATCTGGCGGCTCCCCTGTTTCTCCCATACGGGCCTCTCAACAGGAGAGTCGCCCTTTTCCTGCAGCTGACCTTTCTACAGTCTGGTTCCACTGGTCTGGAGGCCTCCCAATTCCTGGCTTCAGTCACGCTCTCTCCAGACCGAAACTTGGCTTCCCTGGCGACTAGGACACCCACGTCAGGGAATTCACCGCCCAAGCCTCCCGACTCATGCTGCCTACTCGGCCTTACACGGCCCGACGTCCATCTTCTGGTCACTCCAGCTCCTTGATCGCTGCCTTCTGCCCCACCAAGTGTCGGCCAAACGCCACTACTAGGGCTCACTGTCCAGCTGCTTGCCTGCTCGCGTTCGCTCTTTTGCTCACTCACACCGGATTCTCTCTCCAGCTTCCTGCCTTCTTCTTCTTCTTCCTCCCGCAACCTCTGTTTCTTTTTCTCTCTCGCTCTAGCCGCCTCGTGTTTCTATTTATGAAGAGGACATGGCAGCCGTAGCATTCAGCAGCTCCTGGGAAGAATTACGGATGTGGACGGTTTCTCATCTGTGCACTTAGGTGAGAAATGCCCACACCACGAATTCCTCGGGAACTGCTTCAGCCACTCAACCACCACGCACCCTCGCTAAACTGCAAGTGTGGTGATTATTTATTTAAAACGGGCCTCTTGACGTGAGCTGTGGACCTGTTATACCACCAGCCAGCACCTCTCATATACGGCGTCCCACCCACAAGGTTCTATTCTGGCTCCTCTTCTATTTTCCCTTTCCTTTATCTGAGCTCCCTGAGGACCATCTCTCAAAAACATGATGTCTCTTACCATTGTTATGCTGATGATAAGCAGCTATACCTCAGACTTAATCCTGACATCATTTCATCGGTAAAAAACACAAAGGAGTACTTTGAGGATATCAAATATTGGATGGTGCAAAATTTCTTACAATTAAATGAAAAGAAGACAGAGGACATTATGTTTGGTTCTATCACATCAGCAGTTGAAATTGGCACTCAGTTAGGTTCCTTGTCAGAAATGATTCATAAGGATATCAGGAACCTAGGTATCATTTTTGAGTCGCACCTTCAGCTGCTAGACTTTCAAATTGGGTCTAGAAAAAAGGATCATGTGGCCCCTCCAGTGGACCCTGCCTCCACTGTCCACCGGTGAGATGTCACATTCATTTTAACACGTTGTTGTTTGTTTTTAAAGCCTTGCATGGTCTCGCTCCAAACTACAACCCCACCACCCCACACAGACCTGTCAGGAAGGTCATTCCAAAGCCTAGGAGTAATAATGGGGTAGCCACCGTCTCCCCCAGACGTGAGCCGAGATCTTGGACATACGAGGAGTAGTGGTCCAGATGACCTCAATGCTCTCAGTGCTGAGTACAGGTGAAGGAGGTCCAGATGTACGACCTCAATTCCAAAAATGTTGAGACACTTTGCAAAATGTAAATAAAGACAGAATGCAATGGAAATCTCATAAACCCATATTTTATTCACAATAGAACATATCAAACGTTGAAAGTGAGACATTTTACTATTTCATGAAAAATATTAGCTCATTTTGAATTTGATGGCAGCAACACGTCTCAAAAAAGTTGGGACGGAAGCAATAAAAAGGCTGGAAAAGTAACTGGTACTAAATAGAACTGGAGGAACATTTTGCAACTAATTTGGTTAATTGGCAACAGGTCAGTAACATGATTGGGTATGAACAGCACCATCTTAGAGAGACAGAGTCTCTCAGAAGTCAAGATGGGCAGAGGTTCACCACCAAACTGCATCTACAAATTGTGGAACACAGTTCTTCAGCATAAAATTGTCAATGATCTCATCATCTACAGTACATGATGTCATCAAAAGATTCAGAGAATCGGGAGAAATCTCTGTGTAAGGGACAAGGCCCAAAATCAATATTGGTTGCCCGTGAACTTCAGGCCCACAGGAGGTATCGCATGAAAACCAGTCCTGATTCGGTCATGGAAATCACTGCATGGGCTCAGGAACACTTCCAGAAATAATTGGCTGTGAACAGTTCGCTGTGCCATCCACAAATGCAGGCTAAAGTTCTTTCATGCAAAGAAGAAGCCGTATGTCAACATGATCATGAAACGCTGATGTCTTCTCTGGGCCAAAGCTCAATTAAAATGGAGTGCAAAACTGTGGTCAGGTTGAATTAAAATTTGAAATTCTTTTTGTAAACATGGACACCATGTCCTCCAGACTAAAGAGGAGAGGGACCATCTGGCTTGTTATGAGCACTCAAAAGCCTGCATCTCTGATAGTATGGGGGCACATTAGTGCCAGTGAAATTGGCAGGTGCACATCTGCAAAGACACCATCAATGCTGAAAGATATATGCAGGTTTCAGAGTAACATCTGCTCCCATCCAGAGGAAGACTTTTTCAGCAAGACAATGCTAAACCGTATATTGCATCTGTTACAACAGCATGGCTTCGCAGTAGAAGAGTCCTGGTGCTGAACCGGCCTGCCTGCAGCCCAGACATTTAATCAACTGAAAACATTTGGCACATCACAAAACAAAAACTACGACTATTGAGCAGCTAGAATCCTGTGTCAGACAAGAATGGGACACGATTCCTCTCCCAAAGTCCAGCAACTGGTCTCCTGAGTTCCCAGACATTTACGGACAGTTGTTAAAAGAAGAGGGGATGCTACACACTGGTAAGCAAGGCCCAGGCCCACGTGTTTTGAGACGTGTTGCTGCCATCAAATTCAAAATGAGCTCAGATTTTTCATGAAATTGTAAAATGTCTCACCTTGAACTATTGATATGTTTTCTGTGTTCTATTGTGAATAAAATACGGATTTGTGAGATCTGCAAATCATTGCACTGTTTTTATTTACATTTTACACAGCGTACCAACATTTTTGGAATTGAGGCTGTACATCTGTGACCTTTCTCACCCATACTTGGCACCGAGAGCATTGGGGTCTTCTGGACCACTACTCCTTGTACCTCCAAGATCTTGGCTCAAGTCTGAGGAAGATAGGCTTTGGCATGACCTGCCCTGCCAGGTCTTCATCGTCTATCGAGGATTTTATAACTCGGCTTAAGATCCTCTCATATTTCCCCCTGCCTTTCACTGTGTATAGGGTGGTCCAGATCAAATTATGCAATTTTCATTACACTATAACTTATTAAGTTTATTACATAATTATTACAGATGGTGTATCGCCACGACTGCTGAAGGCCTGTGCACTAGAACTGGGGAGTCCTCTACAGCGCATCTTCAACCTGAGCCTGGAACAGGAGAGAGTCCCGAGGCTTTGGAAAACATCTTGTATCACCCCAGTCCCAAAGGTATCGCGTCCTAGTGAGCTGAATGACTTCCGGCCTGTCGCTCTGACGTCACATGTGATGAAGACCTTGGAGCGGCTGCTGTTTCACCACCTGAGGCCACAGGTCCGCCACGCCCTCGACTCTCTGCAGTTCTCATACCAGGAGAAGGTGGGAGTGGAGGATGCCATCATCTATATTCTACACCGATCCCTCTCCCACTTGGACAGAGGCAGTGGTGCTGCAAGAATTATGTTTCTGGACTTCTGTAGCGACTTCAACACCATCCAACCTCTGCTCCTTAGGGACAAGCTGACAGAGATGGGAGTAGATTCACACCTGGTGGCATGGGTCGTGGACTATCTTACAGACAGACCTCAATATGTGCGTCTTGGGAACTGCAGGTCTGACATTGTGGACAACACAGGAGCACCGCAGGGAACTGTACTTTCTCCGGTCCTGTTCAATCTATATACATCAAACTTCCAATATGACTCGGAGTCCTGCCACGTGCAAAAGTTCGCTGATGACACTGTTATTGTGGGCTGCATCAGGAGTGGGAAGGAGGAGGAGTACAGAAAGTTAATAAAAAAGTCTTTGTTAAATGGTGCGACTCAAACCACTTACATCTTAACACCAGCAAAACCAAGGAGCTGGTGGTGGATTTGTGGAGGACCAGGCCCCTCATGGACCCTGTGATCATCAGAGGTGACTGTGTGCAGAGGGTACAGACCTATAAATACCTGGGAGTGCAGCTGGATGATAAATTGGACTGGACTGCCAATACTGATGCTCTGTGTAAGAAAGGTCAGAGCCGACTATACTTCCTTAGAAGGTTGGCGTCCTTCAACATCTGCAATAAGATGCTGCTGATGTTCTACCAGACAGTTGTGGCGAGTGCCCTCTTCTATGCGGTGGTGTGCTGGGGAGGCAGCATAAAGATGAAGGACGCCTCACACCTGGACAAACTGGCGAGAAGGCAGGCTCTATTGTAGGCATGAAGCTGGACAGTTTAACATCTGTGGCAAACTCCTGTCAATCATGAAGAATCCACTGCATCCACTGAACAGGATCATCTCCAGACAGACGAGCAGCTTCAGCGACAGACTGCTGTCATCGTCCTGCTCCACTGACAGACTGAGGAGATCGTTCCTCCCCCACACTATGAGACTCTTCAATTCCACCCGGAGTGGTAAACGCTAACATTACTCAAAGTTATTGTCTGTTTTTACCTGCATTTTTACTACTCTTTAATTTAATATTGTATTTTGTATCCGTATACTGCTGGATTATGTGAATTTCTCCTTTGGATTAATAATCTATCTATCTATCTACATAGAGAATCACCTGAAAAATCCCAGACCATCGAGAAGTGTGTGAACTGACGACATGAAGAATCGCCTTCGCGCCAAACTGGAATCGTCCTCACATAAATCAAGTCATCCAGATGATCTGGATCTGCATAATTAGATCTGGACCACCCTGTATAATGGGTTGGTCGAGGATGGTTTTAATTCGTTATTATTTATTAACCGGTTTCTGTATGACTGTTAGAACTGTTTATTTTAATGCTTTATTGTACCGCACTTTGGCACAACTTCTGTTCTTTTATAAACAAACTAGGGGGTTTGCCCCCTGCTCACTTCGCTCGGCAACCCCCCCAGGCCTGTACTATGTGCCAGCCACTTTGCATCTCTACAGCTCGTGTGGTAAAGAGGGGGGCTAAATACACCCCAAGGAGATACGGTCACTCCTCTTAAACGGTGATACAATGGGAAACAAAGTTTTTTTCTTACCTCTTCTTTGCTCGATCAGCTGCTGGAATCCTGCCTCTGCTACAGCTGCTGTGCCGAATGATCTGCATGTCGCATGGTGCTTTGAACATTTAGTAGCCTGTACAGCAGCTGTCCTACTCTTTGTCTTTCATTTCCGGCCCCGGGAGTGGTTACATCTCTTGGCACAAAGCCTCGTCTCTTGGGACATGAGCTCTTGAAATTTTAGTTTAGAATTTAAAAATGGAATAAGAATCTGAAAAATCTAACAACATCATATCCGAATGAAAATCAATTCTGAAAAGAATGAAAAAATTCTGAAAAAAATGCTACCAAACATATATATGTAGGTTTTAAAATAAGCCTGATTTAAAGCATGAGAGAAAATGGATAGATAGATAGATAGATAGATAGATAGATAGATAGATAGATAGATAGATAGATAGATAGATAGATAGATAGATAGATAGATAGATAGATATTCACACCACTCTATCTACTCTACAAGGGGGCAATTACTTTTTCACACAGGGCCATGTAGGTTTGGATTTTTTTTCTCCCTAAATAATAAAAACCATCATTTAAAAACTGCATTTTGTGTTTACTTGTGTTATATTTGACTAATGGTTAAATGTGTTTGATGATCAGAAACATTTTGTGTGACAAACATGCAAAAGAATAAGAAATCAGGAAGGGGGCAAATAGTTTTTCACACCACTGTAGGTAGATAGATAGATAGATAGATAGATAAACACATTTTTTTGCGTGGGAGGATTTTGGTGCAGACCAATGTATTTAGTCGAAGGACAACTAAACCTCTTAGCCATGTGTGTATGCACTGCAGCCTCACGACCGATGAGCAGGCAGTAACAAGCAGCCGTATCTAATAAAGTAGCTGTTGAGCATTTACAGACTACAAGGTATAAAATACGCCACAAAAGAAGCAATATAACAATTCTTTGCATTTATATAGCGCTTTTCTTACTACTCAAAGCACTCAGCAATTGCAGGTTGAGGGCCTTGCTCAAGGGCCCAGCAGAGCAGAGTCCCTATTGGCATTTACGGGATTGGAACCGGCAACCTTCCGATTGCCAGTGCAGATCTCTAGCCTCAGACTGCATGGACCCACACTATAACAAATAAAAAGAGGATACTGATAAAGCAGACAGTCAAAGGCAGCAAATAAATAATTATTAGAGAAATATAGCTCATGTTTATTATTCTTGTGTTTCTCCCAAACTCTTTAAGACACAAATTAAAAAACAGTATGTACACATTATTTTAACGCATGCAACAGAATTATAGGCCAGTATATTGACACTTCAAATAGAATAAAAAAAAAAAATACAAAACTGAAAAATGCGATTGTCACGCAAATCCATTTTGAAGTAGAAAACAGTATGGAGCAACTATTCCTAAAAATAACAGATAAAAATACAAGCCGATTTGTTTTCATGTTTGTGGAAATTAACAACAATAAACATTACTTTTTTAACAGGAAAGAATGGGGGGAAAAATGCGTACAAATGGTTTCGATATTTTAGCACAAGACAAAGCCTGACTGGGGAATGAAAGTCCGACTAGGAGAAAGTGCCGTTGGTCACCTCAGTTACCCTCCCTGGAGTGCCAGTTTCTCAGATGCTGTGCAAAAAAAAAAAAAAATAAAAATTCTGTGACCACAAACAAGGCAATGGTCGCCTGCCCCCAAACCCACAGCCCCTACTTTCATTTTGTAAACTTCCTCTAATTTGCAAAACACCCACCTGAACCGATTGATGGGGGATAAAAGCAGGGAACAAAACTGGAGAATCTCACTTTGAACGCCATTAAGACTGGCAAGCAGGAGGGAAGATATGAAAGGAAGCTGCTTGGATTTAAATAAGCAAAGGTGCAAACAAGTGAACGTTACTGCCCTTGGTATCTGGAGCGCTTCATGAAGCAGACCTAACGGGCAGGGGGGTGCAATGCTGCCCGCCGTGCCCTGCCCAGATAACCGGCCTTTCATTACTGGGCCATGTAGCAACTTTCAACTTTTAGCTGCAGTCCATAAATAATTTATATTCTGCAACATGTGTCCAGATAGACAATGAAAGGTACTGGATGATTGTCTCCCTTTTTTTTTTAAATATATAAACCTTTTAAAATTAAAAGTTGTAAGAAAATAATCGCTTGGACACCACTGCTCCACTTCAATCCCTGCAAAAAGATATCTGAATTACAGTAGGCTACACTCTTAGCCAAAATATATTCGAATACAGAGATCCAGAGAAAAATAACAAACACAAAAGACACGGACCCCTCTGTCCGACAAACGACTCGGCAGCACTGGTCACAAACCCGACTGATGGGGAGACTAGTGTGTAGGAAACCTCGTTTTTTTAGAATTTAGGTGAGAATTTACAGCCATTGTCTCTGTTTAAAGGGCAGTACTGGCTGCATAACTTCTTAGCTTGCACTGTCGTAACATAATTAGTGAGTACAGCAAGTAACCGTTCAGCAAAGCACACAAAATCGTACTTTTGCACTCGGAAAACACAATAAAGACAGTGCACAGCGTACCTGTAGTCAGGCAGGCAGTCAGTCACCACGTAATTATCTGGAATACTGAATGTCAAACCTTGCAGCACGTTACATTAACTAATCAGAGAAATCCCAAAATGGCTCCACCTTCTGCACGCCTCCACGTTTGGTTGTCCCATTATGCGTATTTGTGAACCCCTAAAACAAACTGAACACTTGTGCACGACAGAGGGGTGATGCATACGAGTGTGTGTGTTCTACGTGCAAAAAAAAAAAAAAATTAAAACAGGAAACCGATCCTGAGAAGAAAGCGGTGGAAGAGCATGTACCTGAGATCATCAATCACTTCCTTCCACTTTCCTCACAGGATAACAACTTGCCGAGAGTTGTAGTCTACAAAATAAAAGAGTGGAGAAACTGCTGCGGCTTTAGAGCAGCACTGAGGAGTCAAGAGTGCAGTTAGGAAAAAGAGAGAACATCTCCCGCCACGTTCACACATACAGATACCAGAACGGAACAGAGGAATATTAATAATAATAATACAGTATTTTATAACGGAGCAAGAGACTAGACACAAAAAAAAAAACACACACACACACACACACAAACACACATATATCAAAGTGTTCCTGGGATGAATGACCACAAAAATATACAAATTAAATCTTTTGCAAAATAAATATCATTTCTCTATTAAAATCTGCACTTTGAAATGCCAAAGGGATAACTTCAGCACCTCACAAACAAGTCCTCTTTACTTCAGCAGCTTAAATATTCCATAAGCTCTACAGGTTTGTAGAAGCATTCTAAAGCTTTTCTCCCGCATCCCTTTATTATTACACTGGTAAATGTAACCCCGGCCCACCTCACTTCGTATTTCAGCGTCGCCCTTCAGTTCAGTTGGAAGGTGTGCTCAGATACTGTCAAGCAGCAGCGCTCTTCCCCCAGACACCTTCATGATGGAACACCGTGGAACGGATGGTCTCAGGCTGATTGCGTCCCCCGCTCCGCCCGAGCCTCTGATACAAGAAGACTGGCACCGAGATATGACACGTATGGATACCCACTTAATAGAACTTTTACAGTTTCGTCCCTCAAGTACATTACGGCGAAGGGAGGACACTTGGTGATGCCATCACTTGATTCTTTTGATGATCTCTTCTTTCAAAGTATCTGTCGCTGACCCATTCATTTCGGGGTCAGTCCCGAGTCTTAGGTCTCAAGCGCTTTTCTTCCATTCCATCCAGCAATCACATCCAAAAGTGCAAGGAGATGAGCAAGAAGTCAGGAGAAAGAAAAAAAAAAACAACCCAAAGTTGACTTACTGAGTACGAGGAGACAGTGTTGGGGGGTAAACCATCTTAAATGGAGATATGTCGTAGCCCTACTGATGTACGTGAAGAGGGCAGCATCACCAGTGTTGTCAATCCAAAGCATCTCGTCTCATAGAGATGTGGTGAAGTAAAACGTCTACACACGAGAGAGGACACTGATGACAGATGGTGGGCATGGGAAGACGTTAGCATCAAAACAGCAGGGGGGAGCCACACGACTATATCTCTTAATAAAAACAAGCCCACGCCTCACTGAATCCACAACATTGCTTTCTTTTCTGTTCTCCATTCCTAAATTGGCTTTAAACTACCTATTGCATTTAGAGATGCTAACCCACGTGGACAACTTACTATTATTCTGGAAGACAACATATGTGCAAGCCTGCAACACGCCAAGTCCCGTCTTTGGTGCACCAAGTACCTATTGGATTTCACAGTATTTGGAAAACCTGCCCTGGTAGCAGAATACTAGGCTGGTGATTCTGTGACTTGCAAATGGTATCTCAACAACTTCAGGAAATGGATGCAGACGTTTTCATAAAAACCCAAGAAAGAAAGACATGCAAAGGTAGAGCAAATGCAATTTGTGTCCCAAGTCAGCACATGGGTGGACCTGTGTCTGAGCCTCATCCATCCTGTAGATCCTTAACCGCTCACATAGACGCAAGGGAAATTCAAAATGAGGGTGGTTACATGGGAGATTATTGCTGTGAAAGAAGTCTGCAGAGCCTGAAGCAGAAAGTCATTAGTCTTTTAAAAGCATCCAGGCGCTTGGGAGTGTTCACGAGAGATTAAACCCTGCAACCCCTTTAACCGTAGTAGGGCACCTTCTGGGGCTCACCCTCCATTCAACTCATGAGCTGGAGAAAAAGAAGCACCGGTTTGGTCTGCTTGAGGCCCTGCCGAAGTCATTCTCAGATTGTACTTTCTGTGTGCGTACTGTGATTTGACCGTCGGCTCACACAGTTCTGTTCATTGAGCAGGCTGGTGGTCTCATCTGGGCCATTCTCCAGCCTGTCAGTCAATATGCCAGCAGCATCCAGTTTAGTGTGTGTGCTCTCGGGGGACTGTGGTGTGCTGTCCAGTCTAGAGGCGATGAGTCCATTCTGGTACTGCTGTCGAGTTATCTAGTAGACAAAAAAAAAGAATTAACATCTTCGCCTGAAGAAGGGGCCTGAGTTGCCTCAAAAGCTTGCATGTTGTAATCTTTTTAGTTAGCCAATAAAAGGTTCATTTTGCTTGACTTCTCATTTGAAAGGCAATACATAACTAAAGATAAACATGATAGACCTCGTAATCGCTTGTTTTCTTTGAACTCTGTACATACTTACCGTTAACCATTAACGCACGCAACATGCGCCAAGTAAAAACAATGCAAGCTGACAAGGCGCTCCTACTTAAAGATGCAAAGTACGGCAAGTGCATCAGGACAAAATAGATCACTAAACACGATTAGATGACACGACGCTATAACGTCAAATTATTCAGGGCAGACTTTCTCACACGGCCCCTTGGGAAGTTGTCATGTTTTATTGTTACACAACATTGAATCACAGTGGAGTGACTTGGCTTTTAATGACAGTGATAAGCAGAAAGAAAAGATCTTTTAAAGTCAAAGTGGAAGCAGATGGCTTCATTAGGCGTAATGCTAAAGTTTAAAGTCTTTAGAGTAATAAACTTTGCTTATTTAAACCTGCTAAAAATTAAAAGATAAACGATTTTGCAAGGTTTTGGGGTCCCAGAGTGCATTTAGAGGTCATGGAGCACAGAAGGCTCAAAATCAGAGGTACAGGAGCTGAGCTCCAGAACAGATTAAGTGCTGCCTTCGCCTGAAGAACACCACAGTTTTCTGGAAGAGGACAACGGCCCCAGATTTGGAGATGCGGATTCTTATCCCAACGTGAAGAGAACACACTAAATGGTTGTTAACAATAAGCCCCTAGTTGCTGCCTCTACGTTAGCCTACCGATGAGCTTTCTCTTTACCTGGTCTTCAGTTTTGGATAAGTAGAAATGCTTACGAGGAGCCAGTTGAGGTGGATTGGGTATGTATTCACAATGCCATCTTTGCACTTACCTCCATGAGAAGTGCACAAGTCAGGGTCCATTAGGAGAAGGCCCTGGACATGCTTGAGATCCAACCATCCATTATCCAACCCACTATATCCTAACTACAGGGTCACAGGGGTCTGCTGGAGCCAATCCCAGCCAACACAGGGCACAAGGCAGGAAACAAACCCCGGGTAGGGCACACACACACACACACACACACACACACACACACTAGGGACAATTTAGGATCGCCAATGCACCTAACCTGCATGTCTTTGGACTGTGGGAGGAAATCCACGCAGACATGGAGAGAACATGAAAACTCCACGCAGGGAGGACCCGGGAAGCGAACCCGGGTCTCCTAAATGAGAGGCAGCAGCACTGCCCACTGCGTCACCGTGCCGTCCATGCTTGAGATTATATTGTTAAACTGGACTGAGAGTGTCTAGGACTTCCTCAGTAGGTTTTGTAAGTCAGGCGTGAGGTGAGGTGGGACTTTTGCTGTTATGCATCAACAATCTGGAATACTTTACTAATAGAGGTACACCATGCTAACTCTGTAGATCAATTAAAAAAACTCCAAACCACCCAGTTGGTGAATGTGGCCTTCTCATAACTATAATTTAGTTATGCCCTTAATAAACTAGATATGCATAGAATTATCAGACTCTTCACTGAACCAGCAATCTTTATTAATCTTTATTTTTCTCTTGTTTTCTTTTCTGGTTCTTCTGTGGTGGTGTTCTGCACCACCAACACCTGCTTGAAGTCCTGTGATGTTTGAATGTTTAAATGAAAGCGGGTACCTCAACATGCCATGAGACCCACTGTGTCAAATACTCTAAGCCTTAAAAAAAAAAAAAAAAAAGTTAAAGCACTTTTATGTTAGGCAGAATGCCTAGTGGGAGCTTGGTGGTCTTTTGGCCTGGAACCCCTACAGCAGGTTTCTGCCCACCCTGGCCAACTGACATCATCTTGGGACTGTTATTTAGAAACTTAACCTGAAGAGAACACATGAAATGGTCGTTAACCATAAGCCCCTAGTTGCTGCCTCTACGATTTTCATTAGCCTAATGATTGCCTCCCTGATGAGCTTTCTCTTTACTTGGTCTTCAGTTTTGGAAAAACACCCTGATCCTTAAAATGTTGCATTGGTGCAATATTTACACAGCTTCTTAATGGTGGTCTTCAGTGTTTATTGATAAATGTAATGCCTCTGAAAATTCTTTTAAGTCCCTCTCGTGATCTGTCCCTTTCAACAATAATATCTTTCACTGGGTATTTGTGATCAATGATTATGTCTGCACTATGTAAACAATAAACCTTTAGAGAAACCCTAAAGGAATGACCAATTTTATTTAAAGTGAATGAGAAAAAAATAACGTTTGTTAAAATTTGGAATTTGGTATTTAATCAAATAAGGGGGCCCAAAAATACCTGTAATTGTTATAATAAAAAAAAAAAAAAAAACAGTTATTATACAATTTAGAGAAAGTCCATTTCAGTCCTTATCCCAACCCATCTTTCATTCCTGGAAACGTAACCTTTTCTTTTATTACTGTGTCTCCTACGATTTATTACTGAACTTCAAAACAGTAGCATAGTAGTCTTCCCTTCAGACTTTAATTATGGGGAAGAAAAAAAAAAGTGAAGTGAGATCTGCTGAATAAGGGGGGTGTAAAACAACAACTACAATGTACTTGGTCAAAAACTCCTTGACTGATAAGGTGGTATGTGTAGGTACATGTCATGGTGCAAAATTCAGTTTTATGGGTGCCGCTGCTTCAGACAGTTTCTTCCTAATGCTTTCTGACAGATTACTTAACGGTTTAGTGTAATGTTGCGGATTAACAGATTGATCACTCATAACCTCTTTATTAATAAGTCCGTTAATGTTATAAAAAAAAAAGGTGATCTTTGTTGTCTTGATGTTCAATGTCCTGAACTGCTTTTTATGACTTGTAGGAAAAAACTGCCGAAGTCACCTGTGTGACTGCATAATAAAAGCCAGAAACGCACATCTCAATCATCTTTGCATAATGCCACTTGGCACACAGATTAACAAAACTGTAGGCATAGATAAGTTTGTCCTACACCCATGCTATTGACTAATTCTGTGAATTTTTGGGTTCCCCGTCATATATATAAAAAACTCTAAATGTACTAGTAAAAATTATCCTTTTATTATTTTTATTTTTTTTACAAAGATTTTACTGGTTTTATTAAATGCTAAAAGAAAAGGTCTAACATGGTTCATCTTGATTTTTGCCTTTATATTAATAAAAGCTGACATTGCCATAGCGCTGCTGCCTCACAGTTAGGAGACTCGGGTTCACTTCCCGGGTTCTCCCTGCGTGGAATTTGCATGTTCTCCCCGTGTCTGCATGGGTTTCCTCCCACAGACCAAAGACATCCAGGTTAGGTGCATTGGCGATCCTAAATTGTCCCTGGTGTGTGCTTGGTGTGAGGGTGTGTCCTGCGGTGGGCTGGCACCCTGCCCAGGATTTGTTCCTGCCTTGCGCCCTGTGCTGGCTGGGATTGGCTCCAGCAGACCCCCCGTGACCCTGTGTTAGGATATAGCGGGTTAGATACTGACTGCCTGACTATTCAAACCCCTACATTTTTTCACATTTTGTTATGTTGCAGCCGTATGCTAAAATCATTTAAATTATTTTATTTCCCTTATCAAACAACCCCTAATACCCCAGAATGATAAAACAAAAACAGGACATTAGAAGGTTTTGCATATTTTTTAAGAATCCCACTGACACAAGTATTCAGACTTTTTACTCAGTACTTTGTTGATGCCCCCTCAGCACATATTCCAACCTAAAGTCTTCTTGGATCTGACACCATAAACTTCACACATCTGGATTTGGGGATTTTTCATACATTTAATACTGCAAAGCCAGCAGTTATAGGATTGAAGTTAAGGTTAGGGGTTCCTATGATTAACATGTAGGATAAATGGTTAAGTTGGGTTAATGGAGATTGAGGTGTACCCCAAAATTGAGGCACACCAAGGCACTGGTACACCTCCGACGTATAGTACTTCTACCATACTTCCCCGGCACACCACTTATCCCTATAAAAGCCATATAGTATTTAAATACCCCCCATAAATAATTTTAAAATAGACCCTTATCTACAATTATCCATCCATCCATCCATTTTCAAACCTGCTGAATCCGAATACAGGGTCACGGGGGTCTGCTGGAGCCAATCCCAGCCAACACAGGGCACAAGGCAGGAACCAATCCTGGGCAGGGTGCCAACCCACCGCAGGACACACACAAACACACACTAGGGCCAATTTAGAATCGCCAATCCACCTAACCTGCATGTCTTTGGAATGTGGGAGGAAACCCACGCAGACACAGGGAGAACATGCAAACTCCACGCAGGGAGGACCCGGGAAGCGAACCCGGGTCTCCTAACTGCGAGGCAGCAGCGCTACCACTGCGCCACCGTGCCGCCCATCTACAATTATAAAATTTTAAAATTACCTCACCTACGGTCTAAAATAGGGGTTGGTTAATGTTGGGGACTAGTTTTGTTAAGGTTTGGCATGGTTAGCGTGTCAATCATTTTGATTTGTAACAACCTATAAACGTTTATTACCAAACTCCTGGTCTAACCATGTGGTGATGTCATATCTGACCCTGCAACAGCTGGTGCAGACCTGTGGTGAGACATGGTGTTTGTGGTTCTGCACATCGATACATCTCAAATTTTTGCCATTCTACTCTACAGATCCTCTCCAGCTCTGTCATGTTGGTTGGAGACTGTCGGTGGACAACTGGTTTCAGGTCTCCCCAAACCTGTTTGAATGGATTCAAGTAAGATCTCTAGCTGGGTCACTCACCAACATTCCCAGAGTTGTCCCTAATCCACTGCCATGTTGTCTTTGCTTCATGATAGGGTTATCGTGCTGTTAGGAGGTGAACGTTTGATCCGGAGTACACTGCACCACGCTTCCACTAAAGATATCTCTATTCTTGGCTCCATTCAGATTTCCCTTGACTGCAATTAGTTTTCCAGGCACTGTTTTTGAAAAATAATCTCACAACATGATGCTGCCACCACCTTCCTTTACCGCTGGAATGGTATTACACAGGTGGTGAGCAGTGCCAGGTTTCCCCCTCGGTGCAATGCTCAGAACTGAGGACAAACAGTTCAGTCTTGGTTTCAACTCACCAGAGAATCTCGTTTCTTACAGTTTAAGAGTCCTTTAGGTGCCTTTTTGCAAACGCTAAGTGAGCTTTCAATTGTCTTTTAATGAGGTGAGACTTCCCTTCGGCCACTGTGCAATAAGGCCCAGATCTGTGGAGTGTAGCAGTGATGGTTGTCCCATCTCCATGAAGGTCACCTGGAGCTCAGCCAGATTACCCATCAGGTTGTTCTTGGTCACCACCACTGGAACAACCATGACTCAACCTACATTTTTTTCCATTTGAGAATTATGGAGGTCAATATGCTCTTGGGCGCTTTCAGAACTATTCTTACAGTCTCCTCCACATCTGTGCTTTGACTCCGAGTTGTGTAGGCAATTCTTTTGGCCTCATGGAGTGTTTTTTGCACCGATACATACTGTCAGTCAGGTGTGTGTTGCTTTCCTAATCAGTCTGAACAACTACATAATTTCAACACTATGGAGATGGGATAAACCACTGGTGGACTCCTAACAAGGTGTAGAAACAGCTCAGAGATGATCAAGTATCATAGCAAGGGTCTGAATACTTGTGTCAATGTGTTATTTCAGCTTTTCAATCCATTTGTAAAATATTTTAAAATCCTATTTTTGCTTTGTCACTGTGGGATACTGAGTGTTGCTTGAGGAGGTAAACAAACTTAAATGGTTTTAGCACAAGGCTGCAACATAACAAAATGTGAAAAAAAGTGAAGTGGTCTGAATACTTTCTGATTGCATAGTACAGTACAGACCAGGCTGTTCAAAATGAAAGAGCAGATTTTAAAAATGTATTTCAAACAAACTGTATAAGACAGAAACACATTCCGCACATCACTGGATAGAGGAAAGTTCAAAGTTTAAAAGCCCGCCTAAAAGTACCAGGGAAAGCCACCGAGCGCCGTTTCTCGTTTATAGTAAAATGGCAACAACGCCACACGAGAAATCGTTTTGCATGATGTAATTTGTGAAGTGTCAGTCCACTGTTCAAGTGCAACGTGAATTCCGCCGACAGTTCAACAAACAGCCGCCTTGTCATAAGCAAATTTATGAGTAGCATTTGGGACAGATTGGGGCGCTATCGCTCCCTTGAACCCTCAGACAATACGTCAGACACCAGGTAAAAGTCCAATAATTATTTCTTTTATAATAATAATGTGCACAAAGCACCCTCCACTCCACAATTCTCATAAATAATAAACAAAATAACAATAATCCTCCTCTCTCCCAGACGCGTTGCCACCCTGCCACCCAGCTCAGCTCACTTGTCTGGGGTTTCCTACAATCCTTTATACTGCTCAACCCGGAAGTGTTTCATCCCTCAGTCCATGATTCCCCATGATCACTTCAGGGTTAGACAAAAAGTCCTCTTTTCTTCATCCCGGAAGTACGTCATTTCCTCTGTCCCTGTGACCAGGACATACTTCCGGGTTATAGGGCAAATACAAGTCTCTGAGCCTTCCTGCAGCGTCCCCTTGTGGCCCCCATGGTATCCAGCAGGGCTGTGAAGGAAAACTCCAATATCCATGATGCCCTGCTGGAATTTGGGGCGCCTCCATGCTACCGGAAGGACTCCATCTAGCGGCGTGGGGGTATTGGCCAGGATGAACGGCCGGCCATAGTTCACTTATTAAAAAAAAACTTGTAGAAGGTTGCATATGCATATGCAACTGTAAAAGCACTGGTCATTCACGCCCGTCAGATGAAAATGTCGAGCGTATCTGAGGTGTGTTTGAACACAGCCCTAGGAAATCCAAATCACAGTCAAGCACTGAACTTGGAATTCCTCAAACAATGGTATGGCGTGTTCTTAGACAGCATCTGCATATGAAGCTTTACAAGTTGCAATTAGTGCAGGCATTGCATCCTGACAACCATGAAAAAAGGTTTGAATTTTGCACTGCAATTCTTGAGGATATGGAAAAGGACAATTTACCCCCGAACGATTAATTTTTTTTCGGAATCAACTTTCCATCTCTCTGGTAAGTTTAATCACAACAATGTTAGAATTTGGGGGTATGAAAACCCTTGCGTAGTCATCCAACATGAAAGAGAATCACCGAAGGTAAATGTGTTTTGTGCCATTTCTGCAAGCAAAGTTTATGGACATTTCTTTTTTGCGGAGCAAACTGTGACTGGATTTTCATACCTAGACATGCTACAAAACTGGTTGTTTCCCCAACTTCAAGAAGATTTGAATGACTTCATTTTCATGCAAGATGGTGCCCCACCTCATTTCCACTTGGAAGGTCCGGTGTTACCTGAACGACATGATTCCAGGACAATAAGATTGGAAGAGGTGGACAACAAGATCTTGCTCATCGTCTATAGCCCCCCCAAGTCTATAGGTCTTACTCCCTCTGCGAATTTTATCTATGGGGGTACATTAAAGAAAGGGTGTTTGTTCCACCTATGCCCGCTAATCTTCAAGATTTGAGACACTGAATTGAGGAATTCAGTAACTTGGGACCAGTTGACTTGTGTGTGTTGATGTCACACCACACATGGTGCTTATGTCGAGCGCATGCAACCTCAAGGACCAGAGGACCAAACTTTGAACTTTTCTCTATCCAGTGATTTGAAGAATATGTTTCTGTCTTATTTAGTTTGTTTGAAATACATTTTTGAAATCTGCTCTTTCATTTTCAATAGCCCTGTATAATACTGTATAGGATATAAATAAACACAAATCCAATCCTTGATGTGTGCACTAGAGGGCAGCAAACAACCGTAATATCCATACTAAAATCTCATCTGGCCACTGCATTTTGGTAAATGTCAGTAAACAATAAATGATGTGCTGTAAAGTAAAAGGGGCAAATATTACCTTGACATACTGCAGATCTGTTAACGCCCGCACACAAAAGTCAGGAACGTACTGCTGGGACACCACATTGTTGAGCTGATTATTACTGCCACTGATTGACATGGATTCTGAACGCTCCGTGCAGCTCAGTGAGGCAGAACGGTTCAGTCCACTCATGTGGGATGGTGAGCGAATCTCTGAAAAACGAGAATAAAGAAGGAAAAATAGGATTTTAAAATATATGCATCAGGAAAATCCTATCAGTTCACGGTTGTTAGAAGAAGAAAAAATCAATTGTGAATAACAACTCTATTTACGGCTACTCAGAGGTGACAAGTCCATCAAATGTGAAAGTCTCTCTCAGGCCAGGCACCTTATACATTATGTTGATTATGCACATACTGATTAAAACAGTGGAAATATAAAAAAAAAACAAAGTACCAGATACATTTAACATTTCTTATTTTATAACCACCAACTGCAGTCTACACTTTTTTACAACACAGTGCTATCATCATGGCGTTTTGCACAATAGCTATCTACACCATTAATTCTTTTCCTGGAAGTAAAGGGCACTAGCCAAGATGGGACACCAGTCTATCAAAAGGACATAAAACAGGTGCAAATAATTAGAACATCATTAGAGAGGATCTTGTCTGACCCTATCTAATTTAAACCTCAGACATTCAGGCTGCTTTGTTCTTTTCTCTGTGTGTTATCACCATGCTGAGATCAAAAGAGCCATCTGAGGCCTCCAGAATGAAGGTTACAGAAGACTATGAGTATGGGAAGGGATTTAATTCAAGCTCTGAACGACTAGGAATCAACCCTTCCACAGTTCAGAAGATCATCTAAAAGTATAGAAGGTTTAAAGCAAGAATATTTCCAGGCCATGCTGCAAGTTCAGCCTCAGAGCAGAAGGAAAGATGATGAAAGAAGCCTCCAAGAATACCAGAACTTCACCTCAGGGCCTACAGGTAGCTCTTGGCACTGTTGATGTCAAAGGCACGAGTGTACCATTAAGAAGAGGCTGCACAAGTTAAGACCGACATGGGAGGAAACCTTTGCTGCCCAGAAAGAACATCAGAGCGAGACTAAAATTTGCCCATGTACACCTAGGCAAAGACTGGGCACATCTGAAACAACATGCTCTGGACACACAAGGCAAAGTTATTTGGCCACAGTACAATAAGACATATTTGGCAAAAATGAAAGACAGCATTTGACCAGGAGAACCCGATACCAACTGTAAAGCAAGACTGTGAAAACATTTTAAGATTTGGGGATTGCTTAGCTGCATTGGGGCCTCAGCAGCTCACCATCATACAATCCACTTTGAATTCTTCATTATACCAGAGGGTGCTTGAAGACAATTTGAGTCCATCTATTAGAAGATTAAACCTCCACCGAAAGTGGACTTTGAAACTTGACAATGGCCTTAAACATACCAGTAAATCCACCAAGGAATGGCTGAAAAGAAAACAAATGGAGGGTTCTGGAATGGGCAAGCCAAAGCCCTACTCTGAACCCCATCAAGATGTTATGGGAACATTCCAAAATCATTCCCTTCTAATAAATAAGGTTTATTTATAAATATTCTTTGCATACTGTATGTTGTAACTTTCCACACAGCACACAAAAGTTCTCTGGAACAAAATATCCAAACATATGAGTTGATGACACAAAAATAAATAGACTCGGCTTTGAGCTTTCTTCGAAAACCGTCTGGAGGTCGGCCGAACGTAAATCATAGAACTATATCCCCTCCTACATGCCCTCTCAGACCGCTGACCGACTAGGTATATCTTGTGAATAGCCCAGTCAGCATTTGTACAATAATTGCTACACAAGTTAAAAAACAAAAATCAAATGGCAAATCAACATCAAATTTCCTCTGAAATTGAACTAAGTGGCCACAGAACCTTATGAAATGATAAAAACAGTGTACGGTTATAACGGTTTGTCTCGCACAAACGTTTTTGAATGGCACAAACGTTTTAAGGAAGACAAGAAAACTTGGAAGACGTTCAACATTCAGAGGGTGGGAGCTTCACCAAGACAACACTCCCGCACACAATGCTTTCTCCATAAAGCAATTTTTGACTGACAAAAACATTCCTGTCCTCGATCATCCTCCCTATTCGCCCGATTTGGCTCCTTGTGATTTTTACTTGTTCCTGAAAATCAAAAGTGACCTGACGGGAACACATTTTTCTTCAATAGATGAAGACAGAAATGGCAAGCCTGTTGAAGAGCCTCAAGCAAGAAGGCTTCCAGCACTGTTTCAAATCAATGGAAGATACGTATGGCGCAGTGTAGAGACCAGTAGGGGGAGTATAGGGAAGGTGACAATGTTTAGAATGCTGGAATTCATCAAAAAAAAAATTTTTTTTCATGAATCTGGTTATTTTGGTGTCTCACTTCATATGCTAAAAGAGGATAACAGGTTCACCGACAAAAGCGCGATAGGCATATGCGCCCCGACAAAACAGCGACAGACAAATGAGCACTGACAAACCCGCTAACTGGTTTTCGACAAATGCGCGCCGACAAAATCGCGAGAGAGGCCAAGAGAGTGGGACGCCCTTGCTGCAATTCTTCCTACATATGCAGGGCGTGATCTTAAGGACTATCTGCGTGCCGTGCTGATGGCATGCCGCGTCTCATAATAGTGACTTCTAAAATAAAGATCATTATATATGCTTTAAGCTAGAAATTCATATTTAATGAAACTTTCGCAATTTTGTCGGCGTGTTTTAATCGGCGCTATTTTGTTGGCGCGCATATGTCTATCGCGCAAATGTCGGGTCACAAGGATAACATGAGAACATTTAGGAACAATTCAGTGAGAAATTTGTATTTAGTTACCTTAGTTTTTTTGATGATCTAGAAGTCACAAGTATAATACACTAGCAAAATACCCGCGCTTCGCAGCGGCAAAGTACTGCCCTAAAAGTAGAAGAAAATTAAACCTTTTTAAACTGAGGGAAAATATACCAATAATTATTTGTTAAGGATCTCTTTGTATACCACATTGTGAGTTCGGCCCTCCGGTCGTAATATGACCAAGCTGTGTGCTGAGCTTACTCTTGAGCATGCAACGTACAGTTGGCCATGTGAACAGTAATCTTGTTTCAAATCTCACAGCTTGGATTGCTGCTGTCATAATCGGTTTGAGTTTCATGATTTGTTTCAATTATGACAGTATTTGCAGGACTTGTGTTGAAGTGACATTTGGCATCTGTCAAGTGTTGTAAGTATACAACCAGTTTCATCGATAACTTCACATCCAGCTTTTGAGAGTTTAAACATTCATAAACATCAAAGTGTCCACTACTGAAATTGTCACCTGTGAATCTAAGATGTTTAAGAGGCATTGGCGGTTGTCCAAAGGTGTAAAATATTTGGCCATTTCGGTACACTTAAAGCGATAACCGAACAATTCAGCGACAGCCATCAACTCACATGCAGATGCATAGGTGAAGGGCTTAAGCATTTCACTCTTCTAGTGCTCCTGTGTAGTATAATTATCTCCTGTACCGTCATCAGTCCACACCTTGAACCTGTCCCAGTCATTCAATACATAAGACACAATGTTCCTCCGGATATCAAGAGTGAGCCTGATGTGGCCGTGCAATATGTAACAAAGAGAATGGAAAAGGTAGGTGCCATCTCCGGGCATGGAAACCACTCGGTAAGTGACAGTTGTTTGATCGATGGTGATCACCTCGATAGACATGTTAATGCGGGTATGGTTGGAATGATAAAGGAAATGGGTATCTGAACAATGTACAGTAAGTCTAAAATACCTACACAATAACTATAATCGTAATAAATGAACAATAAAACAGCGGAGAAGCCGTGGATTAAATAAAAAGGCTGTAGTTATCAGCAGGGAGACGTGAATCCGTGGCGAAGCAAGGAAGGGAATGTAGAGACTGGAGCGACGGACGGCCTTATATAGAAAGGCAGCCAACAACGTGGGAGGCGTTGGAATGGGGGACCCAACGCCGCCTCACACGGTGACCGAGATGCAGGCTATAGACGTATATATGTACGTAAGTAGGATTCAGTTAGCGTTGGGAACCCGCGTACCAAATTTCTTGAAGATGGGCACATAAGTAACAAAGACTGTTGAAAAGTTCAATATGGCGGCCGACAGTGGCATCATACCACCAAAATAAGTACCAAATTTCAGCCTTCTACCTACATGGGAAGTTGGAGAATTAGTGACGTTTGGAAAATTAAATATGGCGGCCGACAGTGGCATCATACCACCGAAATAAGTACGTACATCGGTTTTGGTTAGCGCAGGGAAGCCGCCTACCAAATTTTGTGAAGATGGGGCCATAAATAAGAAAGTTCAACATGGCGGACGGTGTCGACCGTTATGACCGTTGCGTGTAGAATTTCGAAATGAAACCTGCTTAACTTTTGTAAGTAAGCTGTAAGAAATAAGCCTGCCAAATTTCAGCCTTCTACCTACACAGGAAGTTGGAGAATTAGTGATGAGTCAGTCAGTCAGTGAGGGCTTTGCCTTTTATTAGTATAGATAATACAACTTGGTGATGCTGTAGTTGGTCCTGTTGCCTTTTAGCAGCCAAGTGATTGTCCAGATTTTAGCTTAGAACCTCCTGTGTGCCGTTTGCTCGTTCTCCCAAAGTCCATCTGTATTTTCTCGTTTTTTTTCCTGTATCTCGTAAATGTGTTTGATAGGCTAACTGGCAGTTTTAAATTGTAATGTTATAAGCACACACTGGGGAGGTGTGGGTATAAATCTGCCCTACAATGTAACTGCCACATAAACTAATGCTGGCTCCTGCCCTGCATCTGATGCTAAAATGACCTGGATTATATGGGATTAATAATGCATCGATGGGCAGATCCTCAGTACAACTTTTACCACATACCAACAATTCAGTAAAGTGACTTACTGAGTATCACATGTATATCAGTGGTGGGGACTGAATGGACAACCTTGCAGTTTACTGGTCAGCGACTTGGCCACTAGGTCAGTGGTGCCCTGCACCTCTAAAAAATGTTTGATTTATGTTCACATCCTCTACAAAACCAGTATCACATTTGATTATGAAGTCGTCAAATTTCTCATTTCTGAACCACAAATTGAATCATATAAGAGTACTGCTGGTGAACAAATTGAACTCAAAATAAATGTTTTTAAACCCAGTGCAGAACATTCACACATAAACTGAACAGTTTACCTTTATAAATCTCAATAATCTAGTAAGTGTGTCCCCTGTTAAGCTTAGACACTCGACTGATTGGGGTTATTGGGGTGTCCCACATAACATCAGGCGCTGCGAGAAAAATGTCACACGATCAACAGTTGAGGGGTTTGAGGGACTGGAGACCCTTGTAAAGCAGCAGGTGCCAGTGTGTCAACCAGTCCACGAGCTTTATCCCCAGATAATACCTGCAAGGGAGTTCAAAAACAGACGTGCCACACAGTTAATATTGTGGCGCTACTGCCAGGACCGCCAGCAGGAAAGATGGTCTGAGTGCAGGTGTTGCATCCCATTCAGAAACCCCTCGTCCACCCTTGACAAAAAATGTCAAACATTGAAATCAATTCTATTTCATGATCATGGCTTATACATAAATCAATACTAGACCTTCAGACCTACAGATCATTGCAAGGTCCAAATTCCATTATCTTAAAAAAAAGTTATTTCCCTTTAGGAACACACCGACCACAGCAAGGAGAACCCGTGAGACCACACATTTCTGTGCCCCACTCACAGGTGACAATTGCTGTGCAATGCTGAATTCTTCTCATATCACAGAATAGGAACACTAACTAATAAAACGAGGCCACACTGCAAGACACCGATTGCACCACAATAAAGTCAGACAACGCACCTCACTCAATTTTGGTGAATACTTTTTGTCACATTTCCTCAAATGCCACCTCGCACCCCTGCACTAGTAGTCAAACTACCAGGAACATGCGGTCAGGGGAGGCACCTCCCCTGTCATCATAAGTAAAAAAAAAAACCTAATAATAATAACATCAAATAAACCTGTCCACTGGTCTGTGCTATAAATTACTTTTCTGTACGATTCCAATAATTTTGATAATTTTTATAGTCAAAATTTGCTACTTGAGCCTCACCTCACCTAGGACTGCGCTCTCCTTCACACACAGGGTTGATGCAGGCAATTGACGCGTACCTGTTGCTGTGTCTCTGTAGGTCGCCAATATAATGTTTGCACACACATTTATTATACACCCTGACTTTTCACAGTCTAGCTACGATCTTTAATGAATTACATTACTTTAACATGGCCTTTTTATAACTTCACTTTATCTTAATACTGATACTCTGTATGTTCAATTCATCATAATAACTATTCATGCTGGCTCTAAAATCCGTACTGACCCCTACTCTCTCTTCTGATTGTTTTTCCGGTTTCTCTGTGGTGGCGGCCTGTGCCACCACCAACCTACTCAAAGCACCATGATGCCCCAGCATTGATGGACTAAAAGCCAGAAGTCCACGTGATCATCATCATCATCATCAAATCCTTCCGTGAAAACCATAAATACAAAGAGGACTGTTTCATTTATGTTAGGTAGATTGCCCAGAGGGGACTGGGCGGTCTCATGGCCTGGAATCCCTGCAGATTTTATTTTTTTTCTCCGGCCGTCTGGGGTGTTTTTTTTTTGTTTTTTCTGTCCCCCCTGGCCATTGGACCTTACTCTTATTCTATGTTAATTAATGTTGACTTATTTTATTTTCTTACTGTGTCTCTTATTTTTCTATTCTTCATTATGTAAAGAACTTTGAGCTACATTTTTTGTATGAAAATGTGCTATATAAATAAATGTTGTTGTTGTGTATGACATACTTGATCAGACATAAAACCGCAGTGAAAAGGCACAAGTTGAGGCAGACAGTACCGTGCCGCCCTGAAGGGGGTGCATGTGAGCCAAACTGGTGCTTGTTGCTGCTCCTCTTCTACGCAGAGGCTCTGGACGCCAATAAGTTAGCGATATCAGAAAGTCAATTGCAGTAAAAATCAGTAAAACAATAATCCAAAAAATTCTGAAGAAGCTACAAACTTTTCCCCTAAGCTTTATATAATGCATATTATGTTGTATGCAAGTCACTTACGAGTGAAAGGCCACATTTTAAAGATGGATTATCAGCACACAGAGAAATCTTGTATGATTCCTACTCAATAGAATCTGCTTACAACCACCACATCGCACTCCACAACACTCTTGTCTAGGAATCCAGGGAGGCCATGCGCTATTGGTCTATGGGGTCTTCTGTCAGAAAATAGGGGAATATGAAATTTGGCAACCTCCACACATACTGATCGGTACAGTGTGGGCGCTTGTTCCATACAACAGTACGGATGACCAGTGCAAATGCGGCAAGGGATGTCAAGAGCATTAAACAAAACATGGAAATACCCCAAAGCTGAGTAACTGTCAAAACCCCAGAGGCAAACAATCACAGCAGTAAGGAAAGGCATAGAGAATATTCAGGAGGAAAGCGCACTCCTGTCTAGTAACATGTGAACGCATGCTGCACAGCAGGGCAAACCAAAGTCAGTCAGGTAAGTGAATGCACTCCGTGCAGGGGGGCTCAGCCCTCAAGGGGCAGCAATGGAAGAGGTTTGTGAGCGCACCGATGGTCAAACGTGCACAAGTGCAGAAAAGAAGACGTTCTAATCATGCCGAGATTACCTGCCGACAGCCGAGAGAAGAGAGAGCTTCTTTTTAGTGAGAGATGACGTGGTTGCTTGGAGTGTACTGGGAAAAATTGAAGAGAAGCAAAGTAACACAAATAAGAAAGTCCCTAAAAAGTTAAGAAGCAAGAATTAAAGAGCAAGAACCCATAGACAAGGGAAACCGCAACATGATAACGTTGGCGAGTGCCATCAAATTAAACGCAGAGGCCTCCATCAGCCAAAAGAGGGCAGTATCTTTCCTTTAAAAGAAAGTACAGTTGATGATTAACTGGTCCTGTATGGTCAGGTTTTTAAAAAATAAATCAATAAATAAAGGATGACATAGGCAGGGGCCTTTACTATATGAAAAGTCCACAGAAAGCTTAAGAGTACAGTCCTGCTTTAAAACAGTACTTACCCACAGTGGGCGAACTCAAGGCCATGGTGCCGTAGTAAGAGAAGGGGCCCGTCTCAAACTTCATGTTTTCTTTCCCAGCTTCCACCTCGACTTTTCCCTAAATACAGATGCATTATTAGTACATATGGCCAATTCAGTGAAATAAAGTCACACAGCTTTAAAAATGAGGGGTTATCAAAAGGTTCTGACCTACTGTATTAATACAAATGTCCATAAAACCAAATACACAATTTCAGTGATAGACTTGTTATAATGTTCAGAGTTTCATCGTGCTTGTGAAAGCACTGTCCTGTACCTGACCCAACATCATCATTGGTAGTTACATTGAGCCAGGTCTGCAAGAAAGGTTCGACTTTCCACCTCATCAAATCCACAGCCTCACATATGAGCTTTTGCAATCAATTCAGTGCAGGAAAGGGTACTGTCATTAAGCAGAAGGGGAATGGTCAAGAGTTTTCTTGCCCCCTTCTCCCCCGATTGTCTGCTGCAAATGGCAAACCAAATCAGCATTATATTGAATGACTATGTGTGTCTTTCGCAGAATGCATTCAATATGGACCACAGCCTCAACATCAGAAAACACCTACGAGTCACGATCTTGCCACAAGTGACTTACACCTTGAATTTCTTTGAAACTGGAGAATCACCATGCTTCCATTGTTGTTTCGGCTGCAGTTTGGACTCTGTGTCATAGTGGTGATACCAAAACTTTACTTTACCTCCCAGTTCTCACAGTCCAAATTCATTAGCAATTTTTAATGGATGGTAATGAGTCAGGAATCAACATTGTGGGCAAAAAATGTGTACAAACCTTGATCCTGTTTAATTATTTATAAAGAGTGGAATCAACTGACCCTAACTAATTACAGTGTCGCTCTTCAACTCTACATTACGACCTATTCCCAAGTGGCAATATTTTCTTCTGTCACCGATGGCAAAAGCCAGTGAAACCTTGGGAGATGTACCGCCATGATGGAATTCTGTAGTATACACCTCTTGATTGTGATATTTGAGTTGTACTGGTTCTGCTACACTTTATCAAGGCACGAATGAATTTTCAAAGGTGTAATATTCGCCAGAATTAGGAAGTCAGTGATAGCAACAATACCAATACTTGATTTTTTTTTTTTTTTTCTCCCCAGTTTTTTGGTACTCATGTTGACTCGGTTCTAACACATTAAAAATGCACTATTAACCATCATCCATTATCCAACCCGCTATATCCTAACTACAGGGTCACGGGGGTCAGCTGGAGCCAATCCCAGCCAACACAGGGTGCAAGGCAGGAAACAAACCCCGGGTAGGGCACTAGCCCACCACAGGGCACACACACACACACACTACGGACAATTTATAGGGTGGTCCAGATCTAATTATGCAATTTTCATTATGCTATAACTTATTAAGTTTATTACAAAGAAAATCACCCGAAAAATCCTGGACCATCGAGAAGTGTGCAAACTGATGACATGAAGAATCGTCTTTGCGCCGAACAGGAATTGACCCCGGATAAATCAAAGTCATCCAGACGATCTGGACCACCCTGAAGAATCGCCAATGCACCTAACCTGCATGTCTTTGGACTGTGGGAGGAAACCGGAGCACCCGGAGGAAACCCACACAGAAACGGGGAGAACATGCAAACTCACACAGAAAGGACCTGGGAAGCGAACCCGGGTCTCCTAACTGCAAGGCAGAGGCTACCCACTGCACCACCCTAACCAAATCTATGAATCTTCTAATCAATACATAAGCGTCAGAAACTTGAAATTAAAACAAACACCACAGTACACAGAGCTAATCTTGGACCACTTACAAAATCAGCACCATACAAATACCCCTCGTACATCTTCAGTTAGTTAACAAAAGCAAAAATTAAGTTACAAGATAGCAAAAGTCAATCAGTGCATTCAGTAAATCAATAATAATAAAGCAATACATTCCTAGAAAACGACTCTGAATGAGAAGCAGAATTTCCATTATGATGCTCAGTGCCTGCAATGCAGATGGAAAAAATGTGGTCAGCAACTTAATGCCACAGTCAGGTCACATTTTGACTCAGATCACTGCATCACATAGTCTGGGCTGGTGACTGTCACAGTACATGTGCTCCTTCCTGTTGGACTAAGGTGACATGTGAACCTGCTGCTCTTGTCATCTGCGAACAGCTAGAACATTTCATATTGCTGCTTGCCGCAAAGAAAAAAACAGTCAGTGTGTTCACATGCACACACATAATGAGGTTAAGGGGGCCGGTTAAAGCAGAAACCTGGTTTCTTAATAGCTGACATTTCCATGCTCAAGTGATCTTCTGGAGTTCTCCTTTGGCAAAAAAGCTCCGACATCACTGAACTGTGCAAAAAAGAGTTAAATGTCATCATCGGTCACAGGGAATTTTGAAAATAAGCATGGTGCCTGTGATCATTTTCTTGTGTTTCATGAATATGTTTAGTCTAATTGATGCTTTATTTATAGGTTTCTGTTACCGGACTGCACACAGGAAACTCTTTTCTGTGCAATTGAGCCCTGCAAAGGACCGGCAGCATGTGTGCTTCTTGCCTTACACCCAGTTGGGAGCATTCGCTGATAGCGCCATGCTGCATCCACCACACTTGGGACAGGAGGGCAGCGGGTGACACCTCAGCACTATTGCTTCGTCCTGGGTATGACACCCAGTGCTGCTGGATAAAAATAATAATAATAATAATAACAAGTCCTTTCACTTAAATAAGAGAAGTATTCCGTTAGGTCACTCATTACTTTAAAATGTAATCTGACTACTTAACACATGTTACTTTTAACGTGTTTGTGTTCCTCTCAAGATTGTACTGCTGAGCTTGGCACTGTACATTAGGCCCTTCAAGATAAGTTTAGTGATTTCTGAAATATTGAGACATATGTATTATTTCAACCAGGAGAAGGAATGCCCAAACATTTGCATCTGGAAATTTATTTTGTAAATGTTTCTCTGTACAAAGCAAATACATACACAGGCTCACAGAGTGCAAAGAACATGTGCAGATTACAAAATCCTTAGCAGGAACCCGGCTGGGAGTTTATACGGCCACATAATCGAGTTATTTGTGGAGAAAGCTACCTCCGATAATCAGGTTTGTCAGAGGCCAGTAACCGATTTCTCTAATCAGAATAAGGGATTACATGGCCCTTTAGAAATCAGGTTCTGTGAATAATCAAGTTATTAAAGCAGGCACATGTAAATGCGCTAAATCAAACACCGGAGATCTTCTAACACTGGCCTTCCTGTAATCCGGTGAACACTTACACACTTTTACTTACTTGGTTTTTACATCATTCTCCGTTATTGAAATACCAGTAACAGCGCACTACACAATAATGTGCAGTGAATACACTTGACTTGAGCATTCCTAGTTGTCATCCTCTTTCTCTTTAAGTTTATCATTCATATACTCAGAGGTTGATGCGCTTGCGGCTTCGTGAGCAGCTATTCTTTTCTCCACTCTAGCAGCCCACTTCTTCTCTTCTTTCGTCGGCATCTTTTCGGGTTTAAAACTGATTAAGTCAGTGTTTGTGTTACAATTGCTTAGTACATTTTTTCTTAATTTTTCACTTAAGCTGGCACTTAAGTCTTCAATCTGCCTCAAGAATGATTTAGCCATACGCATGCGCCACACGGCTGTCCTGCTGCCGAGAGTTGATTGTACAATAAAATAAAATTAAAATTAAAAGAGTAATAAAAATCATCACCCCGAAAGCGGATAGAATATGTCACGCAGTATATGTGTACCAAATGTCAGGTCAATGAGTCAAACGGTTTGCGAGTGACAGATGATTTAAAATCCTGGACAGACAAACGCACAGCCAGGTAGCGTATTATATATAAAGATTTGTCAGTTGTATCATATTTACTTTGGTGAAGCTTACACAATAAAACATTGATAGAAACATACAAAATACAAAAACAACAGCAATGAGCAACTCCAAAAGTGAAAAAAGTAACTGAATTTACCACAAACAATTGGATACTTTTAGAACATTAGAACAATTTTGACAAGAACAGACTATTTTGCCCAAAACGGTTTGTCCATCCTATTCCCCAGGTTGCTCTAAAATGACATCAAGTGAAGTTTTGAAGGTCCCTAATGTCGTAATTTCTACTACACTCAGTGTTGAAGTGGGCTGGTGCTCACCAGTACACCATACTGGCACTTTGGGAAGAACTGGGAGTTAAAGTATGCGTGTCCCACTACCAACCCATATTTAGAAAAAAACAAAAAAAACAAGCTTCCGCACTTCCATGGGGGAAGCCACACTAGTCTCTGAAGAAATTGTAATATCAACATCATGTCTATGTCTTTATCTTTAAGAGGAGGATGAAGAGGTCTAAACAGCATGATGCACCACCAGTTCTCCTCCCCCCACCCCCACCCCAACTTATTCCACGGACATGTCCAAAATGTGTGCCAGGGGGACCACCTTTCTGGTGCTGCAAGGCAAGTGGTACCACCCTGGGGCAATAGGGGATGCTGATGCTGACTTTTTCTCCCAGAGCTTTGAAAGGCCAACCAAGTAGGAAGTGTAGACCCGCCCACAATGCCCCAGGAAGGCCCCACCGCTTCCAGTGCAGAGGCCAATAAAACAATCCTGGCCAAGAAGGTGCTGTTGCACTTAGACCTAACGCTTGAAGAGGACAGAGCTCCTGCAATTATGTGGAACCATTTTAGGAAGGCTGTTTGAAGCCTTTATTTTTCTTTCTGTAAGCCCTAACGGCTGTATTTTCCTTTCTGTCACGGTTTATTATAGTTTATTACCTCCATAGACATTGCAATGCGAGTTTATTCAACAAGATACCAATAAGAAATGATTCACCCAAGTTTGTGTTTCTAATACAACTACCATCAATTTACACCAACTCTTACATACTCAAATCAAATGTATCTTTTTATTATATAATAAAATAATAGCGCACTATCAAAAGCACTCCATGAAGTGGAGGATCTGGGACTCAAACCCATGACCTCCTTGGCTGGGAGGCAGCTGCTCTACACTCTGCACCACTGCTGTGTTTCCACTGTGATACCTGCTTGTCTATCAAATGTAATTGGTTGAAAATGAAACATGTCTCAACACACACACACACACACACACACACACACACACACACACATGCAAGCTTCTTGATTTTGTTCAGACTGATATTTGGACTTCAGTTTTTACACATCCATAGCCACATGTCAGTTGAATGATTTCCTTTCGTTATACCTTTTGTGAAATTGTTTATTTGATATTTGGACTTCAGGCTTTACACATTCTACACTTCACCACAACATTATGTCATTAGTACTATAACATCCATCCATCCATCATCCAACCCGCTATATCCTAACAAAGGGTTACAGGGGTCTGCTGGAGCCAATCCCAGCCAACACAGGGCGCAAGGCAGGAAGCAATCCTGGGCAGGGCGCCAACCCACCGCAGGGCACGCGCGCACACACACACACTCCAAGCACACACTAGGGACAATTTAGGATCGCCAATGCACCTAACCTGCATGTCTCTGAACTGTGGGAGGAATCTGGAGTGCCCGGAGGAAACCCACGCAGACATGGGGATAACATGCAAACTCCACACAGGGAGGACATATGAAAAACATTCTGTTTTATGTACAGTATGTGTACAACGTTGGTTGCCTCACATCTCTTATGCCATACTGCATTTACACAGATTGTTGTGGACACGGGACACAAATGAAACGCAGATATTTCATATAATGATACAGTATATCATTTCCCTATACAATTCCCTACAACAAACTCATTGCCAGATAAAAAAAACATCACCACAGACTTAGGCTGTGTGAGGACTTCAGCTGGCAGAATGGAGATGGGTGAGTGAAGACTATATTCTGCTGACACATATGCAAAACAAAAGCACTTTATCAAGGGGCAATTGGCACAGTGATAAGGTGCTGCGAGGAAAATTAAGATGGTCTGAGAAAACAAAAAAATTTTCAGGCCTCAGGGATTCTAGTGTTAACCATTTTTGAAAGATTGTTTGAAACCCCTTTATTTTTCTTTCTTTAAGCCCAAACAGCAGTATTTTCTTTTCAGCATTAAAAGGGGGTTACCAGGGTGGTACCCAACATTTATCCAACTAACCCCTCTGGTCTGTTTTCATCAATGTAACCACCTATTTAGTAATTTATTCCAGGAATTTATGGTTCTTTGTGTGCAGAAAGAAAAAAATATCCTGAAAACACATCTGTGCTCCTTTGTTCTTGTTGAAGAACTCATCTTTACAATAAGAGCTGTGGTCCACTATACTCACTCCCTTCATAATTTTAACACTTCCATCATGTCACGTCTAAACTCAGTTTGCTTAAGCTGAAAAGTTTCTGCTCCTTCATTTGTTCTTTAGAGGTCCTAACTTACAGCTCTGGTATCAACCTAAATACTCTTCTCTGGATTTTCTCTAATGCTTCTATGTCTTTTTTTGCAATATGGAGAGCAAAACATGTCACAGCATTTCAGATGAAACCTTACTAGTGCATAATACAGTATTGCTTAATCATAAGCTTTCTTAACTTGTACTCCACACATCAGGCTACGAAACCTAACATCCTATTAGGCCGCTAATCACTTCCATACACTGTCTAGATCAGGGATGTCAAACTCCAGTCCTGGTGGGCCGCAGTGGCTGCAGGGTTTTCATTCTAAACTTAATTAGTGACCTGTTTTTGCTGCTAATTAACTTCTTTTGAATTAATTTTAATTGACTTGTTTTTTTAAGATTTGCATCCCCAAAATTTCTTCATCATTCTTCTGAATTGTTTAATTTCTTTCCTTAAATAGAAATGAAATGTGAAGTGAGGGAGCCAGCAGAAGAGCAATTAAGTCAGGGCCTCAAACTCCAACCAATTTCACTCCAACCAGTACCTTAGTTAAGTGCCGAGTCTTGTTGTTAATTAAACCCGTATTTTAATTCCATGGCTTGTTGCTGCTCTCATTGTGCAATAGCAGACATTTTCGAAACTGTTGATTTTTTATTCTCTTTTCGAAGAGCACTGTGAAAATGTTTTGAGGACCTGAGCAAATCAACCTTCCAGAGACCTCCACCCTTTTTATTTTCAGATATTGTATGATGGTCACAGTTTGCTGCTCATGTTTTGGCTCATTTTGTATCTCATTATTGTTTGGCTGCTAATTAAGGCAAAATGAACAATTATTGGGTCTGAGTCTTTAAGAGCAAGTCAATTAAAATGAATTCAAAAGAAGTTAGTGACCAGCAAAACAGGTCACTAATTAAGAAAAGGGTTAAATGAAAACCTGCAGCCACTGCAGCTGGAGTTTGAGGTCCCTGGTCTAGATAGAGGTACTTTAGCAGTGGACACTTCACTTCTGGGTCTTTCTCATAAGGTGCACTTTCAAATTTCAAACCACTTATCGCATATTCAAATCTAACATTTCTACTTCCCATTTGTAATGCTTTACATTAACATATACAGTGGAACCTTGGTTCATGACTGTAATTCGTTCCAAAACTCTGGTCGTAACCCGATTTGGCCATTACCCGAAGTAATTTCCCCCATAGGATTGTATGTAAATACATTTAATCTGTTCCAGACTGTACGAACTGTATGTAAATATATATTTTTTAAGATTTGTAAGCACAACTATAGGTAATTATACCATAGAATGCACAGCGTAATAGTAAACTAAATGTGAAAACATTGAATAACAGAAAAAACTAACATTGCAAGAGTTTGCGCTAAAGCCTTACGAACCGCTCACTGTAAACCCTTTTTTTTTTTTAATTTTGAAACAGGGAAAAAAATGAACATTTGAAAAATCCGTAACTTAATAAACAACCAAGAAAAGTAACATTGCAGCAATTCATGCTACGAACAGAAAAATGAACATTAGAAAAATCCGCTAATACAAAAACTAACCATAAACCAACAAGAAAACTAACCTTGCACGAGTCGAGTTTTGGCATGAAGGAAGTGAGGAGGAACAGGGTGGAGAGGAGGTTACAGTTTTTCCACTTCTTCTAACACTTGAAGCTTCTGCCTGGTTAACACTGTAACTCCTATTTCAACATGAGCTGCTTTAATGGCCTCTTTCTCCTTTAAAATAGTCGAAATCGTGGATTTTGACTTCTTGCACTCGGCGACAAGATCAGTAATATAAACACCACACTCATACTGTTCAATAATTTCTTTCTTTACTTCGATATCAGTTTTCTTCAAACCTTTCTTCTCACCACTCTTCACTTGGAACCCCTACAGATTTTATTTTTTCTCCAGCCTTTGGAGTTTTTTTTTTGTTTTCTGTCCACCCTGGCCATCGGACCTCTTATTCTATGTTAATTAATGTTGACTTATGTTTATTTTTATTGTGTCTTCTATTTTTCTATTCATTTTGTAAAGCACTTTGAGCTACATTTTTTGTATGAATATGTGCTATATAAATAAAATGTTGATTGATTGATTGATTGATTGATTGATTGATTGTTTAGAAGCCATTGTTAACTGCAAAAGCACACAAAATACTGTAGTGCACAAAGAATTCACAGCGAAAGCACGCACGTCTGACTGAGAACAATGGTGAACACGTGCTTAAATACAGTAATCAGCGCGTACGAACCCGAAGGGAAACGAAATAGAGCACAAATAATTCAGAGCGAAAGCAAGCATGCACGTGCAAGTACGCACGTCTGACTGAGTACAATGCAACAAGTGCGGAAATCATTGGTGCGCAAAAAACCGAAAGGGAAACTTGCTTGTTCGTATACCGAGTGTGTGGCCATGAACAGATGCAAAAGTTTGGCAAACTTTTTGGTCATAACCCGATATGTACGTGTTCCGTGTTCGTGAACCGAGGTTCCACCGTATTCAAGTTCAAAGGCCACAAATTTGTCTGTGAAGTCTGTTTTGTCCAGGTCCACATGCAATGATTTGCCTTATTCTACATTACCCACCTAATTTGGTGTCTTCTGCTACCTTAACCAACGTGTTGTTAATTTTTTTTTATCCAAGCATTTAGCAGCAGTGACGTCCTCATCAGGTATTAGAAGATGAAGAGAATATTTTAAAGATGATGAATCAAGTGTGTATTCAGTAATGAAATGGACAGAAGAGAAAATCCTGAGGTACAAAACCACAAGTAGACTGCTGACAGCACTGTTTTGCAATTAAACATTTAGCATGTTGAGATCTTGGATGATAACAATTTTAGAAACACTGTCTATAATGCATCCATGAGTCACATACTGTTATGTAGCAAGACATTAAACAAAATTAGAAATAACACTTAAAAAAAAATCATCAAGAAATTGTTGTATTTATCCCTTTGCAACTATACTTTGGTGGCTTAAGTGAGTGACAATGTCTCTCAATATTTCATTCTTCAGTATAAGGCTAGGGAGTCCATAATCAGTGCTTAATAAGACCAAATGAAGCGCCCAGATTTACAAGTAATTTACCATTGTATACCAAGGTCACACTACACAGAGATGAGTTACAACTGGTTTACTAGTGCTATGTAAGTGTTATTAAAACAAATATAAGTTTTTTGTAAGGTTTTATTGCATAACGGTAAGTTGCTAATAAATGCATTATAGGCAGAACCTTATCTGCCAATTTATTAAGAAATGCCTGCCAGTTTGATGGCTTGCAACCACAGCAATGCTACACAGCAGCCAGTCTCGTAACTAACCTAACTCTTTCAGGGTGGATGTTGACTTGCGTCGACACATAGGGTGGAAGCGGATGTCGACATTAATCGACATCTGGGGACAGAGGGTGGTAATCAGCTGTAAATGTCAACAAAACCCCCTGTTAAGTTATAGTTCAGCTCTACTTGCCAGCAGTATGCTGCTTGTATTATCTGTTACACTGGTCCCGCTGTTTCAGGGGTCTGCTGCTGCACACTGTAACTGCTGGCACCACCAACTGCACAAAGATGGCCGATTGAAGACGGCTATCACCAGCTACCTTCACCCAGCTGCCAGTGTAACATGTACTGCAAGCAGTGTAATGTGGCAATGCATGGCATTAGATGCTTCTAACGTTGCTATACCTTGCAGGACTATGCTATGTAACAAGTATGTGAATTCACGTAGTGTAGAAGCTCATGGAATATAAAACACAGGGACATTTGATATAAATAATGAGTTTTTGGAAAAAATATTCACCTTTGGGTCAAAATGGCAAAATAAAATAATTAGCCCTGAAAAAGTTAATGTACCTCAAAAAAAAAAAACATTAGTGCAGAAAGACACCAAAGCAGTGAATGTCTCATAAAGCCATCACACTTCATTTCCTTTTCAACCCTCACATCTGAAATACTTAGCTCTTTGTCTCTTCTCTCCTAGACTGAAACACAAAGCCATTTGTTGTACTCTGTGCGTCTGGCTATACGACAAAGTGACGCAGAAGGTAAAACTCACTCTTACTAATAGACTTACGGAAAAAGGTCAGCATTTCCTGTGACCCTCTGAACCGCAACACTCTCAAACACAACAGCTTCTGGAGAGCTTTCTTGACGTTAATGGATGCGTTAATCGTATGCCAAGAGTTGCTAAAAATTTGAAATTCCCCACCACAACCTCCTTCTGACCATTAATCATTAACTGTTAAGAATGTTTGCTTAATGGCCACCACTAGCTAGTTTGGCATTTGATTCAAGATTATTTAGACTATATTATTTGGCCAGTTTAGTGACTGTTGTTGCTGTTCATAAGCTCATAATTTGAAATGGATACCACAAGAGTGGTGCTCTCAGCAAACCAGACCATTCTTTAAAATGTAAGAATGCATACGTATGACTTGTATAATTACTACTTTTCAATTTTTAAATCCTCGGAGGCACTTGGACACAACATCGTTGATTTTAGGAGGGGGTCATCATGTGTTTCAGTCACTCAGGCTAGGCCTCGGCCTCTTTCAAATAGCATTCACATGTCACCACTCACTCATCCTGATCCAGTTATTGTGAAGCCTTTTCAGCTGCCTCTGTGGTGTTCCTGATGGCTTTACTCCTGTGCTACACCTTTGATGCCCAGTTAGCCACAGGCCCTGTTGAGGGAATGGCCTACAAACTGCCCACATCCTGCTTCAACAAGCATGCACTGTGCTCTCCAGCCAGGTCTGCAGCACTCCAGAAGCAAGTCTGCATATTTGGCTCTTTTACGCTGGTTGGCCCCCTCCCATCTTCCCAAGGGATAGTCAACTCCAGAACAACCATTTTATTTAAAGTTTCTAACCTCAGTACAAAGTTGACCATAAGTGTGGTGGCCACAATGTTCTCTGCAAACTTCAGGTGCTTCCCTAGCTACAACTTAAGCTGCCTCTTCCAGCAGATCTATAGGACACAGATTTCAATTATAATGGCAATTCAACTTATTTGCCATAAATAATTTCTTGTATTAAGAATTTGTCATTTTTCACTAACCCACAGTTTCCCTACAGAGACGCACAGAGAAAATCAGCCTTTCCTCAAAGACAATATTGACCAACTATTCCAAATTTATTTTCTACCGAAATGTTTTGTACTCACTATACCAAAGTTGGCACTTTATTAACTTTTACTATTATTATTATTGTTTATTTAGAAGATGAATTTTAATCAATGTTACCTACTAAAAAATATCTCAAAACATAACTTCATGAACGAGGAGATTGACTTGAATATTAAACAATGTCCGAGTGAGTGTAGATGCACGTTTGAGTGGGCCCTAGAGTGGTCCTTGATGTTAATCTTCAGGAAGCTTTCTATGCAGACAGACAGATAGATATGTGATTCACTATACGGTTGATAGACAGACAGACAGGCAAAGACGAGGCACTATATCATAGACAGACAGGCAGACAGACAGATGAGGTATTATATAATAGACAGACAGGCAGGCAGGCAGACAGGGCATTATGTAATAGACAGGCAGACAGATGAGCCATAGACTGACAGATGAGGCATTATATAATAGACAGACAGACAGATAGGTAAGGCATTACATGATAGATAGATAGATGGACGAGGCATTATATAATAGACAGACTGACAGACCAACCACAACATCAAAACCACCTGCTTAATATTGTGTAGGTCCCCCTCCTTCCACCAAACAGGAATGGACTTCACGAGACCTCTAAAGGTGTCTTGTGTTATTTGACATAAAGATGTTTGCAGCAGGTCCTTGTAAGCTGTGAGATGGGACCTCCATGGATCAGACTTTTTTATCCAGCATAGATGCTTGAAGCGATTGGGATCTGAGGAATTTGGAGGCGAACACATCTCCTTCAAAAACTGACTGCTCACTTGCTGCCTAATATATCCCATCCCTTGGCTGGTGCCATTGTTATTAAAAAAAAAAAAACAAAATCAATGTTATTAACTTCACCTGTCCATGAATTTAATGTTGTTGCTGACCATTGTATATCCAGAATTTGCTATATATTCTTCTGATACTGTTATTGTATTATAATAATTAGTACTTAGCTTTGATATTTTTTTTAAACTTTTTTTTTATATCTAGAGTGACTAAATTACATACAGTGCACCTAGTGTCAGGAGACTGCTACTGTCTTTCTCATAGGGTTCAGCAGGTTCACAGTGATTGTCTGGCAAGTGGTTTTAACCAAGTGTGCTAAATTAAGCTGTTAGGTCTAGGTTATACGCAGGGACATTTGTGTGTCTAGGTTATTCTCTGAGACTAAGGTAGCTGTAGGTCTAGATTACTTCTGGAGACGCTGGTGCTTTGTTCTGTATGTCCCTATGTGAAGTACTGAGCTGTGACTGTGACAAGCAGTACAGGCATCACTCATAATCAGTGCTTGTGTGGAGAGATAGCGCGTGTGAAGTTTAGGGTGTGCGAGTGGACCGACCCAATATCAGACTTAGAGAGTTGCATTCTTCCCATGATAATATATTCTCCCATCTGAAGAAGGAGCATAAAATAATGAAGGTGTCATTTATTTTACTCTCAACATTACCAATAAAATTCCATCAGGCGTACAGGTTTTATTAATAGTCTTCAAAGCAGTACACACTTTGAGATTTAAGTGTTAAGCAATCACCTTTTTCACAGGGGTGGACAACAAGCAGTAGGTGACAATCACCATACTATAACCATCAAGATGAATTCAAATATGGAGTAGTAATTTCGAGTAGTAATTTTCCACACATCTTAGTGCCCTAAAACAAGGTTAATTCATTTATTAGCATGTCTAAAATACCTGTTGTCCGTAAGAACAAGGCAACAGCCCAGCTCCGTTAACTAAAGCATCATGATGCTCCAACATTAATGGACTGAAAGCCAGAAGTCTACGTGACCATCATCATCAAATCCTTCCATGAGAACCCTAAATACAAAGAGGACTGTTTCACTGTTTCATTTATGTTAGGTAGATTGCCCAGAGGGGACTGGGCGGTCTCGTGGTCTGGAATCCCTACAGATTTTATTTTTTTTCTCCAGCCTCTGGAGTTTTTTTTTTTTGTTTGTTTTTTCTGTCCACCCTGGCCATCGGACCTTACTTATTCTATGTTAATTAATGTTGACTTATTTTTATTTTTTATTGTGTTTTCTATTTTTCTATTCTTCATTTTGTAAAGCACTTTGAGCTACATTTTTTTTTGTATGAAAATGTGCTATATAAATAAATGTTGTTGTTGAGAGTAAAGCAGCATAAACATGTGATTCTCATTCTAAACACTGTGAAAGAAAATATACAGACTGCTGGTGGAACTCAATAATCACATGATTTCAAACAGGGGCAATTATTAACTGCTCACACACAGTGTTGCAGAATTCAGGAAAAACAGCCTGGTGGCATTTCCCAGTAATCTAGTGCTTCCAAAATTGGGGAATAGGGCTAGGTTTAGTTTCACTAATGTACTTGACATGTGACTCCAAATACAAGGCAGTCAGCTTGTGGGCACTTAGTGAACAATGTGACTTCACATATAGGGCAATGATTTTGGTAGCATTATCCCCCTCCCTTACCCACCTTGGTGCCTCTGAATATGGGGTAATTATCTTGTGGCCACCCTGACAGCATTCCAGACAGGCAGCAATTCTTAAATTACTGTTTATGCCTTCTGAAAACCCTCACATTCAAAGCTGAGTTGTCATCAGCGCTCACAATTTTCCCATTTTATTTATTTTCTTAATTATGGCAATTAAAGTGAATCTGCTTCAATTAGCTCATCACAAAAACAGTTTCGGAGACTCTTGCCTCCCTGTACTATAGGGATGCTGTCTCCTGGGATTATTGATCAAAATGCAGTTCTGCACTTAGGTCCTTGTAATGAAAGAAAATGTAATCACGCCACTTGGATGGCCATGAGCACAGACTGTGACCAGTGTTGGTCAGAAGACTCTTGTCACAGTAGAAAACCGCTTTATGTCATAAAAGAATTGTTCATTTCCACAAGATTTCTTTCAGCTGTTTGCTACTATCATTTGCCCAGGGGGATGTGTGGTCATTTCTAAAATGATCCATAGAACAAGTAAACAAGGCAGCTTTTGTCTGTAGTGTTGTGACAGAGAAATAAGAGATCTAAAGTACAGTGTGATGAGTGTGCAATCACACATTATGCTAAAAGTATCCTGTAAAACACACTTTCACTTCAAGCCAAACAAATGCAAGCCTCCATCACAAACTGGGGTTCAACGGATTCTGCAAACCTCTCAGTGGCAAGTAGACACACATGGATCCATTCAGTGCAGCACCCATCCAACCTCAGACACCTAAAGATGGGCTTTACAGTCCTGCTATTGTTCAATCTCACATGGCTGAAGCCAATTTTCGCTCTAAAAATTTGGACACTGACCGTCCAGGGATCATGTAACTAGACATTTCAGCAGTGGGGAGCTGTAACACCGGCATGAACACCACCCGTTTACCTCTCAGCAGGTTCTCACCTTTTTGAAAGCTCTCAAAGTTCTTTTCAACTTTTGCTTATGGTACTTGTTGGCTATTGGTGCCGGTGGTGGCCCTCATTGCCCAGTTGTTTCCCAGGGTCAGGTCTCCTGTTACATGGGTTGTCTGGGAAAGTGGGTGGTAAACTCCATCCAGGGATAAATGCTAACATGACTTTCATTGCACCAAAGGGTTTTAGACAAGACCTGTCTGGAAACTCTCTCACTGGCACACATGACTCCTTGGTCAGTGTATCAAAACAAGTCAACTTCACCTCCGATCCTGGCACACTCCAATTTTTTCATCCCTCCAATTTTGGCTTCAGTGAACTGGGTACTTACTTGTCTGCTTTGGCTATGTGACTGCAACAGCAGAGGGTCCTAAAGAAGTTCAGTGTGTCCAAAAATGCCAACACATGCTCTGCTTAAATTAACTAAATTGGACCAATGTCAAGTCAATGTTCTTTTTAGAGGATTCAACCCTCTAACCAGGCTTGACTGCTTTCCAATCAAATTCTTAACCAGATGCCAATTTTTTAATATTAATAAAGCACTGTATTTTAAAGCTGGAATGGTTTGGCTGGCAAACAGTTTAACTTGCAGAAGAATGGTGTGCTTACCACATTCACAACACAAGAGAGTCTACTGATCTTCCTTAACTGCCCACCAATGGAAGCCTGCACCAGATAACAAAACTATGGTGCTGAATTACTGGCCGGCCAGGTCATCTGTCATGGCATACTGTTGGGTCAATAGGACACAGAATTTTACAATCAAATCGCTACGATAGGCTTTAACATTTAACACCAAATCAATTGCTATTAGCCTTTTCGGCCTTGTAGTATACTGTACATGTGGAGCAGGCTCATCCTCATAGTAGAATCTAATAAATCAACTTACTGAAAAGGACAGAGGAGCGGTCTCATCACCCTTTATTTCCAAGATTTGAAATCTTGTCTGTAACAGAACCTTCTGCAATTAATTCTGTGACTTAAACTACTATAGATCTTACGACAGTATTTTTTTTTTTTTTAATTTCACACCCTTGTAGTACTTGGTTGACTTTTCCAACATATTTAAACAGGCAAACATTAAATCTTAATGCAAACAGTGCAGACTGATAAAGGTGATATACTTAAACAAGTGATACATAGAATTAACATGATGTAGTCATTCTCATAATCTAAAATAACCAATGCACAGATTTATCACAAGGAAAAAGTAAGTACACCCCTAAATTTATCACCACTTCATATCCATAAAATTACAATCAGGTGTTCCAGATTAGGTGCCAACGATAAGAACCTCCTTAGGGAGTAAGCTAAAGGGCACATGTCTTATTTAAATGGCAGATATCAATAGCAAAGAGAACACCGGGCTCTAGATATGTGGGATGTCATCACACCAAGATTAAAAGAGCTTTGTAAAGCCCTGAGAAAGAACATTGAGGATACTTTTGAGTCTGGCATGGAATGTAAAGAGATTACCGGATAACCTAAAATCAATCATCCTACTGTAAGGGTGGCTTAAATTTCAAATAACCACTAATTTGTCAAGGACTGATGGGCCAAGCAAACTCAACCAAGAGCTAATCATTTTATACTATAAGAAGTCTCCAAGAACCCCAAAATTTCATTATGGGATCTGTAGGTAAATCTTGTACGAGGTGGTGTCAAAGAGCTTGCATCTACAATCAGAAGGAGATTAAACAAATTTGACCTGCATACGAGGTGTGCCAAGAAGTTCAGTTCATAAAGAACATGAGAGCAAGGCTACGGTTTGCCATTGAACACCTTTGAGCAAAGGCCAGACCTTCTGTAACAATGTGCTATGGACAGATGAATCAAAGGTTGAGTTGTTTGACCTCAGTAGAAGATCCTTATACCAGCTGTGAAGCGCGGTGGTGGAAATCTTCTGGCTTGGGGTTGCTTTTCTGCCTCGGGGCCTGGGCAGATAGAAGACATCAAGTCAACTACGAATTCTGCATCATATCAAAGTGTGCTTGCAGAATGTGAGGCCTTCTGACCAAAAGTTGAATTTGAACTGGAAATGAACCTTTCAACATTATAATGATTCAAAGCACACTAGAAAATCTACCAAGGAATGGCTCGTAAAGAAGAAATGAAAAGGTATGGAATGTCAGAGTCAAAACCCGATTTGAATCCCATTCAAATGCTGTGATGGGCGGATTTGAAATGGGCAGTACATGGAAAAGAAACTCATAAAACATTTTATAGAGTTTTGCGTGGAGGACTGGCCAAAAAAATTATAGAATTGATGTCAGATACTTGTGGACAGTTATGTAAATTGCCTACAAGGAATCATATCTCCTAAAGAGGGCAATATCCAATTCAGTGGCCAAGGGTGGACTTGCTTTTTTCCCAATAGACCATTATATCTACTAATAGTTTTGGTGAATAAATGATAGAAAGGGCAAATTTTCCTTGTGTTTTTATTCAAGTATATCACTTTTACCTTGTTTAATTTGGCTCTTGTTGCATAAAGATCTACTGTTTGCCTGGTCAAACATGCTGAAAAAGTCAACAATTTCCATGGGATATACTTAATGTTTAAAAATTACTGTATACATATTTCTTAATAAAACAAGGATTGCATGGGTGTGGGTTTTTAATATGCATGGGTGTGGGTTTTTAATAACATTCTCAAACCCTTATTCTGAATTTGGGGTGCAAGTGCGGTAAACCAGTCTCAGCAACATCAGGGCATATAGCAGGGACCAGGCTGAGAGACGATGCTAGTACTTTGCAGGGCCCTAACACACACAGACACACCAAACCAAGTCAATCACCAATTAACACATATCTTTGGGAATGGAGAATGGATTATATGGAGTACTCACAAGAAACTTACAGAGGACATTAACTGGGCAGGAGATTCAAACCATGCAAGCTGGATTAATAAGAGTTTTTGGGTAGTGTTGGGGAGGCATGGTGGCGCAGTGGGTAGTGCTGCTGTCTCGCAGTTAGGAGACCCGGGTTCGCTTCTCTGCATGGGTTTCCTCCCACAGTCCAAAGACATGCAGGTTAGATGTATTGGCGATCCTAAATTGTCCCTAGTGTGTGCTTGGTGAGTGTGTGTGTGTGTGTGTGTGTGTGTGTGTGTGCTCCCTGCAGTGGGCTGGCGCCCTGCCCGGGGTTTGTTTCCTGCCTTGTATCCTGTGCTGGCTGGGATTGGCTCCGGCAGACCCCCCGTGACCCTGTAGTTAGGATTATAGTGGGTTGGATAATGGATGAATGGGTAGCGTTAACATCACTTAATTTAAAACAATTTAAAAATCACAACGTCACTGTACTATTGTTTCTAAAGTCAGGAGTTAGAACTTGGGATACTTTCATTTACCTTCACAAAGTTACAGAGTGAATGAGTCATGAAGGTCAAATTAGCTTCCTTGTGGTTTATACACTGTCTAGTACTGCTACACTGAATTCTCAATTCAGTCTAAAAGCATCTGTCTTTGTTCATACCCACTATCACTTTGTGAAGAGACATCCCCTCCATAATGATTGCTTTGCACCACCAATGTAATCAGAGCGTTTTGCCAGGATTGGACATTTTGGTCAATTAAAAATGTGGGTAACCACACAGGCACTAAGAATGCATCTACGTAGATCTACCAAGGAAGATACCAGTTGCAGAACTCCCCCACAATATTGTGAAATTCCAAACCAAAAATACATCTGTCACGTTGAAAGCCACAAAATACCTACAGGCAAAAAACTAATTATTTGCACAATTCTTGAAACCAAGACTAATTACATATTATTTGTATATTTACCTTTCAAAATAAAACTTTGTATTTTCAACATATAATGTAATGACAGTGATCAATATAAAAAGAACTCACAGAACACACAATCAACATTAATATAAACAGCACCAAGTTTACATACTAGGAAACAATCAAATACCAACATGGCAGCAGTCTTTAGTGCAAGTACCCAAAGCTCAAAGGGCCTGTGCATGAGGCCGGACTTGGGAACTGTCTGCACATGCTTCCAGTGTAGCCATTGGTTTTGGAACTGTGTGCACATGCTCTCATGGTTTCCATTGGTTTTCCTCTTTCATTTCACTCATAGATTGGTTAGATTTACAGACTGGCGCTGTCAACTAAGTGCAGAAATGTGTCCTGCAAAGGACTAGCCCACTCTCATTCCTTCCTTGATCTCCATGCCGGTAAGATAAACCTAGAACTCCCTGAAAAACTGAAGTGGAATGAATCAATTTAGGAAACAGACAGAAACCTCCATATAAACTTAAATTGTACAGTGAAAATTGAAACAAAACTACCTGAAAGTGAAGATATGTATATATGCATTGCCAGACACATGCGCATGGGAGGCAGCTAAAGGGCTTGAATGAGAGTAATTCCGAACCAGACTGGGAGATGGCAGAGTGCACCGACTCCTTTTCTCACTTTTCTGCAGACTGTTCACGGAAAATTCCGCCTGGCCCTGATGACGTCAATTTTGGTTTGGACCCATTTGATGTCAATTCTGGGCCAGAGCCTATTGATGAAGACCCTTTCAGTTCTATCCCCTTCCTATACTGGCCTTTAAATGCTGCCATCTTTCCTCTATCCCCTCAGTTCTGTACACTTCACTATTCAATTTTGTAGCCAGGAAATAATACTGTACATTGGTGGCTGCTCCAAACCTTGCTATGGCTGTTTGTGGAGTTTGTGATAACATACACAGTTCTTTTAGAAAATATTCATTTACATTTTACACATTTTCTTATATTGCAGGCTTATGCCAAAATAGTTTAAATTCATTGTTCCACTCTTCAAATAACACTCAATAACCACTTAATGAAGTGAAAACAGGGCTTAAGGAATGCTGGGAAACATATTAAATATTAAAACATGAAATGTTACATTGACATCAGTATTCAGACCCTTTGCTAGAACACTTCAAATTCAGCTCAGGTGCACCCCATTCTATTGAACATCATAGAGATGTTTGTACACCTGGTTTGGCCATGATTAAGAAATGCAGATAGATAGATTAGATACTTTATTAATCCCAAGGGGAAATTCACATACTCCAGCAGCAGCATACTGATAAAGAACAATATTAAATTAAAGAGTGATAACAATGAAGGTATAACAGACAGACAATAATTTTGTATAATCTTAACGTTTGCCCAAACTGTCTGGAGATGATCCTGTTCAGTGGAATTAGTGGATTCTCCATTATTGACAGGAGCTTGCTCAGCGCCCGTCACTCTGCCATGAATGTCATACTGTCCAGCTCTGTGCCTACAATAGAGCCTGCCTTCTTCACCAGTTTGTCCAGGCGTGAGGCATCCCTCTTCTTTATGCTGCCTCCCCAGCACACCATAGCGTAGAAGAGGGCACTTGCCACAACTGTCTGATAGAACATCTGCAGCATCTTATTGCAGATGTTGAAGGACACCCAGCCTTCTAAGGAAGTATAGTCAGCTCTGTCTTTTCTTACACAGAGCATTACTATTGCAGTCCAGTCCAATTTATCATCTAGCTGCACTTCCAGGTATTGATAGGTCTGTACCCTCTGCACACAGTCACCTCTGATGATCACGGGGTCCATGAGGGGCCTGGTCCTCCTAAAATCCACCACCAGCTCCTTGGTTTTGCTGGTGTTCAGTTGTAGGTGGTTTGAGTCGCACCATTTAACAAAGACCTTGATTAGGTTCCTATACTCTTCTTCCTGCCCACTCCTGATGCAGCCCACGATAGCAGTGTTGTCAGTAAACTTTTGCACGTGGCAGGACTCCGAGTTGTACTGAAAGTCCGATGTACATAGGCTGAAGAGGACCGGAGAAAGTACAGTCCCCTGCAGCGCTCCTGTGTTGCTGACCACAATGTCAGACCTGCAGTTCCCGAGACGCACATACGGAGGTCTGTCTTTAAGATAGTCCGCGATCCATGCCATCAGGTGTGAATCTACTCCCATCTCTGTCAGCTTGTCCCTAAGAAGCAGAGGTTGGAGGGTGTTGAAGGCGCTACAGAAGTCCAGAAACATAATTCTTACAGCACCACTGCCACTGTCCAAGTGGGAGAGGGATCGGCGTAGCATATAGATGATGGCATCCTCCGCTCCCATCTTCTCCTGATGTGCAAACTGCAGAGGGTCAAGGGCGTGGTGGACCTGTGGCCTCAGATGGTGAAGCAGCAGCTGCTCCATGGTCTTCATCACATGTGATGTCAGAGCGACAGGCCGGAAGTCGTTCACCTCACTAGGACGCAATACCTTTGGGACTAGGGTGATGCAAGATGTTTTCCAAAGCCTTGGGACTCTCCCCTGTTCCAAACTCAGGTTGAAGATGCGCTGTAGAGGACTCCCCAGTTCCAGTGCACAGGCCTTCAGCAGTTGTGGTGATACTCCTTCTGGATCCACTGCTTTGCTGGCACAAAGTCTCATCAGTATACTATCCTTTGTCTATAGAAGGTCCCACAGTTGAGCTAAAACCAAGCTAAGAGGTTGATGGAACTGCCTGCAGAGCTTTTAGACAGGATTGTGTCAAAAGACATATCTGGGAAAGGCTACAATAAATTTTATGACCTTTCCAGCCACACTGAGCAATCAGGTCAGAAGGGCCACGGCAAGAGAGATGACCATGAATCCAATGATCATTCTGGCTGAGCTCCAGAGACCCTGTATGGAGATGGGAGAAACTTCCAAAAAGCAACCACCGCCTGTAACACTTCACTCATCTGGGCTTTAAGGTATAGAGTCCAGATGTCACATGAAAGCCTCCTTGGAATTTGGAAAAAGATATCTAAAGAACTCTGACTGTGAGAGATAAAATTCTCTGGGCTCATGAAACCAGGATTAAACTGTCTGGCCCCAATTGTAAGCATCACATCTGGAGGAAAACCATTCCAGTGGTAAGATGTGGACGGTGGCAGCCTCATGCTGTGTGATTGTTCCAACCCTGGCTGGAAGTCTAGACGGGGCTGTGGGAAAGCTGAATGGAGCAAAGTACAGAGATATCTTTAAGGAAAAGAGAGAGAGCTCTGGACCTCAGACTGGGCCAAAGGTCAACACAGACAACACAGGAGCGACTGAGACTCAACTCAGACAATGTTCTTGAGAGGCCCAACATAATCATATATACAGTATCTCTGGAGAGACCTTAAAACAGCGGTCCATGTCTCTATCATACCCGATAGGGCTTGGGGGGGATATGCATTGAAGAATGGCAGAAAATCCTCAAATCCAGGCATGCAAAGCTTTTTGCAGGACTCCAGGCTACAACTGCTGCCAAAGGGGAATCAACTAAGTACTGAATAAATAGTCGAAATACTTTTGTCAATCTGATATTTCAGTTTTTTATTTTTAATACATTTGTAAAAAATCCTAAAATCATGTTTTCACATTGTTATTCTGGTGTATCATGTATTGCTTGATGAGAGAACAAAAAAAGAATTTTAAACTATTTTAGCATAAGGATGAAACAAAACAAAATGTGAAAAAAGTGAAAGGATCTAAATACTTTCTTGAAGGCAGTGTACATGTTGTCACACACGCGAGCATGGGAGGCAGTCAATGGGCTTGACTAAAAGTGGCATGCCGGAGCAGGGGATGACAGAGTGCACTAACATTTTTTCTCCTTCCTCTGCAGATCATCACAACAGAAACCTACCTAATTCTCAAACAATCTCAACTTCCGGTTTCAGTTCCCGCCCTACTCCTGACCTCACTTCCTCCTATGGCCCCTTGGACACACCTCTTCCTCTTCCCCGACTATAAAGCCAGCCACTTCACTTCACTTTATTTATGAGTTCCATCTTGAATTCAGTCCTAAGTGACTACTCAGTTGGCTGTAATAAGTGAGTATTTTTTTTTTTTTTACAGATTGTTGTAAATATATGGAACCCCAAAACTTTTTTTAATCTCTCTTGCTCTTTTCTCACAATGTTAACAAATCAAAGGCAGGTTTAAAAAAAAAAAAAAAAACTGAAAATATGCCAAAGGAAACAAACTATTCTGCTTGTGTGTGTGGATTATGAATTTCAGATGTACAGTATTCCTAAGCATTACGTACTCATCCTTATTCACATACAGGGGTGCTTCAGGCATATAGATTCTTTTCACTTCTGACACACAAGAATCTACAATGAAAGGCATAGACACATACTTTCAAGGAACTTCAGTTAGCACCGAAAAATAGCGTTCTTTGTTGTTGTAGAAGTGGAATATCTGGTCAGTTTTTGTAAGATGAGGCTTTAAAAGTAAAGCATGAAACACCGAAAAGTCACTTACTGCTCAGAGATCAGTAAGAGAGTTGACCAAACCACAACTTCACAGCTCCTTTAATCTTTGACGTGTTATTGCTCTATTTGCATCAGGCATGTCCTACCCATTGAAAACTCATCTGAGATGCTGGGAGCCTTGGAATCAACTGGCAGAATTTCTGCCATCAGACTCTACTCTATAATGTCCAAGAGGGAGTTGGCGGGCAGTTGGTCTCCAGGACTTTGACTATGTCTTTGAATGTTACAGATGACTATGGAAACCCCCAGAGGTTTGTTTTCCCCAGGGATGCTGCTAACTGGAGTTTTAGTTTTTCTCTCCGCTGTTGTTCAACTAAATAATATATGGAAAGATATTGCTAGTTTGCATTTTTGCTAATCTGTTTCAGACTAATTTGTTTTCCTCTGTGTTTAAACAAATCTATGGCTTTTTGTGTACTAACTGTATTTAGTAATTTGTAAAATTTCTACTTGCATTTAGCTTGAGAACTTAAGACAGTGCACTCTGTGAAGAGTACTACACGAAAAATAAGCTGAATTGAATTGAATCAGGATTACTCCTTAATCGACTATTTACCACAAAAAAAATGATGGAATAAAATCTGTAGTGGTGTTTAAGAGCTGACGTATTAGCTTGTGTGGGTGTCAAAATGTTTTCAGTGAGTATTTATTGACTAGTAGTGTCTGTTGAGTTAGCACCATGAGCCCACTTCAGAAGTAGATGGCTGTGCATCATATTAGCACTGATCCTTTAAAATGGAGGATGATGTTATAAAATTTTTACTTGCAACTCTACTAGCACAATTAGTAAAGTGCACTGTGCCCCGGTCAGCATTCATATTTTCAATAATCTTAACTCCCAACTGCAAAAAATGTAAAGACACTGTAGTGGGAGAGCATTCACTCTTGAAGCACAAGCTAAAATAGGTGTTCTTTCCACAAGTGGTAACAACTTATGTTGAAAAGGCAAATTCATTATTAGGATCTGGGACACTATGGAGGTCTGACAATCAAAAGTGCACCTTATGAGAAGGATTTAGGAATCGTAGTGGACAACAACATTTATTTATATATAGCACATTTTCATACAAAAAGTAGCTCAAAGTGCTTTACATAATGAAGAAAAGAAAAATAAAAGACAAAATAAGAAATTAAAATAAGACAACATTAGTTAACATAGAAAAGGAGTAAGGTCCGATGGCCAGGGTGGACAGAAAAAACAAAAAAAAAACCACCAGACAGCAGGAGAAAAAAAAAAAAAATCTGCAGGGGTTCCAGGCCACAGGACCGCCCAATCCCCTCTGGGCATTCTACCTAACATAAATGAAATAGTCCTCTTTGTAGTTAGGGTTCTCACTGAGTCACTTGATGTCGATGGTCATACAGACTTCTGGCTTTTAATCCATCCATCATTGTTCCATCCATCACAAGACACTACCAACTACCAGACAGTGTTCAGAAGCCATTAAGAAGGCTAACAGAATATTAGGTTATGTAGCGCCCCGATATGTGGAGTACAAGTCCATGAAGGTTATGCTCAAGCTTTATAACACACTGGCAAGGCCTCATCTGGAGTACTGTGTGCAATTTTGGTCTCTAGTTTAGAAAAAAGCCAAGAGAAGAAAGACTACGCTGATTCCAGGGCTACAAGGGATAAATTATTAGAAAAATGTAGTAGAGCTGAGCCTTTTCAGTTTAGGCAAAAGAAGATTAAGAGGAGACATGACTGAAGTGTTTAAAATTGAGAAGCAAATTAGTACAGAAGTTCGAGATTGTTATTTTAAAATTAGATCAACAAGAAAACGGACACTGTTGGAAAGCTGTTAAGGGTAAGTTTCGCACAAACATTAGGAAGTTTTTCTTTACACAGAGGACCATAGACACTTGGAATAAGCCAACAAGTAGTGTGGTAGACAGTAGGACTTTATGGATTTTCAAAATTCGACTTGATGTTATTTTAGAGGAATTAAGTGGATAGGACTGGTGAGCTTTGCTGATTTGAACTGAGTGTTCTTGTCTGGATTGTTCTAATGCTCTAATATTGATTATACCTGCACCATATTTGCTAATTCTGTTCATACATGTGTCAGCTGGTCAAATTTCGGGGAATTATACAAGGTCTTGACCTGGTAAACTACTAGTTTAACTTTCCTGGTTTCTCAATCCTGTTTTGTTCAGATATGTAGATGACCTGGGAATTTAACAGTAAATTCCTGGGACAGCATTCATGTGCGAAGGGCACTCAAAACTTCCATCTCTCAAATTACAGCTCTGATAATCAAGGAACAGCAGGTCGTGGTGAAGACCATGGGGGTTTTCACCCCTTTAACTTCAATGCACTATAAATTGTGCATTTGTCCAGGGACCCTTTCAGAATGTTTTACTTCATTATATTATAATTTATGTTACTTCTTTCACAAAAGACACTCGTAGAACAAGTGCTGCATACACCTAATCTTGTTGTCAACATTCACAATGAAAATTCACCACACAGCCAACTTTATACCAAGCAAAGTACACAGTGTTCAGTGAGCAGTCTTGTTTCTGTAGCTTACAAATAAAGGACAACACATTTTGGTCTAGCATATCATAAATAACTGTGACATTGAACAGGATGCCAATATTTTATTTTGGCTCTGTTATCAGCCAATGACAGTAAACGGTCTGATTTATAATGGTAAACATGCATATACAGTTGGCATAAGCATTTTTGACACCTGAGCAGGATTTGATCACCTATTGAAATAAATTCTGTACTTTTACTTGTGAGCTGCTTTGCTTTGCCACTGTCTCAATCAAATTTCTCAGGATTATATATTGATATTGCACTGCATTTCAAATATACAACCGCTAAAACAACTGTCATAAGAAAAATAAAAGCTGCAAATATATATATATTTTTGAAGTATAGTCAGCAAAGAAAGGTGGTAAAACGGGAGTATTCTGAACCCCCCTAATTGAAAGTATTGCAACAAAACTCTGAAGCCCCATATTATATAAGAGCTTTACTGAAAGCACAACTTGCTGTGAATAGAACTGGCCTTGGCCTCTTGCAGAAGTAAAGGTATGTTGAACTAACAGAAATTCATTATTATTACTATTACTTGTCCGACGCCTTTATCCAAGGCAACTTACAACATCTGATAGATACAACTGCTGACATTTCTTTTGTTTTATCCTCATTTGAAGCACAAGCGTGTCAAGTGACTTGCTCATGATCTGTGATGCATGGGATCTTCTTGAACCTGGGACATCAATAGTTATGACCAGGATAGACTAGTGCATTATGGACATATAAACAACAAAGACTGGTGCAATAAAAAGAGCACTGCACATTTTATTCAAATGGGTGGTGTCCAAAAAATAATGCAGTGCAGTTCTTCAATCAAATAAATAATCCATAAAACCAAGTGCTCTTCATGGAAATTAATTAGTAAATAAATAGTATAAAAAAATCATCTAAAAGCAATCCTCAATCCAACCATTGTGCAAATGACACCACACACACACACACGAACCATGAATGGGAAACCCAGGAAAGTCCTCACCAATCCTCCTCCGCTAGGCGCCCCTTAGCTGTAATGCCATTCCCTAGCAAAGACACCAGCAACTTCTCTTTCTTTCCGACTCTAACACTCTACTACCGCACAGCCTCATTTTCCCCTTTGTCCATCTCTACCACCTCCGCCAATACCCATCGAGTATGCCATGGATTCTAGCAGCAACACCTCGTCTTGTTCTGCTCTTTAAAGAATCTGCAACAGACTCCACCTCCTTGCTCCTACAGCACCCAATCCCCGCCTTTAGTCTGGTTTTGTCCTGTAACAATTAACAAGACCAAAACTGCCCCTCCTGCACTCAAAGTAAGTCCTCACACTTAACTAGATGGGCCGATTGACCGATCTTCCCTCTTTTTCGTTTCAACGACCCACGGAGTGTCAATAAGGAACAGCTGAGTTCATCACGCCTGCACGTTAACACGCAGTCAGCTTGTTGCCCCCACTGAATGCCGCACAGCTTCCAGCAACATGCACCCACACCCACAAGCCTGAGGTGCACTGTTCTCATTTAAAAACTCTGCACTGTCATGGACCCCTAATTCGCTGTACTACATGGGCACACAGTGTCAATAACAAGATTTGAACCCACAACATCAAGTTTTGAACTCTAAAGCCATAACCACTATGTCACACTGCCTGCGTCATTAAGAAACTAAATGAATAGAAAATGTAAACCAGAATAAAATCCAAAAACTTCTGGATGTCTCAGTTAAATTAGATTACAAGTTGGACATAAAACATTTTTTTTTTCTTTTTTAACATTTTATTGAATTTATTAAAAGCAAGTACCATTCCATACAAGTTCAAATCAAACCCCCCATGGAGATCAAACCTTCTAATCTGCTCACTCACAGGTTTTTTGGTGATGACAATTAATAAATAACAAGCAAGAAAATAACACACATGGTGTGACATTCAAATGCGCTCATAAACTTGGTTAGCTAGTATGAAAACAGGAGCATGTTTCAGTTTTCTAGTAATTCATCTAAGAATGTATTATTACAATTCTGTTTAGTATATATTTTTGTAAAAGCAAATCATATTCAAAAATAAGACCAAGAAATGTGTATTAGTAGGGTACAAAAATAGTTTCTTAAATGCCACATTACAATATCATGTGACTGAAACTGCTTATATAAACTTTTAGAGACTTTATAGATTCAAACTCAAAGTGATAAAAAGATCCATGTTACTATTAAACTATCGGTATAGTCTGTGGCTAACTGCAATAGAAATTGTTTTGTTTAAGAAATTTAAAAAGTACCACCCAATGGAGATTTGCAATATGTGCTGAAGTCACAAGCTGCAGTTGAACCGGACAGACAGCAGATGAGATTGAATCATTATAAACTTTGGTTGTTTTTAGTGTAATGGAAATACTGAGTGCACATTTAATCACCGACACATAAAGTTTTGCTAAGCCATCGTTTATATATTTCTGCATTAGTTAAGTTACTTGTATTTTTTACTTTTAAGAACATAAACATCATGTCACTTCCCGCTTCAATTTCAAGAAGGGCGGCAGCAGAAGCAGTCAGGCTGTTATAACGAGACCTACCACTGCATTCTGGTACAGTAAGGAACATCTCTCTATTATAAAAAAAAAAATCCTGGGAGGGAAAGACTAGGGAGACGAGACATGATCTTCACGTGAAGATCACGGAAGACACTTAAAAGACCCACGAGACGAAAGAGGTTGGCCATAGAGTGTCTCGCGGGGACATAGAACATGAGATTCTTGCAAGACACACCCTACTTAGAACCAATATCAAATAAGCCCACGGGCAGCAAAACACTCAGTCATGTAAAGGCTTTGAGCATACACAGATCCTGGACTCTCGGCGCATATAAAGCATATAAGGACAATACGTTACAAATGAAACTAAGCAAAGAAGAAAGAGCAGCGCAGAGAAAAGCGACCCAAACGTGTTGGAGAGAAAAGAAAGAAAAATAATCATCTAGGGGAAAATTCAGAAAATAAGGAAAGTAATAATCAGCCCAGAACAAGTGGAACTGAAAAAAAAAAAAAGCATGTCCAATCGTTTTTTGTATTTGTATTTTTATAATGTCACGCGAGACAAGGCAGTGAGACATCATTTATAAGAAGTCCACCACGGACATTTAACCTAGCAGTGGTTGGATTGCAGTTGGCAGACACGCTTCATGTGCTCCCAGCTCTGAAAACAGCGAGAAGCGACAAGCAAAACATGCAGCTCGCCGGCAGCAGAAAGCCAGCAGATGATCCAACCGCTTCTTCTTAGCGAGCGTTCAGCCGCACCCCCTTCACAATGCCAGCAGCATTATACATCCTGCGAGAAAAAGATGTAACCACGCACGGGACAAGTATTGTTTTTATAAAAGTTTTAAAGTAAAAGTGAAAATAATGCATATGTAACAATTCCCATGAAACTAACAATCTCTTTGTATATCATGTAAACCAAACACGGGGGTGGGCGAGCAATGCGAGCAGGGGGCAGAGCCTCCTAGTCTTATATAATATGATATCATGGCTATCGATTTGTCTTTTCAGGATTTTAAATCACCTGTAGCTTGAAAACCGTTTGGTACACAAATACTATGTGTCGTCTACGGTCTGCTTTTGGGGTGATGATTGACCTCCAAGGTCAAAGATCAACCCAGGATTGTCAAGGTCAAAAATCAAATAACCTGTAGCCTGAAATTTGGTACACATATACTACGCTGAAACTCTGCACTACAGCTTTATATTAAAAGCAATTGTTACTGTTTTCATTTCTATTTTATTTCATTGTAGAATCAACTCTTGGCAGTGGGCAGCAGGGTGGCTGTGAAGCAGACGCGTACGGGAACGGAGTATGGTCAAGTCAAGTGTATTCACTGCACATTATTGTGCAGTACGCCGTTACTGGTTGATAGATGAATAAATAAACAATATTGTTACTATTGTATTCAATAAATACAGAATATCATTATTAGCTAAATAAAGAATCAAACACACATTTAAAATTGTGCCTTCCTAATACTCAGTTACGCCATCCCACCCCATCAAGTGTCCTGCAGCAAGGTCTACTTCAGCACACATGCCAGTTATTCATTATTTTGGCATCAAGAGCAGCTTACAAATGAGTTAAAGAAAATATACAAAAATATAAAATTAGTGACCTATCTTGAGGTAAAGTTGAAAGAGTAAACTAATTTGTAGTTAAAGGGCCACAGTAAGTTGCTCTGTTTTAAAACAGATGAGTTCACAAATTCACTGATGTTTCCTAATTTGGAGATTTTGTACTTTCAAAAATGTGTACAACATGCTGTATTCAACATATCTCATCAAAAACTGAACTGTCCCAACAAACATCTCTTTAGAATAAGTTTGCTAAACTTAGTTCACTAGAAACAGTTGTTTTATGTGGACAGACAGCACCTAAAATACAATAAAAATGAATAAGGGAATGTACCTATAAACTATTTAAGTAGGGAGCAGAAAATAATTAAAATAGGATCATCTTTTAGATGAGCATGGTCCTGTTTAAGGTAAGCAAAAATGTATACAAGGTAACTGGTAGCTAAAATAAAATGGCAGTACAGTACAGTCATGACTAGTATTATTCCACTCTGGAAACACTACAAGTAACCCAGCATGCTCTGCAACAGGTAAAAAAGGCACGCTAAATGGTATTCCCAGAAATTTGAATCTTGAGTTCTTATCTATTGAGGAGACTCCCTCATTGTGTACGATGAAAGGCACATGGCTTCCTTATACAAACCTTGAAATTGAAATAGCACTGAAGATGGCAAGTGCTCAGAGTCATGAACTGAAGCTCTCATGTCATACACAAAAAGGAAAAATAAGTTGAGTCCAAGAAACTGTAGGTGCTTATCTACAGCAGGCACTACTTTCATTCCCTAGTTGGCATTCTTGGCTTCAGGCCATGTCCGATGACCTTGCCAAAGCTACAGAAGGTTTGCCTCCTGCCAGCTAATCTCTTTAACCACAGGTCTTCTATCTCCAATTTCTGTCTCTGCATTAACCTGAGGATTAGTCTTATAATGTGCTACTGTGGTGGGAAGTTACCAGACTTGCATATCTAGAAGTCAGCAAGCAACGACAGATATTGACCAAAGAAGACTTCAATAGCAACTGAAACCCTCAGGCAGCACACAGCTCATCACTGAGCAATCAAGGGAAATCACGAAGAAGCTCTTAAGAGTCTGTAAACAACTTTCTTTCCTATAGGCATTTGCACTGTGTAGAAATGTCAGGCATATGGAGCAGTTTACCACAAAGCTCTCACTGCTCTATGCATGGCGAAGTGATCATTAGCGTATTTGGCATTGCCCTCTAATACCACTGACAACAGGAGTGAAACTTGGGGTCACAGTAGCCGCTTCAGATTTTTATTCAAATTGCTTTCTTAAGTGTCACAATGGACAGATGATACACCTTATTTGTCTAAGCTGACATATGCACACGAAACTGAGGCAAGCTTTGAACCTCAAGTGAGGTTTATGTTTATCTGCAATGGGAGGCAATCTCCGAAGAAAAAATAAGCAAAATGTGCATCCTCTTGAAAATGATTTTTTTTAATGATTCAGGCACCGCCGCAAGTGGCAGCCTTTCCAGCAGCTCCGTGTATGACTTTATCTTTCTACCTTTTCCTCTATTTTTATTTTTCTCTATTTCACTGATCACTCCAACCACTTTCTTTTATGTGGACTCGTTCCCTGGACACTTTTTACTACTTGGACAGAGTTTTTTACATGCCGAGACTTGTCTATTTGGGTAGTCAACTTCAAGCGCTGAGAACAAAGGCCCATGCCGGTGTGGTTCCCTATTTATCAGACAAGGTAAGAAGGTCGTATCATAGCAGCAGAGCCGGAGCTAAGCTAAAAGCTAAGCGGCTAGTGAGAAAGGGGCGATACAAGCCTTCGGTGCCTTCTGTGATCCTGGGAAATGTGAACTCACTACCAAATAAGATCGACGAACTGGCTGCGCTGGTGAAAAATGTCAGGAAAAATATGCAGTTTATGTTTTTGTGAAACATGGCTAACAACTAACATCCCAGATGCTAACGTGGAGCTACCCGGGTTTAGCACAGTTAGAGCAGACAGAGATGTAAATACCTGCGGGAAGTGGAAAGGAGGAGGACTCACTCTCTATGCGAATACAAGGTGGTGCAACTCTGGACATGTAAACGTCAAAATCTCCACTTGCTGCAGGGATATTGAACTGTTGGCCGTAAGTAAGTCTGCGTCCCTATTACTTGCCCAGATAGTTTGGACACGTCATTGTTGTTATTGTTTACATCCGTCCTCGGGAGAACGTAGAGATAGCGGGTAACATCATCCATTACGCTGTTGCAAAACTACAAAACGCAGCACCCAGAGGCGCTTGTGCTGACTGCTGAAGACTTTAACCATGTGATGCTGGACAAAACATTACCTGCCTTCTCCCAGTATGTGGACTGTAACACCCGGGGAAATAGAACTATTGACCTGCTGTATGCAAACGTTAAAGACGCATACAGCGCCACCCCACTGCCTGCGCTTGGGAAAGCAGATCATAACCTGGTTCTGCTTCAGCCTCACTACAAACCAAGAGTGAGGGCGCTACCTACAACCACACGCTCATTCAGAAGTGGTCCCCTGAGGCAGAGCAGGCTCTGAGAGACTGCTTTGGAACTACAGATTGGGATATCCTGCAGGGATCATATAGTGAGAACATTGAGGAGGTTGTTGACTGCACTACTCAACTTCTGTATGGACATTGTAGTTCCAGTAAGAACAGTACGCTGCTATGCTAACAACAAGCCATGTATTACAAGTGACATCAAGGGCCTTTTGAACCAGAAGAAAAGGACTTTTAAAGGCAGTACATGCAGAAGGAACTCAGAGTCCAGCTCAGGGCGGCAAAAGAGTAGTACAGGAGAAAGCTAGAGCAGACGTTGCAGAACAACAGCTTGAAGGAAGTGTGGGATTGAATAAAGATCATCACTGGCTGCAGCTTGAAGCGGGGTGCCACCATCGAGAGAGACGTGGAGAAAGCAAACCAGATGAACAACTTCTTTAACAGGTTTGACCACCCTAACCCACTCTCACCTCAGAGTACTGCATCCTCCACCCATCCTTCTGCTGATACCAGCATAGGAGAGAGTTTCCCCCCAACCCACAATTACAGCAGCCCAAATAAGCAGAGAGCTGAGGAGACTTTGTGCCAGCAAAGCAGTGGGTCCAGATGAACTATCGCCACGTGTGTTGGAGCTGGGGAGTCCTCTATAGCACATCTTCAACCTGAGCCTGGAACAGGAGAGAGTCCCGAGGCTTTGGAAAACATCTTGCATCACCTCAGTACCAAAGGTATCATGTCCTAGTGAGCTGAATGACTTCCGGCCTGTCGCTCTGACGTCACATGTGATGAAGACCATGGAGCAGCTGCTGCTTCACCACCTGAGGCCACAGGTCCACCACACCCTCGGCTCTCTGCAATTCGCTTATCAGGAGAAGCCCTCGACTCTCTCCAGTTCGCATATCAGGAGAAGGTGGGAGCGGAGGATGCCATCATCTATATGTACACCGATCCCTCTCCCACTTGGAAAGAGGCAGTGGTGCTGTAAGAATTAGGTTTCTGGACTTCTCTAGCGCCTTCAACACCATCCAACCTCTGCTCATTAGGGACAAGCTGACAGAGATAGGAGTAGATTCATACCTGGTGGCATGGATCGTGGACTATCTTACAGACAGACCTCAGTATGTGCGTCTCGGGAACTGCAGGTCTGACATTGTGGTCAGCAACACAAGAGCGCAGCAAGGGACTGTATTTTCTCTGGTCCTGTTCAGCCTATACACTTCAGACTTCCAATACAACTCTGAGTCCTGCCACGTGCAAAAGTTCGCTGACGACACTGCTATCGTGGGCTGCATCAGGAGTGGACAGGAGGAGGAGTATAGGAACCTAATCAATGACTTTGTTAAATGGTGCAACTCAAACCACCTACAACTGAACACCAGCAAAACCAAGGAGCTGGTGGTGGATTTCAGGAGGACCAGGCCCCTCATGGACCCCGTGATCATCAGAGGAGACTGTGTGCAGAGGGTACAGACCTATAAATACCTGGGAGTGCAGCTAGATGATAAATTGGACTGGACTGCCAATACTGATGCTCTTTGCAAGAGAGGACAGAGCCGACTAAACTTCCTTAGAAGGAGGGCGTCTTTCAACATCTGCAATAAGATGCTGCAAATGTTCCATCAGAAAGTTGTGGTGAATGCCCTCTTCTACGCGTTGGTGTGCTGGGGAGGCAGCATAAAGAAGAGGGACGCCTCACGCCTGGACAAACTGGTGAGGAAGTCAGGCTCTATTGTAGGCACGGAGCTGGACAGTTTGACATCCATGGCAGAGTGACGGGCGCTGAGCAGGCTCCTGTCAATCATGGAGAATCCACTGCATCCACTAAACAGTATCATCTCCAGACAGAGGAGCAGCTTCAGTGACAGACTGCTGTCACTGTCCTACTCCACTGACAGACTGAGGAGATCGTTCCTCCCCCATACTATGCGACTCTTTAATTCCACCCAGGGGGGTAAATGTTAACATTATACAAAGTTATTTTCTATTATACCTGCATTTTTATCACTCTTTAATTAATGTTGTTTATCAGTATGCTGCTGCTGGAGTATGTGAATTTCCCCTTGGGATTAATAAAGTATTTATCTAATGTGCAGTGCATAAATGTGCCAGCAGCAACAGCACTTTCACAAGACAAGTTCTAGCTAAGAAGCAACACTATAAAGTATAATAATACTGCTGATTCACTATCTACTCATTAAAATATGGAAACAACTGCTGTGTCATTTTTGATAAAATGAGGGATTTTCTCATTCTGTGTCTACAAATGGGGTGATTTGATAGGTTTGGGGGAATATTTCAGTCTAGGCTTTTCAAAGAATGATATGACCATTATTGGTTAGCCAGTTTATCTTACCACTTGCTGAACCACTAAAATTGATGCAAATCGAAGCAATCCTTGTAGACCTCAGTGTTAACGTTTACAGTGCACCATGACTCCATGCATGTCTATGCCGTATGCCATTTAGTATGGGATTCATAAAAACAGTGTCAATGTTTGTAATGAGCCAACTGTTAGCGCATCACAAATTGCATCTGTCATTCTATCTTTTGGAATGAAAGGCATAGCATTGAGATGGACACACAGAAAGTTATCCTTTTATTATAGTGAATATGTAAATACTAAATGTATTTGATATTTTCTGTTTACCAATTATAATATAAATACAGTTCAAATCAATAATGCTAACAAAAATTTGCTAGGGCCCAAGTAAAGTGTGTAATTTTTTTTTTCTTTTTCAAATATTTTCTAATTGTCTTTGTATGCATGTTTTATCAACATATCAATGTTTGTGTTTATTATGTTGCAATTGTTTGAGGACTAATGCCTTTCTTGTCCTTCCACTTGATCACAATCATTTAGCCTTTTTGCCATGCTCCTACTTTGATGAACCTTTAGGTGACCATATTCACCAGGCGTATCACGGCGGTTTGGTCATACTGAGCCTTATTCATCAGTTTCACTATCCGTGTCAACAGCGGACAACCAATTCATATTGTTATCTCTATCGCTTGATTCAACAGTTCAATAACAGTTTGTTTTAAAACTGGTTTTGCAGCTTCTCATTTACACACCACTGTGTTCTGGTTGAAGGCATCAAACACTCATGACTATTGAGAAGTTACCTTCGAATGGCAAAATGCATAGAAATATTCATGATTTTTTTGCACCGTAATGTTATTTTATGCAGTAGAACACTGCCTTGACAGTTATTCAGGCTAAAGCTGTACAGCAGATCATTACACACCACCCCGAGCCTGACCCGGGCTTAACCCTAATTATATAGAACTCTGACCTCAAGTCGTGCTCAGTGTTAACACCAAGGTGGTTAAAGTGGAGGCCAACGAGGCGGGGCCACCTAATAACTCAGCTGTGGGGTGGGGTGGCCCAGTTGTATAAGAGGAGATAAGCTTCATTTTATAGTGAAGTTTAATCAGTTTGCAGTGAAGCTTCAGCATTGTAATTGCAATTGATACTTCTTTGTGGATTTCCTGTATTCTGATCCCTGCAATCTTACAAGGCACTGTTATTGAATCAGTGGTCTTTGTTTTGACTGCCTTTAGGCTTTGCCATTTGGCCCAAAACCTATTTTTCCTATCTTTCTCCTGCTTAGCCTTGTTTTTGTTTAACAAGAATTTTTATTTATAAAAGGAACTTTATTCTGTTATTGTGAACCTGAGATTTAACATTTTTTCTTCTGCCTCTCTTAATATTATTTTTGAGTTATTTTAAACTTTAAAAGCTTGTGCCTCATATTTGGCATGTGAAGGCCGAAACCTGCCTGTTGAAATTTGGGTTAGGCAGCCTGTGGTGAGACCTTCTATGGGGAGCCACATAAGTTAGATAAGTGCTGGTCTGGCTTGTGGTTTTTCAACGCCTACACCTATTTGTGTACTTCATTGTGGCAGGAAAACATAACAAAATCAATTTTATCAGGGCCACATATTGAGATGATTCTGAACACTTCCATTTACAAATATGATTTACAAAATCTCTAACATGTTGACTACCAAAGTGAAAACAGGTATAATTCTTTCTGACACCTATGTAAAATCAGGCTGCTTCTTTAATATATAAACATGCACTTTGTTATAGACCAAAACTCATGATAAACATTTTTTTTTTTCCATCTTTTTCAGGTACCTTGTAGTTGGCAGATGAAATAAAAAATTCTTTGTGAATGCAATCTACACGATAATGGCTTTTTTGCACGCCAGCTATGCAATAACTCAGCTGGGTCTAAAAAAAATTAGGTCTTGCACAATTCATTGTAATTGAATTTTGCAGTTTCCTTTTAAACTTCATAGTGGTCAAGTCACGTTCTAACCTGCTCAATCCAGACCAGGGTTGCTGGGAGTGCTGGAGCTCATCCCAGATAGCATAGGGCACAAGGCACAAACAAACACTGGACAGGGTGCCAGTCCATTGCAGGGCAGACATACATACGGTACACACACTCACATACCAAACACAGCATTGTCAATTAATCTAAACTGCATGTCTTTGGACAATGGGAGGAAACTGGAACACTGGGAGGAAACCCACGTAGACAAGGAGAGAAAGTGCAGACTTCATGCAGGAAGGACCTGGGACACAAACAATATGTGCCACCATGCCATGCACATTCAAAGTGGTAAGATGCTAATCATTGAGAGGAATTCAGATGGTTGTGGTTCTATATATGCAAGTTATTTTTGTGTAAAATAAATGTTATCCAAATATGGCTAATAAGAAAAAAAAAAAACTAAAATGAAATATTCTGTTCTGTGACACCACATTAATTTTTCACTCTTATTTCAAACATCCACTATCCTTTATTTACATGTGTTACCCACAAATATGCTTGTATTTGGTGCTACAGCCACCAAGACCGTTTGCGAGGTAACTCATAGGTGGTTCTGTCTACAGATCGCCTACTACAAGTTACCTTATATTTAGTAGTCAATGTGTTAAGGATGCTTTTCTAACAACATTCTTTTCCAATAAAGTTTATAAAAAAGTCACTTTGTCAGATTTATGATATTTGCTGTTGTGCAATTTATTTTTGTATCATTATGCAAATATGGCTTGGAGCAATGTCTTAAAATGTCAATTCAAAGCATCAACAATGTAGGATACCATTGCCAGTGTTTGGGGTAAGGTGGAGAGATGCTTGTAGATTATGAATATTTAGTAGGGCCCATGATTTACTGCGGCCCGCAGAATTTAACGCCACGCCACGGAATTTAGGGTTTTGCAGCAGTAAAACGCCATGCCGCGGAATGAACCTTGTTTCTTTAACCTATTGCATCATCTCATTAATATCTCGTTCGTTGCTACTGAAATCGAACACTGGAGCTACAGTCCAGTTAAAGAAGCTGTCTGCATTGCTGCAAAGTACTGATAAACTTAACGAGCGGAGAGCTGAACTTGAATTTGTATCTGTTCACTGCCAGCCACTTATGAACACTCAGACTTCTTTTGAGGCGCAGTCATTGATGGCTGTCAATGTCTAGAACAAAGTTTCTGGCTTACTGTCTTGCCTGAAATCGTCCGGATTTCCAATTGCAACCAGCAGCTGTGAAGATGCAAAGCACAATGCTGCTGCTAAACTTGAAGAATATTTTGTGCGAACCAGTCAGCTGGCAATGGACCTATTCAGATCTGTGAGAATATTTGATCCACAACAGCTACCACTCTTATGGAAGAATTTTGCTGATCATGCACCATCAGTGCCAACAATGATGGCCGCAGATGAATGGCAAGCTTATCTGGACATAGCATCTCGTGAAGTAATTGCAGCTGATATCACTGCTTTTTGGCATGCCTTAGAGGACAGACTGACTCGCTTAGCAGCTCTTGCTAAAGTTTACATTGTGTTGCCAATCTCTTTTGTTGATGTGGAACGTTTGTTCTCAAAATATGGATCGGTGTTGTCACCACTGCGATATTCCCGGTCACAAGAAAACCTACGAGCTTACAATACAGTTTTCTTCAACAATAAACAAACAACTTTAGAAACATTATTCGAATAATATCATGCCTACGTATGCTTCAGCATCGTTTGCCTAAAGCAAATCTATGGATTAAAATGTGCGGATGTGAACGCTTTGATATACAGATTTGATTAGTATTGCTAATTATGATTGATTATTATTAAGGATTAAGAAAAATTGCATTTATTTTGCTTGGGTTACGAATTAGTCTTATGGAGTTCTTATGCTGCATTTGCCATGCCGCTGTACGCCGTGGAATTTAAAAAAAACATGCTGCGGAATTTACGATTTCTTGCTGTGGTAAATCGCGGGCCCTAATAATTAGCTGCTTTACTCACACACCATGTAGAGCATCTACACCGGTGTGAGGGGTTGGGGTCTTTAATTCTAATGCCTCCTGCTGTGAATATAGCCGTTTTCATACCGAGTTCATTTGGACCAGTTTTTTTTAAAACTCTGGAGCAAATTCCACAACAGTCTGGATAATTTTGGTAGATGTGAACATACTGAAACAACCATATGGAGATCCTTTGGAAAGAGCGGTCTCAGTGTGGTATCCAGAAAACCCTGGAACAGTTTGGATGAGGTATGGATATGATCTGGCAAGGTTTCATTCTAACTACATGAAATACTAAGCATTATGGATGAAATTGTGCATGCTCTGGTAGTCAAGCTAAGCATCTGTTGTCAATAATAATGAATATCATTCACAGCATAATGTTAACAAGAAGCATTAACAACAATAAAAACGTAAAAATAAAAAAAACAAATACATATAAGAGTTAAAACACTAAACATGTGACTTGAGACTATATTGAGGTTATGTTCATATGGTGGCTCCTGGAAAGTAAATGTGGAAAATCATGCAGTTAAATGAAATTGACCTGCTATGTCAACTCATAAAACTGAATGAAGTAGATGCCCTCAGCAGACCTGGGTTGAAGTTGTACATTTGCCTATGTCAAACATGTCCCTTTGGTACGAAGTGTAGTAGTGCATAATTTTTGTTCAATAATAGACGTTTTGCTCACACAGCTGTGTTTGGTTAACAAACCAAATAATTACAAAAAAATTGAATGGTGAGCAAACACAATTATTGTTCACCCTACATGATATTTTCTCCCTGGAAAAAATGTTTCTGCCTAATGAAAGAACAATGTAAATTGACCGAGTGTGAAAACGCCTTATGAGTGCTTCACAGCTTTCTTCTGAGGCGTGCAAGATAGGGAAAAAAAATGTGATGGCTGCAATTTGGCATTTTGAGGAAATTACTGCAAATGTTTGGAGTCCATCAACAATTTTTTTTTTTACATCTACGATATGGCCTGCCAATCGACAATGTCATCTATCATTGTCTCAGCCCTGGTACATACAAGAAATATTATTTAGAGAAGAGTACCTTTTAATGGACAATTTATATTAACTGATATTTCAAATGTCACTCCCCAATGACACTTTACTATATACCACCCACCACCACCATTTTAAGGCTGCAAATTGTTATTTTAGAAACGTTTTTTGGTGTTGTTTTCAAGGTACATTAGTGATCAGATGTTTGCTATTGCCTATATCTTTTCCACTTGTCACCCAGAAATATCCTGGCCTTGTCTGTAATAATGTACGCAATGATGTAACTCAAGTAAGCCGTTTTAGAATATGCACTAACTGTACATCTCTGTGATTCTGTGCTGCAGCTAATGCATTAGAATACCCTGAATTGTCCTTTAAAATCACAAAACACTAGATCATAAATTTTATTTTGGAATGAACATATGGAACAGCTCATTTCATTAGAGTAGCCATAAGTGCAGAAAAAAACACTTGGTTTGACACTTGCCTTTTTATTTGTTACAACAGTAGCTGGACTTTCCATGTTCTCATCATATGTACATCATCATCTTCCAGGTGTGCCAGTTTTCAACCAACATTATAAAGACAAGCAAGTCTAGCTATAAATTAAATGTAAATTGCCCAAATATGAGTAAATGGGTGTGTGTCTGTGTGCCCTGGAAATGGATAGTGACCTATGCATGGTTGTTTCACACCTTCTGCTACCGGAATATACAGCAACTCTGTACAGCCCACAAATGGCTACACTAGAAGCCTGCACAAGAATATTTTTAAAAGTAACTAGGAGAAAGACAGTATAAAAAAAAAAAGTAGAAAACCAGGAGATATACCATACTGTTACCAATGCCTAGTCTAAAGTCAAAATGTCAAATACAAGCTGAAACCAGAAAAAAAGGCTATTTCAAAACTGATTTTAGAGGCACACAAACAACTGAGAAAAGGGTGTGCTGAATTCACAAACTTGGATGAGGAAAAGCAAAATTTTAACCGGTTGCTGTTAGTTCACAATCTATGAGGACATCCCCTCGATAATGCAAGCTGTCCCAATGTTGGCATGGCAAAAATAGCCATCATGTAAGTAACCAAAAATGGCCCAAATAAAGTAAAACCAAAATTAAAATATATATTTTGAATTGTGAATCAGGATAAAAAAAAAAAATAGAGTGCTCAAACAAATGAAAAGACAATGAGGAACACAAACAAAATTAAATAAGAAATTCTTCATAACAAAAATTGATTAGAAAATTAATAAAAGTATGGAAGGAGAATCTCAACCATGTTCATAACATTCAGACGGTATATGCAAAGACCCTATTCCCCTACTGGGATTAAGTGTGGTGTCTTTATTAGTCACTGGTCCATCTCGTTATTTCTACATCCCTCATATACACTCAGTGGCCACTTTATTAGGACCATCTACTCTGTGGTGGATTGCCGGCATTTTACTCTGGCCCTCACCCCCTGGCCGCTAGGAGGAGCTCTCCCGAGAGCATATACGGGCCCCGAATTCCAGCAGGGCCTCATGGACTATGTAGTTTTTATACACAGCCCTGCTGGATACCTTGGGGGCCACTGGGAGTCGCTGTCGGGAGGCCAATAGACTCATTTGGACATCATGACCCGGAAGTTCGTCACAGGAAGAGCGACGGGCTTCCGGGGTGAAGAAAAGTACTGTTTACCCTGACCCGGAAGGAATAAGGACTTGTGGAACTGTTGGGCAGAAAGACTTCCGGGTCAGGGGGAATAAAAGGACTCTGGGAACTCCCAGACACGGAGCTGAGCTGGGTGGTAGGAGGGCAACGCGTCTGGGAGTGGAGGATTGTTGATTTATTATTGTTATTGTGGTTCATGAATATAGTGGAGTGGAGGGTGCTTGGTGCACATTATTATAATAAAAAGAATAATTGTAGCACTTTTACCAGGTGTTTGGCGTGGTACCTGAGGGTTCAAGGGAGCACTACTGCCTCCTACTGCGACAACTCATTAGAGCAAACAACCTGCTTCTCGAATGACCCAATCATGAAGCTGCCATTTAGTCCATACAGCAAATAGACATGGTCAAAAGGTTTAGATGTTTTTACAAACATCAGAATGGTGTGATCTAGGCCATTTAAACTGTGGTGTGGTTGTTGGTGTCAAACAAGATGACTCCAGTATATCAGAAACAGCTGCCCTTCTGACATTTTCACACCAAACAGTCTTCAGTTTACAGGCAATGGTGAGATATACAATAAACATTGAATGTCACTTGTGGAAGTAAAAACAAGAGATGTCAGAGGAGAATGACCACACTAAACCAAAAATAAAATGCAGCACAACCTTACAGCAGCTCTTTACAATAGCAGTGTGCAAAACAGTTATCATTTAACATATAATGTGGGAATAGGTTACAGCAGCAGAAGATCATGTTGGCTTCCCCTTAGCTAAGGGATGGCAAATTAGTCTAAAGTGGGCTTAAAAGTGACTGACTGATATTGGGAAAAATGTTGCCAAAAATCTTGATTTTTGATGCAGCATGCAGGAGCCAGTGTCAGGATTTGATATACAGCTGTGGCCAAAAGTTTTGAGAATGACAAATATTAATTTTCACAAAGTTTGCTACTTCGATGTTTTTAGATCTTTTTCTCAGGTATACTAAACTATAAATTACAAGCATTTCATAAGTTTCAAAGACTTGAATAAAGCATGGGACCAAAACATCCTTCGACAGCAACTTCTCCCAACCATCCAAGAATAGTTTGGTGAAGCAAAAGTGATAACTAAGTGTCTCGTGGAACAAAACATCAACATTTTGGGACAATAGCCAGGTAACTCCCCAGACTTTAATCCCATTGAGAACTTGTGGTCAATCCTCAAGAGGCGGGTGGACAAACAAATACCCACAAATTCTGACAAACTCCAAGCATTCATTATACAAGAATGGGCTGCCATCAATCAGAAGTTGACTGACAGCATGTCAGTGCAAACTGCAGAGGTCTTGAAAAAGAAGGGCAAACACAGCAAATACATGCATAAACTTAATGTAATTGTCAATAAAAGCCTTTGAAACTTCTGAAATGCTTGTAATTATACTTTAGTATACCATAGAAAAATCTGACAAAAAGATTTAAAACACTGAAGCAGTAAACTTTGTGAAAATGAATACTGTATCATTCACAAAACTTTTGGCCACAGCTGTATACCAATTCCTGAATGAATGAATCTATTAATCCATTCTGCCTTGTGTCGGTGGTACAATTAGTTGTGTGAATACCAGCTAAGAAGCATTGGAGAGTCATAGCAAATGTAGGCATTGTCACTGGTCAGGTGTATACCTATATGTCCTCAGTCTACTCTTTTTCTAAATGATACTTCCAGAAAGGTAATGTGATGTATCTCAAAACATGAATTATATCTACCTGGGTCCTCAAACATAACTGTTTTAATTTACTCCAATGACTGGCATGGTCTCCAGATCTCAATCCAATGCAGCACCTCTGGGATGAGGAGGAACAGGAGGGCTACAGCATGAAAAGGTACTGTAGGTGAAAAACATGCAGAAACTGTGTAATCCTGTTGAGATAACAAGGACTAAAAATCCCTAAGAAATGGTTCCAGCAACTTGTTAAATCTAGGTATCCAAGAATTGAGGCTGGTGTGGAGGAAAAAGGGGATTTACCTGATACTATATAGGTGTACCTAATAAACTGCCTACTGAGTGTAGCTATGAGCCACTACAAGTTAAAAGGGCTGCAATAAGAAGCTAACTAGTCACATCATGGGTTAGTGTGAGATGGCCCTGTAATGGGCAGGCTCCCCAATTACAACTGGCTCTTGCCTTATACACAAAGAGCCCATGATAGCCCACTGCAATACTTTAAAGTATTAAACAGGTTGAATACTGAATAATGGATAATGCTGCAGCCAGTGTCATAATGTAAAAATATCTTGTTTGTGAAAGGTTTCTCTCATAGGCTGCATAAGATGGCTTCTTCTATAAAGTTTGCTTCAGATCTGCTATTGTATCTGAACATTTCCACATTAGCATATATGCCTGTTTCTGTCTGTGATTTGGTTTATGAGAAACACAAATTCAGACATATTGCTTAGGAGTGTGCCACAGAAGCATGCAATGCAACTTGTTGCTATTTAAGGTCTTTTCAGGGAAGAAATTGGCTGGGTAGAATAGATTAGACAGCCACATCTTTCCTCAAGCACAACACAAACAATATCTGCACAAAAAGCAAATCGTGCTTGAAGCTCCCAGTTGAGGTCATGTTGTATTAGATAATTTTCCTGAAAATTTTGAGTCGCAGCCTTCATTTACATACTGTTAGTGAGTCGGAAGCAGTTGATGGTGAGCTCCTGTGAAAATCAGTCACTAAATATGACATGCCCAGCAATTTTTGGTCATGTAAATCAACAGTCTGGCAAAACTGCATTTAACAGCTAGAAGTCACGTAATGTAACATCAGCTTAACTGTTCACCAGTTGAGGTGAGAGTTAAATGCCTAAGGGTTCGCTTATAGTACAATAATACAATTATATTCGTAAAAAAAAAAAACTTTACAAATTTTGACAATTCTCAGCTAAAGAACAATGCAATCATTGGATAGAAAGATTCTCTCATCAGATTGGGTGGGCAGCACAGACTCCACCATTGAAAACCCAGGATGGGGTAGGCAGCCAGTTGGCGGAGGTCTCAAAGACTGTGACTTTGTTTTTGACTTTCTCATTTACAATTTATTGTCAGCTGGCCACAGTTCATCAATTAATTAATGGACAGATATTATTGGTTTTCTTCATTTATGTTTAATCAGTTTCTACCTTGTTCTTTGTACATTTTAATAAATCTGCATTTATGTGTGTACTGGTTCTGTATTATGAATTAGCATAATTTATACTTGTATTTTAACTGAGAATTGTTCATAGTGTTCTGTGCCTGCACTCAAAGAAGAGGGCTACACCAAAAAAAAAAGTTTATATAATCTTCTAGATTTGTGTGGGTTGGGCTCTAAACTTCAAAGCTATCAGTTCAGTCTCATCATGTCAACTGCAAGTGTTCAAACTGTAGTAACAGTAGAAACAAAAACTATAAAGCATACTTCTGGTTGTCTGATTCACTTAAAACAAATGCCCTTAGCTAAATAAAGTAAGCATTGTTCTCTTTGTAATTTTTAACTACAGTCTCTTATAACAGCACTATTCATATTTAATAGCTCTCCTCCACCTTTGCACTACTGTATTCACAGATGCACTTGAAAAAGGCAACCAAAACAAAACTTTAAACAATTGATCTGTTCTCACTTTTAGACTTTCTTTGATACTTTCAATGTGATGATAAAAAATTAAGAACAACTGGATGTCATTATAGATGAGCAGGATGGAAACTTAATGCCTTTTGACACTCACGGCTTATGTAAGCCATGTTTCCTGCTTGATGATCTTACTCTTAAGATGTGGTTTATTTATGCATCATACATAAGCAAATACACAAAAACATAATACATTTTTGATGGTGGCTGCAGTCCAAATTCTCTTGGTACCATATCAACTAATAACAAAAACATGCTTGTTCTATTTTCATAGTGTACCTAAATTTAAATTTAAATCGTCTTCTTCATCAAAGCTGGAAGTTAGCTTTAAATTTATACTTGCTGTTCAGTACAAAGATATTAGCACCTTCAAAACGTCTCATTACTGTCGTGTTGACATCCTGCTCTGAATATGGAAAAAATAATCCAGAACACCTGTCTGATTTAACACTGCACAGCTGCTCCTTTGACAGCCATGTCTACTGTCAGAGGTGATATTTTTTTAACCCTTCTTTTAGCATTATGGCTATTTGCTTCACATAATCCACTGCCAAATTACACTCTGTTTGACAGAAGTCAATCACAAAGTGCTGAAGTACAAGTACATATGCACATGGATCCGCCTCTTTCTAATCTTTAAAATCTGATTTTTACATTCAATAATCATCTACATTAACATCTGGCTAGTGGATATCTTGAAGCAGCTGTCAAAGCATTTATAAACTGGCTCAGTCTGAGAAGGAGTGTAAATCAAATGGGCTACTAACTCAGCAAGGGTTTATTTATGCCTTGAACCCAATATTACTGAGATAGGCTCTGGCACTCCAAGATCCAGAATCGGATTAGGTGAGTTCTATAATAATAATAATAATAGTTTTTCCATAGTGAGTGGGGGACGCTTCAATCATCACTAAAGCATCCACCTGGATGATGCAACAGCAGCCATTTTTGCACCACTATCCTCACCACTCCCGAGATATAAGGTGGTGAAGCAGTGAGAGAGACAAGTTATGATTAAGAGTGCAGAATGACTAGGGCATGGAAGGAAATTTAGCCTGGACATTGGGATACACTCTGCTCTTTACCAAGGATGCCCAGGGATCTTTTATGACCATAGAGAGTCAGGACCTTGCTTTTATGTCTCATCCAATGGAATGTTAATACATCTTATCACTGAATATGACTGAAGGTCAGAAGACAAGTCACTTTTTGCCATGCTAATCTGAGGTGATATGTAAACTAGGAAAGGACGGTAACTAAATGGTGCCCGAGAGGACCAAACTGACTACATGAGGACTTGCTGGTGTAAAAATTTTGTTCGTGCCACGAGGATGCACAAAACACTAAAAGTTGGCTGCCCTTTACGATTGCTCAGTTGTAATAATTGAAGTGCAATAAAAATAAAAGTAAAATAAATCTGAGATGATCACTGAGCCATTCTCCATCAGGTAAGAGCCCCGTGCAGTATGTGAGCTGCAGGATTATTATACACATAGCTGATACACACTGAAGGCTTCTTATGACAATTCCTTTTAAAGCAGAACATTTTTAAAATTGGGTGGTAAAGGTACAGTTTTGTATAGAAAGACATTTGCTAAGTTGCCACCTTCATCATACTTTTTTTGGCCTCACCATGGTTAGACACCTCTTGACATAACATTATACAAAGAGGTACCCCAGGATATAGTCAGTGGTTCCATATCTGTTTAACACTGTAGTGACTGACCTTGGGATACATCTAAAAGGATAGACTAATTTGTTCTTGCTCATGCCCAGTTATTTACTACACAAAATGAAATGAAAAGGCTGCTTGCTGCCGTTACAAAAGAATAGTGCATATCCATCAATTCATCCATTTCTGAATCAGCTTAATAACTAGACTGCAAATTTCAAAATAGTCCTTCTATATTTTCATTATAAAATGGCACTTTTAAACAAAAACAATCTCTGCCCAAACACTAGCATTTTCACATCTTTCACTAAATTCTCTGCCCATATTAAAATGACCAAAAATGCATAAGGCATAGATGTTCAACTACAATGGGCATGTGCACAATAGAGGAAAACAATACTTGAAAGGATGGTAATGCTACCAGCGGCAGGTTTTATCGCAAAAATGTAACAACCAGTAAAATATTTGCCTTTTGGACCACTTATGCAGCATTCATACTGTACAAAAACAGAATTTAGATGCATACAGATAAGCAATTCAACAAGTGCCATGGAAAGCAACTCTATGCTCACCATGTCGGTACAGTAATCCCTCCTCGATCGCGGGGGATTCTGGAAAATCCACAAAGTAGAAACCATATGTTTGTATGGTTATTTTTATATATTTTATGCCCTTATAAAAACTCTCCCACACTGTTAACATTATTAGAGCCCTCTAGGCATGAAATAACACTCTTTAGTCAAAAGTTTAAACTGTGCTCCACGACAAGACCGAGATGACAGTTCTTTCTCACAAGTAAAAGAATGCAAACATATATTCCTCTTCAAAGAATGCGTGTCAGGAGCAGAGAACATCAGAGAGAGTGAGAGAAAAGCAAACAATCAAAAAATCAATATGTGCTTTTGGGATTTTAAGTATGCCGAAGCACCGCGATAAAGCTGCATTTTGTAGAGGAGTGTCCGTGTCCTCAAGGCAAACAGCCTCTGTGCAAAAAGCCCCTCTGCTCACAGCCCCTCCGTCAGGCAGAGAGAGTGAGAGAGACAGAGAAAAGCAAACAATCAAGCACCGCGCGGGAAGCATATCATATATCATTGAGGAGTTTTAGTTAATATGTAATACATGCTCTGATTGGGTAGCTTCTAAGCCATCCGCCAACAGCGTCCCTTGTATGAAATCAACTGGGCAAACAAACTGAGGAAGCATGTACCATAAATTAAAAGACACATTGTCCGCAGAAATCCATGAACCAGCGAAAAATCCGTGATATAGATATTTAGATATGCTTACATTTAAAATCCGCGATGGAGTGAAGCCGCGAAAGTCGAAGCGCGATATAGCGAGGGATCACTGTATATGGGTTTCTTCAGTGAATGGTGACAAATTAGAGAATAAGACATTGAGTACAATCCAATCAGGGAAGGGTTACGTAATAATCACAAAACAAATCAAAGTGTGAATAGAGTCTGTGTTTTTAAAACATCTACATTTTTGCAAATCCACATTGCAGTGCCAAGCTGGCATTTTCAGAAGTATTCAACTCTGGAGCGCATTTTCAAAAGTCTACATTTCTGAGAGTTAAAAACGCTTGTGTAGTGTGGACAAAAGCTGTCAAAGGAGACTAACCTTTTTATTTTCAAATGAAAATGTAGTAGTGTGGATGTAGCATTTAGTCACCAGTTGTTAAGAAACAATTTAATTGCTCTTTCATGATAACATTTCATTAAACTGTCCTTATACCCATCATGTTATGGCACTGTCTACAAGCCAAATGGTAGATACACACAGAGGTTAGAGATTCATGGCACAAAACAGTGCTAGGTAGGCCTCAGGCACTGTTTGAGAGAAGTAACAAGACGATTTATTCTATAATAAATGTAAAGCTTTTTGTGGTCAACACAGTCACTGTATATTTCTAGATGCTGATTCTCCCAGTATGCTGAACCAAGTCAAACAGTTTTAAAAAATTCAGAAATTGTTAACTAGGAACATGGGACAATATCACAAATTTGCCAATTTATTATTATTATACCAAAATAATTAGACACCAAAAGTAATGCATAAACCGCCCCAAAATCTGAATAAAAGTTAAAGAATTGGAAGAAAATATGCATAACATTAATAAAAAAATTTGTGCATGTACATCAATTGATAAATTCCGCCCTAAAACTAAATCCTGCCTTCGCCCTGTATGTGACACAGTTACCGAAGACGAAATGATATCGGCTTTATGCTTAGATCTAGTGACTATGATGCGATACAGCGGCAGTGCACGTATAACAACAAACGTGAGCGGTTTCTGTGAGGCAGAGTTACCGAAGACTAAATAGTGTCGGCGTTGTGCTTTCATCTAGTGACCAAAAGCTCAAACAGTGAAGAAGAAGAAGTTGACTTCCGCTAAACGGAATTGTGGTAGTGTTAAATGAACTAAATATTGATTCGAATAATAGGTTTTATTTATTCAGATGACGAAGTTTCACACCACACTAAATTTGGGAATCCACGTATTATTGTATTTAAACAGTTTCATTGGTTTTTGTTCACAACAGGCTTGTCATAAAGGGTTTTGCACAGATAAATTAAATTTCAGGGACCGCGATGCGTACCACCTGAAAAGGCTCCGCGTACCGTAATACAGTTTGGGAACCGCTGCTCTAGTGTATCTCACACTATTGCATTAATCCATGAATGCTGTCAAAACAAAACAATGCAATTACAAATACACAGATATGACTTATTAATTTGTCATTTTGTTCCATGTCACTGTTTCACTTCACAAGAGTATTCACATGTCCAGTTGCATGTGTGATGTGTTTTTGAGTTAGCCAGATGACTGGCACTGCGTGGAGTCAACAAGAGAGGCAGGTGTCTGGGGAAGTGTAGCCACTTAGGTTCAAGCTTATGGAGTCATTTCAATGTTTATCTGCCAGTCTTGTTCTGAACTTTGATTTCATGACATTCATGTCAGAAAAGACAGACTCACACAAAGCAGACATTTTCAGAGCTGCTTGGTTAAGATTCTTCTAGTTATCTGGTTCTACTAAGCTCCAGAAATGCTAAGAATGCTGTTGAGACTTTAACCGCTCATTATTTTGAAGGTTTACTAATATATAATACATAAAATCCAATGTCTGTCTGTTTGTATGGCTGTTCGCTTTCACGAAAGCACTACTTAACGGATTTAGATCGGGTGTTTTTTTCTATAAATTGCTTGAACGTTCCAGTTGATTTTGCGACTTCGCTCATTTCACTATGTATCATAGATCGCTTGCGGTACCGATTTATTTGCTTGAATCCAAGTGAGACGCAACGGGCCGAAGGGAGGAGCCTTCCTCACTCACTCGCCAGCTTCAGGGCGTGTTCCTTAACTCTGCTTGGCTAGCGAATGAGAGAACAATTTGATTCAACTTTGTTTAATATTTAAAATAAAGTGTTATTTAGGTGTTGATGAGTTTGAGTCTGGATATTATCTTAAGTGTATGCCACATTGAAAAGATCGATTGCAATTCAGATTGTGGATAGTGATTTTGTGTTAAAAGGATCATGATATGATTTTTTGGAAAGATCGCTCACCCCTAATTTGACTAATCAAGTTTTCAAATTTATGTAGGATTCATTAACCCTTTGGCGAGCTACTTGGAAAGGGGTTGCAAGCTACCGGTAAGCTCGCGAGCGACGTGTTGGAGAGCCCTGGTGTAGACCATTAATATACTAAGCAAATATTATGGGAAAGGGGCCAATATCACAAAGACAGAGAAAAACGCACCTGCAGAATGAGTATGAAGTAGTCCACTGGCCGGTTGCGCTGATACAAGTAGTGTTCCTGGCTTTTCTTGTTGTCTTCATTAAACTTCAGATCCTGAATGACATCTGGGTGTTTGAGTAGTCGCAACAGGATCTTCTCTGAAATCTGAGTTTGGCTGAACAAGCTTACCTCTAAAAAGTTAGACAGATCAAACAGTCAGAAATACTTCCAGGGTTAAGAACAAACTACACTTTGACCTGAAGAACTGGAGAGAGAAGGGCAGAGCTTACCAGTTGCCAGGAAACGATGTGCAGCCAGCAGTAGCTGTGGGGAGATCTTCACTTTAGATTCACTCTCATGTTTAAATGCAGAGAAATCCCTTTTGTTCTTATTACGGGCCACTTTCTTCCGTGTTCGATTGTCAACTGCAAGGACAACAAGATACAAAATTAAGGACTGCGTTTTTTTTTTTGATTATCAGATTTTTTTTATCTTGCAAACTGAAGGTCATGCTCAAACTAAGCAGTAAATAACAGATACAGAGGTTTTATTCATACTTTAAAATTAAATTGCAGTCAACACAACAATAAAGATGAACAACAAAGTCAGATTAAAACTATCAAGTACTTATACTGGGAGATCATCAAAAGGCATGAAGACAATGAATAAGGACATGCCAGTGACAGCCAAGGTGTTCCAAAAACGTTTAAAAAAAAAAACAACAGCAGCCAAGACAAATGTCCTCTAAAAGGGGCCAATGTCAGCACAAAGGTCCAAACTAAGACAAAAATGTATAAACTACACAAGCTAATACTCGGCTGGTTGTACAGTTCTTAATTCATTAAGAATGTACAATGAAAAGACAAGATTATGCACAGCAGAAGTACTGTAAACATCAAAACTCCTCATGTCTAGTTGTTCCTGTCCAGCAATAAAAATTTACTAGTCAGTTATACAAGATCAAAACGGTTTTAGTCAGATATGCAGAGATGGTATATTGATGGTTAAAAAAAAAAACATTTGGACGTGAGCGTCAGTAGGTTTGTGCCCTATGAACCAAGTTACCCAAATTATCCTATAACATTTCAGTAATTATTTATTGCTCTGATCTTTTTAATCATAAAACAGGTAATTACGATAGCAATTGACAAGAAGAATTCATAATTAATTGCAGAATTACAGTGTTTGATGGTTCCTCTAGAGTGCCTCTTTCTCTTGCATGATTTGGCTCAAAAACTATTCAGCCCATCATCATCACATAACATGCTTAAGCTTGTTTGGTATTTATGCGTTTTAGCTCTACACCGTCCTCAAGAAACTGTGACACACACAGACGCACACACCCATCATCACGATATCGATGTTTTCAGTATCAGTGGACCCTAAAACATCAAGATCCGTAGAAAACCGAAGATCAATATTTTTGATGAATCTAAAGCATTCGCTCCCCCATAAAAAAAAGGTTATGGTGTTTGGGGCACAAAGCAAAATATACAGTGAAGGCCATTTACAGTACCTCAATTCAACAATATAATACAATGAATAAAACCAATGTGAAATGCATTGAAGAAGAGGTATAAATATTCAAATATTTCACATAGATCAAGCATTCAAATTCTGCATAGTGATTAATTGTTAAAAAATATAAAAATAAGCAAATATCCGGATTATTTGCAAATTCTCTGCAATACTGTATATGACATACAGTATGTCTTTTTATTTCTTACTGGCATAAAAGGAGAGATTAGAGCATCACAGCTAGTCCTCTTTAGGTCTATGATTGTAGACATTCATGACAAGTGATGGAGTTTTTTTACCACACTGAATTTGAATTTGCTTCACTTCTGCAAAATCATGGAAATTTTCAGGAACTTTGCCACACTCAGCGAAATGCATTGAAATCAATGACAAGGATAGACTGAACTAGTTTTGAGTGGATTAAAATGGTGCACTGCTCTTTTAGGTGCTTCTGAAGACCAGGGAAACTGCCAACTACGCTTGACCAATTACTATGGCCAAAATATAACCTGAGCTAATATAATTAAATATCAGAACAGTTAAATGTCTTACAGACAGAAGAAGACAGGAAGTATGACTTCACTGAGAGTTAGCCCCCCACAAATTTAAATGGCAGGTACTCGTGCATGTTGATAAGTGCAGTTCACTTTTATTTTCCCTGGCACTCCTGCTCGCTTACTGCCGCTACTACCAAATAAGCACAACACTAAAACTTGTGGATTCTTCAGTTATTCCTGTCTGCATCAACTGCAGAGCCCTCTGGGTAGTATTATTAAAGGGATAGGCTTACATATTGCATACAGGTCACATACAAGTTACACAAAATGACATCATCTTTAAGAGACAAACACACAACACATTTCCAGTTTCCTTCTGCAGTTTTCTGCTAATTTTTGGCCCACTATTAGGATGTGCATTGTATTATCTAGGGCTGTCCCATCCCATCCAACATTGGCTGCTACAGTCCTGCAATATCATGTTGACCTTGCAAAGCAACAAGGGATGCTGGGAAAAATAAAGTTAATCTAAGCCAGTGACACACTCTATTTCCTGAAAAATATTTGGCGAACTGGTCACCAGCAAACACAGTATACTCGCTACAAAAAACACTTTGCCAAATTTGGTTGATTAACCCAAATAAAACTCAGATAGATATATGCAAAAAAAAAAAAAAAATGCAGACCGAGTCACCTACTACTACTGCGCTCAGGTAATGTTGAAATATGCTCAGACATATTTTGTTTTCACTGAATTATTTAATTCCCAGGAACTCTGATTTGCTGATATCCCATAGGTGACGCACACATTTGTCATAAATGTGCTTACTGAAAGAGATGAGCTTTTTTTATAGTGACCCTTGTAAGACAAGAAATTTCACATATCAAGCCAACATAATGTAAACGTGAATGTCTACAATTAGGCATTTTTAATGAAGATAAAGATTACATTACTTAAAGAAGGTGGTGCTTCCCAGTCTACCAAGAAGCCACATTCCTTGATTTCTTGCAGGTGTTCTAAAATAGTCAGTCTGCTTGCTGTTTTTTTAATCTCAAAAATCCTGATGTAGGTAGTCATTTCGAAACAGTCATGGATTGTGGCAGAACAGCTTTTCACATTTCACATCAAGATTCTCCATAAACAAATTTGCTTGTGATGGATTTATGTTTCATATCACCTTCCACCCACATGTAGACTGCAACATGTTAAATGCAAAGGCATCTCTTTTTAAAGATGTTCCTACAGATAAGGGTGAGTTTTAAGTTTTTATATTTTTTTATGAAAGCATTGTTGTAATGCTATTGCATAAGATATGGATGATGAGGATGAGGTTAGGAGCATACATCGATACAGTGCATTGCCACACTCACCACACAACAAACCAACTCAGGATCCAGATTAGGACCTGAGTGCAGCCAAGCAACGGGTGATACCGCAGCACCACACAAGTTCAGATGGTATTGAACCAGTGGGAGGTTTTTTATGGTGGCTGGAGTGCCAATTCTGCCACCAACCCCCAAGTTTTTCCCTGCAGGTTGGAGGGCCTACATGCAGGGCTGGATGCAGATTAACGTCATACCCAGGATGGAGCAATTGAAGGTTAAGGGCCTTGCTCAAGGGCTCAACAGAGCAGAGTCCCTTTTGGCATTTACAGATATGGACATAAAACATAAAAAGTGGAAAAATGCAATGCACATACAAAACCAGGGCATCGGACTCATGAAGCTGAAACTTAAAACTTGATAACTTTTACAAAGTAATGGGTTGAAATATGTGTTATTACCTGACCAAACCACTCAAAGCATCCCCTATTCCAAAGACTCCACTCCAGCAAACGTCTTCATGCAGTGACAGTTAAAACAACGTAAACAGTTTTTTCTATGTGCAGTTATTTTGACTAATCAAGTCTGAAGTCTACTGTATGGTCTATCTGCAAACTAGACTACCTCGACTTTTAAATCCTATTGTATCTCTTTATATTGTGTGCTGTTGTTGTCCTTGTATGCTGCATATTTTATCATTTTATATTACTACATTTTCATATTTATCTTTTTGTATTCTGTGTCATCTTTGGATGTTGCATTAATACTACCAAGAGAAATTTCTAGTACGCATAAGTGTACCAGTTCGACAAAGTGAATTCTGATTCTGAAATGAGCTTGAGGAGCTGAATGGTATAATCTACTGTAGTTTGTCAATCCCACTATTTCTTTTTAGGTTTTAAGTATTGTCACACATGTGCGAATGTGGACCAACTTACTGAATCAACTCAGCTATGCGATACCACTCCAGGACAAGAATCAGATTCAAAAACAATGCACTTGCATTTGACAGAACTGAAATTCAACATCTGCATAATGATGTTAATTTGAAAGTTGTCAGCACATAATATAGACATCACTGTATGTGAAAGTGAATTGGGAACACAGTTTAAGTGTTTTGTGACACACACATTTAATTTAGCGAGTCACATTCCCAGGTGAGTATGGGTAATCGCATCATTGTTTCATATATGCATCACTACATCCACACTTGTATTCATATCGACCAGGACCCCCAAATAAAACCTTGCCGCACTGGACAAGCTCCGTTTGTATACTAAAACATGACATGGAGCAGCAAGCTGCTGTTACTGCAGCTGTCATGAACCAGCGGGAGTGAGAACGAGTGCTCGAGATATTGATACACCTTTCACTGATACAGATTCAGAAAAAATGGTGGACTGCAGCAAGGAATTACACAGCAGTGGATCTTACAGCAGCAGTCCTTTAGCATGCTGAAAAGAGAATGCAGCAAATTCAATGCTTGATTTTCTGTTCAAATCATGATGTCCGTACGCAGTGAGTGACTATATGCAACTTTAAAGTCTTCGCTTCATCCAGAGTGTTAATATTCACATATGTCATTAAAGCAAATATAACATAAGTTCTTCTTAAATCCAGTCAGGAATAGCAGCTAACGCTTCAGTAAAGTATTCACACAGGAAATAACAGGGCACCCAAAGTTGGAGCAAAGTTTGAGATTAACTCACAAAAAAAAAAAAAGGGATAAATATAAATTTGGATGGTTTTGCACTGGAGTAGTTTTATGTTATTGGTTTTGCATTGCTTGAACTCAAAGTGCTTCCCCAGGAGACCACTGCATAGAACAATACACTGGCTACAATGGACTGCTCTTTCTTGTACAGTACCACTGTGTTGTCAGACTGCTCCAGTTTGCAGTTCATATGGACTCCCAGGTACTTATAGCTCTGAACCACCTCCTCTTTGCCCCCAGTAGATGATATCTGGTCAGTGGGGCTCCCTTATTTCCACCACCAACTCTTTAGTCTCTTCGATGGTGATCTGCTGGTGGTTCTCCCTGCACCATAAGACAAAGCCCTTTAAACAGACTCCTGTACTTCAACTCGTATCCATTATCAATGCAGCCTCATCTGAGAACATCTGTAGATGGTTTGAGCTGGTATTATGCAGGGGGACAGGACAGTTCCCCAAGGTGCCCCAGTGTTACACACCACCATCTCTGACACACAGCACTGGAGTTGCTGTCTGTTGGTCAGGCATTCCATGATTTTTGGAGTCTGTTGGGACATCAAGATGCATAGCCGTTCACTCTCCCCAAGCAAAGTCTGTGACGCAGGATGTTGTTAAACGCCCTGGGGAAAGAACATGATCCTGACTCTTGTGCCAGCTTAATCCAAATGGGAGCAGGGGACTGTGGAGCAAATACATCAGAACATCCCCGACAAATATATGCGCCTGGTAGGCAAACTACACAGGATCTAGATAGTCTGTAACCTGGGGTCAGAGCTTTTTCACAACCAGCCACTCAAAGGCCTTCATAATGTAAAAAGTAGGAGCAACTGGTCTAAAGTCCATACTGGTGCAGTTTAATCTCTCTATCATATTAAAAAAAGTTTTCTGGTGTGTCCGTATTATTCAGCCTCGACCACTCCCTGCCACACCACTCCTACTGCGCACATTCTCTCTCCATACCACCCCGTGACATTCTCAGTGCTGCTAACTCTCCCCTCAATGCAGTTGGTTATAATGGGAAGGCAGAAAAGCAAATTATTTGTTCAAGAACGTCGAATTTCAGATTGTGATAGAATAATGGCAGCAAGAGCTAATAATGAACGTTGGAACAGAAAACGAGCAAAAAAAAAAAAAAAGCTGCAAATAATAAAAATCAAGAACAAAGAAAATACCAAAAAACATGCAAGCAGAAATGCAAAAAAGCAACGTTTATAGATTATAAGTTAGAAGATAGTAATTTTTAATATTGTTTTTGATGAGGCGTTAATGTAATTTAATTTTTTATTTACTTATTACATTTTATTACATTTAACTTACATTTTATTATTCATTTGTATCTAAAATAGACAGTTGTAATTAAATACTCAAGTAACTGATTCTTATCTACAATAACTAAAGACCAAACCATCATCCTCCCACGACCCACATGCTCTTCTATATACCAACTCTTTAAATACAATTTCTTTCTCTAACCCTCGAGTGGCTCAAGCATGAAATATGCCCACCCCCAGGGGTTGGCAAGTGAAGCGAGCAGGAAGCACAGCCCCCAAGTTTTAAAAAAAAAAAAAAAAAGAAAAGGAAAAGCTAACAGAAACTTTCATTAACACTTGTATATCTGTGCACTGTTTGTCTCATAATAAATAACACTAAACAATCAGCACTTTTCTTTCATGAAAATTCCATATTGTGGAAATACTATATCGTGAAGCAAGAATCATAATACAAATTGTATCGTGGGCTAAGCGTATTGGCTCTTGACTACTCCATGTTTTTGGGCAAACTACCTTAACAGGTCCTAACAGCAGGTACAGTTGTGTTTGAATGTTTGTGAACCCTTTAGAATTTTCTATATTTCTGCATAAATATGACCTACAACATCATCAGATTTTCACTTAAGTCCTAAAAGTAGATAAAGAGAAACCAGTTAAACAAATGAGACAAAAATATTATACTTGGTCATTTATATATTGAGGAAAATGATCGAATATTACATATTTGTGAGTGGCAAAAGTATGTGAACCTCTAGGATTAGCAGTTAGTTTCAAGGTGAGGTGTCAGGTGTTTTCAATCAATGGGATGCCAATCAGGTGTGAGTGGGCACCCTGTGTTATTTAAAGAACAGGATCTATCAAAGCCTGCTCTTCACAACACGTTTGTGGAAGTATATCATGGCACGAACTAAGGAGATTTCTGAGGACCTCAGATAAAGACTTGTTGATGCTCATCAGGCTGGAAAAGGTTACAAAACCATCTCTATAAAGAGTTTGGACTGCACCAATCCACAGTCAGACAGATTGTGTACAAATGAAAGAAATTTATGACCAGGAGTGGTCGACCAACAAAGATCACTCCAAGAGCAAGGTGTGTAATACTCGGCGAGGTCACAAAGGACCCCATGGTAACTTCTAAGCAACTGAAGGCCTCTCTCACACTGGCTAATGTTCATGTTCATGAGTCCACCATCAGGAGAACACTGAACAACAATGGTTGAAAGGAGAAAGCCACTGCTCTCTAAAAAAAAAAAAAAAAATTGTTGCTCATCTGCAGTTTGCTAAAGACCACGTGGACAAACCAGAAGACTATTTGAAGAATGTTTTATGGACTGATGAGACCAAAACAGAACTTTTTGGTTTAATTGAAAAGTGTTATGTTTGGAGAAAGGAAAACACTGCATTCCAGCATAAGAACCTTATCTCATCTGTGAAACATGGTGGTGGTAGTATCGTGGTTTGGGCCTGTTTTGCTGCATCTGGGCCAGGACGGCTTGCCTTCATTGATGGAACAATGAATTCTGAATTATATCAGAGAATTCTAAAGGAAAATGTCAGGACATCCGTCCATGAACTGAATTTTAAGAGAAGGTGCAGCAAGCCAACGATCCTAAGCACACAAGTTGTTCTACCAAAGAATGGTTAAAGAAGAATAAAGTTAATGTTTTGGAATGGTGAAGTCAAAGTCCTGACCTTAATCCAATCGAAATGTTGTGGAAGGACCTGAAGCGAGCAGTTAATGTGAGGAAACCCACCAACATCCCAGGGTTAAAGCTGTTCTGTATGGAGGAATGGGTTAAAAATTCCTCCACGCCGGTTTGCAGGAATGATCAAAAGTTACCGGAAAGGTTTAGTTGCAGTTATTGCTGCAAAGGGGGGAAACAGCAGATACTCAAAGCAAAGGTTCACATACTTTTGCCACTCACAAATATGAAATATTCAATCATTTTCCTTAATAAATAAATGACCAAGTATAATATTTTTGTCTCATTTGTTTAACTGGTTTCTCTTTATCTACTTTTAGGATTTGTGTGAAAATCTGATGATGTTTAAGGTCATATTTATGCAGAAATACAGAAAATTCGAAAGGGTTCACAAACTTTCAAGCACAACTGTAACTAGTATAGAAATGGCCAAGATTTTCAGAAATCATAAAACTACACAAATATTTTATTGTTTATTAGCTCTGTGTGTACTAAATACATACATAATGATCCCCAAAGAGGACAACCCGTTGTGAAAATAGTTTGAACTCTTCTAAGTTGCTAGATCCTAACAATTGCCCAGTAACTTGTGTGGAGTTTGAAGATTCTTCTTGAGCTTCAGTTTACTTTGGTGACTTCCCAAATCCCAAAGATATGCAGATTAGGCTAACCCGTGTCTGAAGATGGTCTGTAAAAAGGCCCAGTTTGAGCATGAGTGTGCTTGACTGGGGCCTATGCTGCACTCATGTCCTATCCTGTGTTAATTCACAAGAGGCACGGAATACTGCTAGTATAATCTCCAGGATCCTGTAACCCTGGAATTCATTAAGCAGTTTAAAAAAATGGATATACAGAATTTATATAGGGACATTTATAATGGACAACTCCAAGTGCACTGAAGGTTAAGTGAAAAAGCAACTCTACATCTCACTTAAGAGAAACAAATCTGTCACCACGACACTCTGCCTGGTTATAATCAAGCTGGAAAGAGCTATGATGCCTGCCAGGCTGAAGAAACCGTCTTTTTGTCAAAGCACTGAAGCAAGACAACTCCTATTGGCAAAACTATATATGAACCACAAAGTATGACTTTACTAAACAAAGAGAAAGGGCCTCTAGCTACTCATACAACATATACCATTAGCAAAAAAATGGCAAATAACCAAGAACAGGTATGAGGATAAATGAAAGTCACATATGCTTTAATGTTAAGCACATCAGTTCACATTACAAAAACTATTCAATGCGAGTCACATATTCCTACAATTGTAGCACCAACATTTGACAATAAGTGAACCAAGCAAATAATCTTCAATTTCAAGTACAGCTCTTCATTCTTACTGATCAATGAGGTGTACAGACTCGGTGGCTTTGGGGGGATTGGGGGGACTCGCAAACTAAAAAACACCAGGGGATCACAAACAGGGCTTGAAGAGGAATTTTTTTTTCCACATACAGAAATGAGAATCTTTCTCTGGTCATTAAGTGTTACTTGTGCTTGAAGCAGTCAAAAATGTTCCTGCCTTTAGAGAGCCACCCATTTTGTGAAAATGATGACTAGTTCTGTCCAGCAATGCTTTGTGTAAAAAGGCTGTGGGTAAAAATTTCAACTATGTAATTTTTTGAGGTCAGTGACTCAAAGTATATCCATTAAGAAGCTGAATGCTCATGGGACGCTGGGAAAGTTTTACTTTGTCACTTCACAGGCTGGAGTACGCATTTCTCTAGATATTCCTCTGTTAATTTAGCACATACCAAAACTACTGCACACATATTTTCTGTATAGCTAGTGTTGATCGAGCCCCCACTGAGCATGCCTGCTAGCTGCTGTTTGTAGACTGCCCCGCTTTGGAGTCAATAAAGTAGCCAAATCTCAGATCACTCTGTGCTGGTGCCTTTGAGCAATCTGTCTGCAGATGGCCCATTGTAAGAAATCCCTTCACAGCCATTGTGTCATTCACCTGAGAGCAAAACTCTGATATGAATGTTTCATCTCAAACGTATTTATTTAAAATCTTTTTTGAAAATGAATTATGCAAGTTGTGCACTACACGTATAATTATGTATCAGGTATTTACATTTTGTGAGGGGACTATGCTATTTTCAAAGTAAATGATTTATTAAAATTTTATACAACCTTCGAATCACAGTACGGATATTAATTTAGCAAAATCTGCCAGAAAATAAACAAAAAACAGTCTAATGCTCTGCTTCACCTCCATTTCTTAAAGTACTTACTTTTTTTTTACCTTCTCTTCTTTTATTGGTGGCAGAATTTAAACTTCTGTAAGGGGCACTTGATTGTTTAGGAGTAGAGGTAAAGACTGACATGCTAATACATTCACTGGCCATTTTATTAGGTACACGAACTGATTGTTAATGCAAATATCTAATCAGCTAATCACATGGCAGTAACCCAGTGCATTTAGGCCTGTAGACATTGTCAAGACAACCTGCTGAAGTTCACACCGAGCATCAGATTTGGGAAGAAGGGTGATTTAAATGACTTTGAATGTGGCATGGTTGTTGGTGCCAGATAGGCTGGTCCGAGTATTTCAGAAACTGCTGGGATTTTCATGCACAACCATCTCCAGGGTTTACAGAAAATGGTAAGAAAAAGGGAAAACATCCAAAGAGCATCGGTTCTCTGGGCAAAAATGCCAGAGGTTAGAGGAGAATAGCCAGACTGGTACGAACTGATAGAAAGGTAACAGTAACTCAAATAACCACTCTTTACAGCTGAGGTATGCAGAAGAGAATTTCTGAACCCAAAACACTTCAAACCATGAAGCAGATGGGCTACAACACCAGGAGTCCACACCAAGCGTCACTCCTGTCAGCTAAGAAGAGGCAACTGAGGCTATAACTCACACAGGCTCATCAAAATTAGACAATAGAAGATTGGAAAAACGTTGCCTGATCTGATGAATCTCAATTTCTGCTGCGACATTCAGATGGTTAGGTCAGAATTTGGCATCAACAACATGAAAGCATGGATCCATCCTGCCTTGTATCAACTGTTTAGTGTGGTGTTGGTGAGTAATAGTGTGGGGGATATTTTCTTGGCATACTTCGGCACCTTAGTACCAAATGAACATTGTTTAAATGCCACAGCCTACCTGAGTATTGTTGCTGACCATGTCCATCACCTTATGACCACAATATAACCATTTTCTGATGACTACTTCCAGCAGGATAACGCACCATGTCACAAAGCTCATATCATCTCAAACTGGTTTCATGAACATGACAATGAGCTCACTGTACTAAATGGCCTCGACAGTCACCAAGGGCCTCATGTATAAAACGGTGCGTACGCACAGAAATGTTGCGTAAGAATGTTTCCACATTCAAATCGTGATGTATAAAACCTAAACTTGCCGTAAAGCCACGCACATTTCCACGGTATCTCATACCCTGTCGTATGCAAGTTCTAAGCTCGATTTTGCAGACTGGCGGCACCCAGCATTAAAGCTGTGCTACTGTTCCTGTGTGGTTACCCTTTATTTTTCAGATCCACATCCCTGACGCAGCTTTATAAATACACTGAAATGAACCACTGTGACAGTAGGGGGCGCTATCGCTCCCTTGAACCCTCAGGTACCACGCAAGACACCAGGCAAAAGTGCTATAATTATTTGTTTTATTATAATAATGTGCAATAAGCACTCTCCACTCCACACTACTCATAAACCAAATACAATACTTCAATAATAATAACAATAACCAATGCTCCAACTCCCAGACGCGTTGCCCTTCTACCACCCAGCTCAGCTCACCGTCTGGGAGCTCCCACAGTCCTTTATACTCCCTGACCCGGAGGTGTTCCTGCCCAACAGTCCACAAGTCCTTATTCCTTCCAGGTCAGGGTAAATAGTCCTTATCTTCACCCCGGAAGCACATGGTTTCTTCCTGTCACAGGATTATGCCGTACTTCCAGGTTATAGAGCATACATGAGTCCATAAGCCTCCCTACACTGACTCCTTGTGGTCCCCAAGGTATCCAGCAGGGCTGGGTATAAAAACTACAGAGTCCATGATGCCCTGCTGGAACTCTGGGCACGTCCATGCTGTTGGGAGAGCTCGTCCTGGTGGCCTGGGGGGTGAGGGCCAGAATATGAAGCCGGCCATCCACCATATCGCATATTGGTTTATTAGTTTAATGCACCTAATTGTAATTAACCAGTAACAATATAATGGTACACGGAATGGTTAAACTATTCCAAATGCCATAACTGCTTTAACATTGTTACTCTCACTGCACCTTTTTTCTTCTTTCAGCTGCTCCCGTTAGGGGTTGCCACAGCGGATCATCTTTTTCAATATTACTCTCACTGCACCACTCGGAGCAGCTGATCGGAAAGAGAATTATCAGTATACAGCATCAAGCACATGCTGCCTCAGCCATGCTTCCTATTTGTACTGCTTCTCACCCGGCAAACGCTTCAAACCTTTCCTGTACGGACCTCGCGGTTAAGAAACAATTTCATCCCAAGAGCTTTAAACGCACTCAATCAGTCCATCAACTGCTCCTTGTAGAACTGTTTGTACTTGTAAGTACAATCACCTCACTGTAAACTTGCACTACAGTTATAATATTAAACAACCTGAGAAACTTTATAAAACGCGTATCTACATATGATGACAATATCATTTTTAAGATGAAATGCAGCAAAATATATTTATTATATTATACAGATAAAACTTTAACTTCACTTAAATAATCTATATTGTTAATAATTAAAGGACACAGTGTTGCTACGCTAGCAAGGATCTGGCGCTCCGCTCACGGATTGTTCCTGCCCCGCACTGTATGCTTCACTGGGACTGGCGTGAAGGATAGAATTAAACATGTACTACGAAGACATTTCAATGTTCCTTAAAAGTTCTGAAGAATCTGTGTTATAAGCTTACAGATGGCTTAACGTCCATTACAGAGCTGATTATGTGGCGATCAGTTACTTGGAGAAAGAAAAGGAAGGACAGGAATTGGAGGTTAGTACGTTTGAAAGAGACAGTACTGCAGGGGCGGCCATAGGCATGTGCAAACTGTGCACCTGCACAGGGCCGCCAAATCCCAGGGGCTGCCACGCCAATATATATTGAATATAAAACAGAAAGAGAAAATAACAACACAGCTAAAAATGCAGCGGGTAATTTCGGCAAAAAAGTTACACGCTTGTTTCATGAGCACGAGGCGGCTATGCAGTGTCTGCAACGGACATGGCCAACCGCCGTGCATAAGATACCATATTGACATTGGTGGGCGAAGGAGTCACAGATACTTTCTCTGCCCAGGGCCACCACGAGCCTAGAGCCACCCCTAAATACTGTTGCAATAAATTATTTCATCGAAGGTCGCACACAATCACTGTGCCACCGTGAATCCCATGTTTAATAACATGCTTTAACTCCTATCATCATGAAAATGATATCACGTATACATCTCAGTATTTGAATTATTCAGAGAGCTGTAATATCATGAATGTAATGGATTCTGTGTCCTGTCGGAGGAAGAGAAAGTCAGTTTAAGAAGCACGTAGTGATTCACACACATAGAGCACATAGAAGAACACATACAAAACAAAGCATTTAACGCGCTACTTTAATTACGATGTGATTTGAGAAACTGGTTAATTAAACAATTTTAAGATGAAGTTTATGATGTTCTACTTTAATGACAAAATAAACTACGTGATTAAAGTGGAAATTTCAAGATTGAAGTTGACATTTCGTGCTTTAGTGTGCCTTTTTTTTCTCTGTACCCTAATAAACTTTCATATGACACTCAGATGGTGGGCTACGACTCGCCTTTTCACGGCAACTTTGATATCTGACAACTTCTTTTTTATTTCGGGCACTGTGCGACTTTGTGGACTTGAGCTTTCGAATTTCTCTTACACACCATATCAGTCGATCAGCTTCCTTTTGTTGTTTATACCACTGTTCAAACCAACATTAGTATGTTTTTCCTTGCCTCCCCTTGGTATTTTCACAGAACACTGAGCTTAAGGGCTTTTTATATTGATTTGCATATTCAAAGAGGTGCAATTCTGGGAGGAATTGGGGCGGGACAGCAGGCATGTGCACGAGCGTTACTTTTCACGCTGACCGGGATTTATGTAGTGGAAGAATGCGGAATTTGGCGAACACACAGATTTATGCATATGAATTTTTCTGTGTGTAAGCACATTTCGGCTTTTGTGTTTACGTCATGTTATAGTGCGAGTTCTGCATACGGCATTATGCATGAGGCCCCAGATCTCAATCCAGCAGAGCACTTTTGGGATGTGGTGGAACAGGAGATTCACATCATGGACATACAGTCAACAAATCTGCAGCAACTGTGTGATGTCAATATTGACCTAAATCCCTGAGGAATGTTTACAGCACCTTTTTGAATCTATGCCACTAAGAATTATGACACTTCTGAAGAAAAAGTAGGGTCCAGCAAGGTGTACCTAATTCTGTAGCCAGTGAGAATAGATAATAAATGCATTATCGCTTCAAAAAGATGTGAACGCTGCAACACTCAGACAATTGACACAAATGCTAGGGCTGTCAGATCAAACATCACCATTTAAAATACAAGTTGAATTTATCAAATTAAAAGGTCTTAATAAAAGGCAAAAGCTGATATTACACTTTCAAATACGGTTGTGTTACCCCAATAATTTGGGCATGTTACTCCAGAAGTGCTATGCAAAGCAGCAGAATTTTATTGATCGGTTTTTACATTTTGGAATGATTAATTTATCATCTTCATTAGTGAAACTTACCACCAGAACCCTTCACAACTTACTGTTTTATTATCACATTACTCTGCACTTTGATCTACAAGTATACTCACTGCAGTTTTACTGAATACTTTTAGGGCAACGAAGAAGCATTCGTTTGCATCTGATTCTGTCCCATTCACTCTTAAGGAGATCCCTGTTGTATAATGCTAAAATCTTCTCTTTAAAGCAAATAGAAAATAACAGCCATAATCATATTATTACAATGCTTTAAAATTCCAGTTTTAAGGAACTTCTTCAGCCAACATGCCTCATTCCACAATTAGTCTTCGTCTTATGCGGCTGCTGGCTTGACACAAAATACCTACAAATAATGAAGTGTAAATAAAAATATTCAGGCCACCTTTATTAAAAACTGCTCTATCTGTAAAGGAAAAATAAAGTAGACAGATTGAGCGGACCCTGACTTGATACTGTGACAATTCAATTTTTCTGGGCAAGCCCACAGGTGCAGACTGGCTTTTTAATTTGAATGCCGCAATGTAAACGGGACTGTGCCTGTGACCAATGGGCATATCCTCTTTAATAAAACCCCTGTGTGCATCCAGGTGTCCGTGTGTGTGTGTGTCTTCTGGTGAAGTGCGCATGCGTGGGGCCACACGGCACGTGTTCAGTCTCTTCCTGTGCAGAGAGAGAGAGAGAGAGAGAGAGAGAGAGAGAGAGAGAGAGAGAGAGAGAGAGAGAGAGAGAGAGAGAGAGAGAGAGAGAGACACACACTCAGGCGCGCGTGAGACAGACAGACACACACACATAGAGGCGTGCCCGAGACAGACACACACACACACACACACGCGCGAGACAGACAGACACACACACACACAGAGGCGCGCGAGATAGACACACACACACACACACACACACACACGAGAGACAGACAGACAGACACACACACAGGCAGGCCCGCGAGAGAGAGAGAGAGAGACACACACACACACACACACACACACACCACACCACACCACACCACACAGGCGCGCGCGTGTATTGTTGCAATGTTACTTTCTTGGTTGTTTATTAAAATTACAGATTTTTCAAATGTTAATTTTTTTCCCTATGCTTAAAACTCATTAAAAAAATGAGCAAGCGGGTCGTAACGCTGTAGCGTGAACTCTTGCAGTGTTATTTTTCTCTGTTGTTCAAGGTTTTCTTAGTGTTATTCAATGTTTTTACATTTAGTTTACTATTACGATGTGCATTCAATGGTATAATTAACTATATATGTGTGCTTAAAAACTTATATAGACTATACTATATACTAATATATTTATTTACATACAGTTCATGTGGTCTGGAACGGATTAATTGTATTTACATACAATCCTATGGGGGAAATTATGACCAGAGTTTTGGAACGATTTATGGTTGTGAACCGAGGTTTCACTGTATTACTGTCAGACAAAATTACAGGCATTTTACGGAAATACAAACCAGTATTACTGAGAGAGAAAATTAAAGGCACACAATACAGTGACGCATATTACAGCCACATACAAGGTCCCATGCCATTTAATATAGACTGTTCCTATTAATGTTTATGCACTACTGTTCTAGCGCCCGTTATTATAATGGGCTTAATGTCTAGTCTAAAATAATAAAACAAGCCCACCTTCAACCTGCCCGCTTCTTGTATGCTTTTTTTTCCCCCCCTTAGGTCACCATTTTCAACCTGCCTCTGTCTTATTAACTGACCCGTACTCCTCCTCATCTAAAACTGCTCTGCTTGTGCCAGATTGGCAGCAAGACACGTCACAATAGGTTTTTGCACCACAGGACTACAGCTAAGTCTTGAAAGACGGACCCATGCAACAGTATCATGAGCACTTTATGATTTACCAAAGCATTAGTTAAAAAAAAAATTTTTTTAAATATTACAAATAATGTAGCAAACAGTGGTGTCAGCACATGTGGCTAGTAAGGTTTTCAGTTCCTTTCTGTGGCTGCTTTAATGGCTTGCTGTCCTGAGAAGGATTTGTGCATCTAGTCATCAGTACTAAACTGAAATAAAGACGGCGGTGCAGATGCTCAGGATTTTGATGGGTCTTACATTTATTTAAATAACAGATGCTCAAGTACTGCTAGGATTATCTCTCTCTCTCTCTCCTTTTTTTTTTTTTTGTGCTGTTGTTGTTTGTCTTTACTGTGGCTGCCATGGCAAATATTGCATAATAATAAAAGCTATCCTAAGTCTGAATATATTTGAATATTTACCTGTTTTTAATTTAAATATTCAATTTTTTTTTTTTGGCTAATTTGACAGACCTAACAAGTACATCTTAAAACACACCACTTCTCAAAATATCTCAGGACTGCCTAGGATTTCTGCATGCCTGCTGTCCTCCTGACCTGGCAGTGTCTCTGTTCACCATTAAGCACCTGTGGATTTGTTAGATTGCTAGTTTTTATCTAGCAGTGGGTCTGTGTAGTGTTAAACGTCTTGTGTTCTACTTTTAATTTCTTTCAACTTTGTACTGTGCTGCTAAACATTTCAATGCCTTTTATGTATGTTAACTATAAGTGTAAGTGCCAATCTTAGAAAGTTAATGTTACAATTCACAAGTGTTTGTTTACTTTAAATACAATGTAGGTAGTTTAATGATAGCTACAGTGCATCCAGAAAGTATTCACAGAACATCACTTTTTCCACATTTTGTTATGTTACAGCCTTATTCCAAAATGGATTAAATTCATTACACCCCATAATGACAACATTAAAAAAGTTTACTTGAGGTTTTTGCAGATTTACTAAAAAATAAAAAAAAATTGAGAAAGCACATGTACATAAATATTCACAGCCTTTGCCATGAAACTCAAAATTGAGCTCAGGTGCATCCTGTTTCCCCTGATCATCCTTGAGATGTTTATACAGCTTAATTGGAGTCCACCTGTGGTAAATTCAGTTGAATGGACATGATTTGGAAAAGCACACACCTGTCTATATAAGGTCCCACAGTTGACAGTTCATGTCAGAGCACAAACCAAGCATGAAGTCAAAGGAATTGTCTGTAGACCTCAGAGACTGGATTGTCTCGAGGCACAAATCTGGGGAATGTTACAGAAAGATTTCTGCTTCTTTGAAGGTCCCAATGAGCACAGTGGCCTCCATCATACGTAAGCGGAAGAAGTTCGAAACCACCAGGACTCCTCGTAAAGCTGGCCAGCCATCTAAACTGAGTGATCGGGGGAGAAATGCCTTTGTCAGGAAGGTGACCAAGAACCCGATGGTCACTCTGTCAGACCTCCAGAGGTCCTCTGTGGAGAGAGGAGATCCTTCCAGAAGGACAACCATCTCTGCAGCAATCCACCAATCAGGCCTTTAGGGTAGAATGGCCAGATGGAAGCCACTCCTTAGTAAAAGGCACATGGCAGCCCGCCTGAAGTTTGCCAAAAGGCACCTGAAGGACTCTCGGACCATGAAAAACAAAATTCTCTGGTCTGATGAGACAAAGATTGAACTCTTTAGTGTGAATGCCAGCCGTCACGTTTGGAGGAAACCAGACACCGCTCATCACCAGACCAAAACCAGCCCTACAGTGAAGCATGGTGGTGGCAGCATCATGCTGTGGGGATGTTTTTCAGTGGCAGGAACTGGGAGCCTAGTCAGGATAAATGGAAAGATGACTGCAGCAATGTACAGAGACATCCTGGATGAAAACCTGCTCCAGAGCGCTCTTGACCTCAGACTGGGGCGACGGTTCATCTTTTAGCAGGACAACGACCCTAAGCACACAGCCAAGATATCAAAGGAGTGGCTTCAGGACAACTCTGTGAATGTCCTTGAGTGGCCCAGCCAGAGCCCAGACTTGAATCCGATTGAACGTCTCTGGAGAGATCTTAAAATGGCTGTGCACCGACGCTTCCCATTCAACCTGATGGCGCTTGAGAGGTGCTGCAAAAAGGAATGGGCGAAACTGGCCAAGGATAGGTGTGCCAAGCTTGTGGCATCATATTCAAAAAGACTTGAGGCTGCAATTGCTGCCAAAAGTTTTTTTATTTTTAATAAATTTGCAAAAACCTCAAGTAAACTTTTTTCATGTTGTCATAATGGGGTGTTGTGTGTAGAATTCTGAGGAAAAAAATTAATTTAATCCATTTTGGAATAAAGCTGTAACATAACAAAATGTGGAAAAAGTGATGCGTTGTGAATGCTTTCCGGATGCACTCTGCAGAAGCATAAAGAGAAAGTGATCTCCATGCTAGACATTTACTTGCAAGATGCATTTACAAATGGAGAGCAGAAATGGCAAATACTTAAAACAAAGAAACAGATTGTTTTGTTTGGAGTTTTGGACTATTGATGAGGGGGAATCGTTATTGACAGTAACACACATGTTTAGGCGAGAACACAGATTGGGAGTCACCTCAATGTCATTTTACAGCACTACAAGGAACTCTATCACACATCAAATCAAAACATGATTAAGTCTGTGTTTTCAAAGCTTTATGTTTTCACCTATCCACACTAAAATGCTGGAGAAAGTTTTCAAAAGTCACCATTTTCAGGAGTTAAAAATGCCAGGGCATTGTGGACCTAAGGCAAAAACAGAAACCAATGCCTGCATTTTTAAACAAGTATACAGTAATGTGGGCATAGTTCACCTGTCAAACATCTACAGACACTCCCAATGCACAACTATAAAAAAATGGACAGTAACGTTACATATTGTAACTTTGGGTAGCACTCATAGAGAAGTAGCTGTCAAGAACAAACATGGGTTAAGTAATGCCTGCATTTTACCACTTGCATGCTATTTTGTTAGATATTCTATCTACCAATGCACACAACAGGTAAAGAAAGACACATAGCACAAAGTGCACATTTCTCATTTTTCCCTTCAGTTACATCAGTTAGTGGGCATGGAGTATCCAAAACTCACATCTGCATTAAATAATCAGCCACCAAGAACTGTCCTCACTGAACTCTGCAGTTTAGAAATGATAGTGACAGGAAATGGCTAGCTAATCCATCAACATGGGGCTCATCAAAATAGTTTGCACTTGAAAAGAAAGCTGCTCTCTCTCAGAGGACAAGGTCTGCCCCTTTCCATTAATGACAACAGAAGCTTTGCAACTAAAAACACAAAGAGGCTCTTCCTTAAAGTGATATCCTAATATAAGAAGGCAATCTAAAAATTCCTGCAGTCTTACAAAGTAATGTCCAGATTAATACAAGTCTCATTAGAGACATTTTAAATGTAATATTCAACTTGAAATATTCCATATTGGAAAAACTTCAAAATATGGATATGAAAATGAGAAAATTTGACAAAAACTTTACACACAGGTCACCAGCTATCAAAATACTCAAAAACCCATGAGTCACCCATGAGTAACCATTCAATTTAAAGGCCTTCAAGAAAGGGCAAAATTATATTTTTCTACCTCTGACCAAGCTAAAGTTTTCAATTTACACAATTATACAGTTAATGGTATACTAATTACAATATACTGTACATATATCATAAAAATGTTTTAAATTAGTATTCGCTGTTTGCCACCTACAGTGTTCAGCACATTTCTGGGCTTTTGTCATCCACAGAACAGGATATAAGCAGCCAGAGATCAAAGCGATAGCATGTACAGGGTTCTAGTGAGATAAGCTGTCCTTCCACAGCATGAGAGGAAAAATGGCCACTAACACCTTATTCCCTTTACCTTGTAGACTGGAAGACAAGCCCTCAGATGGACAACCCAAAGCTCCCATCCCTTCCGGTCAGGGGGATGTTTAAACAACAATGACTGTTCATTTGGGAACCTCCTTCCAAAGAATACGAAGCTCCAAGGAAAAGACTGAGAGTCACGGAGCTGCCCTGGACTGGAAATGTCTATTATTTTTCCAGCTTCATTAAAAGTGTACCAGATTGGTTCCCAATCCTTTACACTCTCTTTTGATTCTCCTCTATACAGAAGACCAGTCATTCATACTAAGCAAAAGCATAGAAATGAGGGCTACTTAGGTAAGGATCTTTGATAGAACAGTATCCAAAATGAAAAAGGAAGTGCAAATAAAAAAGGAACACATGAACACTCACTGTAAAGGTCAGATTCATCAAGGATCTCCGACTTTATGATCTCCTCAATGACATCTTCCAGTGTGACCAACCCCAGCACCTCATAAAAAGGGTCACCTTCTCCTTCATTGTTCACCTTCTGCACAATTGCCAGATGAGATTTACCTGAAAACAGATACAAACAGTTATACACACCACTTAATATAGCAGTTCACCTAGTACCCCTTCCTGTTTCTTTTGCAGAAAGGGTCCGCCAGTCTATGATCCTAAAAGGAAATGTGAATGATGGGGCCACAAATTGATGCACTTAACTGTTAGAGCAGCACATCAAGTTCATAAACCTCTGATTCAGACAGCAAGACTAAGTGTCCGGTTCCAGTGGACAGGAACAATCTGACACTCACCTGGCTCCCAGAGGGCAAAGATTAAGCTCCGAGGCACTGAGCTGATCGGATCAGCCTTGTTCTCAGCCCATCACCTCTGCCAGGGCCAAGGTCGTCAGAAGATTATGCTCAGATCAGCTTTGGTACAAAAACGAAAAAAATATCCTACAGGGAAGAGTGCAGCAGAAAAGGAGGAGAGACCCTCTAGCACCCCAACTGCATCCTTACTTAAAGTTTCTCCACTGAAAGTGTTCAAAAATGTCAAGTCTGCATCTACTTGTCTATGCGTATGCAGAAAGGCAATGTGTAAACTATGGATGAAATCAGAGACCTTCCCAGGGGAAAAAGAAAATGCTTGGCTGTATAGTTTGTTGATTTCTGACTGCTTACTAAGTAGTGTAGTAGGCAGGAATCAGGTAAAATGCAGAATGCAGAGAACGGGACGAGCTCCTGGAGACGCAATGTCGTTTACATTTCAAAAATGTGGCTGAAGGACAGAAAAAGCAATAAAACTGAAGGACAAACTGCAATATTAGACAAAAAAAGCCTCTTTAGTGATGGTGTACACATAACTCAGCTGCTTGCCAATATACATCCCCACATGCAGTGCTAATCCACTGCATTTTATTCCAAGTAGCAGATGGCACTTTAACATCTCAGCAGGTCACAGAGTTACAGGGGGTGTAGGAAGAAGGGACAGGAAATAATTCCAAACTCTACACTGCTGTGGCAGCATAGTACAGTATAATGATTCTTAGGCTGGCCTGAACATAAGCTGCAGACTCCAGACTAGGCCTCTTCAGTCACTACCAGCCGGACCACACACTGTGGGCAGCAGACATGCAAACACCACACTCTCTTATTCTCCATTCACAGACACTAACCCTTCAACCTCAGAGTCACAAATGCCAAAACTCCCCGATATGGGCACCCCAGGACACAAAGAACATCCTCACTCCAAATCCCCATTCTACAATACCAGGAATCCACACTCTGAACCCAAATGTTATAAACCTTAAATCCAACCTCACGAAGACTTTATACTTTTAGCTCTCTACAAGCCAATGCCCACAGTAGAAAAACTGTAGAAGCCCCTGACTTCACACTCAACCTCAAAATCAGCAGCTCACCAAAATTTCCCACATGATTTACACTATGACCACACCACTATGACAGCCTTAATTGGAAACATCAGGACCACACATTCTGGACAGCAGATTTTCAAACCCACGCCATTTAAAGTCACAAATGCAAACACTACGCCAAGCTAGTTGCCAGCAACAGGAACCCACACTCTTTGCTCCTCCATTATAAAACACATTGTGTTCACCAGATATCCATCGTCACTGATGTTGCGACATACACTTTACGGCCACCAACTTCTAACTTCAGAAACCTAAACTCTTAGCAACATGCATCTTTATGTCCAAAATATATGCAATAAGCCCAAACCAGAGTTCCACCAAAAGCTATATAAATGTCTATTCCTAAACTAGCAAACATATATACCCGTATCTCACAAAAGTGAGTGCCCTCACTGAGCTGCACTCCGCTTTGGGAGCAGCAGACACTAACACAGCCTGTTGTCACAAATCTGAACCAATGCCCTCACCTCTCCAACTAATTTAGTCACCAATACCGAACACCCACTCGATCCTCTACAGTGATCTCAGACAGCACTCAACGCAATGAAAAGCCGAGGATAAAACATGTAGTTTCAGTTTCTGCAGTTGCATTCACTAAGACACCACACCTGGTTCAGGCCAGAACCTTGCAATCTGAGCACTAAAACACACCTGTATGACTAATTGTTGACATCAGGACTTCACACTCAACGTTTCTGCAATCAGAGAAGGACCCTCTAATTGCATATCACCACAGTCTCATATTTTTAGCTCTCAAATCACGGACTGCAGGAACCAATGGGTCCCCTCATTTACAGAGAGGAGGTAATCCCCTCCGACCCACCTGTACAAGGTACGACTAGAAATGTGCACTTCAATTACATTCAGACCTCTGATGTTCCAACTAACGTTTTATAAGTCAGTGGGTAACTGATGTTCTATGCTATTTGAAACAGGAAACGATTCTTGCTTAGTGGATCTGTTCAAAACTTTTTAAAAATATGGCAAGGTATAATTCATGCAATTTAAGGATAACCATTTATATTGTTAGGGGGGAGGATATTTTCCCTTCTTTTCTTTCTAAATATTTTCACCCATGCTCTTGGCTCTCCTCTCTTTCTCTCAGCTAGGAGCAGAATTCATAATTCTTAGGTTTTCTACATTTTTGTTTCTGTTTTCTTTTCTTTTAACTTTATTTTTTAATACTTTTCTTATTATTTTTCCCTAGTTTGACTACAGAGACATATGTTGCATAGATTCAACTTGATGGTATGCAATTTTATTTTCTTCAAATAAAATAAAGACCTCTGATGTAGCCTGCAAATATTTTCAGACACCCTATCACTATCACTGACATTATAGTGCACAGAAAAAAAAAAACTGTAATAAAGTACATATTTACAAACTGCTGGGAGGGCGAAGAGCTATGAAGAATCAAGCAGGAAGAACATCTAAATTATTGTTCTTCAGTGAAAGTTAACTTCTGTCCAGCAGATGCCAAGATGGGTGTGTGTGTAATACTGATCTTTATAAGGAAAGCTAAGGTAAGATTTTTCTATCAATGCCATAACTGACTTGTTAACATCGATAAATAAACAAGTTAGAATATAGCATAATGGCAAGATGCACTCAGGGACTAATATGTTTTTACACCACAGACCTTCTCATTGCAACTCATCTTCCCAACACACTTTTCTGGATGAGGGTTGCAGTATACACCTAGTTCATTTGCAGCATTTGTTTTTTTGAACTATGGAGCAATTCCCCTCATGATCCTGTTTGTTAAGATAGATGTGAACACAGCACAATGATGCTTAACTAAACAACTGGAATCTAACCCTTTGAAAATGGTAGTCCTGGCACAGTGTCAAGCGAACTCCAGAGTGGTTCACATGCACAATTATAAGAAAATGTATAATAGATTATTATTGCCTTTGACATTATAATTGCAATTATTAATTTCAATTAACAGTACAATGAAATAGACACCTTGTAATCTGTTTATACATTGTATATAATGGAACCCCCTCCCCCCTTGCAAGGAGCCATTTAAAAATTGTTAATGTGAAATTATTAAATGTTGGATTAGTTGAAAAATTTTAAATGCAGTGCTTAACAATGTTTCTTTTTTCATTTTTTTTTTTTTTTTTTTTTTTTAAAACACACTTTTCTGAATAAGGGTCGCACTATATACCAAATTAATTTGGAGCATTTTTTTTATTTATTATTATTTTTTTTTAAACTATGGAGTAATTCCCTTCATGATCTGGTTTGATAAGATAGGTGTGAACACAGCACAATGGTGTGGAACTAAACAACCAGACTCTGACCCTTTGAAAACGGTAGTCTTGGCACAGTATCAAGGGTACCCTGGAGTGGTTCATAAACGCAATTATAACAAAATTTTTAATTGATTATTATTGCCTTTCTTTGTATATAATACGTTACCATGGCTGGCTGTTTGTCTGTCCAGGAATTTAAATCACCTGTAGCTCGCAAACCGTATGACCTATTGACCTGAAATGTGGTACATATATACTACGCGACGTCTACTATTCGGTTTCAGGGTGATGATTGACCTCTAAAGTTATTCCTATTTTTATTTTTATTTTATTTTATTGTAGGATCAACTCTCGGCAGCAGCCAGAAGGGCGGCCATGCGGGGCACGCATAAGGGCACCGTTTTCATCCCTACCACCTTTGCCGTCACCTCCCCTACCTCTTCATATCTTAAATCATTCTTGAGGCAGATTGAAGACTTAAGTGCCAGCTTAAGTGAAAAATTAAGGAAAACGTACTAAGTAGTTGTAACACAAACACTGACTTAATCAGTTTGAACGCAAAAAGATGCAGACGAAAGAAGATAAGAGCTGTTCAGGAAGCAGCAAACGCATTAACCTCTGAGCAAATGAATGCTAAACATACAAAGAAAGAGTTTGAAAACTAGAAATGCTCAAGTCAAGTGCATTCACTGCACATTATTGCGCAGTGCGCCATTACTTGGTAACATTATAACTGCGATTATTCATTTCAATTAACAGTACAATGAAATTCACACTTTATCTTGCAAACCTACATATACAGTACTGTATTCTGTTTATACAGTATCTTACAAAAGTGAGTACACCCCTCGTATTTCTGTAAATATTTTATTATATCTTTTCATGGGACAACACTGAAGATATGACACTTTGATACAATGTAAAGTAGTCCATGTACAGCTTGTATAACATTGTAAATTTGCTGTCCCCTCAAAATAACTCAACACACAGCCATTAATGTCTAAACCGCTGGCAACAAAACTGAGTACACCCCTAAATGAAGAACATCCAAACTGTGCCCAATTAGCCATTTTCCCTCCCTGGTGTCATGTTACTCATTACTGTTACAAAGTCACAGGTGTGAAAGGGGAGCAGGTTTGTTAAATTTGGTGTTATCGCTCTCACACTTCCTCATACTGGTCACTGGAACTTCAACATGGCACCTCATGGAAAAGAACTCTCGGAGGATCTGAAAAAAAAAGAATTACTGCTCTACATAATGATGGCCTAGGCTATAAGAAGATTGCCATCACCCTGAAACTGAGCTGCAGCACGGTGGCCAAGACCATACAGCGGTCTAACAGGGCAGATTCCACTCAGAACAGGCCTCGCTATGGTTGACCCAAGAAGTTCAGTGCAGATGCTCAGCGTCATATCCAGAGGTTGTCTTTTGAAAATAGACGTATGAGTGCTGCCAGCATTGCTGCAAAGGTTGAAGGTTTAGGGGGTCAGCCTGTCAGTGTTCAGAGTATACGCCACACACTGCATCAAATTGGTCTGCATGGCTGTCATCCCTTAAGGAATCCTCTTCTAAAGATGATGCACAAGAAAGCCCGCAAACAGTTTGCTGAAGACAAGCAGACTAAGGACATGGATTACTGGAACCATGTCCTGTGGTCTGATGAGACCAAGATAAACTTACTTGATTCCGATGGTGTCAAGCGTGTGTGGCGGCAACCAAGTGAGGAGTACAAAGACAAATGTGTCTTGCCTACAGTCAAGCATGGTGGTGGGAGTGTCATGGTTTGGGGTTGCATGAGTGCTGCCGGCACTGGGGAGTTACAGTTCATTGAGGGAACCATGAATGCCAACATGTACTGTGACATACTGAAACAGAGCGTGATCCCCTCCCTTCAGAAACTGGGCCGCAGGGCAGAACTCCAACATGATAAACGACCACAAACACACCTCCAAGACGACCTCTACCTTGCTAAAGAAACTGAAGGTAAAGGTGCTGGACTGGCCAAGCATGTCTCCAGACCTAAACCCTATTGAGCATCTGTGAGGCATCCTCAAACAGAGACTTTGCACTCCTCCATCTTCCAACATCCATCAGCTCCGTGATGTCGTCATGGAGCAGTGGAAGAGGATTCCAAGAGAGTTAAGGCAGTGCTGGAAAATAATGATGGCCACACAAAATATTGACACTATGGGCACAATTTGGACATTTTTCACGTAGGGGTGTACTCACTGTTGCCAGCAGTTTAGACATTAATGGCTGTGTGTTGAGTTATTTTGAGGGGACAGCACTGTTGCACAAGCTGTACACTGACCACTTTGATACAATGTAAAGTGTCATATCTTCAGTGTCGTCCCATGAAAAGATATAATAAAATATTTACAAAAATGTGTGGGGTGTACTCACTTTTGTGAGATACTGTACATTGCATAGTTAAATGCCCCCATTTGCAAGGAGCCACTTAAAAATTGTTAATATGAAATTATTAAATGTTGGATTAGTTGAAAAATTAATTTTAAATGCAGTGCTTAACAAAGTTTTTTTATTTTTTACAGTAAAGAATATAGCACACTTAATATAAAATGTGTGTCATTTTTTAATACAGTAAATTACTGAAATACAAATATTGCCAAAATAAAATTTAATACATATTCTTTGGGTTTTTTTTTTCCCCCAAAATAAATATTACTTCTGAAAAACTAGCCATTACCACCACTCGCCATTGAAAATGTATGAAAATGTTAAACATGGAAATGTAAAATTGAGGTTCAGGTGTATTACATAAAGAAATGTTACATGTGTAAAATCAAAGCAGATAATCCAATCTTAAATGGCAGTAAAGTAAGATTAAGACTATAATGTAAATACAGTATTATCTGATAGTTTTGTTGTACATGTAAACTCCTTAAAAAGGTAATGTGACTGTATTGCAAACTCAAGAAGTATTTAGATATTAGGACATTGTTAAACGCTGCTACCCGACTCAGTCCTTGAGCAGTAGTGTCCCCATTCTTGTGGGAAGCATTGTAATGAGAGGTGCACTCATTTAAAGATGCGGCGTTGCTTTCCAGCATATCTTTATCATTAGTGTCATGAATCGTTATGTTCAGGCATTCTTCCATAATTGTACTCAACCACAAATCGGTCATAGTTGCGTGAAGTGCTACTTGTCTCAGATCTGTTACGATTTTTGTCCAATACTTAGAATAAACTAAAAGCAACACAACTTCAGATGAATAACTGCAGGAGTGGATGACTTCTCTTACCCTGAGTGTTGATCATTTTTTAAAACCTTCGTTATGCACAGTTTTAATCAGAGATTTGCCTTTTCGTAAATGAAGCAGTATGACCCATTTCAAAAGTCTGCTGGATACAGATATGCGTCGGAGCAGAAACAGGTAATGGCAAACTGTGTCATGGGCCTAACATTACTGGAGCTTGGTACTGTTTGTATTGCTTTTATGAACTGTTCATACTGGACGATGTAGTGAATTTTAAAAGGCTGTATAAATGCTTGTGAAGTACATTTTTGAAAACAAAATTAAATTCTCTTCATTTTGGTACCTAAACATTTAGGTTCAACATTACTTATACTGGTGCTCTGGTTTCCTCCCACAGTCCAAAGACATGAAGGTTAGGTGTATTGGCGATCCTAAATTGTCCCTAGTGTGTGCTTGGTGTGTGGGGGTGTGTGTGCGCTCTGCGGTGGGCTGGCACCCTGCCTGGGGTTTGTTTCCTGCCTTGTGCCCTGTGTTGGCTGGGATTGGCTCCAACAGACCCCCGTGACCCTGTAGTTAGGATATAGCAGATTGGATAATGGGTGGATGGATGGATTACTTATACTGCTTAATTTTTCTGGAAGCTGCTGCAAACAGAAAGGAAATATGTGCACACTTTTTAAAAGATATTATTTGGAATCAAAAAAATGTGTTCAGCATTTAGCATGTAGCAAGTCTTAAGATGAGAGTTCTACTTAATCGCCAGCACACTCGCACTTAGTGATTATGTTTGTGCTTCATTATAACACTTATTTGCTATTTAGAGCGGTTTATAGCTTGGTAAGCTCAATTACGAGAGATTGGAAGACTAATGCAGTAATTGTCACTTTCCGCGATTAGTATATCTAGGCAGTCGTAACTGTAATAAACAATTAATTGTGCAGCCCTAGTTAGTTTATGGATTGAATTTGTATGTGCAGTGAATGCCACTGCATCCAATAATTAGGCAATCTCTGGATAAAACTATATGCACACATAGACTCTTAAAAACAAAAAGGTACCAGAGTGGTCCTTCAGAACAATGCCATTGGAAAACCATTATTGGCTCCCAAAAGACCCATGCATGAGATGGTTCCAGAAAGAAGGCCCATTCAGATCCATAACCGGCTTTACAAATAATTATAAATAGATGATAACAGATTTGTAAAATACCATTGGGTCCTGATTTTAAAAGGATTCTTCCTACATACATATATAACACATGCTAAATTCTGGTTTTCTTAATCTGTTTCGTTCTGCTAGGTAGGCTACGATACATTAAAAATGTAAGTTTTGTTCTACATATTAGGAACTTTTTCAAAGCACAAAAATACATTATATGCAAAGAACTCTTCTCAGAATTAAAGGGTCCTTTCTAGTCTTGACAAGCACATTTTAAATCTCCCTGGTTCCAATTTCTTTTTCTACCTTCAACTCCGATCAATGTTGGATTTCCCCGACAACCCCACTACCAAATCATTCACTATTCTTTCTCTCCCAAAAACAACCTGCCTCTACCCTCTGTTGTTCACTTTGCAAAGCATCTTATAAATCTCTGCCCTTGATTTCTTTTTGGTCGAGAGACAATTCTCTCCCTTCGCCCCTTTCATGGAACACTATTCTCTCCAATGTAAGGTGTAGCTCTGGAAACCCAAACTACCAGCACAACCAGTTCAAAATTCTACACCGACTCGATCCAACTCTCCACAAGTGGTTTCTGATGGGCCTCACTGCTGATCCACTCTGTCAATTATGTTCCCTTGGTTTACCTGGCACCTTTCTACACATGTTCTGGCACTCTCCTCTGTTACATCAAAGTTTTCTTCTTTTAGACTTCTAGGCTTCCGCTCAAACACTCTAAATGCCAAGATATTCTGTGTGGGTACCCTGGCAGCTAAACTAATTACTGCTTCCCGCTGGAAGACACCTGAAAATGTCACTACCAACAACTGGCAGTCCACTTTCTACAATTTAATACATCTGAAGCTGACTGCAACATGGATTAATGATGCTTCCAGTAATGTAATTGAGTCCTGGTCTGATGTGGCTCAACTGTGTAAATGTCCGTTTGTAACTGCTTCATTTTTTTTTTTTCAGGCCTTTGGGTTACTTTGTATGCCATGCCCGTTTATTGATATATTCTGTTAATTAAGTCTTTACTTAATTAAAAAGTTGATCACAAAAAATAAAAAATGTTTATGTGCCCAGCCATGGCTCAATGAGGAACCACACAACCCAGTAAAAAACCACAAAGTGCCATTAAAGAACTAGTAATTGTCAAGGGTGGTACAATGAATACAAATACAACACAATTGATATAAAACAACTCACAAACGTACTAGTCAATGGAAGTAAGTCCTGCACCTGATTTAGGCTCAGGGCCTCTAGCTCTTTCATGTCCTGATAATAATAAATTGTCTTGTGATCAGATTGATCAAACCACATACAGGAGGTGGCAAAAAATGAATAGCAGCACCCTGTGCCATTACCACTCATACTAAACCCCCGAACCAGGTGGGGGAACCTGTCAATGCAATCATTCCTCAAGCTCGATATACGGACACTGGAGGCACGTTAGCTTTGACGCCAAGTAGTAAATGTTAATCAAACGTTCCAAAATTAACTTTACTAACAGATATTTGCAGGAGTAAAGAGAGTAGACGTGTGTTGAGATGAACTAAACAGAGGTTATGTTCATTATGGTGCACTACTGGAGAATAAATCTCTCTATTATAAAAAAAAAATCCCGTGGGAGGGAATGACTAGGAGACGATATGTGATCTTCACGTTAAGATCACGGAAGACAAATAAAAGACCCGCGAGACGAAAGAAAATGGCCACAGAGCATCTCGCGGGAATATAGAACATGAGATTCTTGCAAGACATACCCTACTTACAAGCAATATCAGAGCACGGACATCCAAAAAAAAAAATGAGTAGTGTAAAGGCACGCAGCACACACAAGTACAGGGGTCTCAGTGTATATAAAGCGTATAAAGGACAATACGTTATAAATGAAACGTCGAAGACAAAAAGATCACATTTGTGCAAACAAAAGGAAATTAATCATCAGGACCAGGTGTAATTGGGGGAAAAAATAGCAGGACAAAGCGAGGTCAGAAATAAAAGGCAAAGAGCAGAAAACAAAGTCTTTTCGCATTCGCATCACTCAATGCGAAAAACGTAGATTTACACAATAATGGACCATACGCTATGAGAATCTGTGGTTCCGCAACAGTTAAAGCAACGACAAGTTTAATTTCAAAGAAAACACAATTCGGTCAGGTGTATATTTATGATCATGGAGAAGCGATCACAAAGCGAGCAACAGAGACACGAATGGCAAAAAGGACAGTGGCTGTATAGGCCTTAAAATGACCGAAGGGCAGCACGACAGCAACTTCCCCTCCCCCCCTTCACAACGCGAGCAGCGTTATATGTCCTGCAAGAAAGAGATTTAAGTACGTCAGGGGCCGAAAATAAAATAAAGGACAATTATTGTTTTTACAATATCACGCAAGACAAGGCAGTTAGCCATCATTTAAAACAAGTCCACAGACATCTAACTTAGCAGTTGTTGGATTGCTTTTGGCAGACAAGCATCATGTGCTCCCAGCTCTTAAAACAACAACATGCGACAAGCAGAACAGGCAGCTCACCAGCAGCAGATGATCCGACAGCATATCCTTACCGTGCATTCAGCCACCCTCTCCTTCACAACGCGAGCAGCATTATACGTCTGGCAAGAAAGAGATGTATGAAAATAATGCATATGTAACAATTCCCATGAAAATAACAATCGCTTTAAATTGTATATCCGGTAAACCAAACACGGGGGTGGGCTAGCGAAACAAGCAGGGGGCAGAGGCCCTTAGTACCAAAAAAAAAAAAATGTATCACACAGTGAATAAAACTCATGGTGACTTCTCCCAGGGAGAAATTCTTTCTGCCCAATGAAGGACACCCAAAACCAATCCATGGGGTCTATATTTTTAATTTTTGGTTTGCTTGAAAGCTTGCTGTGTGAAACACCAACAAGCTCACTGCAGACTGAAACAAAGTAAGAAATCATCTCCTGAGTCGGCACAAAGAAAACAAACTTATTAGTTAACCGTTTTGAACACTGGCACTTTTTAAAATAATTGTTTACTTACTTCAAACAGATTTGTGTCACATTTTCATTTGTTAAATATTTATGTAGCAATGCTAGAAATGTAATTCAATGTTTTAGAAAAGTACATTATAGCTTTGCTTTTTAATAAAAATTTAACAATATCATGTTAATAATAATAGCATTGTGGTCACTAAAACAGCTCTTTTAGACACCAGAATTCAGTTTGAGTGATTAATTGATTAATGTATTATAGTTAGGTGCGGCAAGTCTATGACTAATGTAGTGCATATTTCTTAAACAACATTAAATGTTAGAAAATAGTAAGGAGTCAGCATCAATTTTGAAGTTTGCCCACACATGCGACTTTTCTGCTATTTCAGTTTCTTGTATTAGGGATCTGTTATGCAGCTAATAGTGGCTATTAGCACAGTAGAAGAGGAAAAGATGGAAATTGCAATAACCACTACTCAAGGTAAATTTGAAAGATAAGAAATGAGATCATGCAGAATAAATTCTCTTTTTTTACTGAAAATTTGCCAGTGCTTTTTAAAGTGGAATTATTTATTTATTTTTTTTACATCAAGCTGTGCTTAAGATAGCTTAAAGGAACATTCCACCCAAAAATAATATAAATTTTTTAATACTACATACTTCACGAGGTTTGTACCAGTGGCTGAAAAAAATTCAAGTTTTCGTGGAGAAAGGACACAATAGTTTCTGTTAAAACGGGTTCCAATGGTGACCAATGCAGGAGCACTATAAGCATTATCAGCAAGGTCCATGAAAAAGGTCACGTTACTCATGTTACATAATCAAAACGTCAAGTATGCTCAAAATGTGCAAAACACACATATTTTTGCAAATGTACTATTAAATAAATAACTCCAAAAATGAAAGTTGTCCACAAAGAGGAAGCCCCTTCACACGGGGCTATTCTTTAAAACTGAAAACCCGCCTTCCACCACCCATTCAGTGGTGAAGAACCCTGTCTTCAATTCAAAAGGGTGGCCTCATGTGAAAGGGGTTCCACTTTGAGGACTACTTTCATCTTCCAGGGTTATTTATTCAATAATATCTTAGCAAAAAAAATACCTGTGTTTTGCACATTGCGAGTATATGACTGAATGACTTCACATGTGGATCATACGACACGAGTAACACAAGGTTCCTTCCTGGACATTTTTCATACTTTGCCATTGTCACCATTGGGTCTTGTTTTATCAGAAATTTTGTGATGTCCTTTCCCCAGAAACGCATAAGGTTAAACATTTTTCTCAGCTATCACTACAAAATTCACAGGCTAAGTAACATATAAAAAAATGCATTGTTGGACGGAGTATTTCTTTAACAAAACTAAACTTTCTTAAACAAATTCCCTTGATGACTAAACCTATCAAAGTACAATGAAATCAGTCTACTGAGAGCCAAATTGTTTCATTCAGACAGGCAAGAAGACAATAGTGCTTCTGTATTTATGTGAATACATCCAAAAAGCTCTACCACAAATAAGAACATAATAAATCTGACAAACTGCAGGAGAACATTCACTCCACCAAGCTTGCTTGTTTAGCTAGTAGTTAAGCTGTAACCCAATATCTCATCCAGATACGTTCAGGCAACACAGACAGCAAAGCCCCTGGACCAAAACAGAACATCATGTTTTCCTTTCCACTACATGCCACTGTACGCCTCTTCTGGGAACCTAATCAGCAATGCCAATACTAATTCTTCCTCCTCATTTTTTTTTCTAGTAAGTGCAATTTCCTATGCTGTAAATGACAAGCTTTCACATTGGGTTTTCCCGACAACTCTAAATTGGTCCAGTGTTATCACTAGGTTCCAGTGCCATCTTAAGCTTGTTTTGGGATAAACATATTTAAAAGAACAAATAAAAGGACTCCTCAGGTAATGCTTTCATCAAAAACAACTCGTAAATCACATATTCATTGTACAAACACTTAAATGTTTTTTTTTTCTACGGCATGTTATTACACTGGGCAGCATGGTGGTGCAGTGGGTAGCGTTGCTGCCTCGCAGTTAGGAGACCCAGGTTCGCTTCCCGGGTCCTCCCTGTGTGGAGTTTGCATGTTCTCCCCGTCGTGTCTGCGTGGGATTCCTCCCACAGTCCAAAGACATGCAGGTTAGGTGCATTGGCGATTCTAAATTGTCACTAGTGTGTGTATGTGCCCTGAGGTTGGCTGGTGCCCTGCCCGGGGTTTGTTTCCTGCCTTGCGCGATGTGTTGGCTGGGATTGGCTCCAGCAGATCCCTGTGACCCTGTAGTTAGGATATAGCAGGTTGGATAATGGATGGATGTTATTACACTTGATCTGGGTCACACTGAGAATCAATGCAGAAGACTATGAGGGCTATCTCGTGGTTTACAGATCAACACAATACTCATTAGGCTATACTGTACTGCCTGATTTAATTGTTACAGTCAAGAGTTCATTCACACCTACTGTATATGCAGACCATAAAAAGAAAAGAACAAAAGTGTCGACTTCCTTGCTAATCAGAAGTCAGATAGAGTGCCTTTAGTAAACAACAAGGTAGTAATTTAGTCTTGAAATGAAGATGATGTGAATTGTAATCCGGTAAATGCAAGGATATCATTATATTTAACCTATTTTCTGATATTAGGAAACCTCAGAATTATGTCTGCTCCACCCTCCAGTAAAGAAATGATGTAAAACTGGAATAAAATAGAAATAATACCATGGTTGGGAAAGAGAAAGGTATTGTTTTTCCCACATCTTCCCATTACACAATGCAAAGTATTGCTATTGGTCTGAACACGCTTGTGTTAAGATCATTCTGTGAAGCAGAAGACCCAGTCACAGAAATAGCTGGCTTGTACCATCTTGGACCTCTATCACAGTGGTTCTTACCCAAGGGGCCATGGTCCAGTAGGGGTGCCCCAACAAACTTCCAAAGGAACCACAAAATGATTCAAAATAATTATAAAATAGAAGCAAAACACTTAAATCACTAACAGTCACGCTACATCCGGATATCATACTTATCAAAAACATATGAGACCTTAATTGGATTATTGAGCATGAATCAAGACATGAGACCTACTTCATCAACATTCAAAACGTTATATATGGCCCGCAATGACTATTAGTTTTCTCAAAGATCCACTTTAAGTGCATTGCATATATAGATTTGTATTTGTATATAGTTTACCTGGACTACATTTAAACCTGGCATTAAAATTATTTTCTAGTGTCTGCTTTATTTTTGGATAGAGCTGTACTTCCGATAGGCACTTTTAAGGACAACTGAAGACTCAAAGGTGCAAGGGCTCCAGAAGGGTCCACACGCAGTTCTAGCCTGCTGTCATGGGAGCAAATGCAAGACCATCCCTGATCCCAGAAATGGCCAGCTAAGGAGGGTTAAAGCCATCTCAAGGCCAGAGGTCCACTGGATCAATAGTAGAATGGGTGAGCACTCAGGCAAAATTATCAGGCAAAATAGGGAATAGATTCCTGAGATTCATCCTTGGCAGTGTAATTACTTGGTGTAAACTTTAGTAAACCGTGAGAAGTCAATTTTTGGGGTGTGGTGCAAGAATATGAGGATTTTTTAAGAATAGTACGAATGATCACTTAAATTAGTCACTTAATTCATGGCACCAGATAAGGCATGAAGCTGTCAAAAAAAATGACTGATGCAGTTTATTCTTAAAATAACATTTGGGGAAAAAAAAAAAGACCTCCACTATTAATAATACATTTTTTAAATGAGTTCACAAATAGTTCAATATACCATGCTTTTTAATTTAACAACTCAATAAAGCAAGTAAAAAAAGCACCTCAGTTACTCCTAAAAAAATGCACAGCAGTTTGGTGCCGCTCAGAGTCACACTGTCAAAGGGACGGCGATTTATTTATTTATTTTTTTGCTGAGGATTCCGGGAACGCACCCAGCGTTTGGCCCGACCCGCACTCACACACAGACAAAGAAACGAAATCCAATACATCAAATAAATGAATGAATAAAATATTATATGGAAATTAAAGAAAAACAAAAAAAAAAAAAATCACAAACATCCCCTTTGGCGATAACAAATATAACACACAACAATAAACACCCTCAACAATGTCCATGAGTCAGTCCCAATGAAGCAGTAACAGAAGATGTTGTATGGAGTGAAAGATGATGATCCTGGGAATAGCTTTCCATAAGTAACGTAGCAAACAGTCCTACTGGCGAGGGGCGAGATTTATGGGAGCACTCCCTCTGAAGATGCACGACGACCAATCCACTACTAGTCACAAGACAGGTAGGCACAAGACCGTCCATGCATCCTTATGGGTTCACGATCCAGGGTACAAACGATACTCTAAAGAGGTTATGTTAGACGAGACAAATGGGTGAACAAAAACACAGACAACCTTCCGTTGCTGGCTCTTTTTAAAGATTCCCCCTGGCACCTCTTGTCCCCAGCAGCCCCTGCACCCGTTGCAGACATCCAATCAGGACAATACCCTCAGGGCAGCTGGGAAATGGAGTCTATGAAGTTGTAGCACTGCTACAAATGTACGCAACATTTGTATTTTATATGGTGAAATGATAAATCTTGATGACTAATTCAGTGAATTGTCCTGTTTGAAATGATTAATGCTACTGACTGACATTGTGCTGAATGTCTACGATTTGTCTCAACCTTTGAATATTTTTTGGTATTTTTACCGCCTTTACCAGTCCAAACACCGGTAAACTGTCATTTAACTAACCACTTTAAAACAGTGCTTTGATGAGGAAATAATTCTTAGCCAAGGCACTTAAACTTCATGCAAAACCTTATTTGCACCTCTGCTACAGATTTAGACATAATGTATGTTGTAACAGGAAACACACAATAAGGCACCCACCAATTGTTCATGGCCACTGAAACTACTTTTAGTATACAACACAGATACACCAACTCTATTCACTCACCCTCCAAAACACCCTGAAATATGTCACATTCTTGTGGTGCACTCATCACTTTTGCTTTGACATTTCAAACAAGCACCATGATGCCTTCACCTCACAAATTCGTCTGTCATTCCTTCTCACCTCTCCTACGTGTCTTCGCTTGTCACTCATCTCTTTGCTTGTCAGTCATCTCAGTTTGATTTTTTCACTGGTTGTAAGAAGGGTAGGTGGTGTTGTGGGAAATAGTTTTTATATTTTCGTGTCATTGACACAAGAGTTCTCTGTAATGCATCAGTGGCGTTATTTGGCGTACTACCACAATAAATAATATGGTAAAAAGAGTGTGCTGTGCTAATATTATTACATAATCATGTAGCAAACTATCACAAACACATCAGTGATGACCCATACCTTTTCAATGTCATGACCCACTTTTTCCTATGCAAGTGTGTTTTTGACCCACAGGTTGGGTGTCTCTCTTTGTGAATTGAGCATGAAGGTCAGAGCTTTATCCCCTTGTTAAATTCTGCATGATTGTCAGAGCATTTGGGCTGGGTTCTCCCTTGGTGAATAAAGTACGAACAAGAGAGCAGTTCCCCCTTGGTGAATTAAGGATGAACATCAACATAGTTCTTTCATTCAGAGTGATGACATGCTGCAACCCACCGTGACACACCACCATTATAAACAATACAAACTTGCAACCCACCGCTTAAGAAACACTGCCCTAGAGCAGGGGTCCTCAATCACGGTCCTGGAGGGACGCAGTGGCTGCAGCTTTCCCTTCCAACTAGTTTCCTAATTAGAAGACAGTCCTTGCCGATAATGAAACTTGGCATTTAACTATTTGGCTTGTTAGTGTATTCATTCATACAAGGGAAATGTTAATTGCACTGTAGAGTTTTCTTCTCTGAGGAGATTTAAACTTAACAATCCTTTCATGTCCCCTCTTATTTATTTATTTATTTTTAAACACAGATACATCATGATGCACAGGTTTAAAAGGAAGGCCTTTATCTGGAGAGCTGCTGGTTTATTGGTTATCTGCATTTCATTATTAAGTAATGTCTGGTTAATTAAACAGGCAACAATTAAAACTTAAATGTAGTTGCTACAAACTAAAATAGGCAATTAAGGGTTCTGAATTGTAACAGGCCAGGGGCTTCATGCATAAATGGTGCGTATGCGCAGAAATGTTGCGTAAGAAAGTTTCCACGTTCAAATCGCAATGTATAAAACCTACACTTGGCGTAAAACCACGCAAATTTCCATGGTACCTCAACCTGTTGTACGCAAGTTCTCCATTTGGTTTTGCAGACTGGCGGCACCCAGTGTCAAAGCAGTGCCACTGTTCCTGTGTGGTTACCCTTTATTTCTTAGAACCACATTTCTGACACTGCTTTATAAATACACTGAAACTAACTGCATATTGTTTATTAGTGTAATGCATCTGATTGTAATTAACTCGTAACAATATAATGCCCCAGGGAATAGCCATAGTATTCCAAATACCAGAACTGCTTTAGGGTTGTTACTCTCACTGCACCATCTTCTTCTTCTTCTTCTTCTTTTTTTTCTTCTTTCAGCTGCTCCTTTTAAGTGTTGCCACAGCGGATCAGATTTTTCCATACTACTCTCACTGCACCACTCGCAGTATTTATATCACTGTATCTGAGTGGGGAATCACAGAAGGAGCCGATTGGAAAGAGAATTATCGGTATACAGCATCAAGCACATGCTGCCAAAGCCACGGCAAAACATTTCAAAGCCTTTCCTGTATGGACCTCGCGGTTCAGAAACAGTTTCATCCCAAGAACTATAAACGCACTCAATCAATTGCTCCTTGTAGAACTGTTTGTACTTATAAGTACAATTACCCCACTGTAAACTTGCACTACAGTTATAATATTACACAACCTGCACCACTTTATAAAGCGCGTATTTACATATGATGGCGATATCATTTTTAAGATGAAATGCAGCAAAATATGTTGATTAATCTGTGTTGTTAATAATTAAACATGTGAGGACATGGTGCCGCAGCGCTAGCAAGTTCACGTATTGTTCCTGCCTTGTGCACTGTATATTTGCTGAGGCTGGCGCGACACTGGCAGGATAGATGGATAGAATAATTAAACACCTACTATGAAGATATTTCAATGTTCCTTAAAGGTTTTGAAGAATCGTAGTTTTAAGCTTACAGATGGCTGAACATCTATTACAGACCGATTGTGTGGCAATTGGGTATTTGGGGAAAGAAAAGTAATGACAGGAATTGGAGGTTAGTACGTTTGAAAGAGACAGTACTGCTACAATAAATTATTTCATCGAAGTTCGCACATGGCATAACAGTATCTTGTGTGAGACCTGAATAATCACTGCGCCGTCGTGTTCCCATGTTTAATAACATGCTTTCATTCTAATCATCATTAAAATATCATGTATACATCTCAGTATTTTAATTATTCAGAGAGTTGTAATATCATGAATGTAATGGATTCTGTGTCCTGTCGGAGAAAGAGAAAGAACAGAAGCACGTAGTGATTCACACACAGAGCACATTGAAGATCAAATACAAAACAAAGCATTTAACTTGCTACTTTAGTTATGATGGGATTTGAGAAACTATTAAATTAAATGATTTTTTGGGATTAATAAAGTATCTATCTATCTATCTATCTATCGATTTTAAGATGAAGTTTATGATGTTCTACTTTAATGACAAAATAAACTACGTGATTAAAGTGGAAATTTCGAGATTAAAGTTGACATTTTGTGTTTTTTTCCCCCACTGTGTGCCTATTTTTTTTGTCTGTACCCTAATAAGCTCAGACAGTGGGCTACAACTCGCCTTTTCACGGTGACTTTGATATGTGACTTTTTTTTTTTTAATTTTGGCACGGTGTGACTTTGTGAACTTGAGCTTTCGAGTTTCTCCGACACGCTATGTCACTTGATCAACTTCCTTTTGTTGATTATACCACGGTTTATTTGAACAAATTGTATGTTTTTCCTTTGCCTCCACTTGGTATTCGCTGAAATTCTTACATTTTCCCCCCGTGCTTTTCTCCTTGTCTTTTCACAGAATGCTGAGCTTAGGGGGATTTATATTTAATTGCATATTCAAAGAGGCGTAATTCTGGGTGGGGTTTGGGCGGGGCAGCACACACATGCACGAGCATTACTTTTCACGCTGACCGGGATTTCTGGAGCAGAAGAACACGGAAGTTGGAGTACGCACAGATTCCTGCATCTGGATTTTTCTGTGCGTAAGCACTTTTCGGCTTTTGTGCTTACGTCATGTTATAGTGCGAATTCTACGCACGGCGTTATGCATGAGGCCCCAGATAACTAAAATCCCAAGAACTGCATTGCTTTAGTAGTACATGTAAATAAATCTGTTCAAATTAAGAAAATGGTTGAAGTGAAAATCTGCAGCCACTGCGGACTTCCAGAGCTGTAATTGAGGACCTCTGATCAACAATATAACTAAAATCTATCCATGACGAATGAAAGCGCTAACAAGGCCTAGTGTTAAACAGCAAGTTTCATTATCAGCAAGAGCTCAGTTCTAATTGGGGAAACTGGCTGGAACAAAAACCTGTAGCTACTGCGGCCCTGATTTTTTAGTGTATTTACACTGTATATTCTCCCTATGTTCAAGCAGAAAATTAATTATATTATATATTTCTTATTGGAAGCAGAGAATCAAAACAGTTCCCTGTAAGGCATGAATTAGACACATTCTAAGCAACTGGTTGCAATGAAAACCTTCCATCTATTAAGTCTCTCCAGGAACTCTGAATTTTGTTTTATGGATTGAATTCTCCACAAGAAAAAGACGTAACATTTCCTTACGAGCTTTCATTGGTTTAGTAAGTCCCTGTACAAGCACCTAATTTCACTTGATTAGTAAAACCAAGTTGTATCACTTTGCCGTTAACTGATCAATATATACTCATTAAATGGAGCTGTGCAGATGTTAAAGGTGTTACCAGGGGTGTGGGAGCCAGAGATAAGGCTAACCAGTGGCATTACAAACAGTCAAAACAGGCACTACGAGAGCGGAACTGACAATTCATAAACTGCCTTCCAAGTCTTCCATGCATCTAAATATTTAGGTGTCTATCTCAAATGCTTCAAATAATTAATGTACAAGTAACATCTACTTTAGTGTAGTGTTTCTCAATCAAACACAGATCACAAGTTGCTATTGTTTACCTTGGTAGCGGGTCACAGTGGAATGTTCTTGATCCCAACTCAAAACCAAAGATCATGCTCAATTTACAGGTGAACGTTGGATCGCAAAGACACTTATATGGGGAAAAAGTGGATTTTGACACCATAAAGATTGAGAAACACCTCTTTTTGTCAAGCCGGTTTCCAGACTCACTTGGGTTCCTGGTGTTTCCCCATGTCAGCTACAAATAGAAAGCTTTAGATTCACTGGACCAACAGAAGTCATGATGATCAGTTGCATTTACCAGAGAGAGAAGCAGGGCCAGGTGGTCTGTAGAAAACTGAAGACCAACATTATTGGTGACATTCACTATATCAGTAAGATCCAGTTCCATTATGTACATTCATTGGGTTACACCATGAAATACACCAAGTCACCGGAGCTCAATTCTATTAAATCCATTGGGTCAATGCAATCTAATTTACCGGTTACTTTAACTTTGTCAGAGAAGGTCAATTCTGTTTATTAAATTCACTGGGTTATTGAAGCCCAGTTTTGCTAGTTTGAGTAAATAGGTTACTCAAGTCCAATTCTATCTGTTAAAATTACTGGTTCAAAGAAATTCCAGTCTTTCAGTTAGATTGGTTGGATCAGTGATGCTCAGTTTTATCAGTTACATTGTCTGGGCCACTAAAGTCCAATTGTATCTCTCAAGGTCATTTAATCACTAAGGCCTAGTTCTACCAAATAGACTAACTGGGTCACTGAGGCCCAGTTCCCTCTATTATAATTGGATTTCAATCTCTCATTCAATCTTGCTGATAAACTTCCCAGATTACCGAGAACAAATTCTCTTCTTTACATTAAATGGACCACTTACCTATTAAAATCCAGAGGGTAATTAAAACCCTAATCTAACAGCTTGGACGACTAAGTGATTAAAGTCCAATTCTTTTGGTTAAAATCATGAGGGTCAATAATAATCAATTCTTTCATTTAAGATTTTGAGTTCTGTTGAGACCCCATTTCACCCATTAAGTGTACTGGGTCACTCAGACACAAATCCATCAGATTTCCTGGGTCAGTGACACTCCGTTCAATGAGTCTGACTGACTGGGCATTGTCTTTCATTCATCATGTCACCGAGACCCAGTTCTACCCAATATTTTCACTTGGTCACCAAAAACCAATTCTATAAGCTAGACTAAACACACTTAGAACCATCAGTCAATTCGCTGGGCCACTAAGACGCTGGTCTAGCAACTTGATTTAATATGTGACTAACGATTCAAAGGTTGAACAAGAAACAGTTCTATCATTCAGACTTTTATTGACGGAGTACATTTTAATAAAAAACAAATCTATAATTTAGCTTGATTTATTCATTACATTCCAAGCCTGTTTATTAAATTTATTGGTCTCTAAGAATGAATTGTGATGTTCTAAATTCAATTTGTCACGAGAACCAGTTCTGTCAGTTACTCAGTCAGTTTCAACTTGGTTCAATTCGAATTGCTCAATTCACAGCATACTTAAGAGTTAATTCTTCTGTAAGTCCAACAATTGCATGCTCAGTCTGTAATATTTATCACATGGATACACCAGGACCACAAGTCCACAATGAAAAAGAAATCAACTGGCAGTGAAATACAAAGCAGTTATACTGTCCGAGCCCTTCTACACTAATCTATCCCTAAGAACAGCTCCACACAAAATAAATGGTCAGGCTGTAGTAAAATTTTGAAGCGACTCTATATCTCTTGTAAATATTAAATGTTTTGGATATATTTTAGATATATACCAGTGTTATTTATAAGTAATTCCTTGCATCATCAAATCACTTGATTGTGAAATACAGAAAAAAGAAGAAGAAGAAAACAGGAAGCTCAGCAGTCAAGAGACATTTGTGGCAGGTCAGGCTGAGGCACGTGCACGTCTTGTGAAAAACAAATAAGAGCGCCAACAATGAGAAGCTGGCAAATTTATTCCAAAAGGTACCCAGCTAACCTGAATGCCACTCGCTATCTCAAAAATTTTCAATGGGCTGAGAAGTGCCCTAGTACCATCTAAGGACATCTACGCACTCACTGCTAAGCCACTGACAAGATTTCCCATGTGCCAATCTTTTGCAGTTAAAGAGCAAGAGATCTCTTCACGGTCAGTTTTGAGCCTCCCAATGTGAGAAACCTGGAGTCCACGTTTCCATAACTGATCAGTTTCCAAAATTAATTTCTGAGCCAGTATAAGCAAATTGGCACAAGCTTGACACTTCACACCCAGCGGCCTGACATTAAAATGCAACAGTATAATCTTCAAAATAGCGGATAAGCTGACTGCAGGTGGGCACACTAATTGTGCCACGGCATGGGACTCGCAGCATGCATCAGCGCTTTAAAGTTTTGTGGAGAAGATAATGAGGGAGCAGGTGGTGCTAAAGGTACAAATAATGGGGTAACATCACCATGCCTTGTAGTTTTTTTAGAAGCTGGATGCATACATGTCTTCTATAGTTCTGTTGCTGGGAGAGGGAGTTATAAGAGAAGGGCAAAGGAAAAACAGAAATGTCACCGCCAAGTCACCCTGCTGGGAGGCATACAAATAAAGCAGGAGTACTGGTAAGAGGAGGCACAGCATGTAACATCCGTCAGCTTCTGCAGAGGCAAGTGAAAGGAGAGGAGGCAGAGGCTTGCTGCTCTCATGCCTGGAATTTATTTCATTTTAATTATTTTTGCATAGCACCCATTAGATTAATTTGTACATACTGAGAAAAACAAAGACTAGTTTATATGTGGTTAGCAACTACTCTTATGGGGCAAGGATTAGCACGATTGTCTCACAGCTCAAGAAACATGGGTTCAAATCCAAGCCTGTCCACTATTTCTTGCACATGCTCCCCCTAATTCTACACTATTCCCAGAACTCCTGTAACCATCTCAAAAATGTGTGTAAAGGCTATTGATGATCCTAGATTGGCCCTGTACAAATGAGTATGGTGGTGCACCTGCAGTGGACTGATCTCCCATCCAGGGTGTCCTGTAAAGCTGTTAAAGGATTAAGTAGGTTTAGAAATTGGAGGATAAAATGGAAAAATCAGTGTAATTGAAAGATTCAGAAAATAAACCTCTGGTGGTCCAAAATAATTGCTGTACATAAGGTAGACATCAAATGTCCTGGGTGCCTTCAAAGCATACAGACTCCTAAATCATCTTATTTTGAGATGACTATCTGCTGATATTTAAAACGTTTGTTTAAAGAAAGACTCAATCCATATATATGTTATTTACCCAATAAACGTTGTAGTGGTGGACGAGAAAAAATTTGAATCTTACTGAACTATGTGCCATAAACCAAACTTATCAGAAACTTCAGCCTTACGACGTTGGAAATATGTGGGACGTGTCGAAAATGGCACCATCTAGAATTCCTAACTCCCATCTCTTCTTGGAGCCTGAAATTGAATGGAAAAGACCTAGAGGGGGAGTTTGTCAAACAATGAAGCGACAACTTCAAAAATCAGGCAAAAATTTTATTATGGTCCCATTTGGCTTGAGAAGAACTAGAACAAGACGTGGCTAGTACATCTCACAAGCCTGGCATGGAGGCGGGTTCAATGGCGTGAGGTGTTCTATAATGTCATCTAATGATCAAAGGACAGTCGAACTTGACAAAAGTATAATAGTGTCCAATGGCAAACAAAAAAAGTCTTTAAAAAAAATGTTACTTGTGTTTCATATTCTACATCAGTTATCCGGCGATATGCTTAGAATGTACAAAACACATGCTTTTCTGCTAAAATATTAATAAAATGTAGTTACTTCCAGAATAATTTGCACCAAATACAAAACTAAAGCCTTACAGGATTGACTTTTTGATTTGAAGACCTGAACCGTCCCCCCCACATTCATTGGTCAAGAGTCCCGTCTTTAATTTAAAAGGTGACTCCCATAAGGCTTACTTTTGTGGTCATGTTGTTGACAGATAATTCCAGAATTAATAATTTAGCAATATCTTAAAGTTTTGTGTTTATGTTGCCCACTCTTTAGCAATATTTTAGTAAAAAGGCATGTGTTTGAGCATGTGACTTAAATAGACATGAAGATATTTTTTCCCCCATAGACATTTTCATATTGATTACTGTTAAACAGCATTGGTTGCTATTGGCTTCTATTATGTCAGAAACATTTTTCTCTCAATTTCACTTGAAAAAAAAACTAGATTCAAATTTTTTTCTCTGCCACCATTACAAAGTACTTGGGTAAGTCATATATAAAAATAAAATACGATTGAGGCTGGAGTGTTCCTTTAATTGCCTGGATTTACCTTGTTATGCAGTCTCCAAAAATTAGCAGGAATTTCTTTGTGAAATTTAGAAAGATGCTGGATTCCAACATAAATGATTCTTGTGCTCTTAATGTTAACTACCTATTTTTTTTTGCTTGCTGTGGTTGTTAGCTCCAAATTGTTCTCTCGTTTTTTTTTTTTTTTTAACAACAATAAGAAGCAAAATGCAAGATAACCAAATGTAGTACTACTTACATGACACCTGCATATGTTTTTGGCAAAGCAGCTCTTCTGAAGGATTTTGGTAAGTCACTTATAAGCAAAATGCAGCTTCTTTACATGTATGATGTCATTCTAAGTGTTCATAGACTACAATGGCAAAAGGCAATATACAATTCATATAAATGAGTTTTGAACTTTTACTGACCTATATGAATACATGGAAAAGCTCAACAATGGAGACAATGACAAGAATCATGTGACGAAACTGTCTTACACTTACAGAAAGCCAATACATTCGTTGTGAAATGTGTGGTAGAAGCAAAATCCACATGTTCATTTATTTTCTTATAAAATTGATTTTTTTTTTAATATAGAACCACAGGAAGATACAACATTTGGCAGCAACAATGGGTACATATTAAGGACCAGCCCTGAATAGGATGCCAATCAATGTGCTATGTAGGTTCACCCCACACTAGGCTATTTTAGATTTATTAAGGTGCTGAGGTGTTTTCCGTTGCATGGCTACACTCAGGTCCTAATTTGGGATTCTGAGGTGGTCCATCATATGGTGGGTACAGCAACATGCTGCATCAGTACATTGTTCCCAACCTCCTCCTCCTCCTCCACTAGAAATGAACGATTCTGCAATCAATATGGTGGAATCCTTCAACTTTTTGGGCACCACTATCACAAACACTCTCAGCAGGGAGATTAACATTGCTTTCTTCACTAAAAAGGCTAAACAGCAGTTGTACTTCTTACACCAACTAAAAAAATGTAATATTTCCCAGCCAATCCTAGTTCAAATCAACAAAGTCATAAATGAAAGTGTAATCACATTCTACATTGTTATTTGGTTTGGTTCAGCAACAGCACACTCCAAAACTAAATTACAGCGTGTTGAGGTCTGCTGAGAAAATAATTGGCTGTGCTCTTACATCTTTTGCACAACTTCTTGTGTTACTAAACAATGTCAAAAGGATCATCACGGACTCATCTCTCTTAGCTCATCACTTATACCAAAAACTCCCCGCTGGTAAACCTAAAACTAACAGACACCTCAATAGTTTCTTTCTCAAAGCCACAGCCATCTCAAACCAGTAACTTAGCCTTTATATATGCATAAGTTCCGTCATGTACTGCATGAAGGGGTGAGTGTGTGTACGGTATGTGCATACACATTACATCTTACACTTGCACATCTCATTAATAACTGTATTATTCTGCAATTTTGTATAAAGTGCTTTCTTTTTAACTTGTGCTATTTATGTTACCTGTATGCGACACTGTTCTGTTAAAAGCAGCTCTAAATATACCAACTCAAATTCCTGTACATTATGTACTGGCAAATAAAAGTGATTCTGTTTTAGCATGTGGGTGTCAGTAGAGGACGTCTTTCTACCTTTAGCATAACAAACTTGAGGGTGATGATGCAGGACATTTGTGGCCGCTATCTTCTTACTGCATCCACATGTGGTGTGCCGGTCAATTAAACAGCATCATAACCAGCAGTCCGATTTGACTAACTTCTGCATTGTCCAACAGGTGCGTGTGTACTTTTCTGGCAAGAGCTGGCAGTGTTTTTACTGTTTTATAAAATGCTTAAAATGAAGAAGTCTTTGGTATGTTGTGGTGGGTCACCCATTATCACTAATGAATTCTACCGAACTGGCACACGGTTGAAAAAAAATTACGGTGTAACCTACACAGAAGTGGCTAAGGCCTTGTCACCTTTTGTCAGAAATATGTGATCAGCGACACACTAAGGTGATTCAGTTCAGTCCAGTGTGGTCAAGTACTTGAAAACACTATCATACTTCAACAATTAGTTTACGCAACATAAAATCTCCTCATTTAAAAGGGTTACTTATTGAAAAGAAAAAAATCCCAGACAAGAATGATAGATTAGTTTGAGTAAAAAAATAAAAAAGAGCAAACATCAGTTCAGAGGTCCCCTCCCTGCTCGACAGATAGATGGACAAAATTCCTGTTAGTGTGCCACAGTTTCAAAAAAGAAAAAAAAAAGTACTTGCTTTGTTAATCTAGTCATCTCATCAAGCCACGTTACCTAACACCTCCGAGTCTCACAGATGATCTGAACGCAAATACTGATACAAGATAAGCAACACCCTTGTCCTAACAATAATTGCATTACATGCCCAGAAAAGGCCTAGATGTAGACGTCATAATCAGGAGACCTTTGAGGAAAAGAATTCTGGCGCGACTCTCTCCCTCCGAGAGGTCAGCTAAAAACGGATGGAGATTTGGCATCGCTGTCCCCTCCGTTACATAATGTGCACAGAGCACCACTCAGTCTGGCACAGCATCTGCTACACTGCACAGAGCTATTCACGGCATAGGGGCAGCAGAACACAGACCGAGGCTGATGCATTCCATGCTCTCTCAATCTCTGGTGACAACCATATCAAAGTAGAATACAGTGAGCCTCATTTAGGGCCTGCTTTACAAACCCAACCTGCCAGACAGATACAAAAGAGCACACACTACTCCCACCTGCGATCAGTGACTTACCTTTCTTGAACTCCTCAAGCATGGAGTCCAACTTTGTGTCATAGAAGACAAAATGAACTGGGTGGTTATAGAATTTAGTGATTGTCTTTAAGGGGGTGCAATCATCAGGATCCACAAAAGCCAGGTCTTTCACATACAGGATATCCACTATGTTAGTTCTTTCATTCTCATATACTGGAATGCGTGTGTAACCACTCTCCATAATCTCAGACATAGTGTTGAAATCCAGTATGGCATCACTGTGGATCATGAAGCAGTTGCTCAGCTGAGTCATGACATCCTCCACAGTTTTGGTCCTTAGCTCCAGAGCTCCTTGAATCATATTGAGCTCCTCCTTGACTAAATCATTGTAGGGTTCTGTCACTTTGAGCATCTCCACAAGCTTCTCACGATTATAAACTGTGCCTATCTCCTGCCCAAGGATACAGTCAAGAAGCTTGCTAATAGGAAAGGAGAGGGGCAATGTCAAGAGCATGAAGAACTTGGTGAGCATAATTGTGTTGGCACCTACAGCCAAACCATGGCGTGAGCAAAGTGCTTGAGGAACAATCTCTCCAAAGATTACAATACCAATAGTGGAGGCAACGACAGCTCCCAAACCAGAACCTATGAGATCATCCAGCAGGATTGTTAAGGTTGTGTTGACCAGCACATTGCCCAACAGCAGGGAGCACAACAGGTAATTGCCCTTTCTTCGGATGGGCTCTATCTTTTTCGCATACCTCTTTTCCTTTTCCGTTCCGCAGCTCTGCACAATCCGTAGCTCCATGGGGTCCAGAGCCATCAGCCCCAGGTTGAGCCCACTGAACATGCCAGACAGCACCAGAAGCAAGGTGATCAAGATGATCTGAAACCAGAGAGGAAGCAGGGGCTTCTTCTCTTCCACCACCAGTAGCTTGCCGTCGTTGCCCCCTAGAAGGTACCAGAGACCATCTGCGGGGCTTTGGACACACAATCCGTACAGCTTGGAGCTCTCATTCTTGCGTAGGGGTTTCAGTTTCAGGCTCAGCACGCCGGAGTTGTCGCGGCTGGACTGGTTAACGAAACGTACCTCATCGATGTCCTGGGTGAACTCCCGGCAGGTGCGGTTGCCCCCAGAAGTGAAGTCCTGCTCTTGTCCCTGTCCTAACACCTCGGCGAATCTGACGCGAGTCGAGAAATCCGAGCTCAGTCCTATCCCGTAGAAGCGCAGTTCGATACGGCTGCCTTCTGTCACCTCGATCAGTCCACTCGTTTTACTCGGCACCGGCACGCTGCTCTCCTCCAGTCGCATACCAAAGATGCGTGCAGCCTGTCCGTCACCCATAAGCCCTGCAGCTCTCGAGAAGTATATAGCTACGAGAGTTACAAGGCAGACCAGCGAACTCCGCGCTGGCGCCATGTTTGTTTCGCTTTGCGAGCTGGGCGATGATGTCATATACTCTTACAATAATCCCGCCCTCTATTAGCATAATAACTGCCAAGCCGCCCATTTCTGCCCTAGCGATCCCGCCCACACATGTTTTTCTCAGGATCACTAAAGAAGCGAAGTGTAAACTTTTGTTCCTCGACACGATTTATATCTTGCTAATGAAAGAAACATTTTTTTACTTGCAGTGTAGAAATCAGTCCTAGAAGGACTCTAGACCATCGCAAGGATCACGAATTCCTACTCAGTCTCCAATCAGCCCAACCTTTGGATGCAGGAAGAAATTAAAATACAATCTGCACATGGGAAGAACACGCAGACTGTGCACAGTGAATGGGACCAAGATTTAAACCAAAATCTTCGGGCTTGGGAATCAAACAGTTAAACCCACTATATTATCTTGTTTTAAAATGCACATGTTAAGAAATGCTTAGCAAGTAATATACACCATTAAGTACAATATATCTCCTTTGGAATATTTTTTATCCATTTGAAGAAAAATCAGCATCTGGCCCCCTTTTTTAGAATACTTTTTAACATCTTATCTATGGTTTAGTGTATCCTGACTATACAGTTATGTATTTCACCCTAATTGTTACTACACCGTTGTCTCTTTATGTTTTCACCTGTTTCTTTGCATGTCAGAGGACTAGGGCTCTGTGAAGTTTGGTCAAGCCACAACTGGGGAGGCAAGATGGGGAAGGTTTTAGGGAAAAGGAAGTTACCATTTATTTACACTTAAATAGATCTTCAATTATGATGACAATAACATCTACTAATGCAAAGACAAACAGCTCACAATGAATCATAAGTTATCCGACCCATGTTCATTCCTATATCCAAATTTGGAAGAATATTCCTTTTTCTCACCAGTAGAATTGATAATTTCATCAAGAATTTATAATTTTTTCATCAATAATATATTACTTATTTAAAGAGCTTCTGTAAAAAGCTACATTTTCCTCTGGTGTCAAATAAAGTTTTATCTATCTATCTATCTATCTATCTATCTATCTATCTATCTATCTATCTATCTATCTATCTATCTATCTATCTATCTAGTACTCTACTACTTACTATATCGGATCATTATGCCCTACACACTCATCTAATAACGGGTGAACACCCTTTAATTCTATAAGTGCCAAGCACTCAGTAATTCAACTTAAAATCTTTCATTGATCACATTTATCTTGTCGTGAACTGGAGGTCCCAAAAGCACATAAGCTCCATAAATACTTACAAAATTGCCCACTAGAGAGGATACACTGACTAGAAACAGAAACAGCCTCAAAGAGTCTTCATAAAAAATTCTACGTATTTTTAACAAAGAAATGCTCTGTATCTGTGGAGCACAAAATGGAATTTCCTCATAAGCCAAGGCAAACTAAGACAAACACAATCCCATTACAAAAATCAAAGAGTTGTTAAAAGACAAAGGTTCAAAACTCCAAGTAATCATAATATGCACAATAAAAGCACAAGGAAACACTTCAGCCCCTCGAACATTCAAAATAAACTACCAGGAACTATGGAAGACTATAGATGATTGGCTGGTGGATCCACAAACCCACAAAACCCAAGGACCATAGCACAGGCATTGGCAATAAAACAAGTAATAAAAACAACATTAACATAGATAAATGACACAAACATGAACAAAAAAGACAAGAAACATAACATTGAACCCCAACCATAGGAGAAACCCTGATTGAAACATGACATATCTCATTTAATATTGCCCGAAATGAACCCAGAGCAAGATCCACTTTGAGAGCATTGCCATCTAGCTCCCACAGCACTGGGCTATATGCCTTGGGAATTCTCCAAATTAACATAATTTTGGACAGAGTCTTTAAATATTTATCAAAAAGCCTTGATGTCACAATCACTCCTAACCCATTAACAGCTGAATTTGGTATACTTGTGGATGGGCTCAAAGTGGAGAAGGACAAATTGATTGAAGCACATAGACTTATCTTGCTTAACTCGAAGAATCCCAACCCACCTTTATAAGTCAGTGGGTTACAGACATTCTACTATTGGAAATTGGAAAAAAAATCTAATTTTCGCATTGAAGGTCTGTCCAAAACATTTTTAAAACATGACAAGAGTTAATGAAAGCAATTTTAAATTAAGCATTTATATAGGGGTGAAAGATATTTTTTCTGCTTTTGGCTCTCCTCTATTTCACTTTCTCTTGGGTGAGGGTTGAATTTTTATTTTGCTTGTTTTTGGTTTTTTCTGTTTTTTATTTCTCTGGTATTCTTTCTAGATTAATTCAGAAGTAATTTGTTGTGTAAGTTCTGCAAATTTTATCTTCTTGATTCTCGCTATATTACTTTCTTGAAATAATTTTTTTATAAAAACATGCTTTGCCAGTTGATTGCTCATCCATCCATTATCCAACCCGTTATATCCGAGTTTGCTGGAGCCAATCCAGGGTGCAAGGCAGGAGCAAATCCGAGCAGGGCGCTGTTTTACATAAACTCCATTTCAAAAAAAGTTGGGACACTGTGTACAATTTTAAAAAACAAAAGGTAATGATTACAAATCATGTAATCCCTATACGTTTAACTGAAACTAGTACAAAGACAACATATCAGATGTTGAAATGGAGAGGTTTAATTTTTTTATTTTTTTTAAATATATGCTTGTTTTGAATCTGATGCCAGCAATACATTTGTTTACCACTATGTGGCATCACCTATTCTTTTAACAACACTTTATAAATGTGTGGGAGGTGAGAAGTCCAATTACCAGAATTCTAAAAGTGAAATGTTGTCCCATTCTTGCTGGATGTAGGCTTTCATCAGCTCAATAGTTTGGGATTCCCTTTGACATATTTTTCATTTCATAATGTGCCAAATGTTTTCAATGGATGACAGGTCTGGACCGCAGGCAGGGCAGTTTAGTACCCAGACTGACTCCTTTTCTACAGAGTGATGCTGTTGTAATATAAGCAGACTGTCGTCTGACATTGTCTTGCTGAAATAAACAAGACCTTCCCTGAAAAAGACGATATCTGGATGGCAGCATACATTTTTCCAAAAGCTGTACATATCGTTCAGCATTAATGGTGTTTTATCAGATTTGCAAGCTACCCATGCCATGTGCACTAATGTACTTCCATACCATCATGGATGCTGGCTTCTGTACTGTGTACTGATAACAAACCAGTCGGTCCTTCTCCTTTTTGGCCATGAGAGATTTCCAAAAAGTATTTCAAAATTTGATTTGTCAGACCACAGCAAAGTTTTCTACTTTACCTCAGTCCATCTTAAATGAGCTTGGGCTCAGAGAAAGTGGGGGTATTTCTGGACCATGTTAATAAATGGTTTCTTCTGTGCATGGTAGAGTTTTAACTTGCAATTGTGGATGCAGCAGCAAACTGTTCACAAACAATAGTTTTCAGAAGTTTTCCTTGAGCCCATGCAGTGGTTTTCTCTACTGAATCGAGTTTGTTTTTAATGCAGTGCCGTCTGGAGGCCCAAAGATCACAACCATCCAATATTGGTTTTCACCCTTGTCCCTTATAATAAATAATCCAAATTAGTTGTCAGATGTTTCAAAATGAACATATATTTTCATAAAACATTAAAATTTCTCAGTTTCAAAATCTGACTTTGCTCCATTTTCAATTCAATTTGGGTTTAAATGATTTGGCAAATCATTGTATGATTGTTATTATTTACATTTTACAGGGTCGAGACTTTTTTGGAAATGGGGTTCTATTATTATTATTTATTTAGCAGATGCCCTTATCTAAGGTGACTTACAAAGCAAGTTATAATACGAATTAATTAGAAGTTGCAAGCATCAAAAGTTACAGACAACAAGATAAAGAACTGAGTAAGAGGGAGTAATACTATTACTTCTGTATATAATTATACCTACAAGTAGACTATTCAATTCATTTAAATTTTTTATTGTCCCAAGAGTCAAATGTGGTTTGTCTGTGGGTTTAACAGAGAGACCATAACATAACATTAAAAATACATCACAAAGAACACAGCCATTACATTTAAACTTAGTACTAATAAATAAAATATAACAGTGAGCATAATACTAATGGTGAAAACATTAGGTCAGCTATATTAGACATAATTATTCAACAAACTTTTAGAATTTACTGATGATTGATACAATTGCTACTATTCATTCTATTATTTAAGTCTGTAGATGTTTATTAAAATTGAACTTATTTATAAGATTATTAGCAGTTGGAATGAGAGAGTTTTTGAACAGGTTGCTTTTTATCCTGATGGCAAAATCTGAAATTGAGAATGTAGGGGATGAGTCTTCTTTTTCTTCCTTTTCATCTTTTCCCACTTCTATGTGGGGTCGGTGTTCTCCAAACAGCTCGGTCCTGCACCTCCTCGCCAGTCAGGTCCCTTTTCCTTCAGATCTACTTTTACTTTATGCATCTACTTTGGCCTCCCTGGCTTTCTCTTCCCCTGTATTTCCATTCCCATTATGCTTTTGTCCACATATTTATTATTTCTCCTCATCTCATGTCCATACCACTTCAATCCACTTTCCTGCAGTTTCTTAGGGATATCTATCACTTTTGTTGCACCTCAGGTTGTCTCATTTCTTATTCTGTTCTTTTTTGTAACTCCACACATCCATCGAGGCATTCTCATTTCTGCCACATCTGACTTTGTTTTCTGCACTCCATTTACAGTCCCATGCCTCAGCACCATACATCTTTGCTACTCTTATGGCTGTTTAAAAAACCTTACCTTTAACCTTCACCTTAATTCTTTGACCACTCAATACTCCTGATGCCTTCTTCCAACTCTTTGGGTTATCTCTGCATCTAGTTTTCCATCTTGGGCTATCCTTGATACTAGATATTTAAATGTATCCACTCTTTTCAATAGCTCTTCCTGCAGGCTAACTTCTGAATCCTGATCAGCATTAAACCTCAAATATTCTGTCTTGTCTATTTATCTTCAATCCTCTGTCTTCAAAAGATCTTCTCCATTCTTCTAATTTCCTCTCCACTTCCTCTTTTCTGGTGCTACACAACACAACCTCATCAGCAAAAAGCATGCACCAGGGGATTATTTTTTTATCCCATGACTCAACACATCCATAACCATATCAAAGATCCCTGGTGCAGACCTCCTCTAACTGAGGTTGTGTCTGTTACCCCAACACTGCTGTTAACCCGAGTCCTTATTCCTTCATACATATCCTGGAAAATCTTCACATACTTCTTTGGTACTCCTTTCTCTCTCGTGCACCAACAGACCTCTTCACTTGGCACTCATACGCCTTCTCCAAATCAATAAACACCATATGCAAACCTTTCTGTTTCCCATCTGAAAAGATACACACTGCTCTCCGTGGTATGTGCTTGTTAAACAGGTCTTTGAAATCGGACTGTTGAGATCTTGTTATTTTACTGTTCTGTTTAACAGTTTAATCTGTTCTGTTTATGTTGCTAACATTAAGATTCTCAAACCAGGCTAGGAAAATATAAGTAAAGATGGACTCAATAAAAGATTTATAAAAGAGTGACATATGGTATTAGTAACATTAAAAACACAGAGCTTCCTTAAACAGTCAAGGCACTGCTGTCTTTTCTATGCAGATAAATCCTGTGTTTTCCTTAACAGTCTGTTTGGAGTCCATGATTGCCCCTAGAAATGTATAACTCTCAATAATCTCTACTGCCTGGTCTTTGATGAATGTTTCGTCTGAAATCAATTGTAAGTTCCTTCATTTGTGTAATGTTTAGAAGTAAAAAAAGACTCATCACATCAATTAACAAAAGCATCTACCACTGGGCCTCAGCTGTTTTCATTCTCATTTAGTAGGCCTATAATTGCTGAGTCATCAGTAAATTTTAAGATGAACCTGTTTTCAAAATTTCTGTGACAATTGTTTGTGTAGATGATGTACAAAAGAGGTGAATATACACAGCACCTAAGGGGGCCCTGTAGATGAGCACAGCATTTCAGCATATTGTACCATGTCACTCTTTGAGTCATGTCTGTTAATAAATAAATATAACAATTGCAATCCTGTACAAGAGCTAGTAAGCAGTTCCAAAATATTCGATAAAAAATGCATTTTCAAAAGATACTAAACATGAGTAAATTGGGTGCAGTTCAAATAGACAAAAGGAGATCATTCCACAGATTTAGAGCAAGAACAATGAAGCACTGTCCAGTCTTGGTGGGCCTGCCAAGAGGAGGGACAGTTAACAGACAGGCAGATGCATAACGCATACTTCTCTGAGGAACATATGGAGAGACCACAGGCTAGAAATATGGAGGAGCTGAACCATGTACAGAACTATACATTAAGACAAGAGGTTTCAACTTGATCCTTGCAGCCACATGAAGCCAATGAAGAGAACTGAATTCAGGGACAGAGAACACCAGTTATACAATCTGAAGGATCTGGAGTGGTCTGATAGCAGCTGAAGGAACCCCTGCCAGGAGATTGTGGCAGTTGTCCAGCTGAGAGAGAACCAGTGCCTGAACAAGGATTTCTGTGGAATTATTACTGAGGAAAAGTGAAATCCTCTGAACAGTATGAAGAAAGAAATCACATGATTGGGTAATTGAAGAAATATTTTCAATAAATGATCCCTTGGTATGTGTTCTTTTTAGAACTGCAGCTCATAATTCAAACCTATATATATCCTTTCAGTAACCATGGTAGAAATATTAAGACAAGAGAAATATACAAAATAATACATACATAAATAATTAGAAACAAAAAATTACAGTTCTTAAGCAGGGTCTTTGATGACTGCCTTTTTATCATTTCAGTGAAGTGTGGAGGCATTCATCTTTCTGAGTCGATGTTACATCTATGCCAACAGGTCTCCTGGCTTTGAGACTTACTGAAGACCTTGTACTGTATACTCATGCCACTTCTTGGTTCTAAAAGTGGTCATACTCTTTTTCCACTGACCAATACTATATAGGGATTAGGCTCTACTCTTACCAATTTGGCATATGCAGTAAGTTATTTGCAGGTTCTACTGACCCAGGCTATATACAGATAAGGCTTCTATCCCCAAAATATAGCACATTTGTCAATTTAAGTTGGAGGACCTGCAAACAATGCTTCTACTCTAATCACTAAAAGCCATGTGTTTATGCATATTAAACATATAAACTATGCTCACAAATCACAATATTGCTTAGTTATTTTTTCTCTGGTTACACTATGTCTGATGGTGAAAGAATGACATCTTCGATAAAGAGATAGACACAGATGTGAGGGAGCAGTATCAGAAGGTACGTACAAGACATCTGACTTTGAAAGGTCAAGGTTAAGGTAATGAGCAGTCATCCAGGATGAGATGGCATAGAGAAAGCTAGTGATTTGGGCTGAAACCTGTGGGTTGCAACAGAAAAATGAGAGGGAGCTCTGTGCATCATCAACACAGAGCTGGTAGGAGAAGAGCCACTAGAACAAATAATACTGCCTAAGGAGTGAATATAGAGAGAGAAACGAGAACTGACTCGAACATTAATCACTGAGGCACACCTGTGAAGAGTTTCTGTAGAGAAGACAACAAGTTAGACCAGGAGACACAAAAGGATGGTCAGAAAGGTAAATCGAAATCTTTGGGCAGAATTCCATGCCTGAGAGAATCTGCCAGAATGGGATAAACTGCCCAAATATAGGTATGCAAAGCTTGTAGAAACCTATCCAAGAAGACTCAAAGCTCTAATTGCTGCCAAAGGCGACTGTACAAAGTACTGATCCCCAGATGCACATACATGACTATATATATATATATATATATATATATATATATACTGTATATATATATATATATATATATATATATATATATATATATATATATATATATATATATATATATATATATATATATATATATATATATAGTGATAAAGGGCCCAACTCAGCACAGACTGAGCCAGAGGCACATGTAAAAGCACACAGATTTTATTTTTCTTCAGCTGGAGGGCACACCTTCCCCATACCCCCTCCAGCCACAACAGAGTCCCAAAAACACTAAAGGCAACACAAAACACTTCTCCTTTGGCACCACCACTCCTCCCAGGTAACCTTGTCCTTTTCCTCCTGATTCTGGCTCCTGAGTGGTGGATGCTGGCCCTTTATATAACCCACCCGGAAGTGCTCCAGGCGCTTGATCAGCTGGTGCTACTTGCACTGACGGGCGGGGCTGTAGAGGTGTCCAGGTTGGCTCCGGGATCCATGCAGCCCCCCCAGCGGTCACCCCAGATCCCCACAGGGTTGGGGAGAACTCCAACTCCCATGAAACCCTGCGTTAAACTGAGGCACCATTGTGAACCAGGGAGGCTGCCACTAAGCATCCTGGGGGAGGTACTGAGGAGCCTATGGCTGCTCCCCCGGAACATAAGTAGAAGGGATGTCCCAGCCAAGCATGGGACCTGGCCGCCACAATATATATATATATATATATATATATATATATATATATATATATATATATATATATATATATATATATATATATATATATATATATATATACACAGTATATATACTGTATATATATATATATAGTAGACTCATCAGACAAGGGTTTAAATTGCAGTAAATCAAAGCCAAAATCTGTTGTTAACAATAACAAAAGATCTTTCACTTACAGAAGAACATGTCTTCTCTCTGTCTCTTGGTTTCTCAATAAGGTCAAAACTAAAGACACCCACTTCAGTACCAGTGGGCTACATATAAAACTGTGGACCTGGAAGGGACATTGTATTATCGTGGTATATCCTTCTACTTACCCTTTACCTAGGGTAAATGTGCTCATCAGAGTCGTTACTGGTTTGGTCTACTGACACACCTTAAGATTTTCACACACATACATAGAAACACACATACACACAGACCCTTACCACAACAGTGCCCCATGAATGACACACACACAGCTCTTTAACCTCTAGCACTTTAAACCACACAAGTGCCTTAGGAATAACACAGCCTGTCACTCTCTCAGCACTTCAAGTGACTTACTTATTATTGGCATGAGCAACATGCAATGTTTTAAATATATCTCAGACCTAAATATTAATTTTGGTCCCTAAGAAAATATTCAGACATACAAAGACTCAGCATCCTTGACTATAGGCCATTTATCAGCCATGAATACCTTACTTTACGTACTGTTCCCTACTAATGGGTGAAGCTCTCACCCGCAGCCTTAATAAACCTCGCTGCAGAGAGATAATGGCAAACCTCCGGCTGCACCAGGTGCTCAAAGAAATCTACCTTATTACTTCAATCACTCTAGACATTAAGACAAAGCATAGAAAGTTAAAAGCAGCATGGTATTTATTACAGGAATAATAATACCAGTAGAACAAAGAATAATAGAAAATAGGACTTATAGTAATGTCTGGATATATATTGTCTTTAGAAAAAGCTTATGAAAAAGTTAAAGATGACAAGGATGAATGTCGCAGGCGGCTTGTGATCTAGCACTTGTAGTTGTTCATTGGATGCTTTTCTGATGATCAGATGGAAATGGCCTCACGTTGCCTGCGCCCTCTTCTGACATCGCTCTGTTCTCTTCTCCTGACATCTTCGTCCCTAATGTTGCTTTTCAGACAAGGCATATTTATTATAAAATTCTACACAGATACACCTGATTGGCTGGCTCTCAATATGATCAATGGATTCACTCACATTCTTTAATCTTGAGGACATCCATTTTTCCCAAACAATAAAACTTTTGATGTTGCTCAGTACTAACGGCACGTCTTCTTTTCACAGGCTGTGAACCAATTTAGCAACTTGTTGTCCCAGATGCCCAGGTTATACATCGATAGCCTTAGGCACCAGCATATCTTTCTTTGCTGGAACAGCTGTTTTAAAAGTGAGGTACAATCGGGAAGAGGGTATGCTTTGTGTCCTGAATTTAGTTAATCTGTTGTTGTCTTAAGCAAAATATAATGAAAATATAGTCCAAAATGTACAATTTTTGTACCCCACAACATGTGTGGCTTGAGAGACTACTGGGACCATGGTGAGGCATTGTCTGACTGTAGTCTGATAGTGACAATAATTGACAGCAGCAAACTTGTCCCCTGGTGGTAATGTCTACCTTCTCTGAGCCTTGAAGGAGCGCAATATGCACACATGTGTAACACTACATACATAAATATATATATATATATATTGTGACAGATAGGGGGCGCTGTCGTCCCCTTGAACCCTCAGATGAGACGCCAGACACCAGGTAAAAGTCCAATAAATGACTTTATTCCAATAATAAAGTGCACAAAGCACCCCCCACTCCACAATACTCATAAATCAACACTACAATAATCAATAACAAATCCTCCACTCTCCCAGACGTGTTGCCACCCTTCCTCTCAGTTCAGCTCAACTCTGGGATCTCCCACAGTCCTTTATATAGTCTGTAACACGGAAGTGCTTCTGAACCCTCAGTCCATGTGACTTTCTATCATTTCCGGGTCAGATCAAAAGTCTTCTTTTCTTCATCAGCCCGGAAGCACTTTATTTCTTCCGTCCTCGTGACATGGAAGTACGGGCTGTATGGAAAACAAATCTCTGTGCCTCCCTGCAGTGTCCCCTGGCGGCCCCGACGTTATCCAGCAGGGCTGTGTATTAAAACTCCATAGTCCATGATGCCCTGCTGGAATTCGAGGCATCTCCACATTGCAGGGAGGGCTCCATCTGGCGGCTTATAGTCCACATAATATATATAAACAGTATATATATATTGTATACAGTATATTATTCTGTTATTGCATTTGTCTGGGCGGCACAGTGGCGCAGTGGGTAGCACTGCTGCCTCGCAGTAAGGAGACCTGGGTGCGTGTGTGGAGTTTGCATGTTCTCCCTGTGTCTGTGTGGGTTTTCTCCGGATACTCCGGTTTTCTCCCATAGTCCAAAGACATGCAGGTTAGGTGCATTGGCGACTCTAAATTGTCTGTAGGTGTGTGTGTGCGTGCCCTGCAGTGGGCTGGCGCCATGCCCAGGGTTTGTTTCCTGCCTAGCGCCCTGTGTTGGCTGGGATTGACTCCAGCAGACCCCCGTGACCTTGTAGTTAGGATATAGTGGGTTGGATAATGGATGGATGTTACATCTTGTTTACTGTACCTGTATATTGCTAGTTTATATTAGAAATTTAAGTTGTTTATATTTAGCTGTATTATATATAAAATCTGGTTTGAATTAAGAGTGACAGAGATTGAGAGCATGCACCATTAGCACATTGTTGCACCCACTACATGACAAACCACCTGGATTGGGAGCCAAGTGCAGCGAGTGACACCTCAGCACCAGACTGGAACAGTTTGGGGCTTTTTATGGTGGTTGGAGTGCCAATCCTGCAACCAACACCCAAGTTTTCCCTGTAAGTTGGAGAACCTCCTTGCAGGGCTGGATACTGGTTAACTTCATACCCAGGATGTAGCAATTCAAGTTTAATGGCCTTGTTCAAGGGCCCAATGGAGTAGAGTCACTTCTGGCATTATGGGATTCAAACTGGCAACCTTCTGATTGCAAGTGCAGATCCCTTGCCTCAGGGCTGCCCTGGTCTGAATTAAGCAGGTTAGAAAATTACATGACATATATTTAGTAAGTGGCAGAAAGATGGTCAGACCTGCCCAGATGTACCACAGGATTACATTTAAAGGCATTTACATTTGATTTGAAAACAGTGGGTACAGCATGTTATTTTTGTGGTGTTTTCATCGTTCTAGTCCTAATTTGTTTTTCTATTTCTCTTAAGTTTTTACTCTCTTTTGCATATTTGGAGTAGTAGAACAAGACATTTACTGCTTGTGCAGAACCAACTCAAACATTTTTATACCCTAGGTGAAGCTGTAAATGCACCCCGCCACTTCCTTTGCTTTGAGTGGAATCATCACTGCCACACCTGTAAATTGAGACCTGGAGACAGGACTGGGGACAGCAAAGTATGCAGGGTTTGGATACAAAACAATGGATTTACAATTTGAAAATGTTGACGTGGGCGGTTGATCACTTATAGCAATGTCTGTTTACAACATTGGTCCAGACAAATACACTCATAAGGGAAAAATGATAATATAATATTATATAATAATTCGACAGTTATACTGAGTCCGAGTTTTCATAGGTCTGTTTTAAAAATGAAAAATGCCACCACCAATTTTTGCCACCCTAGGAGATCACCTAATTCACCCAAGTGGTTGAGTCGGCCGTGTGTAATAGTGTATGTGACAAAGTAATCTTGCATATAGAATGTTGGCAGTCATTCTGTTACAAGGTGCTACTTTATTCCAAAAAAATACTTTTTTTTCAGATCAGAACAGAAACGTATTCAATCCCATATTAACTGAAAACACACCAGGGACTTAAAGCTATGACTTCAGAAAACTAAACATGGTAAAAAATAACTGCTTGTACAAAGAATGAATGGATTGATCGATCGATCAATAACTAAAGATTGAATTAGTTTATTATGTTCATTTTGACAACATTACTGTAAACATATCCTTCCAATTATCGACTAAGTGATACTAGTCTTCTGCTTAAAATTTAATTTAACTAAATATAGAAACAATCGTGGCAAAACTAAATAAATAAATGGCCAACTCGAGTGTGATTCAAACTGCCGGTATGTCTTATCCCTAAGAAACTTTTCCCTTCGTTTTCTCGTTCTCGCCCTACGACAATTTTTTGCCTTATGCCGGTCCTTCCCGCCTCCTTTTTACTAACAGCCAACAGTGTAGCCGTAACATAAAGAAAAAGGTGGGACTAACGTGTTATTGGCTGCATCTCTCGGCCACTCCCTCACGAATCGTTTGTTTACTAGAAAGGTCGTGGAGGGGAGTCACGGAAACCATTGAGTGACGGTTAGATTGTCCAATCGAAAAAATGCATGAATCTGCTTATCCATTAGGAAGCAAGATCCAGTCATAAGGCGGGTCACTATGGCCGCTGCCACTGCAAGGTCCTAGTAGGCCAGAGTTCACAGGGATTCAGCGGTTCGGTTAACGTGTAGAATAGAGGGAAGATGTTTCATTTGGCGCTGTTCGTTTTGCTTCTCAAACTGTCGAACTGCCGAGGCGATGGTGGCCATCAAATCGACGAATATCTGAAGCGAGAGCATTCGTTAATCAAGCCCTACCAAGGTTTGTGAGGGACGGGGAAGGTGATGGGGTAGTGTAGAGAATTAAATGCTCGGAGGTGCTTGTAGCAGTGAGTCGGGGCTCAGTTTATTGCTTGTGGTCTGTGAATTGGGAAACGCATCGTGTGTGCACTGTCTCCAGATTCGTTGATAGCATCTCGGTGTGGTATCTGGATCAACTACCACGCTTATCTGGTTGCTAGTATTGCTTCAGATGTCACATATAGCCATATTACCTTACAACTGAATCTCTACACCGAATATCCTATATATTAATGCTTATATTATATGACTTGTGATGGTGCTCACCCTGAAAGGCGCTATACAGTTAAGATTGCATAACTGATCAGAAACCGTATGCTCAACGATTTTTTCTGGTTCACTTCTGTTCGCTAAAGGGCATTCATTTAAATAGAAAGAAAGGGCTGACCTGATTTCAGACATTTTATTGTGCACATTATACCTCTATGGTTTCCTCCATCCGTTTTTTTTACAACCGCATATCATTTACATTTACACATAATTGCTTAGCAGACCCTTTTATCCAAAGCGACGTACAAAAGAGGTCAACATTATCGAATAAACCTCAACCTGGGCGATATTTCTGGGAAAATGTGTTACTGGACAAAGTTGCAAAATTAGCCACCACAAGTAAACAGCTCAGAACTAAATTCAAGCTAGTTAAAAATTCTAACAGCTAATATTAATTAGTTAAATTCACTGAGTAAAAGGGTCTTAAACTCTTCTTAAATCATTCACACTTTGAATGATTCACAATTTCAAATGAAGGTGGTCAGCTCGTTTCACCTGCAAGGAGCTATACATGGAAAGAGTCTGGACTGAAATTTGATACCAAGCAGTGATGCCATCACCAGGCGCCATTCACTGGCAGTCCTAAGAGGTTGAGAAAGACCATAGGACTTCATAAGTGTCCCCATGTATATAAGTAAAGAGGCATTGACTATTCTGTGGGCAAGCATGAAGGATTTGATCTTAATATGTACTGCACAGAGAGCCAATGTAGTGTGATATATGCTCACCTCGGCTGCTTGAACACCAGACATGCCAATAAATTTTAAATCTTCTGCAGTGGTTTGGTGACACAAGTTGGTACTCCTGCCATTAGAAAGTTGCAGTAGTGCAAATGTGACAAGACCAAAGCCTGGACCAGTAGTTGTTCTACATACCCTGTCAGATATAGTCTGATCTTGCAGATATTATATAGATTGAATCTACAAGACCAAGAGAATGTAGCAACATGGTCAGTTAAGGACAAATTGTCATTGATCAATATCCCAAAGTTGTGTATTCATTTGCAAGAAGTTAGCCGTAAAAGGATCAAAGAGAAGCTGCAGGCTTGAAGTGTGAGGTAGGAACAAACCGCAGTTTAGACTGAAGTCCATCACAGATTTAGATATGTCCATGCAAATCCTAAACCTTCATTCCAATTCTGTTGGGCAGAATACTGCAATTCCTTTAAAAATAAAGTCACGATTGGATGCCTGCTTCCTGTATTGTGATCTCAAATAAAAGTTAAGGTCTAACCATTTACAGAAAGTTAGGCAGTTAAAAAATAACCAAAGCCTCTATTTTTTATTGCATTGTAAAAAAATGTTTTTTAGTTTGTCATTCTTGTTTAGTGCTCCATCACCAAAGGACTCCTAGAGATCCACAAATCGTCATAATTGGAATACACAACGTTAGGAGAAAAACCCACCTGTGTGATAAAACATTATACAGGTAATAATTTATGTAATATCCAAAATAATACAATAAAAACAGGCAGGTATTATCTTAAAATTCTTAAGGGTCATGTGAACATCTGCTAATGGAAGAGACAAAGTAAAACCCTCAGTTGATGAAAGTAACCTTAGGGAAAATTGGTGTTTGGCAGACCTAGGTCAACCAGTCATTAAAATTTAATGTAGCACTTTACAATTTTGCATGGCATTTTGCTGAGACAAACATATTTTGAGTGAAAAAGAAATAAAGCAGTAAATTGATAAAATCAGATGAGAGAGCAAACAAAATTTTTCTAGTCATCTAAGAACAGCCTTTAGGTTATCCTTTTAAAAATCGCTGGCTTGGAGGATCAGATCTCGGCTGAAGCTGGATTGGTTTTATATTTTTTTTAAACCACGCCCTTTCACACATGTTAAGAGAGAAACTCCTCTGAGCTTACGTGAGAGTTGGGCATATGTGACTCCACTGTGGTAGATATTCACACGGAGCCTCGCCCAGCTCCCCAGGCATGGTACGGAGTGACCGTGGCTCCCAGGCTGCCTTGGTGGTCCAAGGCGAAGTTAATTTGAGAGGAAAGCCTTAAGTCCTTTTTTTGTTTTTTAAACTCGAGATAGGTGATTTGTTTAATTATTCATTTCCCCTCAAGGGCCAAAGAGCAAGAGTGAATATGTTGTACCACTGAAAAGCTCCAGTCTGTACAGGGTAGCTTACGTCTGAGGTAATCCTGTAGGCAAAGCAGTTGTATTTTAGAAATCTCCCTAAAGCATTTTTTTTGTCATCTTGAAAATAATTACAAATATTTAAAGAGTTATCCTTTCAAGCATTAGTTTTCTTGGTATGCTTTTTCTTATTTAGGGTTGCAAGGAGTTGGAGTGGGGTCTAGACAAGAATCATCACTATTTAAAGACAGTCCATTACATATTGCATTTACAGTACATCCTTTCTCTGTCAGTTTAAGCAGGGTAATTGATCTAATAGCTTATCATTAGTCAGTGGAAGGAAACTGCCAGCTATTTTCAAATAGTGATGGGTGGAAATGGGTCTCAATGGGTCAACACAGGTAGCACTGCTGGCTTGCAGTAATGGGTTCTTGCCCTGGGTCCTCCCTGTGTGGAAGCAGTTTGAGTAGTGGAAAAAGTGCTATATAAATGTAAAGAATTATTATTATTATTATTAATTCATACTTGTGTATCTATTGACAGTTGTGTATTTGAATTGTCGGTGGAACCCCACATGAACACACTCGGCTGAGAAATTAACTAATGTCAAAGTGCTGTGGGGCACTGCTATTTTAAAATGTTTTTCAACTACATTTAAGTTATGGATAAAATAATTGCACTGTAGTAAACCCTGCTACCTCATAGCTCCGGGGACCTGTGTTTGAGTAATAGTCCAGTCGCTCATTGTTTAGAGTCTGAATATGTTTATCATATCTACCTGAATTTTCTTCCAGGTGCTCCAGCTCCCTCAAATGTCAATGCAGGGTTAACTGGAAGCTCTTGTGTGGTTTTGTATTCCCACTCATAGGCTGGCATCATGTCCAGAGTTCATTCCTGCCAGGAAAGGCTCCATCTTTAATTGACCCATTACTGGAATAAAGTGGGTTTAGAATATGGATAGCTAAAATGAATTTTGCTGTGTCTCTAAAATGGTGGCTCTATATCCTGTTGCTAGGCTGATGCAACAGTTGTGTCCTTTTTTTTGTGCCTGTGTCAGCTCAGAGTGCAGGATATCTTGTCTGCAGGGAGAAATGAAACTCTCTAGAGCTGTGTAGATATGAGAATGGTTGTTTAAAAAAGAGCTATATTTAATAAACACGTAAAAAAAAACAACCAGTTCACTAAGGATCATTAGAGCACACCTCCTCCTTCCAAGCTCCTGTTTAGAAACTGACTGGTGTAGTTTATTGGATTTAGTTTTTATGCTTTTCTTAGTTAAACCGCCAGAAATAAAACAGATGAAACATCAATACCCAGTCATGTATCAATAACAAAAGGTAACATAACACCCAACAAGTAATTTGTATTCAATATACTATCACCACCCACCATTTTCTTACTTGCTCATGCATCGCAGGGTCATAGGGAGTTGATTACCAACCCTAGACAGTGTGCCTGGACAGTGTGCCAGTCTATTGCAGGGCAAACTTGCTCATATTGGGCCAGTTTAGATAGATAGATACTTTATTAATCCCCAAGGGGAAATTCACATACTCCAGCAACAGCATACTGATAAAAACAATATTAATTAAAGAGCAGTAAAAAAAAGGGAGCAGTGCAAGTTAAAAAATGCAAGGTGGAGAGTGTGAGGCAGGTATAACAGTCTATAATCTTGTGTAGTGTTAACGTTTACTCCCCCGGGTGGAATTAAAGAGTCACAAAGTGTGGGGGAGGAATGATCTCCTCAGTCTGTCAGTGGAGCAGGACAGTGACAGCAGTCTGTCGCTGAAGCTGCTCCTCTGTCTGGAGATGACTGTTACTGTTTAGTGGATACAGTGGATTCTCCATGACTGACAGAATCCTGGTCAGTGCCCGTTGCTCTGCCACAGATGTCAAACTATCCAGTTCCATGCCTACAATAGAGCCTGCCTTCCTCAACAGTTTGTCCAGGTGTGAGGCGTCCCTCATCTTTATGTTACTTCCCCAGCACACCACCGCGTAGAAGAGGGTGCTCGCCACATCCGTCTGATAGAACATCTGCAGCATCTTATTGCAGATGTTGAAGGGCACCAGCCTTCTAAGGAAGTATAGTCGGCTCTGTCCTCTTTTGTACAGAGCATCAGTGTTGTCAGTATACCTCACAAATGTGTTGTTTACAGGAATGGAGGATATTCTTGCAGATATGGAGATATCCTGCAAACTTCACAGGCAGTTACATGGTTGGGGTAACCAGCATCCCATCCACTATAATTAATTACACTGTCTATACTCTTCTTAGATGCTACTAGTTAGAAGTTTTGATTGGCCTGAGTGATTAAGGAACAAACTGAAGAGATATGGACTCATTTATAAAACTTTGCATGGATTCAAATGTGAAAGTATGCGCATGACAAAAAAAAAAGTTTTTATAAAATCTGCCTTATCAATCAATCAATCAACATTTATTTATATAGCACATATTCATACAAAAAAATGTAGCTCAAAGTGCTTTACAAAATGAATAGAAAAATAGAAGACACAATAAAAAATAAACATAAGTCAACATTAATTAACATAGAATAAGAGTAAGGTCCGATGGCCAGGGTGGACAGAAAAACAAAAAAAAACTCCAAAAGCTGGAGAAAAAATAAAATCTGTAGGGGTTCCAGACCAAGAGACCGCCCAGTCCCCTCTGGGCATTCTACCTAACATAAATCATCATATTTTCATGGAAGGACCTGATGATGATGGTCACGTAGACTTCTGGCTTTCAGTCCATCATTGTTGGAGCATCATGATGCTTTGAGTAGGTGGTGGTGGCCACCACAAAGAAACCGGAAAAAGAAACAGAAGAGAGAGTAGGGGTCAGTACGGATTTTAGAGCCACCATGAATAGTTATTATGAAGAATTGAACATACAGAGTATCAGGATTATGTTAAAGTGAAGTTATAAAAAGGCCATGTTAAAGTAATGTGTTTTCAGCAGTGTTTTAAATTGCTCCACTGTATTTGCCTGGCGAATTCCTATCGGCAGGCTATTCCAGATTTTAGGTGCATAGCAGCAGAAGGCCGCCTCACCACTTCTTTTAAGTTTAGCTTTTGGAATTATAAGGAGACACTCATTTGAAGATCTAAGGTTACGATTTGGAATATAACGTGTCAGGCATTCCGATATATAAGATGGAGCGAGATTATTTAAGGCTTTATAAACCATAAGCAGTATTTTAAAGTCAATCCTGAATGACACAGGCAACCAGTGTAGTGACATCAAAACTGGAGAAATGTGTTGGATTTTCTTTTCCCAGTTAGGATTCTAGCAGCTGCATTCTGCACTCGTTGCAAATGATTTATGTCTTTTTTGGGTAGTCCTGAGAGGAGTGCGTTACAGTAATCTAGTCTACTGAAAACAAAAGCGTGAATTAATTTCTCAGCATCTTTCAATGATATAAGAGGTCTAACTTTAGCTATGTTTCTTAAATGAAAAAATGCTGTCCTGGTGGTCTGATGAATATGCGATTTAAAATTCAGATTACAGTCAACGGTTACCCCTAAATTTTTTACTTCCGTCTTAACTTTTAATCCTAGTGCATTAAGTTTATTTCTGATAACCTCGCTGAATCCATTATTGCCAATTACCAAAATTTCAGTTTTCTCTTTATTTAGTTTGAGAAAATTACTATTCATCCATTCAGAAATACCAGTAAGACATTGTGTTAGTGTATCGAAAGAGTCGGAGTCATCAGGTGCTATAGATAAGTACAGCTGTGTGTCATGTGTCTTTGAGATTTGATTACCACAACTCACAAAGAATTTTCTCCCTGCCAGGTAGGATTCAAACCAATTTAAGACACTGCCAGAGAGGCCCACCCATTGACTAAGGCGATTTCTAAGAATATTATGATCAATGGTGTCAAATGCAGCACTCAGATCTAAGAGGATGAGAACAGATAAATGGCCTCTGTCTGCATTTACCCAGAAGTCATTTACTACTTTAACAAGTGCAGTTTCTGTACTGTGATTTGTTCTGAAGCCTGACTGAAAAGTATCAAGAATAGCATGTTTATTTAGGTGGTCATTTAACTGCATAATGACTGCCTTCTCTAAAATTTTACTTAAGAAGGGCAGGTTAGAAATGGGTCTAAAATTTTCAAAGGCAGAGGGGTCAAGATTATGTTTCTTAAGAAGGGGTTTAATTACAGCAGTCTTAAGACAGTCTGGAAAGACCCCCGTATCTAATGACGAATTTACTATGTCCAGAATATTGTCAATTAGAACGCCTGATATTTCTTTGAAAAACCTGGTTGGTATTGGGTCAAGGACGCAGGTGGAGGATTTCAGTTGAGAGATTATACTATGTAATTCAGGTAAATCTATCCTGGTGAAAGCATTTAATTTGTTTATAACGAGTACCGGGCTTTGGAGGTTCTGCAGTGTTCGAGATATACTATGTTATCTCTAATATCATTAATTTTTTGAGTGAAAAATACAGCAATGTTCTCACAGGTTTCACTGGAAGTATTCTGGGGGCATTCCTTTGTGTTCCCTGGGTTTAACAGACGGTCAATTGTTGAAAATAAGACTCTGGGATTACTAGCATTGTTATTTATAATATTAGAGAAATAGCAGCGCCTCTCAAGACGGACAGTGTTATTGTATTCTGTTATTTTAACTTTTAATATTTCATAGTGGATAGTTAGTTTAGTTTTCCTCCATTTACGCTCAGCTCTACGACATGTTCTTTTTAAATCAGACACTCTTTGGGTCTTCCATGGAATAACAGTACTAGAGGATTTTTTAACTGTCTTTTCAGGTGCAACTATGTCAACAGCAGTTCTTACTTTAGAGTTAAAGTTTTCCACTTTACTATTTACATTATCCTCGCTATTATAGCTGGCATTATAAACGGACTGATTGCTTAGAATAGTTGTAAGCTTTAACTTACTAACGTTTCTATAGTACTAGTGTGCTGTAGCCATAATGGATGTAGTGAGAAGTCAAGCAAAATGGCACCTTTTATTGGCTTACTAAAAATATTACAATATGCAAGCTTTCAATGCAACTCCGGTCCCTTTTTCAGGCAATTGTTACATTCTATGTAATTTACCTTTTATAAATCACAACAACCTTGTAAACCCTGCCCTGAAACATTTGTATACGGAGCATGCTAATCAACCTCATACATATGCATAATGCCTCGCTTCTGCATGAAAGGTGTAAGATGCCAGTGTCTGAATGGGTGTGGGTAGCCACTATAACCTGGCACATGTAGTGAAAAGATTGCTGTTACAATAAATAGTACAGGCCATATGAAAAACTGTGGGGGTCAGCCAGTTATCTTGCTAGCAAGCCATTTACCATGGGCAGCACTATCATATCTGCCAAAGCTGCTTTGCCTCAAAATAAATGAGTCATGGGTTTACCCAGGCCACTGTGACACTACAGTGCATCCGGGAAGTATTCACAGAGCATCACTTTTTCCACATTTTGTTATGTTACAGCCTTATTCCAAAATGGATTAAATTAATTTTTTCCTCAGAATTCTACACACAACACCCCATAATGACAATGTGAAAAAAAGTTTGCTTGAGGTTTTTGCAAATTTATTAAAAATAAAAAAACTGAGAAATCACATGTGCATAAGTATTCACAGCCTTTGCTCAATACTTTGTCGATGCACCTTTGGCAGCAATTACAGCCTCAAATCTTTTTGAATATGATGCCACAAGCTTGGCACACCTATCCTTGGCCAGTTTCGCCCATTCCTCTTTGCAGCACCTCTCAAGCTCCATCAGGTTGGATGGGAAGCGTCGGTGCACAGCCATTTTAAGATCTCTCCAGAGATGTTCAATCGGATTCAAGTCTGGGCTCTGGCTGGGCCACTCAAGGACATTCACAGAGTTGTCCCGAAGCCACTCCATTGATATCTTGGCTGTGTGCTTAAGGTCATCGTCCTGCTGAAAGATGAACCGTAGCCCCAGTCTGAGGTCAAGAGCACTCTGGAGAAGGTTTTCATCCAGGATGTCTCTGTACATTGCTGCAGTCATCTTTCCCTTTATCCTGACTAGTCTCACAGTTCCTGCTGCTGAAAAACATTCCCACAGCATGATGCTGCCACCACCATGCTTCACTGTAGGGATGGCATTGGCCTGGTGACGAGCGGTGTCTGGTTTTCTCCAAACGTGATTCCTGGCATTCACACCAAAGAGTTCAGTTTTTGTCTCATCAGTCCAGAAAATTATTTGTTTCTCATGGTCTGAGAGTCCTTCAGGTGCCTTTTGGCAAACTCCAGACGAGCTGCCATGTGCCTTTTACTAAGGAGTGTCTTCCGTCTGGCCACTCTACCATACAGGCCTGATTGATGGATTGCTGCAGAGATGGTTGTCCTTCTGACAGGTTCTCCTCTCTCCACAGAGGACCTGTGGAACTCTAACAGAGTGACCATCGGGCTCTTGGTCACCTCCCTGACTAAGGCCCTTCTCCCCTGATCGCTCATTTTAGATGGTTGGCCAGCTCTAGGAAAAGTCCTGGTGGTTTCGAACTTCTTCCACTTACGGATGATGGAGGCCATTGGGACCTTCAAAGCAGCAGAAATTTTTCTGTAACCTTCCCCAGATTTGTGCCTCGAGACAATCTTGTCTCGGTGGTCTACAGACAATTCCTTTGACTTCATGCTTGGTTTGTGCTCTGACATAAACTGTCAACTGTGGGACCTTATATAGACAGGTGTGTGCCTTTCCAAATCGTGTCCAGTCAACTGAATTTACCACAGGTGGACTCCAATTAAGCTGCAGAAACATCTCAAGGATGATCAGGGGAAACAGGATGTACCTGAGCTCAATTTTGAGCTTCATGGCAAAGGCTGTGAATACTTATGTACATGTGCTTTCTCAATTTTTTAATTTTTAATAAATGTGCAAAAATCTCAAGTAAACATTTTTCACGTTATCATTATGGGGTGTTGTGTGTAGAATTCTGAGGAAAAAATGAATTTAATCCATTTTGGAATAAGGCTGTAGTATAACAAAAAGTGGGAAAAGTGATGCGCTGTGAATACGTTCCGGATGCACTGTATGTTAGTCAGCCGCATCATGGAATCACATGAGTTGTGCATTAATGGAATGTAACTGCTTTTAGTTAATAAAAGCAGTTTTGTTCTTGCTAGGTGCTCTTTTTGCAATATGAGTGCAGTAAATTGCTCCAAATACATAACGAGAACAGAACACTGCTGCAGAATGCCTTTTTTATGTTGGCAAAAACATGTTATGTTTTATGTATGTACACCCATAGCATACAAAAACAAGATATATGTCCTTGCCAGTCGGTTAATGTCTTCCAGCACAGCAGACATGATGGAGAGAAGGTTGCCAGAGATACTGTTGACCTGTCGCTCAGTTCCCTGAGAAGTTACATCAGGTAGCAGATATAAACTGATGAAAAACCAATAAAAGTTCTTCAGTGCAAATACATATCATTGGCCCTTTAAAAATAGACCTAAATAGTCTGTGCATCATAATTATCATTTTTGAGGTGTACAGTCATGGTCAAAAGTTTTGAGAATGACACAAGTATTGGTTTTCACAAAGTTTGCTGCTTCAGTGTTTTTAGATCTTTTTGTCAGATGTTTCTATGGTATGCTGAAGTATAATTACAAGCATTTCATATGTTTCAAATACTTTTATTGACCATTATATTAAGTTTATGCAATTGGCCCTTTTTCAAGACCTCTGCAATTCACCCTGGCATGCTGCCAATTAACTTCTTGGCCAAATCCTGACTGATGGCAGCCCATTCTTGCATAATCAATGCTTGGAGTTTGTTAGAATTTGTGGGTTTTTGTTTGTCCACCTGCCTCGTGAGGATTGACCACAAGTTCTCACTGAGATTAAGGTCTGGGGAGTTTTCTGGCCGTGGACCCAAAATTTCAATGTTTTGTTCCCGGAACCACTTAGTAATCACTTTTGCCTTGTGGTACATCATGCTGAAGAAACAGCATTGTTCACCTCCAAACTGTTCTTGGATGGTTGGGAGAAGTTGCTTTCGGAGGATGTTCTGGTCACATTCTTTATTCATGGCTGTGTTCTTAGGCAAAATTTTGAGTGAGCCCACTGCCTTGGTTGAGAAGCAACCCCACACATGAATGGTCTCAGGATGCTTTACTGTTGGCATGACACAGGACTGATGGTAGCGCTCACCTTTTCTTTTCTGGAATTTTTTTTTTCTGGATGCCCCAAACAATTAGGAAGGGGATTCATCAGAGAAAATGACTTTACCCCAGTCCTCAGCAGTCCAATCCCTGCGCCTTTTGCAGAATATCACTCTGTCCCTGATGTTTTTTTTGGAGAGACGTGGCTTCTTTGCTGCCCTTCTTGACACCAGGCCATCCTCCAAAAGTCTTCACCTCACTATGTGCAGATGCACTCACACCTGCCTGCTGCCTTTCCTGAGCAAGCTCTTCACTGGTGGTGCCCCGATCCCGCAGCTGAACCAACTTTAGGAGATGGTCCTGATACTTGCTGTTCTTTCTTGGGCTCCCTGAAACCTACTTCACAACAACTGAACCTCTCTGTTGTAATTCAATCAGTATGACAGAGTGATCTCCAACTTTGTCCTCCTCAACACTCTCGCCTGTGTTAACGAGAGGATCACTGAAATGATGTCGGCAGGTCCTTTTGTGGCAGGGCTGAAATGCAGTGGAAATGGGTTTTTTGGCATTAAGTTCATTTTCATGGCCAAGAGGGGCTTTGCAATTCATTTCAATTAATCTGATCACTCTTCATAACATTCACCCACCTCATAATGATCCACCTCAGAATCTCAAATTTGGACCCGAGCACAGCCATGCAATGAATAACACCTCTGCACCACACTAGTTCAAATAGAGTGAAATAGTGGGAGGCCTTTTACAAATAGGTTAGATTTGTGTTAAATATACACATGTTCCCCAGTCCAGTTTTCTTTTAATTTTTGCATGGGGACTTATACGCACAATTTGAGCCTCTTTTTGCAAGTATGCAAGCTTTATAAATGAGGCCTTTGGTGAGTATACCTTTTTATGACTTAGAATGTAGTACAGGGCAGTCTAGCTCTGATCCTGGAGGGCTGCAGGTTTTCATTTAGGCCACTTTTTTAAATTAGTGACCAGTTTTTTCTGCTTCTGCTTTGCTTCTTTCAGATTCTTTTGCCATAAATTTAATTGACTTGCTGTTTAAGTCCCAAACCCCTTAATTATTAATTTTTACCATAATTAGCAGTTCAGCAAAAATGAGATACAAAGTGAGACAACACATGACCAGCTAACCAGTGTCCATCATGCATTATTTAAAAATAAAGAAAGGTGATGGTCTCAGTAACATTTATATGGTTACTTCACCAAAACATTTTGATTGTACCCTCAGAAAAGGGAAAATCAGCGGTTTTCTAAATGTCTGGTGTGGTAGAATGAGAGTACTAACAGGCCATGGAATTAAATAACAGGTTTACTTAACAACTAGAATCAAATTCTAATTAAGAAACTGGCTGAAGTGAAATTGGTTGAAGTCTGAGGCTCCAGCTTAGATGATCTGTTGGATTGCTTCACATCTCATTTTTGTTTGGCTGCCTTGTATTGAAAAAAGCAATTCAGAAGAATGAGTCTTAAATAAAACAAGGCAATTAAGTGACCTCTTTTCTGTCCATTTTAACAACAGAAACTGTTCAGTTATTAATAGAGTGGCTGGAAGGAAAACCTGCAGCCACTACAAGCCCTGCTGGATTGGAGTTGGGCACCCCAATAATGTTGTTGTAGTTTTAATTTTCTTCTTCTTTTGGCTGCTCCCATTAGGGGTTGCCACAGCGGATCATCTTTTTCCATATCTTCCTGTCCTTTGCATCTTGCCCTGTCATACCCATCACCTGCATGTCCTCTCTAACCACATCTATAAACCTCCTCTTAGGCCTTCCTCTTTTGCTGTTACCTGGCAGCTCTATCTTTAACATCCTTCTCCCAATATACCCAGCATCTCTCCTCTGCACATGTCCAGACTAACGCATTCTCACCTCTCTGACTTTGTCTCCCAACTGTCCAACCTGAGTTGACCCTCTAATGTACTCATTTCTAATCCTATCCATCCTTGTCACGCCCAATGCATATCTTAGCATCTTTAACTCTGCCACTTCCAGCTCTGTCTCCTGCTTTCTGGTCAGTGCCACCATCTGCAACCCATATAACATAGCTGGTTTCACTACCATCCTGTAGACCTTCCCTTTCACTCTTGCTGATATCCGTCTGTCACAAATCACTCCTGACACTCTTCTCCACCCATTCCACCCTGCCTGCACTCTCTTTTTCACGTCTCTTCCACAATCACCATTACTCTGTACTATTGATCCCAAGTATTTAAATTCATCCACCTTCGCCAACTCTTCTCCCTGCATACTCACCATTCCACTGACCTCCATCTCATTTACACACATGTGTTCTGTCTTGTTCCTACTGACCTTCATTCTTCTCCTCTCCAGAGCATATCTCCACCTCTCCAGGGTCTCCTCAACCTGCTCCCTACTATCGCTACAGATCACAATGTCATCAGCAAGCATCACACTCCACAGGGACTCCTGTCTAATCTTGTCTGTCAACCTGTTCATCATCATTGCAAATAACAAAGGTCTCGGAGCCGATCCCTGATGTAATCCCACCTCCACCTTGAATGCATCTGTCACTCCTACCGCAGACCTCACCACTTTTCACACTTCCCTCGTACATACAGTGGGATGCAAAAGTTTGGGCAACCATTGTTAATAGTCATTATTTTCCTGTATAAATCGTTGGTTGTTACGATAAAAAATATCAGTTAAATATATCATATAGGAGACACACACAGTGATATTTGAGAAGTGAAATGAAGTTTATTGGATTTACAGAAAGTGTGCAATAATTGTTCAAACAAAATCAGGCAGGTGCATAAATTTGGGCACCACAAAAAAGAAATGAAATCAATATTTAGTAGATCCGCCTTTTGCAGAAATTACAGCCTCTAAACGCTTCCTGTAGGTTCCAATGAGAGTCTGGATTGTGGTTGAAGGTATTTTGGACCATTCCTCTTTACAAAACATCTCTAGTTCATTCAGGTTTGATGGCTTCCGAGCATGGACAGCTCTCTTTAACTCACACCACAGATTTTCAATTATATTCAGGTCTGGGGACTGAGATGGCCATTCCAGAACGTTGTACTTGTTCCTCTGCATGAATGCCTTAGTGGATTTTGAGCAGTGTTTCGGTCGTTGTCTTGTTGAAAGATCCAGCCCCGCACAGCTTCAGCTTTGTCACTGATTCCTGGACATTGGTCTCCAGAATCTGCTGATACTGAGTGGAATCCATGCGTCCCTCAACTTTGACAAGATTCCCAGTCCCTGCACTGGCCACACAGCCCCACAGCATGATGGAACCACCACCATATTTTACTGTAGGTAGCAGGTGTTTTTCTTGGAATGCTGTGTTCTTTTTCCTCCATGCATAACGCCCCTTGTTATGCCCAAATAACTCAATTTTAGTTTCATCAGTCCACAGCACCTTATTCCAAAATGAAGCTGGCTTGTCCAAATGTGCTTGAGCATACCTCAAGCTGCTCTGTTTGTGCTGTGGGCGGAGAAAAGGCTTCCTCTGCATCACTCTCGCATACAGCATCTCCTTGTGTAAAGTGCACCGAATGGTTGAACGATGCACAGTGACTCCATCTGCTGCAAGATGATGTTGTAGGTCTTTGGTGCTGGTCTGTGGGTTGACTCTGACTGTTCTCACCATTCATCGCTTTTGTCTATCCGAAATCTTTCTTGGTCTGCCACTTCGAGCCTTAACTTGAACTGAGCCTGTGGTCTTCCATTTCCTCAATATGTTCCTAACTGTGGAAACAGACAGCTTAAATCTCTGGGACAGCTTTCTGTATCCTTCCCCTAAACCATGATGGTGAACAATCTTTGTCTTCAGGTCATTTGAGAGTTGTTTTGTGACCCCCATGTTGCTACTCTTCAGAGAAAATTAAAGGAGGAGGGAAACTTACAATTGACCCCCTTAAATACTCTTTCTCATTATAGGATTCACCTGTGTATGTAGGTCAGGGGTCACTGAGCTTACCAAGCCAATTTGAGTTCCAATAATTAGTTCTAAAAGTTTTGGAATCAATAAAATGACAACAGTGCCCAAATTTATGCACCTGCCTGATTTTGTTTGAACAATTATTGCACACTTTCTGTAAATCCAATAAACTTCATTTCACTTCTCAAATATCACTGTGTGTCTCCTATATGATATATTTAACTGACTTTTTTTATCATAACAACCAGCGATTTATACAGGAAAATAATGACTATTAACAAGGTTGCCCAAACGTTTGCATCCCACTGTATCCTGTACAACTCTTACGTACTTCTCTGCCAATCCTGACTTCCTCATACAATACCACAACTTCTCTTGAGCCACCCTGTCATATGCTTTCTCCAGGTCCACAAACACACAATGCAACTTCTTCTGGCCTTCTCAATACTTCTCCATCCACAACCTCATAACAAACAACTCATCTGTGGTGCTCTTTCTTGGCATGAAACCATAGTGCTGCTCACTAATCATCACCTCACTTCTTAACCTAGCTTCCACTACTCTTTCCCATAACTTCATGTTGTGGCTCATTAGTTTTATCCCCCTGTAGTTACTACAGCTCTGCACATCCCCCTTACTCTTCAATTTTGGTACCAGTATACTTCTTTACCACTCCTCGGGCTTCCTGTTGCTTTCCAAGATTCCATTAAACAATCTGTTTAAAAAACTCTACTGCCATCTCTTCTAAACACCTCCATGCTTCCACAGGTATTTCATCTGGAACAAGGGCCTTTCCATTCTTCATCCTCTTCATAGCTGTCCTTACTTCCTCCTTGCAAATCCTTTGCACTTCCTGTTTCACTATCGCCACATCTTCCAACCTTCTCTCTATCTCTCTCTCTCTCTCGTTCTCTTCATTCATCAGCCTCTTGAAGTACTCTTTCCATCTTCTCAACATACCCTTCTCACTTGTGAGTACGGAGGATTAGGTTGTGTAAGATGTTTGTATGTAAGTATGGATGTATGTTGGTGATTCTGTGCTGTTTATTCTCTTTATTATCCTTGTTTATTTTTTTTTTTGGCTATTCTTGCACATAATTGGCCTGGGTAACACAATTTCTTTCTGCTGTGCGTGATTTTGAATGACTAAATTAATCTTGAAGCACCTTGTCATGTCTATAGAGTACCGTGAAATTCTTACTTGCGTTTCAAAACCAACTTGTGACATGTTGATACTCTCCAGGGCCATGATACACAAGAATGTAGTACAGTGCATTTTTTTTTTTGTTATCAAACACAAACCAGCTAGTCTCATATACATGTTACTCATTTTTCTATACTCCCATTTCCTGTAATATGCCAAGCAGGCACATAATATAGCACCACATTTAACATGTATGGATTCAATTTTAATTGTATAAAGTCATTTTTGAGTCAAGTTTGAATATATAGAGTCAAATGTGTTATATATGGAGTTCATTCCAAATATATGAAGTCAAACTTGACACATATGGTGTTGCATTGGTAGATGGTAGTAGGTGAAACAGGTGGCTATCCGAGTGAATGATTGCTGCTCTGGTCCTCATTGGAATATTGTGTCAGGTTCACAGTCTTTCCTTTCCTTTTAAATAACTTGTTGCGTTTGTGTTTTGACAAAAATGTTTGGTCTAGGTTATGTGGTGGTTCTAAATTAGCCCCATTGTGGATGTTTTAAACTTTTAAAATACATTTATGCAATTATAAATGTTACGTTGTGTATTAAAACTGTAGTGGAACATGTATTGTATAAGTGTCTTTAATGGGAGTCAGCACTGATTGCTGCAGACTGTTTTTATTGTGCCATATTTTCACGTCTGGGAAAGGAAAGCTTTGTGAACAGTAGAATGAGTAAGAGGTCTTGGGGCCTTGTGAGACCTGGTAAACTCTTAAGTGTTCTGCAGACTGCAGCGGCAGGGAATGTCTGGCAAAGACGAATGCTGACTTCTTCTTCAAATGCACCTTATCCATTTGAACTTGAGCAACATAGCTGCAATTTCTCTTGGTGAAATAACATAGACATAATGAAAAAATATAATTAACAGCTTGATGTACAATTCATACATAGTACTTTATTTGGCCAAGGGGAAATTTTGTGACACCATCACAACATTATATACTGTAGTGGTGAGTGAGTGAGTAATTTTTGGCATAAAACCGTAAATATAATGCAGAATTGCACTAATGCCTAGTAATATATGATTGTGAACAGTGACAAGTCCTCTTGGACTCCTGTATCATTTTGAAGAGCTGTAGTTCTATTGCCAAACACTGTTTGTAAGATCTAATAGATACTACATAATTAATTGAATTTTAATATTACTACAGTTTACTCTGCAGCATTTTGGTTTCTCCATCATCATGCCTTCTTCACAGACTCTGACACACTTGGTTAAATTTCTAGTCCTTCCTTTTTTCCCCACTATCTCAGTGTCTGGTGTGTTTTCTCTGGTAAGCTTCTTTAGAAAAAAAAAATTGACACTCTTATTGGTTAAGCATTGCCATTATTGAAGGGGAAGAGATAATGGAATGCATTGCCAAATTTGGTATGTGATTTGTTGCTGCTGGGTTATGACAAATGTCTTCCAGGGTGTTTAAGGTAAGGAAGACAGAAGTTTTGAGATACAAAACTTATAATTACCAGTCGTGATACCAGAGAGTGGACGGGCTGCATGTTGATCAGCAAGAATTTCACTGTACTCTGTATACATGATAATCCTGTCCCTACTAACCGTTGTTATATAGAGTAGGTCTTTACAAAGTAATCATAATTTAGGTTGGATGGTAGTGTTTGGAGATCAGGGAGAGACTGAGATGAATTGGAGATTGTGTTTAAACATAATGGAGTAAATGCAGTAGGAACGAAACTATTTATATTCTTGATTTTAGTGACTGGTAATGTTTCTGGGATGGTAATAAGTGAAAGAAATTGTTATTCAGCTGAGGGTGGTCTTTAATTAAATGTATTACACATTTCTTGATGCTCAGTTTATACAGATCCTTAATAGTGTGCATTTGGCCTACAGGCCTTTCTGTTGTCTGAATGACACTCTGCAGTTTATGTTTTGAATGAGCGGATGTTTTCGCTTACCAGACAGTTTTGGAGAAAGTGAGGATGCTTTTAATGATCGCTCTATAAAACAGAATTGGCACTGATCGGGACTGGTAAATCATTCAAGCTGATGGGAGAAAAAAAAAAACTACTCTGATGTTTTTTGATAAGATGAGCTATGTTTTCATTCCATTTCAGACTGTAACAGATAGTGCTGCTGAGAAATTAAAATAAATCCACTCTGTTGACAGTGATGCCACATATAACCAGGTTTAGAGGAGGTGATCTCGTGATTTCCCAACTCCTGGTCAGGGGAACAAAGTGCTTTTATAGAAGAAGTAACGTATTAAACAAGGATTGTTCGTACAACTATTTTAGAATCTGCTTAAACTAGTTAATACATTTTATCACTGCTAGGGGACTATTGACCCAGTGATGAAAACTTGCAGCAAATTTTGTATTCCAGCTATAAATTATTTGATACAAAATAACATTTTAGCAAGTTCTGCTCCAGTTATCAGAATGTGGGGACTGTTTTCAAGTAAAAGCAATGTCTTTTAAGCCACAACCGTAAAAAACCAAAAAACGGTTTGTCTTCACACACTTGGTTAGTCCTTAAATCTAAGGTTATGTCCATGGTACTACATTTTAATTTAAAATGTGTTTTCAAATTAAAATGACCTTTGTCCAGACTGGCATTTTCATATTGTTTACAAAAGTATTATAGTATAAAAGTGGGAGAAGGCATACACACAGCATAGACAGTGGTAATCCTTGAAGGAAAGGTAATACGGCCAGCCGTAGGATTTATTGCAAACCTCTGAATTATTTGCCTTTTGAGCATGTATGCACTATTCACTACACAACTCACAGTAGAACCGTCCAGGTGAGCAACACAACAAGCGCTATGGAAAGCAACTCTTGATGTTCACTATGTTGAAATATGTTTCTTTCTTTATTTATTTTTTTTCATGAAAGGTGGTCAATCAGCAAATGAGCTGTTGTAATGAGCAGGATCCAATACGTTAAGAGCTACACTCTTAGAAATACTGGTTCTTTAATGGCATTATAAGGTTCTTTATTAGGTTATATGGTTCCTCATAGCACATTTGCTTGACAAAACATTCTGGGAAGTTGGCTCTTTCTGCTTTGTAAAACTTCCTAATATGAAGAAAAAAGTGAAATCTTTAATATATTGTAGGCCTATAGCCTGGGCTTCGCCTTTGATACCACACACAAGCAACAAAGAGTCCTTTTGAAATCACAGCCCATTGGTGTTTCAATCTCTTACCATCTACTCATGGCTAGTCACTGTATGGAGCCTGTTATGGATCTAAATTAAGGTTCTTTCTGGGACCATCATGTAGATGGGTCTTTTGGGAATCAAAGGTGGTTCCCCTTTGACATCGCTCTGAAGAACACTGTGGCCCTTTTATTTTTAAGAGTGTATGTAATAAGCATGAACAAACCAGAACACGATTTTTTGAAGTCTATGTTTTCATCCATCCACATTGCAATGCCGAGACAGTGTTTACAAAAGTAAATAGGCCTGGAGAGCGTTTTTAAATGTGCGCTGGTCTGGATAGCATTTTCAGAAGTGCACTGGTCTGGAGAGCATTTTCAGAAGTGTCAGTTTTAAGGAGTTGAAAATGCAGGGCCAGTGTGGATAAAGCAGAGTGTCAAATGACTGGAAGTGTCCTTTCTGCCTTTCCTGTGGATGGATGGTCCTCTATGGCAGGTCCATTCTGTATCTGTATACATCTTCAGGGTCCAACATCCACTACTCACTGCACATGATCATCATTATTGTGAAATATTTAAGTAATGTTCAATAACCCAATAGTGCAACAGTTATTTATTCTTTCCAGTATTTAAATAATGTGCAATAACCCAATAGTGCAGTAGTTATTATTCTTTCCATATGTACAGTACAGGCCAAAAGTTTGGACACACCTCCTCATTCAATGTGTTTTCTTTATTTTCATGACCATTTACAGCACTCCATCACTCTCCTTCTTGGTCAGATAGCCCTTACACAGCCTGGAGGTGTGTTTGGGGTCATTGTCCTGTTGAAAAATAAATGATCATCCAACTAACCTGACTTCTGCACAACACAACTGCTGGTCCCAACCCCATTGATAAAGCTAGAAATTCCACTAAATAACCCTGATAAGGCACACCTGTGAAGTGAAAACCATTTCAGGTGACTACCTGTTGAAGCTCATCCAGAGAATGCCAAGAGTGTGCAAAGCAGTAATCAGAGCAAAGGGTGGCTATTTTGCAGAAACTAGAATATAAAGCATGTTTTCAGTTATTTCACCTTTTTTTGTTAAGTACATAACTCCACATGTGTTCATTCATAGTTTGGATGCCTTCAGTGAGAATCTACCAATGTAAATGGTCGTGAAAATAAGGAAAACACATTGAATGAGGAGGTGTGTCCAAACTTTTCTCATTGCACATGTGTATAGTGACAATAAAAGGCATTCATTCATCATTCATTCATTCATTCTGAGTGTGTCCTATCCAGCACACTTTGGGGTCTCCTCCTGAGAAGGAAGTATAATGAACTGTGGCAATATATTTCCCGCCCTATTGAAGCACAGGCAGGTAAGGCAGCTGGCTCAAATTTACTCAGCAAATCAGAGACAATTTAATTGAACTGGAAGCTTTCTGGTTTACAGTGTTGTTTATTAGCCACTAAAGAATACTTTTTAAGTTGGTTGAAAAAAATATTTGTTGGTTAGTTTTCTATATGAGTGATGTGATATTTTCTTTTCAGTGCATATTGTAGAAATCGATGGTGTTCTTATAATGTGCTATGATTTTAGTTTTTTATTTTTGTAATCTATTCTGTCCCTTTGAGCTGTGCCCTGCTAGCTGGGATAGACTCCAGCAGACCCACATGACCCTGTTCAGAACTAAACGGATAAGAAAATGACTGACTATTCAAACTCGCCAGTTTTAATGTGCTGTGCAGATGATGAGAACATGTACTGTTTGAAATGGTGTGTCTATGCAGCCATGGTGATCTGACTTTTTAATGTCTGTTATCGGTTTGCTGTCACTGTTGATCTGCACCAGTCAAATCTGCCAGTTAAGTTATGTCATGAGTTATGACAATTGAAATATTAATATGCCCTGCCTGGTTAGGCAGTGTAAAATAAGGAAAAAGGTCCTCCACACTACATTTGCTGCAGGCTTAAGTTGTACGCGCCCTGCCTCATGCTTCATTTGTATTCAAAAAGTTGCAAATATTGAAGTTCAGTATCCCTTCCAGAAAAGGATTTGCTAGACATAGTAGCTTTTAGCTGTGTCATTCAAATTTACAAGTTTAAAATAGATATCTCCTCCATCAACGGCAGATAACAGCATTCCTTTTGTTTGATTTTGGGATTCATCTTATACCAGGAGAAATACAGGAGAGAATGCAAGTCAAAAAAATTATGTTGTAGAATTGATTTTCTCTTTCATTGTGACATTGAGAAGGGTTTTCTAAAATCTTTAGAGAATATCAATTCATAGGCAATGACATACTATGGCATTTTGTTGGGGGACCTGCAGTTTAAGTTTTGCTCGCTTCTTAAAAGGATAATGCTTTCTTTGTGAACAATTTTTGTATAAAATTTTAAAGAAAAGAAATGGGGCTCAACCAAGTGAGAAAGGTGCAACGTAAAAAGGATAATACCTGCATCCCTCAGGCTCCCACCTCGCCCCATTCAGAGGTGGCTGAGATAAAAAAAGAAATAATATTGTACTAGCTTCATCCCCGAAACATCCCAATCACAGTGAAATAATTGTTTTTTAATAAGCGTAACTCATTTTTTTTTAAGATTATATGAAAGATGGAGAACAGAAAATAATGCAAGCTGTTGGACATTCTAAAACGATTACGTTATTTAATAAGTTCCTCCCGATGCAGACATGTTTGTTTGTGCACTTACAGATCATTGAAAAAGAGATATATGCCAGCTAACAAGTGATTAAATGAAACGCAATAGTCCCATGTATACCCGCACGCCTTATATATGTCATTGAGTAAAGCAAAGCAAGTGGGAGAAGAGACAGATACAGTGGTGTGAAAAACTATTTGTCCCCTTCCTGATTTCTTATTCTTTTGCATGTTTGTCACACAAAATGTTTCTGATCGTCAAACACATTTAACCATTAGTCAAATATAACACAAGTAAACACAAAATGCAGTTTTTAAATGATGGTTTTATTATGTAGGGAGAGAAAAATCCAAACCTACATGGCCCTGTGTGAAAAAGTAATTGCCCCTTGTTAAAAAATAACCTAACTGTGGTGTATCACACCTGAGTTCAATTTCCGTAGCCACCCCCAGGCCTGATTACTGCCACACCTGTTTCAATCAAGAAATCACTTCAATAGGAGCTGCCTGACACAGAGAAGTAGACCAAAAGCACCTCAAAAGCTAGACATCATGCCAAGATCCAAAGAAATTCAGGAACAAATGAGAACAGAAGTAATTGAGATCTATCAGTCTGGTAAAGGTTATAAAGCCATTTCTAAAGCTTTGGGACTCCAGCGAACCACAGTGAGAGCTATTATCCACAAATGGCAAAAACATGGAACAGTGGTGAACCTTCCCAGGAGTGGCCGGCCGACCAAAATTACCCCAAGAGCACAGAGACGACTCATCCGAGAGGTCACAAAAGACCCCAGGACAACATCTAAAGAACTGCAGGCCTCACTTGCCTCAATTAAGGTCAGTGTTCACGACTCCACCATAAGAAAGAGACTGGGCAAAACGCCTGCATGGCAGATTTCCAAGACGCAAACCACTGTTAAGCAAAAGAACATTAGGGCTCGTCTCAATTTTGCTAAGAAACATCTCAATGATTGCCAAGACTTTTGGGAAAATACCTTGTGGACTGATGAGACAAAAGTTGAACTTTTTGGAAGGCAAATGTCCCGCTACATCTGGCGTAAAAGGAACACAGCATTTCAGAAAAAGAACATCATACCAACAGTAAAATATGGTGGTGGTAGTGTGATGGTCTGGGGTTGTTTTGCTGCTTCAGGATCTGGAAGGCTTGCTGTGATAGATGGAACCATGAATTCTACTGTCTACCAAAAAATCCTGAAGGAGAATGTCCGGCCATCTGTTCGTCAACTCAAGCTGAAGCGATCTTGGGTGCTGCAACAGGACAATGACCCAAACCACACCAGCAAATCCACCTCTGAATGGCTGAAGAAAAATAAAATGAAGACTTTGGAGTGGCCTAGTCAAAGTCCTGACCTGAATCAAATTGAGATGCTATGGCATGACCTTAAAAAGGCCGTTCATTCTAGAAAACCCTCAAATAAAGCTGAATTACAACAATTCTGAAAAGATGAGTGGGCCAAAATTCCTCCAGAGCGCTGTAAAAGACTCATTGCAAGTTATCGCAAATGCTTGATTGCAGTTATTGCTGCTAAGGGTGGCCCAACCAGTTATTAGGTTCAGGGGGCAATTACTTTTTCACACAGGGCCATGTAGGTTTGGATTTTTTCTCCCTAAATAATAAAAACCATCATTTAAAAACTGCATTTTGTGTTTACTTGTGTTATATTTGACTAATGGTTAAATGTGTTTGATGATCAGAAACATTTTGTGTGACAAACATGCAAAAGAATAAGAAATCAGGAAGGGGGCAAATAGTTTTTCACACCACTGTAATTGCTTATTCTACAAAGGTATTCTTAAATGGCCTGAACACATCCATTGGTACTCTTAGAAAAGATCATAAATAATTGGATTTGAGTGATTTTTTCAAACTAGCTGTTTTCTTTAATTAGTATCATACATGTTTCTAATTGTGCAATCAGTCATTCAACCTAATTACAGTAAATGGAGAAAAGTAGTAGTTCTGCTGTTTGGTATTATTGTGTGTCCCATACTGAGCATGGAGTTGAGAATGCGAAGGAGAAAGCTGTCATAGAGTTAGAGATCAGTAAGGAAAATATATATATATATATATATTATATCTATATAAATTTAAAAAAAATATATTGATTGTACCATCTGTCTCTTTTTGAGTGACAGTGGGCTCAATGAAAGAAGGCCCAGGAAAAAAAAAATAAAAAAGCCAGACTGGATTTTGCTGAAATGCATATTAACAAACCACAATGCTTAATAATAAGAATGATAATAATTCTTTACATTTATATAGCATTTTTCTCACTGCTCAAAGCGCTCTCCATGCAGGGAGAACCTGGGACGTGAACCCATGGTGTCCTTACTGCAAGGCAGCAGCACTGCCACTATGCCACCCGCTTTTGGGAGAATGTCCTTTAGACAGATGAGACAAAGCTGGAGCTTATTGGCACGTTAATGTCAGCACTATGTTCACAGATGAAAAATGAGTCTTTCAAAGAAAAGAGCACTATACCTACTGTGAAACATGCAGAGGGCTTGTTACTTACTTATTTACAAAAATCAATTTTTTATTAATGGATGAAACGTAGTATGATTAAAAAATCAAGGGGTAAAAAACTGAGAAGAACAAGGAATAAAAACACCCCAAACTCTTCAAGATATGCAGATATTGCAGGCTACAGAGACCCAGCTGGAGGGCAGTTCCAAAATATAAGAAAAAAAGGAAGCAGGCACTTTAAGAGAGTATAAATTACAAACTGGGTCAGGGGCTAAACCCCTTAAACATTGTTTTAAAGTAGTCATATAAATCTTATGGACATTTTTAAATTGGAAAAATTGAATAGAAGTATAATGCTGTGGGCTATGGAGAAATTGGCTTAATGGTGTACTGTGCAGCAAGGGAATTCACCCAGGATTATATATGCCAACCTTTCAGGACTTAAAGCCATTTAAAGCTAAAATTATCCACCCAGATGGAAATTGTAAACCTGCCCAACTAAGTAAAATGTAATCAAGGAAAGCAAACCAAAGTTTTGGAAACTGTGCTGTGCTCGAATATACAGAGATGGCTACTTTATTGGAGGTCTTCTAGGCTCAAATGGTATTTCCCAGACGCAGTATATGTGATATCACTGACATCCTCCAACACATCTTGTGCTTATCATGGTAGGCTGATTAACTCTGTCTCCTTTTATCTTATGTTTAGTATCTAAACTTTCAAGCAAGCTGCCTGTCAGACATCTAATCTTTGTATTAAAACTCAGTGTTTAATAAAATAAACACAATGAAGTAAAAATGATGTTTTTGACAAAGACCTGTTTTCACATATACTGTATATTCATTACTTACAGCTTTATCATCAAATCATGTCAGAGAGCATTCGGAGTCAGAGACATGTCTATAAAGTGGCCTAAAAGTAATTTTTCATTTGTAAATATTTTTTGGCTGTATCATATAAGATGTAACATTTTCTTGCCAATATCAGGCACAGGCTGTGGACTGCCACAGCTATTTTCACCAGGCTACTTCTGCTGACAGCATAACGAGGTGTTGGAGTTGTTGGAAAAGTGCAGGCATTAGCGGTTATTAACACAGTAGTAGACCACCTTATTATGCTAAAGTTATGGGCTTCAGTGTGAGGCATATGTAGCTGAAGGATGATTGGAAACAGCAGGTTTATTTTAACTGGAGTTTTTGTGTTTCTTTCGTCCTCTGTCCCTTGGCCTGTTCTGCTGTACTTGTAGCATAAACTTGACATTTTAACAAATTCTGTGGATCTCTGTGTTGTATAAAAGCTAATTTTAACATACTTATGTATGGAAACGTTACTTAATATCCTTTTATAGTATTATTTTTTAAGTATGTACAGAAAGCGCTTGGAATCTCTTTTAGTGAAGTGAACTGTATAAGAGTAAAATGCACTGGGTGGCAGTCAATCACAGGATGGCATCAAATACATACATACATACATAGATAAATTCTCAAAGCCTGCTTAATCCAATTTAGAATTGTAGTCATGAGAGAATATCCAGCCTGGATGGTGTGCCAGCCTAATGCTAGGGCCACTCAAACATAACATCCAATTTAGAATCACTAATTATTCTAATCTGCACATGGAGTCCTCGGAGAAAAACTCAAACAGACAAAGGGAAATATGTAAAACTCACATACAGAAGAAACAGCAACACTTTCGGTATACTTGAAAACACAACTTAGCTTGTAGTGCTAATACAATTATATGTCATAAAATTTAAAATAACATTTATATTCTATACCCTTTGAAACAAAGAAATAGAATACAGAAAAAATATATTTGAAATTGCAGCTGCCCATATGCAATCATGGCTGAAATTATCGGCACCCCTGGAATTTTCCCAGAAAATAAACCATTTCTCCCAGCAAATTGTTTCAATTCCAAATGTTTTGGTATACACATGTTTATTTCCTTTATGTGCATTGGAACAACACAAAAAAACAGAGAAAAAAAGCCAAATCTGACATCATGTCGCACAGAACTCCAAAAATGGGCCGGACAAAATTATTGGCACCTTTTCAAAATTGTGGATAAGTCGTTTTATTTCAAGCATATGATGCTCTTTTGAACTCACCAGTGGCAAGAAACAGGTGCTGGCAATATAGCAATCACACCTGAAGCCAGTTAAAATGGAGAAAAGTTGACTTAACCTTTTTGTTGTGTGTCTGAGTGTGCCACACTAAGCATGGAGAACAGAAAGAAGAGCAGAGAATTGTCTGAGGACTTGAGAACAAAAACTGTGGAAAAATATCAACAATCTTAAGGCAACAAGTCCATCTCCAGAGATCTTCATGGTCTTTTGTCCACTGTGCGCAACATGATCAAGAAGTTCACAACACATAGCACTGTAGCTAATCTCCCTGGACATGGACGGAAGAGAAAAATTGATAAAAGACTGCAACGAAGGATAGTCCGAATGGTGGATAAACAGCCCCAATGAACTTCAAAACATATTCAAGCTATTCTGCAGACTCAGGGTGCAACAGTGTCAGCTCGAGCTATCCGTTGACATCTGAATGAAATGAAACGCTATGGCAGGAGAGCCAGGAGGACCCCACTGCTGACACAGAAACATAAAAAAGCCAGACTGAAGTTTGCCAAAATGTACTTGAGGAAGCCAAAATCCTTGTGGGTGAACGTCTTGTGGACAGATGAGACCAAAGTAGAGGTTTTTGGTAAAGTTCATCATTCTACTGTTTACAGAAAACGGAATGAGGCATACGAAGAAAAGAACACTACCTACAGTCAAACATGGTGGAGGTTCTAAGATGTTTTGGTGATGTTTTGCTGCCTCTGGCACTGGATGCATTGACTGTGTGCAAGGCATCATAAAATCTGAAGACTGCCAAAAGATATTGGGGCGCAATGTAGGGTCCAGTATCAGAAACCTGGGTCTGCGTCAGAGGTTATGGGTGTTCCAGCAGGACAATGACCCCAAACATACCTCTAAAAGCACCCAGAAATGGTTGAAGACAGAGCACTGGAGAGTTCTGAAGTGGCCAGTAATGAGTCTGGATCTAAATCCAATTGAACACTTATGGAGAGATCTCAAAATTGCTGTTCGAAGAAGGGGCCCTTCAAATCTGAGAGACCTTGAGCAATTTGCAAAAGAAGAGTGGTCGGAAATTCCAGTTGAGAGGTGTAACAAGCTTGCTGATAGTTATACGAAGCGCTTGATTTCAGTTATTGTTTCCAAAGGGCGTGCAACCAAATATTAAGTTGAGGGTGCCAATAATTTTGTCCAGCCCAGTTTTTGAGTTTTGTGTGAAATGATGTCAGATTTGGCTTTTTGTCTCTGTTTTTTTGTGTTGTTCCAATGCACATAAAGGAAATAAACATGTGTATACCAAAACATTTGTAATTGCATCAATTGTCTGGGAAAAATGGTGCATTTTCTGGGAAAATTCCAGGGGTGACGATCATTTTGGCCATGACTGTATAGCAGGGGTCCCCAACTCCGGTCCTGGAGGGCACCAGTGGCTGCAGGTTTTCATTCCAACCCTTCCTGATTAACTTCTTTTGAATTAATTTTATTTGAAATGCTCTTCAAGACTCAGACCCCTTAATTGTTTCTTTTTCCTTAATTAGCAGCCAAACAATCATAAGATACAAAATGAACCAAAAAACAGCCAGCAAAACAACCAACATTGTTGATCATACAATATCTCAAAATAAAGAAAGGTGAAGGTCTCAGGAATGCTGATCTGCTCAGGTCCCCAAAACATTTTAACGGTGCTCTTAGAAAAGGGAATATGAAAAATTTTAGAAATGTATGTTATTGCACAATAAGACCAGCAATGAGCCACAGAATTAAAGAACGAGTTTAATTAACAACAAGAATCCAAGCCTAATTAAGCAAGTGGTTTGAGTGAAATTGATTGGAGTTTCAGGCCCTGACTTACCTTGGTCTTCAATTGGCTCACTCACTTCACATTTAATTTCTGTTTGGGTGCCATTTAAGAAAAAAAAATGAAGCACTTCAGAGGAACAATGAAGAAATTCAAGGGAACAAATCTTAAACAGGTCAGTTAAAAAGAAATTCAAGCAATGTTCATTAGCAAGAAAAACAGTGCACTAATTAAGAAAAGGGTTAGAATGAAAATCTGCAGCCACTGGAGCCCTTCAGGACGGGAGTTGGGGACCCCTGCTGTATAATATTCATTTTAAAGAGTCCTTTTCTGGTGATCAGTGTCAAAAAAGCAAAATTAGTGATTCAATGTTGTGTGACAGTAAAATATTGCATTTAAGAGGGTGAATACTGTAGAATAGGCATTGTCTATAAACACTTGTTCTATGTGCCCTGGAATTGCGGGACCATGTATAAAAAGTGTAGTCATTTCTTCTACATGTCATGCAAATACCCTTAAATGAAAGTCTGTAATGTGTACTTTAATCATGACTGAATTGTTTAATTTGTAATTTTAAACTGTGGAGCAGAGGGGTAAATCAAAGAAAAATTTGCCTTTGTTCCAAACATTCTGGAGGGCATTGTATAAACAGTGCCTAAGAAAAGTATTCACCCCCTTAAAAGTCTTTCATATTTTAACAGTGGAGGGCACTGTCAAAGATGGGTTTTAGCAAATATTTAAAAATAATTCTGTCTTTTGCGGTACATGTCCCTTCAGCACCCTTTTGTCTGTATTTGCGTGTGTCTGAACTTCTCTTCACCAGTACTCCGTCTCTCGAGCACACTCTGGTAGAGCCTGTTTTTCAGACTCAGTTATTTTCTAGGCACCTTTCTTGCCTCCTGTCTGCTTTTGTACTTCCCACCTTTGAAGGTGAATCTCTCAGGATGCCTCCTATGGTCTTTCTCCTCTTCGTGAATCTCACGATTGCATTTCCTCTTTGATTGTTATCAAAGCCAAACTGACCAATCATATTGCTCTAAGAGACAGGACACACACAGACCTTAATGTTTTATTATATAGTAGATATATGTCTATATGTATGTATCTATTTATACATGCACTTACACATGTATTGTTTCTATTAAAAATACTCTGCACGAAGTTAAGGGAACAGTTGCCTTCTGTGCATTTCATTTCAGAGATGCTTTTTTCTGTAATGAACATAAAAAGGTGGACTGGCCTACAAATTTTTTCATCAGACATACATGTCAGTTTGGTTTCTGAAGTGGCAGTTCATGTATCTCCCTCATGCTTGCAAATTATGTGCTTCTAAACTTCTGCTTTGATAACAAAATTTGGATGATGCAGAGATTCAGGTTTAGTTTGTTTTATTTTATGCTGACCGTAGGTAGAAACAGCATATCATCTTTAACTGCTGACCAATAAGATGCTGACCAGCAGAGTGTAACCTGAAAGATGTTTGGTGTGTACTGTAATTTTATTACTTCTCTAGAGTTGATTTTAACTAATAAAATCTCAATATCTTAAAAGACATTATCTCTGTGTCTTTGTTCTTTATGTGCAGTTTTGTTTTTCAAACCACAGACTTAATATTTGCACACTGGTACTTTTCACCACTGATCACATTTTTGATATTTAAGTTTTAGTCTGGGATGCTGGGCTGTGGTAGCAGGGGTGGCAAGAAATGCTGCAGTATGATCTACAGGGAGATTCATTCGAAAGAGTCCCTGAATATTCTGGAATAACTCTCAATATGACAAAGCAATCTGAACAAAACAACTTGCAATGTGCTCCTCAGTATATGGAGCCGCTAACAAGCCAGGATGCCCCTGCGTCGGAGCTATAAGGTAGGTGCCGGACTGCCTTTGCGATGTTTAACCTCCGTTTGCAATTTCTGGGTGCATACCGCCCATACCCCTTCACTCAGTCGCTCAACTTCTCATCAGGATGGTGGCATACAGTATTGAGCAGCACGTCTTCATGGTGCAAACCTATTGGGTCACCAGTTCGTTTAAGCAACATTAGAATCAACTGGATGATCGTGAGTTAACGAAAGGTTACTTCCAGCAAGATGGAGCAACATGTCACACATCGGCAAGGAGCAGGGCAGAAATTGAGTCCTTTTCCGGCAACAGGGTAATTTCAAAGGGGCTTTGGCCACCATGTTCGCCAGATCTGACACTACCAGACTTCTTTCATTGGGGTTTCCTCAAAGAAAAAGTCTATCAGAACAAGCCTCGCACTGTGAAAGATTTGAAGAAAAACATCCATTGTGAAATCGTTGCTATTCCCCCTGAGATGCTTGTTAATACATTCAGGAACATGGAGTGCCGCATCGAAATGTGTCTGGCAGAAAACAGAAACCACTTCTAGCATCACATGTAATGCAATTGATTACACATACATCAAGTTATATTGAGGATTTTTTTTTATTCAGATTGCTTCATCCTAACTGAGTTACAACAGAATATTGGGGCCCTCGAGTGAATCTTCCTGTATCAAAAGAGAAACCAGCTCACTCCATTTGTGATGGTAGTGTAATGGTTAACATATTTGCCTTTGGGTTTGACTTTTTCTTCAACCAGGCATTACCCTCACTCATTTTGTTTTGACCTCAAGCTGCCTCAGGTAGGGCCATATTGTTTTCCTAGCTATTTATTGCAATTTGGGGTTCTCTGTAATAGAAAGAAAAACTGAGAATATTGGATACAAAGAAGCATTCCAGTACTAACAATGGACAGTTGTTATTTACTAAATACAACAATTTTAAGGGTAAAAAAGTTTGATGATAAACTGTATAACGTCTTGAAACACAGAGAATATTGAATAAAAAAAATCTTTCCAGCATTATGTCAACAGCTGTTAAATACTAAATACAGCAAATTTCTAATACCTTCTTGCTGTTCCGCTTTCTCACCTAGGCAATGGTGGGCAACTCAGGTAAGTATGAGAAGAAGCATGGAATGTTTATTGGGTCTGTTCTCATCTATCCATCCATCTATTAACCAACCCGCTTTATCCTTAACTACAGGGTCACGGGGTCTGCTGGAGCCAATCTCAGCCAATACAGGGCACAAGGCAGGACCAAACCCCGGCCCACCGCAGCTGTTCTCATCTAATTTATATAATTTGCATCAGGTTTTCTATAAATTTTATAATAAAGAGTATGAAAGAACATTTTAAGGTATTTATAGATGCTCTTATTTTAAATGTCTATGCTGTGAGATATTCTATTCTGCATACATGTAATGTAAATATTATTTAGCACACATCATGCATATGAAGTAGTGGTGTAAAGGTAGAGAATACTAAAGAAAGCTCTTAAATTCACTTTTTTTCTACATCTAGTAATCTTGGGAGATTTACGATAATGATACATTATTAGTTTTCTCAAGCTGTATTGCTCCCATTCAAAGTACCTTGTAACTTTCTATGTTTTTTTTTCCCTTTTCTCAGACTCCTTGCCAAGACACTCATTCATTCATGTTTATTTGCTTTGCTGCACATAATGAAAATGCCCCTATTACATGCCATGCAAACAAAGCCACATTCTGTAAGTGGCACCGTTTGGCCTGAGCCCAGTGCAATTACCTCATGGAAAATGACTGTTTTGTGTTATGTGCTGGGATTTGCTCATCATTTTTGGGTTTCCTCTTTTTTTTTTCTTTCTTTCTTTAATTTTGTCTGTAATTGCTAACTGTCTGTCTCTCTCCTTTCCTACAGGGGTGGGCTCTGGCAGCTCTTCGCACTGGGACCTGATGGGCAGCGCCATGGTGATGATGCAGTATGTGAGACTGACCCCTGATGTGCAGAGCAAGCAGGGTGCTATCTGGAACAGGATTGTGAGATGCCATTTTTTGTATTGCTGTATTAGAGTGACAGGCCCTAAATTTGAGGAGATATTTCCCATAAATGTGAAGCCCTTTTCACAGTAAATGTCAGATTTGGGCTATAACTATCAGTTTCTAGTTCCAGCTAAAGTTTTATTTCATTTTACTTTAAAGGAAATTGGCTTGCCATGCTTCATTGTTTAACATAATGCACATGCCTCAAAAGACTTGTGCTGACCGCGTATTCATGATGTGCTTCTTAAATGAATAACGTGGCCACCATGGGGCACACCAGCTCCCTAAAACACCTGATGCAACAGACAAAAATCACAAGTCCAGTACAACACGCAAAACGCCTTTCTTTTATTCCCAGCACCTCAGCACAGTTACAGTGAGCACAGCACAATATACAGCACACAATGCCTTTGTCCTCTTCCTCCCGACTCTGGCTCCTCGAGTGAAGTGAGGTGGTCCCTTTTATGCTGCACCTATGAGTATTCCAGGTGGCTCATTAGGGAGGTCTGGAATCACTCCCAGGTGTGGTGAAAGCCTAAAGTAGGGCTCTGCAGCTCGCAGATTTTAGGTGTATAACATCAGAAAGCCGCCTCACCACTTCTTTTAAGTTTAGCTCTTGGAGTTCTAAGCAGACACAGTCATGGCCGAAATTATCGGCACCCCTGGAATTTTCCTAGAAAATTGTTGCAATTACAAATGTTTTGGTATACACATGTTTATTTCCTTTATGTGCGTTGGAACAACACAAAAAAAACAGAGAAAAAAAGCCAAATCAGACATCATTTCACACAAAACTCAAAAACCTGGCTGGACAAAATTATTGGCACCCTCAACTTAATATTTGGTTGCACGCCCTTTGGAAAAAATAACTGAAATCAAGCGCTTCCTATTACCATCAACAAGCTTGTGACACCTCTCAACTGGAATTTCCGACCACTCTTCTTTTGCAAACTGCTCAAGGTCTCTCAGATTTGAAGGGCGCCTTCTTCCAACACCAATTTTGAAATCTTTCCATAAGTGTTCAATCGGATTTAGATCCGGACTCATTGCTGGCCACTTCAGAACTCTCCAGTGCTTTGTCTTCAACCATTTCTGGGTGCTTTTAGAGGTATGTTTGGGGTCACTGTCCTTCTGGAACACCCATGACCTCTGACACAGACCCAGCATTCTGACACTGGGCCCTACATTGCGCCCCAATATCTTTTGGTAGTCTTCAGATTTCATGATGCCTTGCACACAGTCAAGGCATCCAGTGCCAGAGGCAGCAAAACATCTTAGAACCTCCACCATGTTTGACTGTAGGTACTGTGTTCTTTTCTTCGTAGGCCTCATTCCATTTTCTGTAAACAGTAGAATGATGAGCTTCAGCAGGGGTTTAACTACAGCATTCTTAAGACAGTCTGGGAAGACCCCCGTATTTACAACATTTATTTATATAGCACATTTTCATACAAAAAGTAGCTCAAAGTGCTTTACATACTGAAGAAAAGAAAAATAAAAGACAAAATAAGAAATTAAAATAAGACAACATTAGTTAACATAGAAAAGGATTAAGGTCCGCTGGCCAGGGTGGACAGAAAAAACAGAAAAAAACTCCAGATGGCTGGAGAAAAAACATAAAATCTGCAGGGGTTCCAGGCCACGGGACCGCCCAGTCCCCTCTGGGCATTCTACCTAATATAAATGAAATAGTCCTCTTTTTGTAGTTAGGGTTCTCACGGAGTCACTTGATGTTGATGGTCATACAGACTCCTGGCTTTTAATCCATCCATCATTGTTGGAACATCACAGTGCTTTGAGCAGATACCGGAAAAGGAAACAGAAGAGAGAGTAGGGGTTAGTACAGATTTTAGAGCCACCATGAATAGTTATTATAATGAGTTGGAGATATAGACTATCAGGATTTTGATTACAGTGAAATTATGAGAAAGCCATGTTAAAATAATGTGTTTTCAGCAGGTTTTTAAATTGCTCCAACGTATCAGCCCAGCGAATTCCTATTGGCAGGCTATTCCAGATTTTAGATGCATAACAGCAGAATGACGAGTTTACTATGTCAAGAATACTATCAATTAGTACGCCCGATACTTCTTTGAAAAAACTTGTTGGTATTGGGTCAAGGACGCAAGAAAAAGAAAAAAGATTTCTGACTAAGTAGTTTATATTTTGAAAATATAAAATATATGTTTGCCTGGCTTGTATTCATAAGTGATTAGTAGGGCATCTCATGTTGGTTTTGTTTTGAGAATATATAAATTAAAGCTTGATTAATACAGTCCAGTTGGTACAGTGGTACAGTAGTTGACAATGATGCCCCCAAGCTTCAGCAACCAGGATGTGAATCCTTCTCTGGGCATTATCTAGATGGTGTTTCTACTTCAGTTTGCTCCCATATCCTTAATATGTATCATTAAACATAAATTGATGAGTCTACATTAACTTGGTGCATTTTGCAGGTTCTGCAAAGGACCAACATCAAGTGTTGTTTTGTACTTCAAGCCAATTTTTAACCAGAGTCTTTGACTCTTCATGGACTATATTAAAAAGACATTAGTACACTTTTGGAGGATTCACTACTTACATGTGTCTAAAAATAACATGCTAGAAAGTTGTCTGGTTCATTTAAATAACCTCAATTAAATATTAAGTGAAAAAACTCTCAATGTGTAGCATCACAAAGCTGGTGCACTGTGATCATAAGGACATTAGATGATGAGGACAGGACCTATTTGACATTAAAACATTACAGGCAACTTAAACGTGTGCCTAGAAAGAATTACAGTCAAATTCTCAATAAACGTGGACCCATATCTTAACTATTAGGGCAATGCAAAAGCTTGATGACGTTGGTTTGCTGTTTATCATAGGTGTTTTGGTAGAGAAAGGCTTTGGCAATTAGATAGATAAATAGATACTTTATTAATCCCAGGGGGAAATTCACATACTCCAGCAGCAGCAGCATACTGATAAAGAACAATATTAAATTAAAGAGTGATAACAATGAAGGTATAACAGACAGACAATAATTTTGTATAATATTAGCGTTTACACTCCCGGGTGGAACTGAAGAGTGGCATAGTGTGGAGGAGGAACGATCTCCTCAGTCTGTCAGTGGAGCAGGACGGTGACAGCAGTCTGTCGCTGAAGCTGCTCCTCTGTCTGGAGATGATCCTGTTCAGTGGATGCAGTGGATTCTCTATGATTGACAGGAGCCTGCTCAGCGCCCGTCACTCCACCACGGATGTCAAACTGTCTAGCTCAACAGAGTGCTGTGTTAGTCATTGGCCTTGAAGATTGTGTTAATCAGTGGGTTTTATTTTTTTTTTTCTTTCTGTAGCCTTGCTACCTGCGGGACTGGGAGATGCAGGTACATTTCAAGGTGCATGGACAAGGCAAGAAAAATCTGAATGGGGATGGCTTTGCTATTTGGTACACCAAGGAGCGGATGCAGCCAGGTTTGGAACTTTCTTCAGATCCTAAACATTTCTTTTGGGGTGTCTGTTTGGTGAAGACACCAGCAGACAGTACAATTTGTGTCAAGGCAGGTCCAACTTTTTGTAGAGGTTTGAGAGAAGGGTGATGGGTAGGAAAGTGCTTGAAGAACTGATTGGTTAGATCAGAAGATGTGCAAAGGTTAAGAAGAAATTTGGCTGTGAATAAAGGTTTTCTGAGGTATTCGACACCATCTGCTTCAGGATGTGTCTAAATAATTACCTTGAAGTTTACGGTGCATTAATAGGAAAAAAAAACAGTTGTATTAGTAGTAGCATTGTCATGTGTCACCACTTCATTTATGCCCTCCAAAAGCTTGCAGTGAATCTGGTTAATTGGAAAAGATCACTGGGTGAAAGAGTCTAATGCTAGAGAAAGCCTGGGTAGAAGTCTTGGGTCATTGCCTTTCCATCCCATCGTTCCTTCTGATGATGATGATTTCAGGCTTGTGCGTTACACCTTTTGCTGCTAGGTATTAGCTGTAGCTTCTCCTCTGTTGCAAGAGAATCAAAGAATCTTGTCTTTTTGTCGGCTGGGATAAGCTCTGGCTCCCATTTACTTTATAATGAAACTGGTGGATTGATAGATGTATAATAAAAGATGGGTTACAGTTCACAAAATGATTTCCTACATCATTCAGGTTGTATTATTCTGTTTTGCAGGTCCTGTATTTGGAAGTAAGGATATGTTTGCTGGACTGGGAGTCTTTGTGGACACCTACCCTAATGAAGAGAAACAGCAGGAGGTAAGGCTAAAGTTTTCACTGGGAAGTTGTTCACGGGGGGAGGAAACTCTTGACATTAGACATTGAGTGTCGTGCCACCTTGCTATGGACAATACTGCTGCTAACAAAAGCACAGCTTTACTAATGCTCTGTAGGATGGCTGAAGGACACATTTTTTGGCAGGATGCCGTCTGGACTGATTGTCACAACAGAGATCAAATTGCAGATGGAAACTGAGATCTGTATGTTGCTTACACTCAGATCTACTAAACTCTTCCCACCAATCACCAGGCTCATCCAGTTACTGCTGCAGAGAAGTTCTAATGCCTCTGCTGATCTGTGGCCAAATGAGTAATGCAGAGGTCATGTCATTGTTTGCTGATACAGGAAATGCGTCTTTCATCTTAATGGACTCCTTTAACAAGATATAAGCCTCCTATACATTAAGGTCTTGTGACTTACTCTGTCATGTTGTCAGCCCTCAATTTCTTTCCTTTAGGCTACTTCCATTTTCTCAGGCTAATCAGCAGTTTAAAATCAAGACATTGTGGTGAATGCCTCACAGGGCCGTCTTTAGTGTTGCTCTTTTGCCTCTGATAATTTCAGGCTCCTCACAATCCTGACCAAGAGAGGGCAAGACTTAAAATTGGCAAGTGTAAAATTAATTAATAATTAGACAAAATACAGTATCGGTATGCAGTTTATTTATTTATTTTTGAAAGATCTTTGTTTTCCTCAAAATATGTGTTACCACTCAAACTTAGGAATAAATTCTAAATATGGCAGAGTGACAAAGTTACTGCTTCTCAAAACAGATTATGGCAAGACTCATGGATTTGGAAGTTAATTTGCAGGTATAACAGGGAGAGAGTGGTATGTGCGTGTGTGTGTGTGTGTGTGCGCGTGCGTGTGTGTGTAGAAATACATGATATATATTCACAGTAGCACTGTGTGGGTCTGCACATTCTCCCTCTGTGTCCATGAGTTTTCTCCAGGTACTCTGGTTTCCTCTCACTTGTGCATGTTAGGTTAATTTCCAATTCCAGATTGCCAACTTTGGGTAGGACTGAGCTGTACAAATGGACAGGTGCCATATCCACATTCAGTTCCCATTGTTTCAGATATTGTTTGGATAAGCTCTGTAGCTCAGTGAGCCTGAAAAGTGCAGGCTTAGATGGATGGATGACATTTTAACTCGTGTACAGTGGTGTGAAAAACTATTTGCCCCCTTCCTGATTTCTTATTCTTTTGCATGTTTGTCACACAAAATGTTTCTGATCATCAAACACATTTAACCATTAGTCAAATATAACACAAGTAAACACAAAATGCAGTTTTTAAATGATGGTTTTTATTATTTAGGGAAAGTAAAATCCAAACCTACATGGCCCTGTGTGAAAAAGTAATTGCCCCCTGAACCTAATAACTGGTTGGGCCACCCTTAGCAGCAATAACTGCAATCAAGCGTTTGCGATAACTTGCAATGAGTCTTTTACAGTGCTCTGGAGGAATTTTGGCCCACTCATCTTTGCAGAATTGTTGTAATTCAGCTTTATTTGAGGGTTTTCTAGCATGAACCGCCTTTTTAAGGTCATGCCATAGCATCTCAATTGAATTCAGGTCAGGACTTTGACTAGGCCACTCCAAAGTCTTCATTTTGTTTTTCTTCAGCCATTCAGAGGTGGATTTGCTGGTGTGTTTTGGGTCATTGTCCTGTTGCAGCATCCAAGATCGCTTCAGCTTGAGTTGACGAACAGATGGCCGGACATTCTCCTTCAGGATTTTTTGGTAGACAGTAGAATTCATGGTTCCATCTATCACAGCAAGCCTTCCAGATCCTGAAGCAGCAAAACAACCCCAGACCATCACACTACCACCACCACCATATTTTACTGTTGGTATGATGTTCTTTTTCTGAAATGCTGTGTTCCTTTTACGCCAGATGTAATGGGACATTTGCCTTCCAAAAAGTTCAACTTTTGTCTCATCAGTCCACAAGGTATTTTCCCAAAGTCTTGGCAATCATTGAGATGTTTCTTAGCAAAATTGAGACGAGCCCTAATGTTCTTTTGCTTAACAGTGGTTTGCGTCTTGGAAATCTGCCATGCAGGCCGTTTTTGCCCAGTCTCTTTCTTATGGTGGAGTTGTGAACACTGACCTTAATTGAGGCAAGTGAGGCCTGCAGTTCTTTAGACGTTGCCCTGGGGTCTTTTGTGACCTCTCGGATGAGTCGTCTCTGCGCTTTTGAGGTAATTTTGGTCGGCCGCCACTCCTGGGAAGGTTCACCACTGTTCCATGTTTTTGCCATTTGTGGATAATGGCTCTCACTGTGGTTTGCTGGAGTCCCAAAGCTTTAGAAATGGCTTTATAACCTTTACCAGACTGATAGATCTCAATTACTTCTGTTCTCATTTGTTCCTGAATTTCTTTGGATCTTGGCATGATGTCTAGCTTTTGAGGTGCTTTTGGTCTACTTCTCCGTGTCAGGCAGCTCCAATTTAAGTGATTTCTTGATTGAAACAGGTGTGGCAGTAATCAGGCCTGGGGGTGGCTACGGAAATTGAACTCAGGTGTGATACACCACAGTTAGGTTATTTTTGAACAATTACTTTTTCACACAGGGTCATGTAGGTTTGGATTTTTTTTCTCCCTAAATAATAAAAACCATCATTTAAAAACTGCATTTTGTGTTTACTTGTGTTATATTTGACTAATGGTTAAATGTGTTTGATGATCAGAAACATTTTATGTGACAAACATGCAAAAGAATAAGAAATCAGGAAAGGGGCAAATAGTTTTTCACACCACTGTATGTCACTAAGGATATAGACAGACACACTGAAACAGTTAAGCATTTGCATTATAAAAGCTGCAGTGCCCTCCATTAATGTCTGTGGTAAAGATACATTTTTCCTTGATTTACCGATCTGCTTCACAGTTTTAAATTACAAATCAAAAACATCATACATAATTAAACTGCACATTTCAGAAAGACTTTATTTTAAGGGTATTTGCATAACTTTTGGTCACAACATGTACAAATGACAACACTTTTTTACATGGTCCCTCCATTTCAGGACACCATAAGGTCTGGGACACAACAGTGGCCGGTATATTAAAGCTTTAGCACTTTGTCGCATATCCCTTCTAGGTATTGGCTGCTTGAAGTCTGCGATCCATAGACATCAGCAAGTGCTGAGGATCTTCTCTGCTGATGCTCTGACAAGCTTCTAATGCAACCATCTTCAGCTCCTGCTTGTTTCAGGGCTTGTCCCCTTAAGCTTTCTCTTTACCATATGAGGGCCTGCTCAAGTGGATTTAAATCAGGTGACTGGCTAGGCCATTCATGAATTTCCTATTTTTTTTTAGCTTTGAAAAACTCCTAAGTGGTATGTTTAGATCTTTATCTTGTTTTAGGATGAAGCATCGGCCATTGTGTTTGGAGGCATTTACTAGAATTTGAGCAGATCAGGTGTTTCCTTACACCTCTGAATTCATGGTGCAGCTGCTGTCTGCAGTTTCATTGTCAATGAAGAAACGTGTGCTAGGGCTTGTTACAGCCCCCCAAAACTGCCATGTTTAACAGATGAGGTGGTCTGCTTTGGATCTTGGACAGTTCCTTTTCGTCTCCACACTTTGCTCTTACCATCACTCTGATGTAGATTCATCTTTGTCTCTTCTGTCCACAAGACCTTTTTCCAGAATTATGGAGGCTGATTTAAGTACTTTTTGCTGTGATCTGGCAGTTCTGTTTTGTGGCTAACTAGTGGTTTGCATTGTGCAGTGTGGTTTCTGTACTTCTGTTCATGAAGACTTCTGCAGATAGTTGTCTCTGACACATCCACATCTGCCTTCTGAAGACTGTGTCTGATCTGTTGGACAGGCATTGAGAGTTTTTTCTTTACCATAGTGAGGATTCTTCTGTCATTAGCAGTGGAGTTCTTCCTTGGCCTACCAGTTCCTTTTTGATTACTGAGCCCACCAGTGCATCCTTTCTTCTTAATGATATTTCAGACGGTTGCTTTGGGTAATCCTAGGGTTTTGCTGATGTCTCTTAATAGTTTCTTTCTGGTTTTTCAGCCTCATAATGGCTTCTTTGATTTTCATTGGCACTGCTCTTGTCCTCATGTTGAACAATGGCAGTTTCAGACTCCAATGGGTAGAAGCAAGCCGAGGTATCTTATAAATTATAAAGCAATGAAACTCGCCTGCGGAATCACAAACACTGGTGATGCAATTTGTCCCAAATATTATGAAGCGGTGGGGATAGGGGGTGGGACCATATAGAAAATGTGTTGTCATTTCTACATGGTGTGATGGGCAGGCAGTGTGGCACAGTGATTAAGGCTTTTGACTTCAAACCCTGAGCTTGTGGTTTCAAATCATGCTACTGACACTGTGTGACCCTGAGCAAGTCATTTGACCTGCCTGTGCTCTAATTAGAAAATCAAAAGAAATGTAACCAGTTGTATCATAAGTCGCCTTGGAGAAAGGTGTCAGCCAAATAGATAATTGTGATGTAAATGTGACCAAAATGAATGCAGATACCCTTAAATGAAAGTCTAAAATGTGCACTTTAATCAACTGAGAATTATTTGATTTGTAATTTTAAACTGTGGAGCAGAGGAGTAATTCAAAGAAAAATGTGTCTTTGTCTCAAACATTATGGAGGGCACTGTATTTGTATATGGTGTTAGATTAGCAAAATGGTTTCCCTGCTCTATGCAAACCTTTAAGCTACATGCTCACTGCCTAGCACCCGTCTACACCATCTGACCATTAGACAGAAAAATGTGCATATATAGGACATCCATCCACTATCCAAACTGCTATATCCTAACTACAGGGTCATGGGGGTCTGCCGGAGTCAATCCCAGCCAACACAGGGCGCAAGGCAGGAAACAAACCCCGGGCAAGGCGCCAGCCCACGACAGGGCATGCACACACTAGGGACAGTTTAGGATTGCCAATGCACCTCACCTGGATGTCTTTGGACTGTGGGAGGAAACCAGAGTACCCGGAGGAAACCCACGCAGACACGAGGAGAATCCGGGTCTCCTTACTGAGAGGCAGCAGCGCTACCACTGTGCCACCGTGCCGCCCCATATATAGGACAAGTTTTATTAAAGAGATTGGTCTGAACTTGTAAACAGGATGATCCAAGTCATCTGCTTTTTGTTAACTGCGGCAAAGTCTCTTGTTTTGGAGACGGCTGCTTATAGCTTCAGCCTGGTTGTTGATTTTCTTGCACGTTTCTGCCACAAACTGGATGTGTGTGCTTTTCTGTAGGTTTGTGATTAAACTACTTGTTCTGTGTCGTCGTTTCTCTGTTTTGTTTTTTTTGCATCAAATCGGATACAGAGCCAGAAGAGGAGATACACACCCCGCTCTCAGGTATTCTCTGTCCCATTTGTTTAGAGGGGTTTCCAATAGCATGGAGTGCCTGTGCTCAGCCAGTGTGCTTTCCCATTATTATTATATTTTATTGTTCATTATATTGTTTGTTTTTTATATCCAGTGCAAAAAGGAGGGAGGATGGATTTCCTTAATAATTAAAAAAGAAGCCAGTACCCTTAGAAGAGTATTAGAGGTGAAGCAATATGCACTATTGAACTTGTGTTTGTGAGTGACTTGGAGCCATTGGACATTGTAACGTCCCCTTGTGATCCCAAACCTCTTACCGAGTGTGATTCTGCAAATGTGTATGAACTTCTCCAGTAGTTCAGGTCTTTTTCGACTTGCTTTGATTGTCCTCTGGTTTTCATTGCAGTGAAATGAGTAAAAAGGGACTCCCTTTGCCTGCTGACATGTTTTTAAAGGACATATCTACATACCACTGCAGCTCAGTTTGTAGTTTAAAATGATTAGAAACTTTAGGAATCAACTGACATTTGCTGGGTTTATTTATATGATAGGCTCAGGTAAAAAAAACAAATCAAATGTGTTTTTTTGACGTTGATCTTTTTGTCATTATGTATCATCTTAGCTTGTAGCTCTTAGTAATGATTTGCAGGTTTACAATGGTTTTACCTTTTTCAAAAATATAAGGTTTTACTTCGATTAAAAAAATAATTATTGTCATGTTTACACAATACAATGAAATTATTGTCTGCATGCTTGACCACCACCTTCTTTGACTGGTAGGGCCGAGTCTTGCTCTTTTGGTTATATATTATGCTAGCTCTCCCCCGCAGCTTCGCCCGTGTAGAAGTGAAACAAGACTGTGAGGAGGACTCTGCCCAGCTCCCTATTCCTGACATCAAGCTTCCCCTTCCCCTCGTTCCGCAGCTTCTGTCTTGGATTAGCGCAAATATATTGTTCCTGAAAGCGAACTATGATTCTTAGCGCAATGAAAGAAGTCGCAAAATCAACTGGAATGTTCCAGCAAATTATAGAAAAAAACCCAATCTAAATCCATTAAGTAGTTCTCTCGTTTGCTAGCTAAGTGGAGGTAATTAAAGCCTCGAGGGTGGCGCGTGAGTAAGAAGGTCCCTGTCCCCCTCCGCTCGGCCTGCTGCATATCTCTCGGATTCCTGCAAATAAATCGGTACCGCAAGCGAACTATGATACATAGTGCAACTGGTTTACCGCTTGCAGCATTACCAGCTGCCCACCGAGAATGAACGGGGAGCCATGTGTGGTGGGCGGGCAGTGAAACCGCTTGCCGGCGGGAGCCGCCTGAGGAATGCTACATTGCACGAGCAGCGAAATCGCCGCCGTCCAGCCACCGCTTGCAGCGTCCCCAGGCAGAAGATAACGGAGTGGCAGTTACTGAAGCGCATGTGTTGCAGCTGCGGCCTCGTTCGTATGTCCGTAACCTGGGTACTACCTATATATATATATATATATATATATATATATTTATATATTTTTTTATATAAAACAGTCATGAAAAAAAAGCATGAAAATAAACATGGAGAAAGAGTTTTGACTATCCTTTGAATATATGGCGTTTCCAAACACAGCCCACAGTGAGACAATATGTAGTCTTGGACAAAGTTGTAATCCTGTGAAGCAATTAAATTGTTAGCCAGATGAGTTGAGAAGAAATTAAACACTGCATCTGTTGTCTTAGATGAAATCCAACGTTTAGAAATCTTTGTTAGTACTGATACAGATCCTCTCCCATCAGCCCCAGCACACACTACTGCCTACAATGGCCTGATGGAAATTGTAATCCCCAGGTTGGCACTGGTTTATGGATTGCCCCCCACATTATAACCTCTCTCTCCAATATGCCATATAGACTGTACATTTAGTTGGATCAATGGTAATACATGTGCAAAATTCATTAAAAACAGTTAAGCCGTTTTTGCATGACTGGTGAACAGACAGACAAACAGATTATAATTTTATTTATCTAGATTAAGAGGTTTTGTGGTGCAGCTTGGTGGTTAATACTGCTGTGATATTGTAGCCTCCAGATTCTTGGGTTTGAATTCTGAACCAGGCACTGCCTGCGTAAAGTTTCCAGTGTGTATATCCTAGCAGCTTCTGGATCTTCAGTTGCATAATGTGCCATCGGTTTATGTCCGACATGATGACTGCAGTTTCTGATCTCTTTTAACACCTGATAAATGTAAATGTTACATTTAAATAAATGTTACATTTAGTTACTGCATACAGACCTTCCAGCACAGACCCTTTTTATGACAGTCAATACTGTGCCACCTGAGTGGCACTAAACAAGGACTTAACAGTCACGGTGAGTACAGCTGCAGTTATGCCCCTTTCTTATTTTTTCTAATCTGTCATGGTATGTGAAAAAACATGCAATATCAGTTAAACAAGCTTCTCTTATGTTTGTAAGGTCCGCAACCCATCGTTCCTTACACCTCGTTGTTTCATTATATGCATTGTACTTCCAGATTAGTATTCATTGCTTGTCAGCTCTCATGCACACAATGACCACCCCAGTGACTAAAGACATATGCTGACATATACTAATATGCTGCTTGTTTTTCTTACTACATGGAGTTTCATTTGGTGGGCATTTTCAGACATGGTTTGTAATTCTGTGACGTTTGTCTTTGCCTAAAGTGATTGACAGTGAACGTCATCAGCTGTTGCTAAGTATAAAAGCTCTGCAGTTTAGTAAAGTGTATCTGGAGTGGTGTACATGCATCTTCTGGCTACCCAAGATCTATTTACCACTTACTGATGTGTTAATACATTACATTGCTTTCACCAACAGAACTCCACATATTGCTGTTATCTTCTGCTTATTTTGTTGTGTTGTCCCCGTGTACACGACAGTCAAATTACACTCACCTAAAGGATTATTAGGAACACCATACTAATACGGTGTTTGACCCCCTTTCGCCTTCAGAACTGCCTTAATTCTACGTGGCATTGATTCAACAAGGTGCTGAAAGCATTCTTTAGAAATGTTGGCCCATATTGATAGGATAGCATCTTGCAGTTGATGGAGATTTGTGGGATGCACATCCAGGGCACGAAGCTCCCGTTCCACCACATCCCAAAGATGCTCTATTGGGTTGAGATCTGGTGACTGTGGGGGGCATTTTAGTACAGTGAACTCATTGTCATGTTCAAGAAACCAATTTGAAATGATTCCAGCTTTGTGACATGGTGCATTATCCTGCTGGAAGTAGCCATCAGAGGATGGGTACATGGTGGTCATGAAGGGATGGACATGGTCAGAAACAATGCTCAGGTAGCCCGTGGCATTTAAACGATGCCCAATTGGCACTAAGGGGCCTAAAGTGTGCCAAGAAAACATCTCCCACACCATTACACCACCACCACCAGCCTGCACAGTGGTAACAAGGCATGATGGATCCATGTTCTCATTCTGTTTACGCCAAATTCTGACTCTACCATTTGAATGTCTCAACGGAAATCGAGACTCATCAGACCAGGCAACTTTTTTTTCCAATCTTCAACTGACCAATTTTGGTGAGCTCGTGCAAATTGTAGCCTCTTTTTCCTATTTGTAGTGGAGATGAGTGGTACCCGGTGGGGTCTTCTGCTGTTGTAGCCCATCCGCCTCAAGGTTGTGCATGTTGTGGCTTCACAAATGCTTTGCTGCATACCTCGGTTGTAACGAGTGGTTATTTAAGTCAAAGTTGCTCTTCTATCAGCTTGAATCAGTCGGCCCATTCTCCTCTGACCTCTAGCATCAACAAGGCATTTTCGCCCACAGGACTGCCGCATACTGGATGTTTTTCCCTTTTCACACCATTCTTTGTAAACCCTAGAAATGGTTGTGCGTGAAAATCCCAGTAACTGAGCAGATTGTGAAATACTCAGACCGGCCCGTCTGGCACCAACAACCATGCCACTCTCAAAATTGCTTAAATCACCTTTCTTTCCCATTCTGACATTCAGTTTGGAGTTCAGGAGATTGTCTTGACCAGGACCACACCCCTAAATGCATTGAAGCAACTGCCATGTGATTGGTTGATTAGATAATTGCATTAATGAGAAATTGAACAGGTGTTCCTAATAATCCTTTAGGTGAGTGTATACAAAAATAAATTGTATTATAATGTATAGCCCAAAATCACATAAGGAGTGCCCCAATGGGTTTTGACAGCCCCCCAGGATTGAAAAGAAAAAACTCCCAAAAAAAACCCTTGGAAGAAATCTTGGGAAAGATAATTTCCAGGTACAGATGTGCTTGAAAGTTTGTGAACCCTTTAGAATTTTCTATATTTCTGCATAAATAAGACCTAAGACATCATCAGATTTTCTCTCAAGTCCTAAAAGTAAATAAAGAGAAACCAGTTAAACAAATGACACAAAAATATTATACTTGGTCATTTATTTATTAAGGAAAATGATCGAATATTTCATATTTGTGAGTGGCAAAAGTATGTGAACCTTTGCTTTCAGTATCTGCTGTGACCCCCTTTGCAGCAATGACTGCAACTAAACGTTTCCGGTAACTTTTGATCATTCCTGCACACTGGCGTGGAGGAATTTTAGCCCATTCCTCCGTACAGAACAGTTTCAACTCTGGGATGTTGGTGGGTTTCCTCACATGAACTGCTCACTTCAGGTCCTTCCACAACATTTCGATTGGATTAAGGTCGGGACTTTGACTTGGCCATTCCAAAACAATAACTTTATTCTCTGATATAATTCAGAATTCATTGTTCCATCAATGAAGGCAACTCCACACAAGAAGTTACTGGGCAATTGTTAGGATCTAGCAACTTTGAATAGCTCAAACTATTTTTACAACGGGCTGTCCTCTTTGGGGATCATTATGTATGTATTTAGTGCACACAGAGCTAATAAACAATAAAAAATTTGTATAGTTTTATGATTTCTGAAAATCTTAGCCATTTCTATCCTAGTTACAGTTGTGCTTGAAAGTTTGTGAACCCTTTAGTATTTTCTATATTTCTGCATAAATATGACCTAAAAAACATCATCAGATTTTCACTCAAGTCCTAAAAATAGATAAAGAGAAACCGGTTAAACAAATGAGACAAAAATATTATAATTGGTAATTTATTTATTGAGGAAAATTATAGAATGTGACATATTTGTGAGTGGCAAAAGTATGTGAACCTCAAGGATTAGCAGTTAGTTTCAAGGTGAAATTCGAGTCAGGTATTTTTAATCAATCGGATGCCAATCAGGAGTGAGTGGGCATCCTGTGTTATTTAAAGAACAGGATCTATCAAAGTCTGCTCTTCACAACACGTTTGTGAAAGTGTATCATGGCACGAACAAAGGAGGTTTCTGAGGACCTCAGATAAAGAGTTGTTGATGCTCATCAGGCTGGAAAAGGTTACAAAACCATCTCTAAAGAGTTTGGATTACACCAATCCACAGTCAGACAGATTGTGTACAAATGGAGGAGATTCAAGACCATTGTTACTCTCCCCAGGAGTGGTCGACCAACAAAGATCACTCCAAGAGCAAGGCGTGTAATAGTCGGCGAAGTCACAAAGGACCCCAGGGTAACTTCTAAGCAACTGAAGGCCTCTCTTACATTGACTAATGTTCATGTTCATAAGTCCACCAACACTGAACAGCAATGGTGTGCATGGCAGGGTTGCAAGGAGAAAGCCACTGCTCTCCAAAAAAAACATTGCTGTTCGTCTGCAGTTTGCTAAAGATCACATGGACAAACCAGAAGGCTATTGAAAGAATGTTTTGTGGACAGAAGAGACCAAAATAGAACTTTTTGGTTTAAATGAAAAGCATTATGTTTGGAGAAAGGAAAACCTTGCATTCCAGCATAAGAACCTTATCCCATCTGTGAAACATGGTAGTGGTAGTATCATGGTTTGGGCCTGTTTTGCTGCATCTGGGCCAGGACGGCTTGCCTTCATTGATGGAACAATGAATTCTGAATTATATCAGAGAATTCTAAAGGAAAAGGTCAGGACATCTGTCCATGAACTGAATCTCAAGAGAAGGTGGGTCATGCAGCAAGACAACGACCCTAAGCACACAAGTCATTCTACCAAAGAATGGTTAAAGAAGAATAAAGTTAATGTTTTGAAATGGCCAAGTCAAAGTCCTAACCTTAATTCAATCGAAATGTTGTGGAAGGACCTGAAGCGAGCAGTTCATGTGAGGAAACCCACCAACATCCCAGAGTTAAAGCTGTTCTGTACGGAGGAATGGACTAAAATTCCTCCAAGCTGGTATGCAGGAATGATCAAAAGTTATCAGAAACGTTTAGTCGCAGTTATTGCTGCAAAGGGGGCTCACACCAGATACTGAAAGCAAAGGTTCACATACTTTTGCCACTCACAAATATGTAATATTCAATCATTTTCCTCAATAAATAAATGACCAAGTATAATATTTTTGTCTCATTTGTTTAACTGGTTTCTCTTTATCTACTTTTAGGACTTGAGTGAAAATCTGATGATGTTTTAGGTCATAGAACACAAGTAATCCTCAATACAATACAGTACTATTATAGTATTCTATAATATACTAATATTACAAATACAGAGCCAAATGCAACAGGACATACCACGTAATACGATTCAGATTGGTTCAGAGTCCTGGAGACCTCAGCCATCAGGATGCCTCCCTCCTTCTGGCCATTCCACAGCTTAGTCAGCACTGGGCTAGCCAATCTGATGAAAGGACCCTTCTACCCGACGATTCCAGCGCTCCTCCATCAGAGGTGACTTTTCCTTAGCCAGGCAAACAACTTGGCAGTAGGGCAGTGTCACATGAGTACCGAGAAGAGAAATAGAACAGGTGAGGGTTAGTAACAAATTATAACTATTATTTTTACTTATGTTTTAGTACTCTAGTGCTAATTACTAAATACTTAATCGACAATTCTTCCATTCACATGCAATGACTGTTATAATGTGGCCAGGAAACAGACCAATATACACACGGAAAAGGTTGTGCTGCCAGCCGGATCACCCCTTTTACTTGGAATGAAAATGATAGACGTTTGGGCTCACAAAACAAGGTGGCTTTAGTCAGCCTTCAAGTTACACAAAAAAAAACAATAGCAAGAGTTAGAGCTCTGTCCTCTTCAAACGCCAGATCAGTATGTGATGCCACCTTCCGGGAGCAGCTTGGTTTTATAGTGTTGGTGCTAGAAGGGGTGGGGCTAGGCATTCTTCTTAAGGCAATTTTAAAAGAGAAAATATTGTTTGTGTCAGTGCCCCCTCTTGTCTCGGGGTGGAACTGCTTACCTCTTTAGTGCCCGGAAGATTGTCCCCAGGCACACATGCTTGACATTCCATCCATCCATTATTCAACCCGCTATAATCTTAACTACAGGGTCACGGTGGTCCGCTGGAGCCAATCCCAGCCAACACAGGGTGCAAGGCAGGAAACAAACCCTGGGCAGGGCGCCAGCCCACCGCAGGGTGTGCGCACTCACACACACCAAGCACACACTCAGGACAATTTAGAATTGCCAATGCACCTAAACTGCATGTCTTTGGACTATGGGAAGAAACCGGAGTACCCGGAGGAAACCCACGCAGACATGGGGAGAACATGCAAACTCCATGCAGGGAGGACCCAAGAAGCGAAACTGGGTCTCCTAGCTGCGAGGCAACAGTGCTACCCACCGCACCACCACGCTTGACATTGTCAATTTTAAATCATCTCTTTTTTTTGTGATCAATATTTTATTTGATTTCAAAAAATAACGAGAGCAATGGAACATAGAAAGGACATTTGCATATATAAGTTTGAAACCACATCCACCGCAACCCACTCCATTCTTTGGGTTAGAGTAAAGTTAAATTAATAAAACACACAGGTCACTGACAGTTTATAACCAATTGGTTTATGGGTTGACCGACAACCAAGACCTAATCCTGGCTACTGTGTCCCTTCATTTATTGATATTATCAGAAGATTTCCACTGATTTGTGCAGTTGACAATTCCAGCTTAGCCAGGCTGCAAAAGGAAGACTTCCATTCAATAAAGGTAACAAGTTCTGGATTCTTCCATTGTGAAACTATGAGCGTTTGGGCTACTGAAATAATGCGCTTATGACAGACAGAGAGGGACAGAGCAGAGAAATCTAATAGGAGCAGAGTAATGGGGGAGCAAGGAATAGATATAGATAGGATGGAGGAGGGCGCATGAGCAACGGAGGCCCAAAGAACAACAACAGTGGGACATTCTTAGAACATGTGGTGAAAGGTGCCCTCTACAGGGTGGTCCAGATCGTCTGGATGACTTTAAATTATACGGGGACGGTTTCAGTTCAGCGCGAAGACGATTCTTCTTGTCATCAGTTCGCACAATTCTCGATGGTCCAGGATTTTTCGGGTGATTTTCTATGTAATAAACTTAATACCGTATATACACGTGTACCATGCGCACATTTTTTCCCGAAAATTAGCATTAGAAAATCAGGTGCGCATCATACACAAGGAAATGTAATTCTGTAATGTTTACTTATTCTGCTTGGGCTTGCTCGCTCTCTCTCTCTCTCTCTCTCACTCGCACTCTCTCGCTTGCGCACTCGCACTCTCTCTCTCTCACTCGCACACTCGCGCACTCGCACTCTCTCTCTCACTCGCACACTTGCGCTCTCTCTCTCTCATTTGCTTGCTCGCGCACTTGCGCTCTCTCTCTCACTCGCTTACTCGCGCTCCCGTGCCCTCTCTCTCTAAACACTTCCTATACAATCACAACACACGTCGTACATGGAGCAAAACGATTTTCCTGATTTTCTTTGTAAAAATTAGGGTGCGCGTCTTGCACGTGGGTGCGTGGTACACAAGTAAATACGGTAAGTTATAGCGTAATGAAAATTGCATAAATAGATCTGGACCACTCTATACATTAAGGGAGCATTGGTAACAGAGTAGATCAGGAGCCAAACCTATCAGGAAGTGCTTTGCAGGATAATGATGAACTCTGTGGATAATTTTATATTGGATATGTTGATGATTAGAATTTCTAGAGGATTTTTTTTTAATGTTTTTAAAAACTGTATTCCAACACAGTGGCGCTGAGAGGAATTTTAAATCATCTCTGTTAGTACTGGCCTCCAAAAATACGCCCTCCTATCTGACTGGTGTTTTGTAATTTAATATTGGATTTATTACTCTGGCAAATACAGTTGGTATGGTGGCAGAATAGTAACCACTGCAGATTCAGGGACCCTGTGTTCTTGATTATGATTTAGTGTCTGTGTATTCTCACATAAGTTTACTCAGGATGCTTCAGCTTTCTCCCATATCTCATAGATCTGCATGTTTTGATGGAGGGTACCTGTAAATTGTTTTGAGTGGGCCCCATATGGGAATGGCACTTGGCTTGTTTCCATTGCTGCAGGGATTGGCTCTCACCTCCCATGAGCCTGAAGTGAAATAAAACCGGTTAAGTAAATTGACAGGAGGATGATTAGAATTTGTCAGTAAGTACTGATAAGTCGGAGTCTGAGCAGATCTTACAGTGGATTAATCTTTGGAGCCTGGATCATTTAAAAATTTACAGCGGAAGTAGAAACAATGTACTCAAATAGCCTGACCAGGTAAACTGGAACCAGGGTTCAAGCTGGAGGAGGAAGCCATAGGTGCATCAATAAAGGCACAAAGCCCTTGAGACTTGTATTGTAATTTCGTGTTAACACCGTTCGCCAGGCTGTGAATGATGACTTTGTAGAAATGAAAACCAGAAGCTCTGTAGCAAACAGTGAGTAAGATCAACACCACAGCATCTTGCCTTAGAAACTCATCTCGGGGAAACTGGCTTCTTTTCTCTGTCTAGCTGGGATCTCCAGTGCATGTTCTGTGTGGTCACATGTGTATTTATCGTTGTTGTTTTCCTTTTTTCTTGCTGCTGCCCTCTGCATGGTATGTGGCACATTATTTTCCTTTGGGAGTTCTCTCTCACGGATTGATTGGTGCTTCACCATGCATGGGCCTTATTTTTGCTTTCACCTCCTCTCTCTGCAGCGCATCTTTCCATATATCATGGCAATGGTTGGGAATGGCACACTTGGATATGACCATGAACGTGATGGGCGGCCCACAGAGCTAGGAGGCTGCACTGCGCTGGTCCGCAATCTCAACCAAGACACATTCCTGGTGATACGCTATGTTCGCCGCAGGCTGACTGTAAGTGCTACTCTAATAGCGCTAGGGCTGAGGCCTAAACGACTTTTAGCCGGTGTAGACTTGAAGTTTCCAAAGTACGTGTTGGCTTTTTGGTACTAGGTAATGATTGACATTGATGGTAAGAGTGAGTGGAGGGATTGTCTGGACATTCCTGGTGTAAGGTTGCCAAAAGGATACTATTTTGGAGCATCATCTGTCACTGGTGATCTCTCAGGTATGTTTAATAGGGGGTGTTAGTTTCAGATGAAAGTGGGCAGTATATCATTGCAACCTTACATCCGTATTCTTCTTTTTCTCCAGATAACCACGACATCATTTCTCTAAAACTGTACCAGCTGACTGTTGAGCGGAGTGCAGAGGAGGAGCGGGAGGATAAAGAGGTGTTCATACCCAGTGTGGACAACATACCATTATTACGAGGCAAGTATTTGCATATACACCTCTCATGTAGTTATTGCAGCCCAGAAAGTGTTCTTAGTCCATTTTGAATCATATCAGCTGTCTAGGTCTTCATTGCTCTCGTTGCCTAAAAGTATTTCCACTTTAACATTTCTGATGGTTAGCACATACTACAGGTTTCATTTTTTAATGGTAACTGGTAGCAGAAAATCGAACTTCTTGTGGGGTGGAGCAACATGAGAGAAGTCTGGCCCTAAAATATAAATTAGGTAGCCCACACTCTCAGCCTCCCACTATAGCGGCGCTATGTTGCACGCCTACTAGACCAGGGCTATCCGAGCTAAAGCACTTCTGTGTTGGCCTGCAAGGCATCTTCTAAAAATCCTGCACGCTGTGCTTCATAAGTCCAGGTGGCTGCATTGTGTTTTTATTTTTTATGTTCATAAGAATTACTTCTTAACGCTTTGAAATCTCTTTAGCTTTTTTTGTCCAGTGCCTCCTGATTCACCAGTACAAGAAAACCCCCTCATATGATATACCGTTTAACGTCTTGTTATGCAAGATGTCAAGCTTTTTGGGGTTCCTGCTTATTTTTGGCCCTCTTGACCCAAATACCCCCACTTTTAGGCCATTTTAGATCATATTTTGTTCCAGAAATTATACCCCCATGATTCATCAAAAATGATCACAAGGAACCACACTATGATCACACTATCCACGCTACCCAGGGGTTCAACTGCTAATGAGATATGAGGAATTAAAGTTACCCCTTTTCACAAGACTGGGAAAAAATGGGGGATCGGTAATATAGACGTGTGGAGTGTCATTTTATGCTATTTTGAAGTTCCTAATCACAGATGTGATAACGTTTTTGATATTCGATTCTCCTTTGCGATGGTCCTAGTCCTCTAACAGCCACTCCCAGAAGGCTACAAATGGCAAATTTCAAACATAAGCTTGTGATGTATCGTTTTAGACTATTTCAATGACAGTGATTGTCAATATATTATTTTTGATATCTGATCCCTTTAAAAATTACAGATTTCTATCACAATCAATAGTATTTCGACTTTAAACATTTAATTTGAAGCACTCATTGTAACATGTCAAATATTTGACTCAACTGTTCTTGTTTATTATGTACTTCCACCTCCTGAATTAAATTACTACATTTCTTATGAACACCCTCTTATTCAGATTTTATTTTTATGTTTTTATTTTTTACAACTAATTATTATTTGTAATTTATCTGATCACTTAGTGACTTATGCTCCCTGTTTTCTCTCAAAATGATTGCAAACAAATTTCTGTTTCCAAAGTGTTAAAGGAGATGTTTGGTATTTTCCAAGTCAAAGTTATATCTTCACCGAGTCCCATTTTGACAAAAAAGTTTTAAAACTTTTCAAATACATCCATTTTTCAAACCAAAAATATATTGAACGTTGATCCACATTTTGAAATTACACACAAATTGCAAAACAGTGTATCAAAATCATTTTAAGAAAGAAAAAAGCAAAGCACTGCTGTTACAGTTATCCATTTTAAAAGTGCACTTCACCTTGTTGCTTGTCTCCCTCCGTGGCCCCCTTTAGGGCCAGGGCTGTGGATTCACTTTTAAAGTCATCGCCAAGCACTAAGTGTTGATGCACAGATTTGAATTGCTGCTTCTGATCTGTAGACAATAACCGAAAAAGTCACACTTCCAATCACTAATTTTCTTCCACTATAAGCTTGTTATTTTGCAAAGACATTATTTGTTGCCGCTGTATTGATAAATGCATCTCTTATTATCTCTGCATCTCTTATTATCTCTTCAAAGGCAGAGAATACTGATCATGCACATAGAATGCAATCAAGTGAGAAGAACCGAACAGATGTTGTAGGCATATATCCGTCCTTCCATCCATTTTCCTAACATGCTTATCCAGGGCAGGGTTGTGGGCAGCTGGAGTCCATCCCAGAAAACATCTGTTGCAACGCAGGAACAATCACATAAATACACACACACCTGGGCCACTTGAGCAAAGCCTATTCTTGTACATTTCATCAGGTTGAATCTACTACTGACAATGTCACATTATGTGACTTTTGTTTTGTAGGGTGTGATAGATTTGCTGAATGTACAGTAGTAATTGCACCATGCCAAGTTACATGACTGAAAATCGCAGCCCATGTCACATTACCAACAGAGCGCCAATATTCCCATGCAGTCGTGCTTGCCCCTTTTTTTGACAGACAACAGTGTGCTGCCTGCCGGTGCCATTTAAAGGGTTAACAGCTGTGTCGAATTCAGCAGCAATCCCGGCCCATTATTTATTTATTTATTTATTTTTAATTCTGTTATGGTGTGAAAAATATCAGACATCAGACAGGCAAGCTTCTCTTCTGTTTGTGAGGTCCACCGCCTCTGTGCTGCCAGGTTTATCTGATGCCATACCATTGGTTAATAGCTGTGGTGAGTTCAGCCACAGTCTTGGATTTTTTTTTTCCATTCTGTTTTAGTACATAAAACACCAGAAATCTGAGAGATGAGCTTCTCTGTTTGTGAGGTTCATAACACACATGTTCCTTATTCCTCATCGCTGTATTATATACGCATTGTACTTCTAGGTGAATGGTCATTGGTTGTCTGCTGCCATGCACACACAGACTGCCACTACGACAATGGAAAAATCTTCTAACGTGACGTAGGTTTTCTGCTTTCTCTTATATAACCAATGACTAGGAGTTGTGTAAAGTGGCATCAGTTTAACTTGCAGCTTTTCTGCTCTACAATTTATAAACATCCATAGCAGCAAGTAAACTGCGACTAGTCTCCTCTCCTATCAAAGTCAATTGGAAGAGAAAAAAAACAAATATGTCACCCTGTAGTTTAAATGGTCTTAAATCTGCCACTGGATGAACCTTTTCAAGGTAGGCCATGCTCTTTTCAGCTTCTTCACACCACCACCGATATACACTAATCTGAGTAAAGTGTCCAGTGTGACAGGAGTGTGTCCTGCTAATCTTTGAAGTGTGATGGCACATACTACTGAAAACTGTCGGCTCTAGCTTAAAAACAATAATTCAAATTTGGACTTTGAACTAAAGACTTACATTATTTTAGCTCTACCTCATATTTCTTGGCCACCCGCATCCATGCCACAAAGAATTAAGTCTGGACGCACAAAATTATGGTGAGTAGGCAAATCTGTAGCACAAAGCACTTCACTGGAAAGTTCATGTGTACATGTGATGGCGTCAATGATCATACATACTGGAAGACCTTGAGCCATGGCAGTTTGTTAAAGAATGTGTTTCGGTGACTGCTTAGTCTGTTCGTCCTAGTAAAGCTAACATTTTCCCACAAATTTCCCAATGGCGACTAATGGTGCATTGTCATGTTGATGGTGGGTCATAGGACGATTGAAATAGCCAAAGTAGAAAACTGTTAGCTGGATAGAGGAGCTTTGTCATCATTTGTGGTTGAACTAATGGTTGGTTATTCAGCTTGCTTGAGTGTTTTTACTGAATAAAGGAGGTTTATCACTGGCACAGTTGTATTTGTCAGTTAACTCCCTTTCAGTTTTATGAAACTTTTATATTTGACACATTCCTCAGATGAGCCTCTAGAGCACATAAGTAGGCCAAACCATTTTACAAGTTGTCCCCTTTGGCCCTCGGCTTCTCTTGTGAATTGCATTTTTTACTTGTAAATTCCTGGACATAGGAGACATGTCTTCCCAGAATATCTGACCCAGCAAATCTCCCCAGTCAAGACCTACTAGAATTACAGGGAATTTCCAGGGTCGGGTTGTATGTATGAGCAAAGCCAGGAATATGCCTGGGTGAGCATAAGGTCACATGAAAGATGTACCCACAATAACGAGAGTGAGTCAGTCATGTGGCACGACAGCACCATCATTTTGTGGAGTTTGATTTGCTTTATTAGGTTTATGATTTTGATAGGTCCCTGAAAATTGAATGAGGAAACTGCTGTCCATCTAAGCCAAAGAAGAAATTGTCACAACTGTTTCTTAGAAGGTACTCACAGGTGCTGATTTGCACCAGTGGTGGGAGTCGCAGTGAAGAGGGGGCTTACAGTGCTCGTTTGGTAGAAACCGTGGCTCATGCATGTTTGGAAACAGTAAAACCTGAGCAGCATCATGTCTTTTAGACCCCTACTGCTTCATAACAATTGTTACATTTTGCAGTTTCACATGCAGAGAATTGCTTACACCTTCAATGAACTTTAGTCACAGAAACACATAAACAGTGCTGCCCAAACTTTGCACACTTCACAGGACCCAATCCTCCTTATCCAGCACTGTATGTGAAGACTAGGAACAGAGGCATTGTAGGTAATTCTCAGATCAGCCAGATACCTGTGGATAACGAAGTGCCCATAACTCTTTCAGGGCTGATGTCGACTTTTGTTAAAATTGAGGGGTAGAGCACGGTAATCAGTTGTAAACTGCAACAAAACTCACCCTTACATTTAAGATTGACTCTCTTTGCTATCAGGAAAGATAAGTAGCTTTGTTGATTTTAACTCAATTCCCTGCGTGAGTAGTGAAGAGCAAACAACCTCTAAAATGGCATCGACATCTGGCAAGAGACTAAATATGCCATGGACGTTTTACATATTATCGTTGAATCGGACCCTAACTTGTCGGACTTGGAATTTGATGCGAGTGATCAGGAGATGGACATCGAATATGAAAATAAGGTACCAGCATCAGCTAATCAGTCCCCAGATGATCGTGGTGTTGAACATGTTTGTGTAGGTGATACGCCTACGGCAGCGTTTGCCTGGGAAGACCACCACTTATGATGGCAAGAGGTACAAACCATCAAACCAATTGCATCACACCTGTGCGAAGGCAGCCAGCCCACTGTGCATACCTGCTGGCCATTGAGGTGCCCACATGCAGCCCCTGCCTCCAGAGTTGTCGAACTTGCGCCAACAGCAGCCACAGCACGTAGAAACTAAAGAATCCATTCCCGGGATGCTGATTACCAACAGCCCGGGATTCTCTGACATTTTTCATTCCCGGAACTGCTATAATTTCCAGGAAACCGGGAACGGCCAAGCTCGCATATATAGCGTGTAAAAGTGTAAAACTCGATCAAGAAATAACAGAGTTATAGTTGAAAATAATTAAGTGGCATGGTTTTTTGGCCCACGGTGTAGTGTGTTGCCGATTAATTCAGTCAACAACAGACCAGCAGCAGTCTAAGACTGAGCACAGTGGACTGAGAGGAGTCCGCACTCTGCACCTCACGAATGCCGGGACGGGGCGGACTTCATTGACGTCTGTCAGACAACACTTGAACTTGCAATGCATCAGTCTGTCGCATCCGCATTATCTGTGCCAAGAAACTTGGCATCACAGAATGATGACAAGAAACTGGATGCATCAGTAAAAGCTGAAATGGCGGTGTTTCAGTGCAACAGCAAGCGTGGGCATTGTTTAGAACAAGTGTATCAGTATCTGATGACTGTGCCGCCTACTTCAGTGGAGGCAGAGTGCGCTTTTTCAGCAGTATGCTGGACACGTTATGCTTTCTACGCTCTTATTACCGCAACTAACTAGATACATGTACTTGTATGACAGCATGAACTGCTTGTAGATAAGGTTGGTCTTTTATTGGCGTCAACATATTGCAGTAGTTTTATTAAAAATAAGTGTAGGCCTTTCTAAAACCGTTCACATGTGAGATGCCCGCACACAGTGTCATCCCTGGGAACCCGGGATTACCGGGAATGACATGTGGGATTCCTGGATTCCCTAGTAGCAACAGACGTTTAATGTTGATTTATGTGTGAAACCATTGCTTTGTGTGCTTTTCAAAAAAACTGAGTTTTTTGGAAAAAAATATTCAGCCCTCAAAGAGATAAGTACGTAGGGGTGGTTACAATGCCGTCAGAGAGTATTCAGACCCTTTCACTTTTTACACATTTTATTATGTTGCAGCCTTATGCTAAAATCATTTAAAAATGTTTTTTTTTCTCCATTAAACTACAGTCAGTATTACAGAATGACAAAGCGAAAACAAGAGTGGTGTCCCTCAGGGGTCAGTGCTGAGGCTGCTGCTATTTTTAATATTCATAATTGATTTGGATAGGAATATAAATAATAAGCTAGTTAAGTTTGCAGAAGATACCAAAATAGGTGGATTGGCAGATAATGTGCAATCCACCGAACCATTACAGAGGGTCTTGGATAGCATACAGGCTTGGGCAGGTTTGTGGCAGATGGCATTTAATGTCAGTAAATGTAAAGTAATACACATAGGAAGTAAAAATGTTAGTTTTGAATACCCAATGGGAGGTCTGATCATCACTATCAACTGCCAGCCAGAGTTCAGAAGCCATTAAGAAGGCTAACAGAATGTCCGGTTATATAGCACCCTTGATATGTGGAGTTCAAGTCCAAGGAGGTTTTGCTCAGGCTTTAAAACACACTGGTGAGGCCTCATCTGGAGTACTGTGTGCAGTTTTGGTCTCCATGATACAAACAAAGGTATAGAAGCACTCAAAAAAGTCCAGAGAAGAGCGACAAGGATGATTTAGACTGAGGCAGTTGTTGTTTAGAATAGGCCCCAACCTAGTTTTTCACACGTCGGTGTGTTTCCGACCCATTTAGGTGTTCCCCCAACACTGTGAATTTAGTGTGATGGTTTGAGTGGTGGGAGTGGTGTGGTCCCCATCTTGGTGAATCGAGCACAATCCTTAAAGCAGGTTTGGGCGAGTAACTGTCACATGCGATCAGCAGCATGTTAGATGAGTCAATCACAATTGTCAATTCTTTTCATCCTTGGTGAAGAGTATGATCATCGTAGAGGTGTTGAAGAGGTCATCCAGGACAAGATCCACCTTCAATGCTACTGCTGTGAATTGAGTGTGATCATCAGACTGGCAGAAGGAGTTTTGTCTGGAGTCGGCCGCGATCCACCTGTGATGCTACCACTGGTGAATCAAATATGAGCGGTGTGGGGAAGGGGTGGGGATTTGTCCAGGGTCAGCCATGGCCCACCTGCAATGCTGCCACGGCCCACAGGTTGGAAAACGCTGGTTTAATTAAGCAAACAGAGATTAAGAAATGACATGATTGAAGTGTTTAAATGATGAGGGAATTAGTCCAGTGGATTGAGACTGTTACTTTAAAATGAGTTCATCAAGAAGACGGGGACACTTGTTAAGGGTAAATTTCACACAAACATTAGGAGGTTTTTCTCTAAACAGAGAACCACAGACACTTTGAATAAGCTACCAAGTAGTGTGGTTGACAGTAGGACTTTAAGTTCCTTTAACGCTAGACTTGATGTTCGTTTGGAAGATTTAAATTGAAAAGACTGGCAAGCTTTGTTGGGCTAAAAGGGATGTTCTTGTTAAAATGTTTCTAATGTTCTGCAGATTTTAGGAATTACTAAAATTTTCTTAAAAACAAGAAACTGAAATATTACATTGACACAAATATTAAGACCCTTTACTCGGTAATTCGTAATGGTAGCGATTATGGCCTGGAGTCTTCTTGGGTGTGACATGACAAGCTTTGCACACTTGGATTTGGGGATTATTCTGGCATTCTTCTCTGCAGATCCTCTGAAGCTCTCTCAGGATGGATGGAGACCGTCACTGGGCAGCTATTCTCGGGTCTCTCCAGAGATCTTCAGTTGGGTTCTGGCTGGGCTACTCAAGAACATTCTTAGTGTTGTGTTTGCTTTGTGCAGAGGGCCATTGTCCAGTTGGAAGGCGATCCTATAGCCCATTCTGAGGTCCAGCAAACTCTGGGGCAGGTTTTTTTAAGGATGTCTCTGTACTTTGTTCCGTTTAGATTTTCCTCAGCCCTGTCTTGTCTCCCAGTCCCCAACCTTGTAGCATGATGCTGTCTACATCATGGTTATCTATTAGAATTTTATTGTGCAGGTGATGAGATGTGGCTGGTTTCCTCGAAACTTGAAATGACACCAAACAGTTTAATCTTTGTTTCAACAGACAGTGCAATCTTGTTTCTTATACTCCGAGAGTCCTTTAATTGCCTCTTTGCAAACGTGAAGTGGCCGTTTGTGTGGCCACTCTGCTATAAAGCCCATATTAGTGGGTTTTTGCAGTGGCAGTTGTCCTTTTGAAAGTTCCTTCCATCTCCACACCAGTTCTCTGGTGCCCAACCACTATCAGGTTCTTGGTCACCTCTCTTTTCAAAGCCCTTCTCCCATGATTGCTCACTTTTTCCTGGCTGCCAACTCTAAGAAAAGTGTTAGTTATTCTAAATGTATTCCCTTTAAGAATTATGGAGGCCACTTTGTTCTTGAGAACCTTCAGTGCTGCAGGAACATTTTTGTTGCCTTCCCCAGATCTGTGCCTTGACACAATCCCATCTGTAAGCTCTGCATGCAGTTCCTTATACCTCACAGCTTGGGTTTTGTTCAACTTTAGGATGTTCTCTAGGTAGGCGTTCCTCTTTCCGAATCGGTCCAGTCAATTGAATTGACCACAGGTGGACTTCCAAATAAGTTGTAGAAACATCTCAATGATGATCAATAGAATGGGAATGTACCTGAGCCAAACTTCAAGTGTCATAGCCAAGGATCTTTAAACTTGTGTCAGTTCATTATTTTATGTTTAATCCTCTTCGTCTTCTTTTGGCTGCTCCCATTAGGAGTTGCCACAGTGGATCATCTTCTTCCATATCTTCCTGTCCTTTGCATCTTGTTCTGTCACACCCATCACCTGCATGTCCTCTCTCACCGCGTCCATAAACCTTCGCTTAGGCCTTACTCTTTTCCTCTTCCCTGGCAGCTCTAACCTTAGCAGCCTTCTCCCAATATACTCAGCATCTCTCCACTGCACATGTCCAAACCAGCGCAATCTCACCTTTCTGACTTTGTCTCCCAACCATCCAACTTGAGCTGACCCTCTAATGTCCTCATTTCTAATCCTGTTCATACTTGTTGCGCCCAATGCAAATCTTAGCATCTTTAATTCTGCCACCTCCAGCTCTGTCACCTGTTTTCTGGTCAGTGCCACCGTCTCCAACTCTCACTACCATCCTGTAGACCTTCCCTTTCACTCTTGCTGATACCCATCAGTCATAAATCACTCCTGACACTCTTCTCCACCCATCCCACCCTGCCTGCACTCTGTTTCTCTCTTCTTTTCCACAGTCTCCATTACTCTGTACTGTTGATCCAAAGTATTTAATTTTAGCATAAGGCTGCAATATAACAACATGTGAAAAAAAGGGCCAATACTTCCTAATTAGGGTCATTGACCGAGGCCATTGAAATTAGTTTTGCTTGTGTACCTGCACCTTCACAGGTAAGTGAACAAATGAGAGGTGGACCCTCTTTAGGTTTGGTGTACAGTTGTCAGAATATACTGCTTTCCTTTGTGTAGATTGATTAAGGTGAGACACTTCCAATTCCCGTCTTTTACAATTTTCCAGACAGCTTGACCCAGGCCACCCGAGTATAGGAGCCATGAATGTGTCCACAATAGTGTTGCCATCTACTGTCCAATCATCCTCTCTCAACGCAGCAAAGCTGGTAGTGTGGGAAGCCACTATGAGCCTGATGTGTGTTTGTCCATTCATCCAGAAATGGTTCCCATCACTAACTGACCTCCTTTGTTTCCCCTTTACAGAGGATGGCGTTTCCCAGCCCATGAGCGGACTGGCACTTTTCTTCATCATTCTGTTTTCTGTCCTCGGTGCAATTGTGTTGTCTGTGATTGGAGTCATCGTTTATCAGCAATGGAAGGAAAACCGGCGCAAGCGGTTCTATTGATTTTTGGGAGGCCCAAGCCCAGGTCTATCACAGAGCGTTCTGGCTGAGCCATATCTGGACTGCTCATCATGGATATTTTTCTAAGGGAAAGTTCAGTTTAGACATTTAACTTTCCCTTGGGCACCACCGATCCTAGATTTTTGAGCTGTAAAGCGGAGGTTCTTATGGCCAGAAGCAGAGACAAGACAACTCTTGAATTTTTCTTGTTATTTGCAAGTTAAACTGCCGTTATTCACTGTACCGTCCTAACGAGGAGGACCACACCTGTCTTTGTTAAGCTCCTAAAGGTGACGTTGACTTGGATGAAGACCTGGGCGCTCTGAATCCTATCTGCTGCTAAAAGGAAATCCAGGTGTTAACCATTTGGAGCCACCAGTTGTTCTCTTGTGGTTCAGTATCTTCATTTTGGCAATCATAAACAGGGGGCTCGGCCATCTGTAGCCAAACCTGCAGGAAGGCCAGATGTTCACTTTGTCTGAAGCAGGTCACATGGCTGTGATATTTATGCCTCGTCAGTGGGGCAGCTTTCTGTTCTCAAACCAGATTTTAATTTTAAGGTTTTTTTGTTTTTTTCCTCCCTCTGTATGAATGACACGTGGTCAGCACTGTGGGGACAGGGGGCTCTCCAGTTGTTCACTTCCATTTCTGGTCGGCCCAGGCCTTAATGTTTCCATTGCCGGCCTCTTCTAAAACTACTGGAGTAGGTAGGGCACACAAATATGGAGTTGTGGGAGGGGGGGGGCTTGGGGGGCTTCGAAACGAATGGGAAATGAGTAAGGTGGGGGTGTTAAAGATAGCCTTCTATTGGGACACGTTTGAAAGAGAAACTCTGTATGGAGATGTTTGCTTCTGAAGTGTTGTTTGTGTTTAAAGAATTAAGCTATATAAATGGTACAGTAAATACTAGTTAAATACAGACATGTAGTATTGGTGTCTCCGTCTGTGAAGAAGAGTGATGCGTGGCACTGCCAAAAAAATCACTCATATCATTTTCAAAAGAATGACGTTATGGTGTACACATTCAGTCGATTATATGCTTGCTGGATAGTTAATAGGCCTATGGTGTTCTTTATAGAACTAAATACAACAAACTGGGAGTCTTAAAAGAAGAAAGAGTTAGCGTTGGCACTCCCGTACTTTATAAATAAGTAAGTAAAATGTATTTATAGAGCGTCTGTCATAAACAAAAGTCACAAACTGCTGAAAAGTAAAACATAGAATGAAATGAAATATCAAAAACACAAAACGCACAGAACATCGAATATCAAAATATAAAACAGAATAAAATGAAATATCAAAAACGTAAAGAACATTGAATATCAACATATAAAACAGAATAAAATGAAATATCAAAAACGTAAAGAACATTGAATATCAACATATAAAACAAGGCTACCGACATGCCCGTCTGAGCAGATGCGTCTTAAGCGGACACTGAAACGATTCTGTAGATTCTGCTGATCTCGACGACACCACAGGGCTGTTCATTAACTTGAAATGAGTGATCCCCACATGTCTTTAATTTGGTACGATTAACCGAGAGGAGATCTAAATCAGGGGTCGCCAACTTCGGTCCTGGAGGACCACAGTGGCTGCAGGTTTTCATTCTATCCCTTCTCTTAATTAGTGACCTGTTTTTCTGCTAATTAACTTCTTTTGAACTAATTTTAATTGAAGACTCAGACTCCTTAATTGTTTCCTTTTCCTTAATTAGCAGCCAAACAACATTATTTCTTTATTTCTACAGCACATTTTCATACAGATGATGTAGCTCCAAGTGCTGTACAAGATGAAGAAAGAGAAAAAAGACAAAATATAAAAACGGGGCAATACTAATTAACAAAGAATAATATATGGTCTGATGGCCAGGCCAGAAAAAACTTGATGGTCGGAGAATAAAACAAAATCTGCAGGGGTCCCAAGGCCACAAGACCACCCAGCCATTCTATCAGTCCTCATGCTTTACAGGCTTCACATGGAAGAACTTGATGATGACGGTCATGTGGATATCCATCCATCCATCCATTATCCAACCTGCTATATCCTAACTACAGGGTCACGGGGGTCTGCTGGAGCCAATCCCAGCCAACACAGGGCGCAAGACAGGAAATAAGCCCCGGGAAAGGCACCAGCTCACCGCAGGGCACACACACACACACCCACACCAAGCACACAGTAGGGACAATTTAAGATCCAATGCACCTAACCTACATGTCTTTGGACTGTGGGAGGAAACCCACACAGCCACTGGGAGAACATGCAAACTCCACGCAGGGAGGAGGACCCAGGAAGAGAACCCTGGTCTCCTAACTGCAAGGCAGCAGCGCCACCCACTGTGCCACCCCGTCATGTGGATATCTGGCCTTCAATGTAGGTACATGGTGCTTTGATCGGGTGGTGGTGGCGCAGATCGCCATCGTAGAAAACCGGAAAAAGAACAGCAGAGAAAGTAGGGGTTAGTATGGACTTCAGGGCTATGGAAAAAAAAAATGTAATGTGTGGTATAGTGCAGGCGTCGCTAAGTCTGCTCCTGGAAGACCACCGTGGCTGCAGGTTTTCATTCTAACCCCTTTTTTAAATGAGTGCCCTGTTTGTGCTGCTCATTAACTCCTTGTGAATTAACTTTAATTGACTTCATTTTTTTAAGATTTGTTTCCCTAAATTTCTTTCCTGAAATGGCACCCAAACAGAAATGAAATGTGAAGTGGGTGAGAACACAACAGAAGAGCAACTAACTCAGGGCCTCAAACTTCCACCAATTTCACTCCAACCAGCTGCTTAATTAGGCGCCGATTCTTGTTGTTCATTAAACTCGTTCTTTAATTCCATGGCTTGTTGCTGCTCTCATTGTGTAATAGCAGACATTTCCGAAAGTGTTGATTTTCTCTTTCTAAGAGCGCTGGTCACATGTTGGAGTTTGATTGGAGTTGGAGGCCCTGAGTTAGTTGGTCTTCTGTTGGGTTCTCACTCACTTCACATTTCATTTCTGTCTGGGTGCTGTAACAAAGGCGCTATATAGGCGCCTGACCCGACACAGATAGACAAGGAGGCACGTATAAAAACACAAAGACTTTGATTGTTTCTTCATCTGTGGGACACGTCTTCCCCGTGCCACACAGCCCAAACACAGTCCCAAAGCACAATAAACACAAGCTTAGTCCTCCTCCTCCCGACTCTGGCTCCTCGAGTGGTGGTGGCTGGCCCTTTTATCACCTACCCGGAAGTGTTCCAGGTGCTTGACCACCTGGTCATAATTGCACCTCCAGGTGGGGCTGAAGATTCGTCCAGCCAGGCTGCTGAATCCATGCAGCTCCCCCTAGCAGCCATCCGAGCCCCCGACCAGGCTGTGGAGGACTCCATCTCCCATGGAGCCCTGCGGGTGGTTGGGGAATCACCGTCAGCCATGGAGGCTGCCACCAAGCATCCCGGGGGAGGTACTGGACTGCCCATGGTGGCTCCCCTGGAACATAAGCAGCAGGGGCGTCCCTGCCGGGCATGGGACCCGGCTGTCCTTCACAGTGCCATTTAAGGAAAGAAATGAAGAAATTCAGGGGAAAAAAATTTCAAAAAAACAATTCAATTAAAATGAAAGGAGAAGAAGTTAATTAGCAGCAAAAACTGGTGGTCAATTAAGAAAAAGGTTAGAATGACAACCTGCAGAGTTGGAGATCCCTGGATTAACTTCTACCAAACGATTCTGAACATACAAGCTTATCTGTGAAGCACGCTGGACGCTTCTGGGACAGGCTCAAGCATTTTTTATCGATGATGTAACTCACATCGCGACCCAATTGAACGTGTTTGTCACCCGCTGAAGAGAAGAGAAGAGAAACCTCACCAGACAGACAGACAACTAAAAGACGGAGAGCCATAATCAGTGGAGTCGATAGGTCGATGGCTTGATGCAGTCACTTATTGCGAGTGAGGGACTTGCAACCAAACCTAACGTACCTTTGACTTGAATTTAGCTGACAACGTTCTGTTCCAATACTTTGGCTCACTTGAAAAACTGGCTGGTTTGATACAACATGGGCTCTCGTTCTGTGCTGGTTTAACATAACCAGGGAATAAAAGCTGACACTCCGGCCTCGCTTCTCATTTTCTTGTTTTGATCTCACACACGAATGTCTTCAGTGCGCAGTAGAAAATAAATTCATTGGCCTTGCAGTTCCAATACGTTTTGGAAGGGGACTGTAATTTAGGTGTGAGATCTGATCAGCCCCTGAGTTTTGGAGCTCGTGTCGGGTGTCCATTTAAGCGGAGATGGTAATGCCTATCGGTGTAGCTTTGACTTTATCCTTGGGGCTGCCATCTTGCTGGAAAACAACTCTTCTCCCAAGGCTTGGGTTTTCCACCAGGATTTTCCAGTAGTTTGCACACATGTATTGTACCCTCATAGTCTTTCCAAGGTTGTTGCAGAGAAGCATCCACACAGCATGAAGCGTCATGGTGGGGATTGTGTGTTTCTGAAAACATGCTATGGCGGACGGCCGGGGACCTTGCCCGCCCGGGACGCCTCTCCTATGTATGGGATGGAGGAGGGGAGCAGGCCTGGTCAGGACGGTACCTCTTTTGGAATGCTAGATGGCAGCCCCCCTGGGTTGCAGCAGTGCTTAGGACTCCCGCAGGGCTTCATGGGACTTGGAGTTTGGTGCAGCCCTGTTGGCATCCGTGGGCACCGCAAGGGGTTGCTGTTGCTCCTACAGAGTGGCTCTTCTACCACACCTGGAGGTGCTGCATGCACCCGGAGCACTTTTGGGTGGGCTATAAAAGGAGTCTGCATCCACCACTGGAGGAGGAGGAGAAGAAGAAGATTATTATTATTATTAATATTGTGTTTCTGCTGTGCTTGGGACTGTGTTGTGGGCTCGTGGGAACAGAGAAGATGTTCTCCATGAGTGGAAAGAAAATAAAAAGCGCTTGTGTGCTGTGAAGTCGTGTCCTTCGCCGGTCAGTGTCAGAGCTGACCTTCACAATGCACATACAGTACAGAAAGCACTTTAAATGGCAGTGATATCTGCCAATGGGGTAAGCAAAATTTACTTGCCAATATTTCTTAATGTAAGCAAAAAAATGTAAATACAGAGTTTTTGATAAGTCAGTAAGTCTTACAATAAGGAAAAGAAGATTTAATGTCTTGATATAAATACTTTTACTTACTTAAATTTCATTTTTTACAGTGCAGTGTTACAGTGGTGCTTGAAAGTTTGGGATCCCTTTAGAATTTTCTGTATTTCTGCATAAATAAGACCTAAGACATCATCAGATTTTCACTCAAGTCCTAAAAGTAGATAAAGAGAAACCAGTTAAACAAATGAGACAAAAATGTTACACTCGGTCATTTATTTATTGAGGAAAATGATCGAATATTACATATTTGTGAGTGGCAAAAGTATGTGAACCTCACGGATTAGCAGTTAGTTTGAAGGTGAAATTCAAGTCAGGTGTTTTCAATCAATGGGATGACAATCAGGTGTGAGTGGGCACCCTGTGTTATTTAAAGAACAGGATCTATCAAAGTCTGCTCTTCACAACACGTTTGTGGAAGTGTATCATGGCACGAACAAAGGAGATTTCTGAGGACCTCAGATAAAGAGTTGTTGATGCTCATCAGGCTGGAAAAGGTTACAAAACCATCTCTAAAGAGTTTGGATTACACCAATGCACAGTCAGACAGATTGTGTACAAATGGAGGAGATTCAAGACCATTGTGACCCTCCCCAGGAGTGGTCGAACAACAAAGATCACTCCAAGAGCAAGGCTTGTAATAGTAGGCGAGGTCACAAAAGACCCCAGGGTAACTTCTAAGCAACTGAAGGTCTCTCACATTGGCTAATGTTCATGTTCATGAGTCCACCATCAGGAGAACACTAAACAACAATGATGTGCATGGCAGAGTTGCAAGGAGAAAGTCACTGCTCTCCAAAAAAAAAAACATTGCTGCTCGTCTGCAGTTTGCTAAAGATCACGTGGACAAACCAGAAGGCTATTGGAAGAAATGTTTCGTGGACAGATGAGACCAAAATAGAACTTTTGATTTAAATGAAAAGCGTTATGTTTGGAGAAAGGAAAACACTGCATTCCAGCATAAGAACCTTATCTCATCTGTGAAACACGTGGTGGTAGTATCATGGTTTGGGCCAGTTTTGCTGTATCTGGGCCAGGACGGCTTGCCTTCATTGATGGAACAATGAATTCTGAATTATATCAGAGAATTCTAAAGGAAAATGTCAGGACATCTGTCCATGAACTGAATCTCAAGAGAAGGTGCAGCAAGCCAACAACCCTAAGCACACAAGTCGTTCTACCAAAGAATGGTTAAAGAAGAATAAAGTTAATGTTTTGGAATGGCCAAGTCAAAGTCCTGACCTTAATCCAATTGAAATGTGGAAGGACCTGAAGCGAGCAGTTCATGTGAGGAAACCCACCAACATCCCAGGGTTGAAGCTGTCCTGTACAGAGGAATGGGCTAAAATTCTTCCAATCCGGTGTGAGGAATGATCAGAAGTTACCGGAAACGTTTAGCTGCAGTTATTGCTGCAAAGGGGGGTCAAAACAGATACTGAAAGCAAAGGTTCACATACTTTTGCCACTCACACATATGTAATATTCGATCATTTTCCTTAATAAATAAATGACCAAGTGTAATATTTTTGTCTCGTTTGTTTAATTGGTTTCTCTTTATCTACTTTTAGGACTTGAGTGAAAATCTGATGATGTTTTAGGTCATATTTATGCAGAAATACAGAAAATTCTAAAGGGATCCCAAACTTTCAAGCACCACTGTAACTTGCCGTTTAGTCTGCTGGCTAGAAAGCTCAACTCTGTCCCCCATCAGACCACAGGACCCTAGTCCAGCTGACTTCAGAGTCTCCTCCACTGTTGCTTGTCACTCCTTCAGTGTTGTCACAGGTCTCCTGATGGCCTTCCTCACGTTTCTGAACAGCTCTGCCGTACTTTTTCCTTTTCTCAATGTCTGATTTAGCTGAACTCCGGGGGGATATTCAGCGACTTGGGCGATTTTTCTTGTCTCCATCCCCTGATTTGTGCTTTTCAATCCCCGTTTCACAGAGTTGCTCAAAGTGCTCTTTTGTCTTCATTGCGTAGGGTACAGCACCATACGGCCTCACTGACTTCTACATTTAGGTGTGTTTAGACCAGGGGTCCTCAATCTCGGTCCTGGAGGGCCGCAGTGGCTGCAGGTTTTTGTTCCAACCCAGTTGCTTAATAAGAAGCTCTTATTGCTCAAGTATCCCTTCTGCTTCACTTTAGTTGTGTTGCTTGTTAAGATTTTGAACCCTTATTACTTATTTTAGTCTTAAACAGCTGTAGTCTTGGCTTTCAATGGCTCCATTTACACCCGTGTGTATTTCTCATGCACTATCGGGTTTAGTTAAATACTTGGAAGGAAAGTGAAGCACTGAGGATCCCTCATCTGGTTTTAGCCATCAAATCATTTGGATGATATCCTTGGAAAGGGGAAAAAAATCCAGGATATGAGAATGACCTGACCTGACATGGCAGAGTTAAAGCACTAGCAAGCCATGGGATTAAATTACTGACCGGGTGAGAATGAAAACCTGCAGCCGCTGCGGCCCTTCAGGACTGGGATTGAGGACCCTGGTTTAGACCGGGAGTCGCCAACTCCAGTCCTGGTGGGCCGCAGCGGCTGCAGGTTTTCATTCTCACCATTTTCTTAATGAGTGACCTGTTTTTGCTGCTAATTAACGTCTTTTGAATTCATTTTAATGGACCTGCTCCTGGAGACTCGGACCCCTTAATTGTTTCTTTTTCCTTTTAAGCAGCCAAACAATAATGACATAAAAAAAAATGCGCCAAAAACAACTGGTGTCCATCACAGAATATCTGAAAATAAAGAACGATGAAGGTCTCAGAAATGTTGAACTGCTCAGGTCCTCCAAACATTTTACCAGGACTCTTAGAAAAGAGAAAAGCAACAACTTCAGAGATGTTTGATTTTACACAACGAGAGCCGCAACAAGCCATGAAATTAAAGAACGAGATTAATGAACGACAAGAATCGGAGCCTAATGAAGGAACTGGTTAGAGTTTGAGGCCCTGAGTTAGTTGGTCTTCCCTTATTTCACGTTTCATTTCTGTTTGGGTGCCACTTAAGGAAAGAAATGAAGCAACTCAGAGGAACGATGGAGAAGTTTGGGGGAACAAATCTTAAAAAAAAAGCAAGTCCATTAAAATGAATTCACAAGACGTTAATTAGCAGCAAAAAAGGGTTAGAATGAAACTTGCAGCCGCTGCGGCCCTCCAGGACTGTGACTGAGGAGCCCTGGTTTAGACTACAGATGGGTGGTCTCCATTACAGTAATTCTGTGACTTCTATCTGGCTGCCCCAGTGAGAATCTAGAGCTGTCATAATAAAGGAGGTGAATGCGTATGCCATTAATAATCGTGTTTTATATTTATAATTAATTTCGACTGCTTTGCAAAGGTCTGCTGTCACTTTGACTGTAAAGATTATTTTTCTGTGGATGATCTCCACTGGGATTCGAAGTTGTATAACAAGGTGAAAACTGACAAAAGGGCAAATCCTTTCAATAGGTGCTATCAGTAACGTGTTTAGTCGCAAAAGCAACTCGCTCCATTGCGTCCAACGCTTGCGGTAATCTTTGTGCTCTCGATAAATTAAACTCTGGAGTGCAGTAAATCTATCCTATAAGAAAATCTTGGGATGAGACGAGGCTTGAATTGTGCCAAGAGATGAATTGGAAACCTAGCAGGTCCAAGTGGGGGTGGAAATAAAAGACAAAGAGTAGAAGACCAAGTAGAACGTCGTAAAGAATTCAAAAAACGTTGGCGCTAAACACATGCAGAGCAGGTTAGAGATGATGAAAGTACTAAAGTTCAAAAGTCTCAAAAAACTGATAGTAAAGATCACTTTGGCACTAACAAATGGAAATTATTATTGGGTGAAATAATGGAACATGGAAAAGAGATTGAATATGTGGACATGGATGAAATACGACAGAGCCACTACAAGTTTAATTCCAAAGAAACCACAATTCAGTCAGGTTTATATTTATGATCACGGAGAAGAGATGCAACAAAGAATCGAAAGAGTTAAACGATCAGACGTATTAGAAATTCTACAGCCAATAATGGATACAAATCCATACGTTCAAAAGTATTGCACTTTACACAAAATTTATCTGAAAAACACGAAACAAAGAAGTTGTCCTGGATTTCTATATGAATCCGTAAGATCACAGTCGCATACTGCGCCCTCCACAATTATGGCCACTGGTTATGATGTGTTCTTATGGCTTCTAATAAATTTTTTTTCCCAAACAATATAGTCTCAGAACACAAACAAGAGAAAAACCCAACCATTAATTGAAGTAAATTTATTCGTTGGGAGAAAAATCGCACATTAAGAAATACATTTTTGACATGAAATCATGTGTGCCACATGCTGTTAATATTTTGTACAGCCCCCTTTTGCCAACAAGACGGCACGTAATCTTCTCCTCTCCCATTTCTCAAGGTTGAAGAGTACAGAGACAGGACTTTTTGACCATTCCTCTTTGCACACTCTTTCTAGGTCGTCCAGAGTCCTGACTCCTCTCCTCTTCAGCTCACCTCACAGGTTTTCAATGGGGTTGAGTTCTGGGGACTGAGACGGCCATGGGATGAACTTCATTTTGTGTCTGCGGACCCATTTTTGTGTAGATTTTGCCATATGTTTAGGGTCCAATGTTCTGGCAAAGGCCACCAGATTTTGATTTAAAAAGTCCTGGTATTTCATGCAGTTTATGATGCCATGCACGCTAACAAGGTTCCCAGGCCCTTTGGAAGAGAAGCAGCCCCACAGATCCTCCACCATACTTTACAGTGGGCATGAGGTGCTTTTCAACATTCTTAAGATTCATGCCAGGCCCACTTAGAATGTTTGTTGCCAAAAAGCTCAATTTTAGTCTCATCTGGCCAAAGCACACGGTCCCAGTTGAAGCCCCAGTACTGCTTAGAAAACTCGACAGACATTTACATTTGTGATTGTAGGTGAGAAAAGCCTTTTTCCTTGCATGTCTCCCAAACAGCTTGTTGAGATGGAGATAGCATCTTACGGTTGTCATGGAGACTTTGTGACCCCCACCCAAGATCCCACTCTTTGGTGCAGTTCCCTGACAGTGAGCTTGGGAGAATTTTTTACTTCTCTTACCATCCTGCTCACTTTGTGTGGTGGTCCTCGTCCGGCCATGTTTGTCACTGTCCCTGCTGTTTCACTCTTCTTTATTATTCCTCTGACTGTAGATACTGGTAGGTGTAGGCGAGTAGCCATTACCTCACTTATGAAGGTCGACACACATCTGCCTTACTTGAATGGCATGTTCTCTTGTCTTTCCCATGTTGAAGAGTGGCAAAGAGCAATAGGACTCTGTGTCACGTCATATTTATACCCCAGGGACACCGGAAGTCATTAATTACTAATTAAAAGTTCCAATTTACTCTGATCAACTTTTAAAACTAAACTAGAAATTACAAAAATGCTTCAATTACATTTATTATATAGTACTAGGGTGTTGTACCGTGTTAGCCATTATGAATGTAGAGAAAAGCCAAGCAAAATGACACCTTTGATTGGCTAACTACCAAGATTACAATATGGAAGCTTTTGACGCAACTCGGGCCCCTTCTTCTTTGCCTGACGAAAGGGCCTGAACAAGGGGGGGGTCTGACTTACCTCAAAAGCTTACATATTGTAATCTTTTTAGTTAAGGTGACCATCCGACCCCGTTTTCTGGGCACAGTCCCCTTTTTTGGAAACATGTCCCCATTTTAAGATTTCAGCTGGTTCACTTTTTCGAATGTATCTCATCACCACGATAATTTGAACTCGGCGGTGTTTTGACGGAGGTTATGCTTTACTGCGTCCTGCAACTGTGGTGAGAAATCACGTGCTAAGCTTTCGCTTTGTACTCTGTAGTGTTTAAATAGAGTCCCTACTAGTGATCTGTAGATTCTAAGAGAGGCACGCCGTGCTCTGCCTCTGCCTCTGCCTGTGGCTGTGTCTACGTGTGGCTTGCGTCTGGATGCGAGAGCAGCGTGGCGGCTCTTTTCTTCCACCTGTTGTTTCTGCATTTTGGGGCTGTGATCCCTGTGATTCAATGCGAGTGCTAAAAGGAACTGTCAGATCATTGATGGGCTTCAGCGTGAATTTTCATATCTGCCTCCGACCCCGGATGCTTCTGTTGTGATCTGCAGTGTGTGCGACTCAAAGTTTTCCATCGGTAGTGGTGGGAGAACTTCAATCACGGAACACGAGGGGAGTAGTCTACGCTCCTCTAGCACCAAATGTCCCCGGATTGGCCCAAAAAATTCTGGTCACCTTATTTTAGTTAGCCAATCAAAGGTGTCATTTTGCTTTTCTCTACATTTATTTTATAGGAATTGTTAGGGGTGCCAATAATTGTGGCACACATAATTTCATGTAAAAAATGTATTTCTTAATGTGGGATTTTTTTCCCAAAGAATAAATGTACTTCAATTAAAGGTTGGATTTGTCTCTTTTTTTTGTGTTCTGAGCCTATTTTTTAATTTTTTGGAAAAAAAAAATTATTAGAAGCCTAAGAACACATCTTAACCAGGGGTGCCAATAATTGTGGAGGGTGTTGTATATAATAATCCAATATGTGATGAATTGCCAGCGCTAATAATTGCTGTTAATATTTTGTACAGCCCCCTTTTGCCAACAAGACAGCACGTAATCTTCTCCTCTCCCATTTCTCAAGGTTGAAGAGTACAGAGACAGGACTTTTTGACCATTCCTCTTTGCACACTCTTTCTAGGTCGTCCAGAGTCCTGACTCCTCTCCTCTTCAGCTCACCTCACAGGTTTTCAATGGGGTTGAGTTCTGGGGACTGAGACGGCCATGGGATGAACTTCATTTTGTGTCTGCGGACCCATTTTTGTGTAGATTTTGCCATATGTTTAGGGTCCAATGTTCTGGCAAAGGCCACCAGATTTTGATTTAAAAAGTCCTGGTATTTCATGCAGTTTATGATGCCATGCACGCTAACAAGGTTCCCAGGCCCTTTGGAAGAGAAGCAGCCCCACAGATCCTCCACCATACTTTACAGTGGGCATGAGGTGCTTTTCAACATTCTTAGATTCATGCCAGGCCCACTTGTTGTTTGTTGCCAAAAAGCTCAATTTTAGTCTCATCTGGCCAAAGCACACGGTCCCAGTTGAAGCCCCAGTACTGCTTATAATTGTGATGAATTGCCAGCGCTAATAATTTTGAAAGACAGAGCTGATATTCGTGTTTATCCAAAAACAAAGCACGATACGTCGCAAGCGTCAGATCCGGGATATGACTAGCGGGTAGGGCCCACATGGGGGATGGCGAGCTAAGCGAGCAGGGTGCAGGGCCCCCTAGTGGTTTTCAATAACAATCCCAAACCTTCTCAGTTGTGGATTCTCTTAGCATGAACAGAGTGAATAAAACTTTTTTTTTAACCGTATCACTCACCTTAATTCAAGTGTTCCCATCTCCTGCAAGGCAAAATTATTTTTGTCATAAATGAAAGATGGCAAAACCAGACAGTTCTGCAAAGCTCTGAACTGGCATAATGAAGCCAAGTGCTGATGACCCCATTCAAATCCATGCCAAGGTAGCACTGGCCACAGGGCAGCAACACATACTGGATGGCGCACTGCCTCATACTGGGACAAGTCATCCGTAAACTAACCAAATGTGCAGGTAAGTGGGATTTGGGAGGAAACCCAAACTACAACAGTGAAAATGTGTCAAGCGATACCAACCTGGGCAAAACCTGAGTCCGGGTCCATGGACCTTTGAAACAGCAGAGCAGAGCACTCTGGCATCATGCCACTGCATTCAGGTCCACATCAGGAAAAGAACGTTCAGGCTTTGTGGTGCCAGGGAGGCCAGAGAGTGGTTAATGCTGCCACCTCACAGCCACAGGCGTAAAGTCACTATACCCAAGGGTGGGCAAAAGTACGTTTACTCTAATCTGAGCACCTACGAGAGGGTACCAAAGCGCATTGTGCCATTCTTTGGAGTTAATAAAACTATTGTAATAATCATAACCTGCATGTCTTTTTCTATACAAGGAAACTGTAAACCTACTTTTGCCCACCCACCCCTGTATACAGATTATCCATTCTCGTTTTTTGTGAGATGTACAAGTTTGGTTGTTTGACCACTCAGAAGTTGCTGGAGTGAATGTGTCCTGTGATGAACTGGTCTGCTGGGCCACAGTCTGTCCTGCCATTCACTCGGTGCTTCCAGGATAGCAGAATCAGAAGAAGAATGAATGACTGATAACACAGCCCACCCTTTCATCCAGTTTCTAATTCTGCTTTATCCTGAGCAGGGTTGTGAGGAAGTGATGAGCTTAAACCAGCAAGCATCAGGCACATGGCGGGAGCAATCCCACCCCAGAGTGAACACACACAGGGACAATTTAGCGTTGACCATCTGTCCAACCTGCATGACTTTGGACCTTAGGAGGAAACTCCAGGGAGAACGTGTCAACTCCATGTAGGACACAATCTGCAGTCTCCATGTTGTGTGACAGACAACCGAGTCCATTACCTCAAAATATTTATTAAATACAGAAAGTATTCAGACTCCTTCACATTTTTCCCCTCCTCAAGCAACCCTCAACACATGGGAATGACAACATGAAAACAGGATTTTAGACCTGTCTGCATATTTACCAAAAATAAAAAAGCTGAAATCTCACATTGACACCAGCATTCAAACCCTTTGCTGTGACATTTGAAATCTGGCTGGTGAATCCCGTTCTATTAATCATCGTTGAGTTATTTTTACATCTTACTTGGGAGTCCACCTGTGGTCAGTTCAATTGACTGGACATTAGGAAAGGCATGCAGCTGTCGATGGACTGTCCCGTAGTTGAGCAAAAACCAAGCCATGAGGTCAAAGGGACTGCCTGAAGAACTTAGAAGTCACAGATCTGGGAAAACGCTAAGAAAAAACAGCTGTAGCATTGAAGGTTCCTAAGAACACAGTGGCCTCCACCATTCTCAAATGGAGGAAACAACTACAACATTTCCTAGAGCTGGCTGCTCAGCCAAACCGAGCAATTAGGGGAGAAAAGCCATGGTAAGAGAGGTGACCAAAAACCCAATGGTTTTTCTGGCTGAGCTCCAGAGAACCTGTGAGGAAACGGCAGAAACTTCCAGGATGATCATCACCACAACACTGACCTGGGCTTTATGACAGAGTGGCCAGATCGGGGTCTCTCCTCAGGGAAAGATACAAAAAAAAAGAAGCACCTAAATGACTGGTCTGATGAAACCAAGTTTGAACTGTTCAGCCTCACGTCTGGAGGAAACTGGGCTCTGCTCGTCACCAGTGCCACACCATTCCAATGGTGAAACTGAAACATGGTGGCGGCAACATCATGCTGTGGGGTTGTTTTTCAGGTCAGGGTTGAGGGAGAGCTGAAGCAAGAATAGTACAGAGATATTCTTAATGAGAATGTTCTAGACTTGAGACTTGACCCATGGTTCACCCTCCAACAGGGCAATGATAAGAGACATTACAGGAGTGACGTAGGGTTAACTCTGGGAATGTTCTCGAGTGGCCCAGCCAGAGGCCAGACATAAACCCAATCAAACACCTCTGGAGAGACCTGAAGACAGCTGTCCACTGATGGTCTCCATTTACCTGACACAGCTTGAGAGGATCTGCAGTGAAGAATGGCAGAAAAAGCTTGTCAGGTCAGACCTGCTGCCATAGCTGCTTCAATGAAATACCGAGTAGAGGGTCTGACTACTTGTGTCAGTGCGAGATTTCTGTGTTTTATTTTTAATAAAGCTTCAAAAACACTGAGCATCCCGTTTTCGCATTGTAATTCTGAGGTATTGAGTACAACATGATGTAGGGAAAAAATTAATTTACAGTGGGGCAAAAAAGTATTTAGTCAGCCACCAATTGTGCAAGTTCTCCCACTTAAAAAGATGAGAGAGGCCTGTAATTTTCATCATAGGTATACTTCAACCATGAGAGACAAAATGAGAAAAAAAAAATCCAGAAAATCACATTGTCTGATTTTTGAAGAATTTATTTGCAAATTATGGTGGAAAAAAAGTATTTGGTCAGTAACAAAAGTTCATCTCAATACTTTGTTAAATACCCTTTGTTGGCAATGAGAGAGGTCAAACGTTTTCTGTAAGTCTTCACAAGGTTTTCACACACTGTCGCTGGTATTTTGGCCCATTCCTCCATGCAGATCTCCTCTAGAGCAGTGATGTTTTGGGGCTGTCGCTGGGCAACACGGACTTTCAACTCCCTCCAAAGATTGTCTATGGGGTTGAGATCTGGAGGACGTTGAAATGCTTCTTACGAAGCCACTCCTTCGTTACCCGGGCGCTGTGTTTGGGATCATTGTCATGCTGAAAGACCCAGCCACGTTTCATCTTCAATGCCCTTGATGATGGAAGGAGGTTTTGACTCAATATCGGACGATACATGGCCCCATTCATTCTTTCCTGTACACGGATCAGTCGTCCTGGTCCCTCTGCAGAAGAACAGCCCCAAAGCATGATGTTTCCACCCCCATGCGTTACAGTAGGTATGGTGTTCTTTGGATGCAACTCAGCATTCTTTCTCCTCTAAACACGACAAGTAGAGTTTTTACCCAAAAGTTCTATTTTGGTTTCATCTGACTATATGACATTCTCCCAATCCTCTTCTGGATCATCCAAATGCTCTCTAGCAAACTTCAGACGGGCCTGCACATGCACTGGCTTAAGTCTGGCACTGCAGGATTCCCTTGAGTCCCTGGCGGCGTAGTGCGTTAGTGATGGTAGCCTTTGTTACTTTGGTCCCAGCTCTCTGCAGGTCATTCACTAGGTCCCCCCCCGTGTGGTTCTGGGATTTTTGCTCACCGTTCTTGTGTTCATTTTGACCCCACGGAGTGAGATCTTGTGTGGAGCCCCAGATCGAGGGAGATTATCAGCGGTCTTGTACGTCTTCCATTTTCTAATAATTGCTCCCACAGTTGATTTCTTCACACCAAGCTGCTTACTTATTGCACATTCAGTCTTCCCACCCTGGTGCAGGTCTGCAATTTTGTTTCTGGTGTCCTTTGACTGCTCTTTGGTCTTGGCCATAGTGGAGTTTGGAGTGTGACTGTTTGAGGTTGTGGACAGGTGTCTTTTATATTGATAACGACTTCAAACAGGTGCCATTAATACAGGTAACGAGTGGAGGGCAGAGGAGCCTCTTACAGAAGAAGTTACAGGTCTGTGAGAGCCAGAAATCTTGCTTGTTTGTAGGGGACCAAATACTTATTTTCCATCATAATTTGCAAATAAATTCTTTAAAAATCAGACAATGTGATTTTCTGGATTTTGTTTTTCTCATTTTGTCTCTCATAGTTGAGGTATACCAATGATGAAAATTACAGGCCTCTCTCATCTTTTTAAGTGGGAGAACTTGCACAATTGGTGGCTGACTAAATAAATACTTTTTTGCACCACTGGCTGCTACATAACAAAATGTGAAAAAATGAAGGGATCTGAATACTTCCTGAGGGGAATGTAAGTATCTGTAAAGAGTCGGACTTTAAATGACCAACATTTAAAATAGTCACTTCTGTCTAAATGATTCCGTTCAGAAAACAAACGTTCAATCAAGCTTAACAACTTTGATTAACAAGAAATGGCGATTACTGCTATGTATTAATTTAAAACACGTTTCTCATTATATGGAGAGTTTTAATTCAATTGAAAATTTGATGACCATTGAAGAATTCTACTTTTAGAGTGGTTGGTTAAATGGAAGCAGACAAACTTACACAAACCACAGCAATGTGCTTTATCTTAAGTTTTATTTTGATAAAAAACTGAATCCAGTTTTCTGCCAAAATGATAAATATTTTATTACACTGACATCATTCCAGATTGATAATCCCCAGGGTATTGCCCAGTATGCAGAGACACTCATTAATGAGTCTTCCGATTGCAAAAGAACCTCCTGGAACTTCAAGGTTTGGTATCAAGTAGAGGTGCTTCTTTTTCTGGGTTGCATTTATTTCAAATTGTGACTCTACTGGTGTCAAAGACACGGACGCACCTCTTTAGGGCATCAGCATAGATAACTGCATAGCCAAGCTGACAGGGAGGCATTTGTTTTTTCCTCTGCCTGTACTTCAATTTTAAACTGATCCTTCTGAAAATCTCCTTTTACCTATGCCGACACCCTTGTCACAATCCCATATGGATATACAAGACGTTGGTTATCTACTAACAGACGCTCCAGTTTTATTAAGACTATAGTCTTTAGTGGTTACACATGCAGTTCAACTGGGCCAGGTTATTTTTTCATTTTTTAATCAAGGAAAACCAAATGTGAGTCACTGAACGCTCAGCCCTGCCTTGGGCTGGTTCACTGTGCACAGCGGTTTCATACAAGAGCGCCCCAGAATGATCTCTGCGTTATACGACTGGAAGGCTGATTGTCTGACCTGAAAGTGTTACTGATATGCTACATATTGCTTAACCCTTCGCATAATTTGAAACAAGTGCTAGTGGTCTGGTTATAGTAATTCAGTGCACCCCAAACTAAAAGTGCCTTTAGGGACCACAGTGGAGTCCACTGGCAGTCTAATGAGTTATAATTACCTTCTGAGAATTTCGCAGTGCAGAAGTCAAAGCAAATCTGAAAGCAGTAGTGGAACAGTCCCTGCCAGCGGTGCAATTACACATCACTGCAAAAAATATAAACCTGTAGGGTTAGATTATATGACCAATACAAGATGAGACAACAAGTTGTTCCTAAGACACCAGTTCAGCATCACTTTAAAAAGAAAAAAAAAAAAGTATCTATCCTAAATTCCTAAAACAAGCAACTCTGCAAGTGCCTTCTTGTGATGGAAAAGGGGGAATCCTTCACAACAGTGGTCCTCAAACTCAGTAAATGACCCAACACAAATGCTGCGGTTTATTCCAACAAATCCCTGCACTGGAAGTCAATTCCTGCTTTTAACTGAACTAATGCTAAATCAAAATGCAGGTCTGTTTTCTCAAAAAATGTCACTTTCATTTTCTCAAATGTCTTCTTTTACCAAACAATTCAGTTAATTTCTTATTCTTCAAAGCTTTTTTTATTTAAAGTAGCAGCCGATGAGCAAACACAGGCACAAATGATAGGTTCTGAGGACTTGCTCAGAGGATTTGTGCGCTGGTAATATGCTCATCAAAAATAGGCTGTTTTTTAAAAACACACACACACACACACGTAGAAGTTAACGTCTCTTTACAAAATGCAGTCCTCAGAAAAACATTACCTTGTCTGCATTTTTGTCTACCTAAAGACTTGGACAAGTTGACTACTTAAACCAGGAATCCAAATAAAGGCAGGAAATGACTTCTGGTTAAACAAATTGGATTTTCTTTTTAAAAAGGTTTCTCCAGTATCTGTTAGAAGTACTGTAACTAGATAATAAAAACTGACTGTAAGAAATAAACAGCAACCACATGAGGTTCTCCACGGCTGACATGGCGCACCCCTGGCTTTTAAGTGCAAATTGAGACCAGAGGTTGTGAACTGCACACCAGGAAGCCGAGGTGACCAGTTGCATGACTCTTTATCACTCTGACTCACATCAATATAAAGGTGCATAGACGTATGTGGCTGGCATCGTCATAGCACCATGCCTGCCTGCTTCATTAAAAAAAAAAAATCTCTGGTTTGTTTCATGGCACAAAAGAAGCAAACTGTCTCAATTGCTCCTGTGCTGTTGAAAAAAAAAATACACTAACACACACACACACTAAAAAAAATTGAAATAGCCCTTTCTTAATCATGGACATGCCATTGCCAGGCAACCATGAAGAATGCAGGCACCCACTGGCTTTAAGGAATCAAAGAGACATCATAAACTTGTGGCGTGAGGGAAGCGGCTCTGCATGGACAAGCCAGGCCATGCAGTGTTTAAATTCTGGTGCTTTTCCAAGTCAGAGCATTTCCCCACAGCCTAAGAAATAACAGTCAAAAGTTGTGCAAAATAGCACCAGAAAGAAATGTTTCACTAGACCCTACAAAACATACAAGGGCACCTAGGCCTCTCGGCAGTTGAAGGGCTGCCAGATCGCTTTCAATTTACAGTGCACGTTGCCCATTGAAGTGAGTGGAAACTCCATTCGAGGGCCAGTCGCTTATCCTCCAAGTGCCGTGACAAGCTACAGGAGGCTAGCAAAATTAATTAAGATGAAGAGATTATGGAGACTCATGAAAGCCCTCAACAATCAGATACCAGTGTTTCTGTCTGAATAAGATGATAGCTTGCTCAAGATAAATAGATGTTAATTCTCTAAAGTACACTCTGGTACTTGAAATGACAGAAAAAAAAGCTCTCTTTTTAAGCAGGATCACAGCAAATTAATAAAAAAGAAAAAAACCATGTATACCTCAGAGCTACTCCAAGAGAGTATTGGCCATGACTAACAGATAAAGCACTCGGATATAAAGGAAGGTGTGTAAAAATCGTGTGTGGTATTGCATAACCTATCCCAGTATTAGCATTCAACCTCGCAAATATTCCTTCTTTGAGTGACTAGCGTGATTGGATATGACACATTGGCTACTTTCTGTCTGTCTAAAAAACAGCTTTCAAACCATCAGTGCTGCAGAACTTGCTGAAAATGCCTACATAGTAAAAAAGAAAAAAATAATAATATGTAAGCTGTTTCACCATATTGGCATCCTTCTGAACGGTTCCAGTAGACTTGGCTTGTGAGGGGAGGGAATGAAATAGTGCAAGCACAATCCAAATTTGCTTGACCAGCTCAATCAGGTGCCAAGTCAACATATTCTTATTCATCTTTCCTAGATGCTCTTATTTAGTGAAACAATATAGATGGCTCAATTAAGGAAAAGAAAAGCAATGGCTGCATTTGCTTAAGCTTTCCACACACTAGTCACGCTCACATCCAAAAGACTCTCCGTTTAACCAGTGTTCATGAGACTTCTGACCGTCAGATAAATCATCTGATCAAGACTACTTTTCATTGTCACATTACCTCTCAAAGAATATCTGATCTAAGGACGTGACATTGGGATGAAAGCCACAACTTGTCTACACCAGGTGACTTCTCTCTGTTGCCTTAGCAACAGATTCTGTCTGCTTACTGGCTCCCTGCTCAGCAGTTTTTGGGATCCTAGCCTGACAGCATTCTCCATCATCATCCTCTGAGCCAGAGTTGTCATCCATGTGACAGATGCACACCTCAATGCCAGAGTCACCAGTCACATGTCTCCTGCGCGTGCTTGGATCCTCCAAACCCTCTACACCAAGGGGCTCTGAACCTGGAGACTCTGGGGCGCTTTCTTCTTGGACGTGCCGATCCAGTGCTCCCTCCAAATCATTTACCTCTTCTCCTAAAGAAGCAGAGTGAGAGTTTGGCGAGTTTAAATTAGGCTCCTCGTTTCCAGGGGCTGTAATGTCTTGGCTGCAGCTGGTAGGCTCCTCCTCTTGTGTTTGTGCTGGTGAATTCACCATCAGTAGCACTGAGCTTGGCGGGCTTAGGAGAATGTCAGCATGTGGACCAGGGCTGCCATCTGTTTCGGAGTAGGGGGGAGGAGGGGTTGGTGGATGACCTGCTATTTCCTCGTAAGCGGGAAGCTTGCAGTTTGTCCAGAATCCTTCAAAACAGAAAAAATAAAGATGGCAAATTTTATGTAGACCGTTGAGTACAATATAAAATTGCTTAAATCAGATGTCTAAAGGTATGAAGGTAATTGCCTAACTCAAAAAAAATTAATGTATATTCTTCAGAGATCCATTTTTATAAACTAGCTTTTTATAGTATAAAGCTTCGGAGGCCCAGCACTGGGTAATCATACACAAGACATCAAGCATCCTCTTAAAGCATATATGTCGTTGGAACACAGGAGGGCAGTACAGGCATAAAGAGAATGAGTAAAATCAATGCCAACAGTCAAACCAGAAACGCAGCCCAGATTCATAAAACTATGAGGCAGTAGTGTTAAACCACAGTGCCATCCTCTCTCAGGTTTGCACATAATAAATTTTTAATTATACTGAAGGCCATCTGGATACAAAATCTCCTTCATTAATACATGCTATTTTAAGTCAACAGCTGACCTGCATGGATGTAAAAATGACAATTAAAAAAAATAAAATAAAGAAGATCCCCCCTCCACAAACCCACAACAGGGTGCTGCTTATTTCAAAAAAGCATTTAAAAGTCACAGGATACAATTCTTTGACTGGAAGAAGATGTCTGACTCCAAACCATTTAAAAATATAGCAGAATGCTTCTTGGAGCATGGTGAAATAGCCCCATGAGATCAGAATCAAATCTGGGATATGAGATGTATGACAGAAACAGCAAATTTCTTTCCATTAGCTCAAGTACAATATCAAAAATTCTTAGTATTTTTACTCCGCTACCTAATGTTCCTAATTATCAAAGATTCTTAGTATTTTTACTCCGCGACCTAAAGTTCCTAATATATTTCAAGACCTTAAAAGATGTATTTTGTTATTGTTTACAATTTCAAGTGCCAGAAAAGTAACAGCCTAGAAGACAATGCCTGTGTGTAGTGTATACATCCTCATCTTGACTTCATGAGTGAGCAAATGGGTATATGTGCATGAATGTGTCCTACAATGGACTGACGTCCAATCAACGTTTGGTGTTTCCATTAACTTAATGCTGTTGTCATATGCATGAACACTGTCTTTTATGGTCAGTGGGTCAATTACCTTCCTAATCCCACAGCGATGCAAAGAAAGAGAAGTCACAATGGTAAATTTGAAGTGAAACCTCCATACTGCACGTGCCTTAGTCTGTACATTTCTATAGGTACCGTAGGATGACGGTGAGAGCAAAATCATAATCTTACCAAAGCAGCCTCATAAACACAAAAATGTAATTTACCGTAGGGCTCTCAAATGAACAGACTAGCCCAATTTAATCCAAAAGACACTTACAATTAAATATTACAATCACCATTAAACGTTGACTCATGACTCCTATTAAGTGTATTCACTGCAATGTATGTAGAATACACAATATCACCACCAACTTAATGCAGAATAGCAGAGACTTTGTCGAGAGGTGACTACAGAAACGTTTTGGCAAGTTCAGAGCAAATGTGAATAGTGTCATCAATCAAATCAACAATGGCAGTGAAAAACAAGGCAACAAGGCCATTTATGAGGTATTTATATTAGACTCTGAATTAAACCTTAAGCAATACACTCAAAGCCTGTGATATAGTCAAGTTATTATGCTAATAAATTATTTTGTTACATGTGTGTCTCCTATGCTACTCTGGTCAGAGACTATTATTATTGCTGTGGTTGTTTTTTGTTGTTTAATAAAAAATGTAAACTCTAATGTTTTTAAGCAGTGAATTCAAATCAATCTCATTGGAGATTTTAGTGTTTTGTTTACACAAAATTGATACTGTGGTCCTTTCCTGCTGAATCTTTTGATAACAACCCCCTAAAACCACCCACCTAAACGTTTATGACAAGTCAGCGTACAAGTGTATGTAGTAACTCCTCATGATATGTAATGATGCTTTAAGTGTAAACAAGTTTAACAATAGGAATGTAAACTGAATCACTCTATTAACCATCTTAAGTGATACATTTTATTTCAAAAAATCTTAAAAAGCATAAAATTTTTTTGGCTTGAAAATTACATTTTTATTACATCTCAAAAGTATAATAATGATACAAATAATAATGGTAATGATGAATAAAAATAATAAAATTACATAATAATAAAAATAATAACAGTAACAATAATACTGGTAATGATGCCAAAAGAGTATATAATCTCAAAATGAGTCCTTTGTGCGGTAAATCTTAAAGCATGGTGAAAGACACAATCCAATGTCACAGTTGGGACAATAACAGCATGCTTCTTTTTGGATTTTCTATCTAGATTTATCAGTTTTTGAACATCATGCTAAACAGGTACGAGTTGGATTCCGTTTTTTCTTTTTCTGTTAGAGGTATATAATCAATAAAATGTCTACCAATAAGACACTCTGGATTGATCTGCGTCTCTTTAGCAGTTGTGTGGACAGTGAATGTGCGGCAATGATTTGTTCTACAATTTGGCATGTAAAGTTTACATGAGATACAGTTTTGCCAGCTTTTTGTTTGTATTAGATGAACGCATTCCCAAATGCACCGTTATACCAGATGACGAAATATCTCTTGGTAGTATCTCTTTTTTTGCCTCCGTATAATGGAATAGAAAGTCAATTCTTGATACACAGTCCACCACAGAACAAGGCTTTGTAGCCTGCTTGCTGCCTTTTGCGTGTACAGTGACTGTAGCTGCATTATGTTTGGTGCTAGGAAGACAAACATCTTTCTTGTCTTTCCAATTCAGCGCAAGCACTTTAACCTTTTGCCAAGCTACTTGCTCACTTCACAGTAATTTACAGTATCTCACAAAATTGAGTACACCTCTCACATTTTTCTAAATATTTTATTATATCTTTTCATGGGACAATACTGAAGATATGACAATTTGATACAATGTAAAGTAGTAAGTGTAACTCAACACACAGCCATTAATGCCTAAACCGCTGACAACAAAACTGAGTACACCCCTAAATGAAGAATGTCCAAGCTGTGCCCAATTAGCCATTTTCCCTCCCCGGTGTCATGTTACTCATTAGTGTTACAAAATCTCAGGTGTGAAAGGGGAGCAGGTTTGTTAAATTTGGTGTTATCGCTCTCACACTCCCTCGTACTGGTCACTGGAAGTTCAACATGGCACCTCATGTCAAAGAACTCTCTGAGGATCTGAAAAAAAGAATTGTTGCTCTACATAATGATGGCCTAGGCTATAAGGAGATTGCCATCAACCTGAAACTGAGCTGCAGCACGGTGGCCAAGACCATATAGCAGTCTAACAGGGCAGATTCCACTCAGAACAGGCCTCGCTATGGTTGACCCAAGAAGTTGAGTGCACATGCTCAGCGTCATATCCAGAGGTTGTCTTTTGAAAATAGACGTATGAGTGCTGCCAGCATTGCTGCAGAGGTTGAAGGGGTAGGGGGTCAACTTGTCAGTGTTCAGAGTATACGCCACATACTGCATCAAATTGGTCTGCATGGCTGTCATCCCAGAAGGAAGCCTCTTCTAAAGATGAAGAAAGCCCGCAAACTGGTCTTCAACAGTTTGCTGAAGACAAGCAGACTAAGGACATGGATTACTGGAACCATGTGCTGTGGTCTGATGAGACCAAGATAAACTTACTTGGTTCAGATGGTGTCAAGCATGTGTGGCGGCAACCAGGTGAGGAGTACAAAGACAAATGTGTCTTGCCTACAGTTAAGCATGGAGGTGGGAGTGTGGTTTGGGGCAGCATGAGTGCTGCCGGCACTGGGGAGCTACAGTTCATTGAGGGAACCATGAATGCCAACGTGTACTGTGACATACTGAAACAGAGCATGATCCCCTCCCTTCGGAAACTGGGCCGCAGGGCAGTATTCCAACATGATAACGACCACAAACACACCTCCAAGACAACCTCTACCTTGCTAAAGAAACTGAAGGTAAAGGTGCTGGACTGGCCAAGCATGTCTCCAGACCTAAACCCTATTGAGCATCTGTGGGACATCCTCAAACAGAAGGTGGAGGAGCGCAAGGTCTCTAACATCCACCAGATCCGTGATGTCATCATGGATTAGTGGATGGAGGAGTGGAAGAGGATTCCAATGGCAGCCTGTGAAGCTCTAGTGAACTCCATGCCCAAGAGAGTTAAGGCAGTGCTGGAAAATAATGGTGGCCACACAAAATATTGACACTTGGGGCACAATTTGGACATTTTTCACTTAGGGGTGTACTCACTTTTGTTGCCAGCGGTTTAGACATTAATGGCTGTGTGTTGAGTTATTTTGAGAGGACAGCAAATTTACAATGTTATACAAGCTGTACACTAACTACTTTACATTGTATCAAAGTGTCATATCTTCAGTGTTGTTCCATGAAAAGATATAATAAAAAATTTACAAAAATGTGAGGGGTGTACTCACTTTTGTGAGATACCGTAGCTCTGCCAAAGTCAGTCCTTCTTTGTAGCAAGATGTCAAATAGCTCTGGCAAAGTATAAAAATTGTCCATTGTTACACAGTAACCTTGATCCAGCACAGCATCTATCAAAGTCAGCACCGATGACATATCAACACTGCACTGATAGTATTTTGGATCAAACATTGGCCCTTTTTCCTATGTACAGAACTGAATTTGAAATGTATCCCATTTTAGATTCACAAAGCTCATAAAACTCTATGCCAAATCTTGTTCTCAAAGGCGTGATGTACTGTATTCATGACAGTCTGCCTTTATAAACCATGAAACTTTCATCAATGCTGACATCATGGTCAGGAATGTAAACCCTCTGAAATTTTGCTACATTGGCCTGGTCTTCTTCAGTCTGGGTCTGGATGGGTATTCTTATCAAAGTCATCATTGTTGGTAAAGCACAGATATTTCATAATTCATAATTAGTGAAAACCTGCACTCATACATAATTTCTCCTAGGAATGGCAGCACTGACAGCACTTTTACAGCTGAAGTGATTCTTGATTCTAACGCTTACACAAGATATATCCGTACAGTTGCCCGAGTGACACTTGGGATTAATGCTTTTACCATGGTTTTCACAGCACAAATAACGCTCGGGTCTAACACTAAAAAGGATAATGTCATAAAAACAAAAGAATTGGTTTAAATGATGATAACATTCAAATGTTATGTTCTGTCTTGATATGCTTCATCTTTCAAAATTCAAATTCATCTTTCATCATTCAAATGTTATGTTCTGTCTTGATATGCTTCACCTTTTCATGTGTCCACTTTATTGCTGTGGATCTCAGAGTATATGATAGAATCAAAAGGCTGTATCTCTACCACTGTAACACCAAGGCAATATGATTAATCAATGAATCTAGATTACCCTTGACTGTAGCCATGTAGACATGATCCAACCATACAAAAATTCATACTGAAGGCATCATCCTTTTCCTTATGTCTCAAAGGAGGATTCAAATTATGTCTTTTCCATCCTATAAGCAAAAACTGGCAGTTTCACAGATTTCATGCCCAACTGTGCTATTTTTTAGCACCTGTTGAGACTGTTATTTATGGTATGCACGTTTCATTTTCTTGGGTACTTTTAAATATTTATATATTGCCTTTTTTCTAAATACTAAAATTATGCTCTGTGTATTTCCATATGTACATTTTACAGAAAATAAAGCAGGGCAGGGGCTTGCAAGTAACAATGAAAGTCAATCATTTTCTAGCATTTTATAATGCTAGTAAATAGAACAAGGGGTTTGGATGGACAAACAGATGGATAGACACATTTAAAAAATTACGCTTTATGGATCTGGGTACTTAGTTAGTGAAGGAATGGCATGCTGTTTAGCCAGACAGTTTTTAGGTCCTCATATGCTTTACGGTATACGAGGATTTTATTGATATGTTTAGTAGGTTGTCTGGGTACTCTGCACCTTTGCTACGATGAGCTAGTTGTACAGTAGTTAGGGCTGCTGTGTCTAAGATCAGAGAACTGAGTTTGATTATCAGCACTTATATGTTGCACTCCCATACTTGTGATAAAAACTGATTCCGATTTAATTTATTGGTCTGTGTTATTCTCTTCAATTCTTTGCCTTAGTCGGGCATAGTCTCTGCAAGAATTCCGTACAACCAAACACTTACCAAGCAGTAATTAAACTGGTGATTAACTGAAAATTCACATATTTGGGATGGGTAGATAGGGGATAGTATAAATGCCGGTGTGCCAGAGGGCCTGACAATAGACTGGTGCTCTGTCTAGGACTGAATCTTGCTTTGTGCCCAATGTTGGTGGAATAGGCTGTGTCCACCCTGTGACATTAAATTTACATTACAAAAAATTGATTGCAATTTAGACTGGTCAAACCATATTGGTAACATGAAAAAAGCAAAATAATTTTCCCTAATTACATTTTGCTCAAAGTGGCATTATGTAAAATCATTATTTTTCTAATAAGACATTTACACCTGAGCAATAAAATGACACCTATTAAAAATGTCCTTCTTTCAATACAACCCTTAAATTTTCCATTTTTTATAGCCATCAGTGTATAATGAGTATTAAAATCAAGTTTTCACACTTGGCATACTCACTGAAGTTGATGGGTGGTGGAGAAATAAATGTGCTAGAGGCACTCTGGTATGCCATCAAGCTGATTTCCCTCTGCCGCTGTTCTTGTTGCAGACGCATTTTGACTCGCCTGTGCCTATAGGCACAACAGCAGCTGAGCATGATGATGACACTCCACACAAGCCAAAACCCTGAAAAGCAACAACAAGAAAGAATGTCCACTACTACAGTAGTCAGAACTGATCATTTCTCACGCGATAGATTGAATAGAGGCCTAAGGCTGGCTAAACTTTGCATCTCATAGTTTACACATCTTTTTTGAGATCATTCTTCAGCTTAGAGCCTAGGGACAATTTATAAATAAAACTACATTTCATAACTATTGATAAGGGATAATCAATACAAAGCTACTTAACATAAATTTAGACCTAGGTTTACTGGCTTAAAGCCAACTGAACACTAGAAACTGTTTGTTGGTAAATATAAGCATTGAAAAAAAACCCCTAACTACCATGGCATCTGCTCATAATATTTTGCTGTAATTGCATGCTTTGTGATTGCTTTCTCTATCAAACTATATGATTTAAGGGTATACTGAACAACATTTGTATTTGCAGTAGGACTCAATACATCAGAGTCTTGAGACTTGAAACTGAGACAAGCAAAAGAAAAGCAAATAAACATACACCAGAGCTCATAGTAGTAGGTGCAGCATTCTGTCTCACCACAGCAGTACCCCATCTCACAGCGGTATGGCTCATTATTCACCCCAAAGCAGAACTCTTTGGCCTAAAAGAAAGGGGGAAAACCAAACACATAGTCAGACATTGAGGTCAGCATCAGACATTTCATAATGACCCTAAGCTGCTGAAAAGCTGTCATTTGTGGGAAGATTACATTTTTACAGAACAACTGAAACCGTAAAAAACAATCCCAAAAAAGAACATATTTCATCAGCAGAAAATGTCCTGTAGATTAAATAGGGAACTTTACCAAAAAAAACAAAAAAAAAAAACGAAGAAGAATACAAAAACACAAACACTGACTGACTAGCTAGCATTTACCTTGTACTACTTTAAATGCATTTCAGGCACAGATGAGATCAGACAGGAAGAAGCTGACAGATGGATGTCTAAATCAGTGCCATCAGGATAAGTGATTCTTGAGGTGATCTAGAGTACTTGTCAATCCAGCATTGACCAAAAAAGATCTTCTTAATTTACTTACTTCAACAGAAGGAACACAGTATCTGTTCATTTTAAAACCTAGGAGTGCAAGTCCATCTCAGAAATAAAAGATTCACAGCAAACCAGACCTTGAAAACAGAAACATGCTGATCCAATCATACTCTGAATCACATAAATCCCAAAGTGAAGCATTGTATTATATGTTATAGCTTCCACATCCACATAAATACTAGGACACCTGGTGGGCCCCAAAAAAGTGACAACACCCATGAGCTGCAGCTACCCGAATCTATCTACAGCATGTCGAATAATAAAGTCTGAAGATTACTATACATTATTTTTCATTTTTCTAAAAGGGGCTACTGCATGAATTATTTAATATAGTCAGTCTAGGTGGTCCAATGTTTGCAATGACCCAGTTGACTGGTTCTGATCTTTATGACAATGACTGTGTGCAGCCTGCAAATTCTCACTACAGCTAATACAAGCTTTTCTTGGTTCTTCTAATCCATCCCAAAAACACGGTTATAACATTAACTGGCACTTCTAAATTGGTCTTGTATGAGTGACTTTGGGTGGGTGTGTGCCTTTCAATAAACTGGTTCCTGAATTGTACTCTACATGTGAATCCAAAGGGATAATGTGGATTAAGTGAGTTTATGAATGGTTAAATGTATACTAGACTGTGTGTGCTCTCAGTATTTACTTTGTGAATTAGTATAAAGGCCTCTATTTTATCACTTTCCTCATACAATATTGTTTAATTACGATAAAATAGTATTTATTACTAGCTGTGTTATTTGGCTTTACCCAGGTTATTATTGAAAAGCTGTAAATTTAAAGTTGGAAAATGTAATTCCCTTTAGACAATATATCCCAATTTGTTATGATATGTGGCTCAGCAGTTGGGTTACGACTATTTGAACTGATTAACAGAGTATGGTTTCATGTACAACCGAGAAACAGCACTGGGCAGGTTGCCATGGTGATGTAATTGACAGATACCATTTACAAATTGAAATGTCAATAAATAGCCCCAAAGACAATGTGGCCCCTTCCAGGGCAGTGTGGGGTTATGGCAAAAAAATAGTAAGGGAAATCTTTAATCAAATAAATGAAAAGTGGGATGGCAGGGAATCAATGGACTGCTTTGAAGGCAATTGTGCTTACCATTACATCACCAATGCAATCTGTGCGGTGCTGTTTCTCTGTTGATACACTACCACACTCCTTCCACTCCCCCAGTGAGCATCAAGCCTGAATTCTAAGTTGGACTATGTCTGAATCATCCCCCAGTTTTTATTACAATGTTGCAGCTGTTTTTGTGTGATAGTGAAACAGTTCCACATACAAACAGATAAACACAGCTTTATTTGTACATATTACAACAGCATGCAGCAATGCCAAGCACTAATGGGCTGGACTGTTAGCCACAAGGATGATGGTTCATTTCCCACCAAGGACTTGTGATATGATGCTGAGCACTGAAACATAAAAGCCAGCTTTGAGTTTGCAAAAAGCCTCCCAAGGACTCTAAAGACTATGAGAAACAAGTTTCATTGGTCTTGTGAAACCAGGATTGAACTGTTTGACCTCAGTTCTAAGTGTCATGTTTGGAGGAGACTTCTTAACACCTGCGCAATACCATTCTAATGGAGAAGCATAGTGGTGGCAGCATGAATCTGTTTTTCAGTTGCAGGAACTGGGAGACTAATCAGGATTGAGGGAAAGCTGAACAGTACCAAGTACAGTGAAAACCTGCTCCACAGTCCTCTTGAATTTACACTGGGTTGAAAAGTCACCTTCCAACAGGACAATAATCCTATACAAAAAGTAAAAGGCAACACAGAGTAGCTTAGTGTCAACTCTGAGAATGTCCTTGAGTTGTCTATCCAGGGCCCAAACTTGATCCCAGTCAAAATTCTCTGGAAAGACCTGAAACTCATAGCTGCCAATTGACAGTCTACATCTAATCTGAAAGAAATTGAGAGGATCTGCAGAAAAGAATGGTAGAAAATTCCCAAATCCATCTGTAGGTCACATCATACCCAAGAAGACTCCAGGCTGTAGTGGCTGCCAAATGGGCTTTAATGAAGTACTGAGTGAAGGGTCTAAAGATTTGTGTCAAAGTGATATTTCAGTTTTTATTTTTAATAAATCTTCAACAGCATCTGAAATTCTGTTTTAACTTTGTTGGTCTGGGGTATTTAATGCTATTGGATGAAGGAAATAAGTTAATTTAAACAATTCTAACATAAAGCTGCAACATAACAAAATATGCCAGTTAGGATATGGCTTGTTGAAAAATGACTAACTAACTACAAGGTCACGGGGGTATCCTGGAGCACAGGGCGTAAGGCAGGAACAAATCCCGGGCAGGGTGCCAGCCCACCGCAGAGCGCACACACACACGCGCACACACACACACACACACACACACACACACACACATACAAGGGACAATTTAGAATTGCCAATGAACCTAACCTGCATGTCTTTGGACTGTGGGAGGAAACCCACGCAGACACGGGGAGAACATGCAAACTCCAACAAAATACGTAAAAAGGAAATCAGTCTGTATACTTTCTGACAGCACTGTAGCTGGCCATACTCTTCCTAACTGGTGTGACCTGCTCAGTAGCCATTTGGGGAGTGCATAGCAGCTGCCATGGTGTTTAAAATCCAGTGACATGTTAGTAACCAAGTGACCAAATACCTAAATTCTGTGATTTTTTGAACCACTTTAGTATTATATATTATCCCAGGAAAAAAAGAGTCAAAAGTGTTTATCTTTTTTTCAACAACAACTAATTTTGTGTGTAACATGAACATGTAAAAACCAAAACGTCAACATAATCACCGTAAGAAACGTATATTTAGTGTCTGCTAATGTAGTGATGCAGATTTTTCGTGTGACACATTTTTATTTATTATGGGCTATACAAGTAATAAAATAAAATAAAGTAAATAGTTACATATCATCACCGAGTCTGACCAGGACTTAAGTGCATTTACAAAGAATTCCGAACCTGTGCCATGCTCTGGGTTAACAGCAAGGAGATTAATTTCATCACAGACTTTGTCAGTGCCTGCAGTGCTGACTGCAATAAAACAATGCAGTCACCCTCTAGGACTGGAACGCTCCAAGTGCAACATAACCACTTCCTGTAATAGGGAGGAAGGACACTTTACATTATTCCAGGAATACCCAACTTCAGCCCTAGGGTGCCACCGTGGCTGTGGGTTTCCAACCCAAACCAGTCACACAAATAAATGGTTTGGTTTTACTTTAAAATTATTTAAATGTTTAATTATTGGGTACTTTTTTATTATCATGATGCAAATCGTATTATCGTGATGCAAGACGGAAAACATACGATTAGGCACCTAATAGGAACTTTAAGATTAGGCACTCAAAGGGGACATTGACATTGACATTTGGGACCTACAGGTAACTATACTCCACCTCCACTAACTTTAAGGTTGGTATTTGTAGTTGGGGTAGGCCACTCTTTTTAATTCAACCATTCTCTGCGTCGTTTACCCCTTTAATTGTACATTTTCAAATACTTGCCATTAGTAATGAGCTGAAATAACTCAGATATGAATGGAAGCAACTACTTCAAAATAAAATTCACTTGTGAGTTAAATTAGTAAGTAAATGTTTAAATGATAAGAACATAAAAAAGGGCAAAATCTTAAAAAGCAAGAGAGAAAAAAAAACCCCAATAACATAACACACTGAAATGCTTGTTACACTCCCCTAAAAATTCAGCAATACAATTTTGTAATTTCTGGATTGACATAAAAGGGCAAAGGCTGGGGGTACTTGTGTGTGTGTGTGTGTGTGTATATATATATATGTATACACATATACACACACATATATATATACACATATACACACACACATATTATATATATATATATATATATCATATATACACACACATATATATATATGTGTGTGTATATGTGTATATATATATATATATATATATATATATATATATATATATATATATATATATATACATACACATATATATGTGTGTGTGTATATATATATATATATATACACACATATATATGTGTGTGTATATATATATATATATATACACACATATATATATATATATATATATATATATATATATACGCTACCGTGGCTGTTCGAATTTGGTACACTACGTGACATCTACTATCCTCTTTTGGGGTGATGATTTTTAGTACTCTTTTTATTTTTATTTTATTGTAGAATCAACTCTCGGCAGCGCACAGCAGTATGGTGCATGTGTACAGGTACCGTTCTCATTCCCTGCCCCCTTAGACGTCACTTCCTCTACCTCTTCATATCTTAAATCATACTTTAGGCAGATTGAAGACTTAAGCACCAGCTTAAGTGAATCAGTTTTAATGCGAAAAGATGCTGACAGAAGAAGAGAAGAAGCGGGCCGCTAGAGTGGAGAAAGGAAGAGCTGCTCACAATGCAGCAAGCGCATCAACTTCTGAGCAAACAAATGGTAAACGTACAGAGAAAGAGGATGACAACTATAAGTCAAGTGTATTCACTAAACGTTAATCGTGCAGTACGCCGTTACTGGTGTGTTATAACCCCACCACAGGCACAGGCAAGAGAAAAACTTTACTTTTACATTCGTTTATTTACAAAACAAAACCAAGAATACGTAAAATTTGATTTTTAATTACTTTTGAAACATTACTTATGTTGTAAAATTTCTAATGACGTTAAGTATAACATCAAAAGGGTCATCGCCATTGACCTTAGTTCACAATCTGTGACAGGGAGTCAATAAAGAAGCGCTACCTGGGATGAGTGGCGGAGTTATAAAACAAATTGGGAAATAACAGCTTGTCTGAGTTCAGTTAAAAACAGAAGGTGGATGGAATGAACACCTGCAGTTAAGGTGGTCAGCAAGAGTGAACTTGAGGACCACTTAGTTAAGCCTTTTATTACTAATTAGCACACAAATGAATGTAAAATTGAAGCAGCAGCAGCCATGCTTTAACATTCAGTGTCATTTACACTTGTGTCTGCACTGTTCATCACTGATTGTCAGTATTTGGATACAATTTAAGTAGCAAACACCACAGAAATAAGGGGAATTAAAATAAACGGTAGAAAGAGTATTTACACTATGACAAATAAAACACATTCCTGAATTTCTTCTAAATGCAAATATCATCCTGAATGCAGAACAAAAAAGAAAAAAGGCCAACAATTAGACTGATGAGATATATGAGCGGCCCATTGATTTGTGAAACGGGTTGGAATGAAAGCCTGTAGCCAAAGTGACAGATCAGGACTGAACTCGGAAACCTCTGTATTATTCCTGGGACTTTTTTCAAGACAATACAAAATGGAGCGACAGTTATCAATTAATTTCCTCAATCCACCTCTTCACAAAATATTCAGGCAACAAGCTACAAGTCACTATGGAAGGGGATGCCAGTCCATCGCAGGAGACTGAAGTCTCATTTACAGTGTCCTCAGTCAAGCTACCCTGGAGAAACCCAACAGAGCCATGTCAACATCACTTGGGCAGCAAATGGAATGAAAGTACACTTAAATCATGTCATATGATATGGTAGCTACTGGCTAAGGCACTGGACTTTAAACAACAAAGTTTCCAGTTCAGTTGCTGCATTTGCCTCACTGCGTGTGCCTTCTTTGCACTCTGTATGTTAAAAATAGGCCTGTCAATAGTGTGTTATGTATTCCGAATTTACTGCGTTGGATAAAGTCATCGGCCAGATATTCAATAATAAACCTAAATCCCTGAGAATGTGAGGTTAATACACTAACCGCTGTGCCATCCATAACTGAGGTTTCAAACTCTCATAACTTGATGAGGTCATTCGGAAGGCGCTATATATACGTTTAAAACTACAGTCTTGACACGCACACGCATACACACACACACGAGCCTTGTCACCGGTGAGGCCTCAAACATGCTGAAGTATAATTTTGGTGGCACACAAGACTCGGCTTTTTGTATATCATGAAAGACGTGAATCCTAAAAAGTGTAAGTAAAATGCTATAAAATCATATATGTCAATATTTTTTTATTGATTACTGATCATTGACAAACACGTCATTTTAATTGCCCAGCTAATTTAATAATGGTTTCCTAACCCAAAAGTTTAACTAACTACATCCATTAAGCACCAGACTCCGTTTATTGAGTCATGTATAAGGAATAAAAACCCGATCCACACGTAATCTGTCGATAGTCCAATGCATTTGTTTACTCGGCAGCTCGTAACACCTTCACAAAGTGTCTCATATATCGTGGGCCTATAACGGAATGCTATTTGAAAATAGTCTGTTAGTCTTGTTTTGCCAAATACTAAAAAATAACAATAAAAACACATTTGAAACCAGTGAGGCCTTTTGCGCCTAACATCCTCGGCACACCCTATGCAAAGAGCCCAGCACAGTATCCCTTCTCCCGGCTTACCTGTGTCAAGCAGGTCCCTGAGTAAAGCAGGTAGAAGAGAGAGCCCACGCCAGCCCGACTCATCCTTCTTGGCTAGAAGGCGTCCCACAAAATATCGCATAAAAAACGGTGAAAATCAAATGCTCGTATCTAGAATCTATTCAATTGTTATGAAGTCCTGTTTTTTTGCCATATTTAATTAGGCGGAACGCGACGCGAGGCCGCATTATGCAGACGATAGAGGGCAGTATTCGTCTACCCGAATGAGACAGAAAAGGGAGCTCAAGACACACCCGGTCGTTTTGCAACACTCCTACGGGCGAGGCGCAAGCAAACAAACACACACAATCACGGACTTTGCTTCTCCCCTGTCTGCCTGCCTGGATGGACGTGTGCACGGGGCTCACTCGCGTACCGCGCCAGCCGTACTTCACATTGGACGTAACTTTTTATTAGACCGCTAAATGTTTCTCAAGTTTAGATGTGCTTAATGAAAATAGTTACAATTGTTAATGCTTTCTTAGAACTGAGAAACAGCAGAAGGTACAGCAGCGAAAGTGATGAACCTTTAAAGAAGAGCTAAACCTCACCCGGAGCATGGATGGCAAAGTCAGCTTGTGATAATTACATTTATCTGTTAAAAGTGTTCAATTCGTTGGAAGGTTTCACATTGTTATTGTGATACAACAGGTAAGGGGATACTAGCGTATGCGTGTTACTGTCGCCACTCCCTATTAACAGTAAATCTTTAAAATTCGCATTAACCTTACACTTTTTCTGCGGTGGGCTAGTGCCCTGCCCGTGGTTTGTTGTTCCTGCCTTGCGCCCTGTGCTGGCTGGGATTGGCTCCAGCAGATCCCCGTGACCCTGTGTTAGGCTACAGCGGGTTGGATCATAGACATATATAGATAGACGCCGCATTCACTGTGTCGCTCAGTCGACACGATACGTCTGCGTATCCGTCCTATTGCGAGTGGCAAAAGTGCCATTTAAACTAATACAGGTAGACGTGGAAACCGGGTTTTCTGATGAAAAAACAATAACGTTTAAAACAGTATCGTTTACATAAAACATATTTTGGCGAATCGTTTACATGCAATTATTTATATCCATTTATGCATTAATAATGGTAATTATTATCACCTTAAGTATAGATTACTGTAATGCTATTCTATCTGGCATCCCACAAAAACTGATCCATCGCTTACAACTTCTTCAAAATTCTGCTGCCAGAATGATAACCTGCTGTTCTAAATCCATTGAGCATATCACACCTACTCTCTCTCAGCTTCACTGGCTCCCTGTTCACTACTGAATACGATACAAAATACCGCTCTGAACATTTAAAGCTCTCCACAACCTCACTGATCTCCTCCAGACTGACACTCCTCTCGCTCACTCAGATCCTCTTCTGTAGCTCGACTTTCTGTACCACACATCAGACTCCCTGCTCTTGGAGCTCGAGCGTCTCTCATAGAGCTCCTCAACTTGGGAATTCTCTTCCCTCTCATGTTCGTCATCTTGATTTAATAACACAATTTAAAACTGCCCTCAAAACTTATCTTTACAAACCAATACCATACCAATTGTGAATTTTGCACTGTTGCTGCCAGTTATTTTTCTTTGTTTGCTAAATATTGATTTTTGATTTATCATTCTCTTGTTTTAATTTTAGTAATGTTGTTTAATTTTATTGTAAGGTGACCTTGAGTGCTAAGTAAGGCACCTATTAAGTAAAATGTATTATTATTATTAATAATAATTATTGAGACAAAAACTTGACCAATGTCTGAAAGTCAAAATAGTAAGACTGCAACTGGCAGTCTGGTCTTTCTTTTAACAGTGACATGATACACTCAATGACAAAAATAAACCCTTGTATTGTATACAAATTGATAATAATTTGTGAAAACATTCCTCTCGCAATTTGTCTCTCTCTCTCTCTCACACACACACGGTGTGGTTACTTAAATATATACAGGATAGGATCTAAAATCCTTGAAACAGAACTGTCTTGCATAGCTTTTTCCATGTGTTCCCACTCTGTAATTTGACAGTATTCAGTCTGGCAATATGGTGCAGCCTTAGTTTGTGAAAGACATGAGCATAAAATGATGCTTGTCAATTTCAAACTGTGTTTTCTTAATGTGCTGGTTGAGAAAAAACATCATCTGAGCCAATCTCAGCCTGAACAAACTGATTAATCAAAGATACACGGACAGCTTGCCCTAATGTCGACTGTTGGATAACACGCTCAGCTACTTTGACCACCTTGACTGGACCCTCAGAAGGAATCATCAAACGTCCTTTGTTTTTTAATGTAAGCGAGTGGTAGCTTTGATCATATGATGCCAGTACAGCATCTGTTACTAAACTAGCATGGCACACATCACAGGACAGCTTTCTCAAAATCTGTCGAACGACAAACCCTAAGATGTAAACAAAGGCATTTTCCATGAGGCCACCAAAGCAGGTTGGTAAGTAGCTATGGTCACACACAATTGCAGGCATGTTTGCAAAAGGGGATGGAAGCTCTTCTTTCTGTTGCTGCTGGTGTAGAGGACATCTCAACAGCAAACAGCAAGACAGTCTCATCCTGTGCTGCCATGTTTCCAGATGTGCTTGGAGAGGCACCACACCGAACCTGAGATGACAGAAAATGGCCTGGAACTGACAAGTTGAAGGGTTGTTATTCCAGCCCCCTAAAACACACATGCACCACTTTTACAGATCTTTACTCTTTTTCAGTTGAATTTCTTGAGAAAGAAAAAAAAACTGCACTGCTAGTAACAGTTTGGCTTCATAAATTGTACAAAGTGATAGATTTACATGCTTCTCTGTCTGTCCCCACAAAATCGATCAATCACAGCTGTCAGTCTGAGGATATCATAAAGACAATGCAATTACCATGGTAACACAGCACATGAATGCATAGCTTTGCTAGCTTAGCCTGGCGTAGCTAAAGTTAAGATTATAAAATGGGATTTTCTAATGGCCAAAAATAACCAAAACAATTGTTCAGCCTTACCTATGAAATGTAATCCCCGGGATCTGACAGCAGTTTGTACAATCCCAAGCAGCACATGTGTGAGGCGTCTTTGTCCATTACTTCACTCCACAACAGTGCCACTCGCAATATGGCAGCGACGTTGACATACGATGCTGCTGGTCATGCGGCGTCTACTAATTCTATGTCTATGGGTTGGATAATGACTGACTGACTGACTGACTGACTTACACTTTTTACATTTTCTTTTATTGTATGTATAGTTCATTGATGCAATCGACTTGAATGCCATTGATTTTGGATTTATTTTTATGGACTTTGCCTTGACTAGGAACAACTGAATGTTTTTGTGGTTCACTGAATGAAACTTTTTTTTGATGGCCCGCTCCTACCTGATGCTTGATCTACAAACATTTTTACTTTCTTCTACACGAAGTATAAGTAAAGTATTATAATCGTCTGTTTTTTTTTTTGTTATCCCTGGCTATCGGACTTTATCTTTGTTAATTAGTATTGCCTAATTCTTACATCTTTTTTCCTCATCGTGTAAAGCACTTTGAGCTACATCATTTGTATTAAAATATGCTATACAAATAAATGTTGCCGTCGTCATCCAAAAATTCAACCTCGAGATTTTGATGAATCTCGACGTTTTAGACATCCAAAAGTGCCATTTCTGGAATTGTGTGTGTGTAAACACGATACCTTGAGTACGCTTTCACTTAGGTCAACCAAATTTTCCATATAAGTATTAGGTACAAAATGTAGATTTCTATTAACTTTTGAGCTATTTCCACTAACTGGAAGTGGTACTTTTTATTCACGCAGCTGCAGAGTCCGATTTATTCAACTTTATTTTTATAATAATTGTTCAATATATTATTAATTTGATTTGTTGTTGGATTATTTTAGTGTACAGTTCATAACATAAAAATATAATTATTGCCTTGTGGTTTACTCAAGTATCCATCCCCATATCTGAGTATATGAGGAATGTCTAGGGGAGACCACTCCTGTTTTTTTTTCTTCTGCCCCTTAGAAATCTAAGCCCTGGAATGTTCTGTCTCCTGTGATGGACACCCAGGTGTCAGCCTGCCCAAACCCTGACACGATCAGAGAGGCACAGTTCCAAATCCTAATAAATGAAGGTTTTATTTAAAATACCTAGAAAAGTATTACAAAAAGCACAAAACACTGGTCTCCCTTTCTCTCTCCACAATATACTGTCTCACCACAGCACTGCCCTCCTCCAGTCAAGTGCTGCCTCTCTACCACCCAGCTCCTACTCACTTGAAGATGGGAGCCCAGTCCCTTTTATTACATACCCGGGAGTACTTCTGGTGCCAGGGCTTGATGGAAGTACTTCTGGGTCACACGGAAGACCATTACAGTAATCCCTCCTCAATCGCGGGGGTTGCGTTCCAGACCCCCCCGCGATAGGTGAAAATCCGCAAAGTAGAAACCATATGTTTGTATGGTTATTTTTATATATTTTAAGCCCTTATAAACTCTCCCACACTGTTAACATTATTAGAGCCCTCTAGACATGAAATAACACCCTTTAGTCAAAGGTTTAAACTGTGCTCCATGACAAGACAGAGATGACAGCTCTTTCTTACAATTAAAAGAATGCAAACCTATCTTCTCTTCAAAGGAGCACTGTCAGGAGCAGAGAATGTCAGAGAGAGAGAGCGCTCGCTAAGAAAAGCAAACAAAAAAAACTTGATTGCTTTGTATGGAGTGTAATAAAATTAATAAAAAAAAAAAAAAAAAAAAGAAAAGCAAACAAACAATCCAAAAATCAATACGTGCTTTTAAGTATGTCGATGCACCTCGATAAAGCAGCATTTTGTAGAGGAGCGTCCGTATCCTCTAGGCTAATAGCCTCTGTGCAAACAGCACCTCTGCTCACAGCCCCTCCGTCAGGCGCAGAGAATGTCAGAGAGGGTGAGATAGAGGCAGAGAGAGACAAGCAAATAATGAAGCTCCGCGCGGGATGCATATCTTATAGCATTGAGGAGTTTTAGTTAATATGTAATACATGCTCTGATTGGGTAGCTTCTAAGCCATCCGCCAATAGCGTCCCTTGTATGAAATCAACTGGGTAAACCAACTGAGGAAGCATGTGCCATAAATTAAAAGACCCACTGTCTGCAGAAATCTGTGAACCAGCGAAAAATCCGTGATATATATTTAGATATGCTTACATTTAAAATCCGCGATAGAGTGAAGCCGCGAAAGTCGAAGCGCGATATAGCGAGGGATTACTGTATTTCGAATAAGGAACTTGTTTCCTTGCAATGGCACCCCGCGACCCCCTGCTGGTTTCCCACTGGGTGTAGATATCTGAGACTGCTGCCATCTAGCACGCTGGGGAACTAACTAACAATTCCCTAGTAACATCTTTACTTTTATTGGGGCTGTCCGTCCATCTGTTCCTTCCGGGTCCACATCCTTTCCTGCCCGGGATGTCTGTCTAGCCCGTGTGGCATCTACACTCCTTAATTGTGGGAAAGACACTAAATAAAATGTAGTATTATTGTTATACACCATGGATTTAATGTAGCTCTTTTGACATTGATCAACAAAAATAGTTTCTTTAATGTCAAAGTGAAAATAGTGCCAAGTATCTCAGAATTACTCCTATGAATTGCTGTAAAAGTCTGGCTTGGATAAAAATTCCTCCTACGTCCAGAGTAGGACATGAGAAGTAGTTATGAAGTGTCCCACATGCACTCCAGCTAGGAGTTGGAGTTCATGACTGAGATTGAATGACATCACGATTTTACCGTTCCCGAGCTGAAAAATGGCACATATGAAGGCGTTTTGTAGTTCCCTTGAAAAGCATAATGACGGTTTGTGATTTTATGATACTAATGCTAAGGTTTCACCACAATGATAATAATGATACACTCGGTCCTCCATATCTCTGGGATCTACATCTGCAAAATCAACCAAAAATGGATCAAAAATATTCTGAAAAAAAAAGATGAAGAAAGTGGCAAAAAAGCAAAACTTGAATTTGTCACGTGCCAAGCATTACCCCTGCAAGCAGGTACTCCAGCTTACAGGGAAGACTTGGCACTCCAGCCACTGTAAAAAAAAACCTGACATTGTTCTGGTGTGGTGCTGAGGTGTCACCAACCCAGGTGGTTTGACATGTGATAGGTGCAGCAACGCACTAACGGTACATGCTCAAGCACTACGCCAGATCTTTGAGAATGTTGTGGTGCTGTAGCCTCCTGCCATTTCACAGATCCTCATTGTCTCTCTAGGACTTGTTGTTTGAACATTACTCACCTCGTGTCTCATTCCTTTGCTGCTTGTGTTACGTGTACCCTTTATTTCTGTGGTTAAAGCAATCCCTTAAAGGCTAAGAGGCAGCAATAAAGTGGTTTCTCATGACGAGAAAATACAAATCTTTGATCTTTTAAAAACTGGCATGTTGCTTCCTGAAGGCTGGTAAGAACAAATCGAGCATTTGTACAATAAAGGTAAAAGAAGCTGAAATTCACGGATGTGTTCATGCTGCCCTACAACAGAAAAAAAGAGATCTCTCTGATTTGGGATAGAGTACTTGCAAAGGCTGAGAAAGCATTAAGTGTGTGGTTAGTGGACATGTCGCAGAAGAATATCCGTATTTTTCTCTCTGCCCAGAGGGGACTGGGTGGTCTCGTGGTCTGGAATCCCTACAGATTTTATTTTTTTCTCCAGCCTCTGGAGTTTTTTTTTTGTTTTTTTCTGTCCACCCTGGCCATCGGACCTTACTTATTCTATGTTAATTAATGTTGACTTATGTTTATTTTTTATTGTGTCTTCTATTTTTCTATTCTTCAATTTGTGAAGCACTTTGAGCTACATTTTTTGTATGAAAATGTTTTATATAAATAAATTTTGTTGTTGTTGTTGTATTTATGGCAAAACTATGTGTGAAAAGGCACTTAGCCTCTAAGAGTACTACTGTGAGGGGGCTCAGGCGAGTAAGAGGAAGGAGCTTAAGGCTAGTAAGGTATAGTTGGCTAGCTATCATTATATATCATATATATATATAGAAATATGTCATTTTATATAAGGAACTTGAGCATCGGTAGATTTTGATATTCATCAGGGGGTCCTGGAACTAGCCCCCCGTGGATACTGAGGGAAGTAGAAGAAAGAAAACATAATAAGGTAGGTTATTGTGCTAAGCTGCAGGCAGGGCCAGTGCCACCATTAAAGTGAATTAGGCATTTGCCTAGGGCGCAGATCATAAGGTGGGAAAAGCCCAGCCACACGGGTTAACAACCAAACAGTTGGTTGGCACACTAATAAGCTTGGCCTAGGGTGCAAAATAACCTAGCAGGTAGGTAATTATTGCCACTTTGCAACAACATCAAGAATAATACCGTAATGAGTGCCAAGATGGAAAGACTAAATGAGAGTAAAGCCCGATAACGGGCACGTTTGTTTAACAGTGAAAGATCCACAGCTGTACTTTCAGACGAATCTCCTTCCCACTGTTATGACCTTGGGAAATGGCTAGTAAAGCAACTGAAACCCGCCGCGACTATTCTTCTTTCTGAAGTTGTGCTCCCTTTTCCAATGTTTCAGATTATTGTGGAATCTAGATCTCCTAAGCATGAAAGTCACAAAATATTCAAAATGCCCCGTAGAGAGGGAAATAACATCAACAGCCTGGCTAGTCACACAAAAGGCAATAAAGAATCTTTATTAATGAAAGATTTAGTTTCAGAAAAAGCTCTGAGAAGCAGTGAATCTCTGAAGAGCACAAAAGGCAGGGAATGCCTGAAAAGACAAAGGTAATCCAAGACAAACAATGTCCCAACCACACATCCAAAGAGTATTCAAAATGCAGAGCACACAGGTCAAGAAATCCAGAAGTTCACAAAAAACACAAAAACAGATAATCACTAAAAAAAACTCGCCACACCACAAGCACATTCAGAATGAACCACAAGGGACTATGGGCTGTCTGTTGACAGGGATGGGCAGGGAACCCTGATTCTTGAGGAGCCAACCACAAAACACAAGGAACATTAAGGAAGATACACAAATACATAGAAACTAAATGGACAACATTATTAAAATAAACAAAGGAATAAAAATGAACAAAATGGCATTTGAACCCCCAGCCAGAAGAGAAACTGAGACTGATCATCTTCTGGAGCCATGTGACTCTCTCCATGACTGCCCTCGTCTTCTGCGAGGCTCTGTTTGAGATGGGTCTAACTGCAGCCCACTAGAGGTATGACACAGGTCATGTAACGCTCACAACATCAGCCACCAAATGCCCCCCGAGTCAGATAACCCTCCACAACCCTAATCTTGACCATAGTGTAACTGGCCATTCAATGAGCATTCTGCGTGGACAGAGGAGAAAGGAGGGCAACACGGATTGTGGAAATAATAACAAAAGAAAGAATTATTCTTCTTTAAGGTTACAATAAAGATGAGAAAAGGATCAGTGTCTTTAAGTGATGTTACAGTAAGAAAAGGAATAACCTATAAACTATTTACATCCCCGAATACCATGTCTTTATTGTTATGGCCATAAAAAATGCCCTGACTGCTGCTTTGGTCTTTCATTCACCCCCAAAGAACTCCATTTAACTATTGTGACTTGTGCACTTCTGCTCCTTTGAGTCCTGCTTGTTACTTGGTGACCCTTCCAACTCCCACAGTCTGCTCCGGATCCTGTTTTTAGCCCTTTCGTATCTCTGCATAGAAAGCCGCATGGGGCCCACTCCTGTGAGCGTTATTGGATGTGAACTCAGGCCCTCAGTTTCTTTCAGTTCTTTTAATTTGCATAGGGTCAAGTCGGCTGGCAAATGCCAAAAACAATGCTGAGTAAGTCACTTAAGCCTATAGACGCGCCACTCCACAGCCAAGACACTGCAAGAAAGAGCCTGAAGTGGAACCAAATTGGTGGCAGTACTCTGTTTAGTCAGCGTCTTGTTCCTCCTACCAATTTATCATTACTTTTTACACGATGGGGATGGGGGAGCCCCCTTGGTGGTCAACGTGCGTGTATATTAGAATACGATGTCAAAGGAAGGGTGGGCTTCAAGTGCCGCTGGTACAGACTCACTTCAAGCAATCGCAGCACTCGGAGTCAGCGAGCATCACAGCAGCGTGGTGCTACAAATGCACCTGCACTCTTGCCATTCAAACTTTGTGTGTGACACAGTGACTAGGCTGCCTTCCCTCCAGTGCAGCGCACTCCTGCTAAACTAGTGAAGCATGTGAATCTCACACACCTCCTGCTACAAATACGAGTGCCTGACAGCTTTCTTGAGAGGCACACAAGATAAAAAAATACATATACAGCTATTATATATATATATATATATATACATATACACATATATATCACTTTTTCCACATTTTGTTGTGTTACAACCTTATTCCAAAATGGATTAAATTCATTTTTTTTTCTATTCTACACACAACACCCCATAATGACAACGTGAAAAAAGTTTACTTGAGGTTTTTGCAAATTCATTAAAAATAAAACAATTGAGAAAGCACATGTACATAAGTATTCACAGCCTTTGTCATGAAGCTCCAAATTGAGCTCAGGTGCATCCTGTTTCCCCTGATCATCCTTGAGATGTTTCTGCAGCTTAATTGGACTACTCCTTAGTAAAAGGCACATGGCAGCCCATCTGGAGTTTTCCAAAAACAAACCAAAAGGCATCTGAAGGACTCTCAGGCACAAATCTGGGGAAGAAACAATTTTTCTGGTCAATGAGCACATTCCATCACAAAGATTGAACTCATCTTGAGGATGTAGTCAGGATGACCAAGAACCCGAGGTGTCACGTTTGGAGAGAGGAATCCAGGCACCGCAATGCACCATCTGTATAGTAGAGTGGCCAGACCAAGTAAAAGGCACATGGCAGCCCCTACAGTGAAGCATGGTGGTGGCAGAACTCATGCCATGGTGAGGAAACCAGGCACCAGGATGCCAATACCATCCCTACAGTGTTAGCATGTTGTGAGGATGACAGGAACTGGGAGACTAGTCAGGATAAAGGGAAAGATGACTGCAGCAATGTACAGAGACATCCTGGATGAAAACCTGCTCCAGAGCGCTCTTGACCTCAGACTGGGGAGACGGTTCATCTGTCAGCAGGACGGCCCTAAGCACACAGCCAAGATATCAAAGAAGTGGCTACAGGACAACTCTGTGAATGTCCTTGAGTGGCCCAGCCAGAGCCCAGAGGGGTCTTAAAATGGCTGTGCATTGACGCTTCCCATCCAACCTGATGGAGCTTGAGAGGTACTTCAAAGAGGATTGGGCGAAACTGGCTAAGGATAGGTGTGCCAAGCTTGTGCCATCATATTCAAAAAGACTTGAGGCTGTAATTGCTTCCAAAGGTGACAAAGTATTGAGCAAAGGCTGTGAATACTTATGTACATGTGATTTCCCATTTTTGTTATTTTTAATAAATTTGCAAAAACCTGAAGTAAACGTTTTTCACGTTGTCATTATGGGGTGTTCCTGGAGGATGTGTGTAGAATTCTGAGGACATTAAAAAATGAATTTTATCCATTTTGGAATAAGGCTGTAACATAACAAAATGTGGAAAAAGTGATGCGCTGTGAATACTTTCCGGATGCACTGTGTATATATATATATATAAAATGGCAGCTGCAGGTTGGCACTTTGAGAAAATATCTGCAGATGTTTGGAGTCAGTTGAAAATGTTTATTTACACCGATAATGTCTCCAACAAATCATCGACCATCAGCTCAATCCAAATTGATTCTGTCTCCAGGTGAGCAGAGTGAGGTGGAGCCAGGCAGCGTTTATGAGTGGACAAAGTGGCTGGTAATGTGTGTTGCCGCTGCAGATCTGAGCAGCATGGAGAAATCAGTGTCAAAGAAGGCCAGTTCCATTCCTTTGTCCCCTGCACTCCCCTTGCTGTTAAACTGGTGTGGGATAAGAACAGACTAACAGCCCTGAGGTGGAGGACTGGTTTAGCACTAATGCTGGTGGACCCCGCAATCATGCTTACGATGACTTGCTTCAGGAAAGGCAGACCAGATCACATCTTACCCCTAGAGTGTCCCAGCAGATGGAGTTCATGCTACCTGTGGGATAAGGGCTTTAAAGAAGGAGGCAATGTACGGGACATGCTTCACAGGTGGCCATGGCATGGGAATGCCTGGAGAAGTTAGCTATAAAGCAGCCACGTGAGCAGCACGTAAGGGAGGAGTGCAGAGACAGCCTTTGGAGAACATTTTGGATGTGTTTCTCAGCTGCTGGAGTCCATTGCTTCAGATGCGTTGCCACTGGTATGCTGCGGATTTCGACTCTGGGCTTGTCTCAGCTGGGGGAACAATATGGTATATGGGGTGTGTACAATCTTGGTTGAGTGATACGAAGTAGAGTTGGGTGGCATCTATGAGGAGGCAAAAGGAGAAAGCATCTTGAAGAGTGTATTACCTTTTTTTTTTTTTTAAAAAACAGACACTACTCCAGTTTAGTGTACCCTGAGTAGAGCTGCTGATCAACTGTGCAAACTGCATCTCTGTTGTTAGTCTTCCATCCATCCATTATCCAACCCGCTATAACCTAACTAGAGGGTCATGGGGGTCTGCTGGAGCCAATCCCAGCCAACACAGGGTGCAAGGCAGGAAACAAACCCTGGGCGGGGCACCAGCCCACCACAGGGCGCGCACACACACACACACACTAGGGACAGTTTTGATCGCCAATGCACCGGACCTGCATGTCTTTGGACTGTGGGAGGAAACCTACACAGACATGGGGAGAACATGCAAACTGCACACAGCGAGGTCCTGGGAAGTGAACCCGGGTCTCCTAACTGCGAGGCAGCAGCACTACCCACTGTGCCACCGTTGTTAGTCATCAATACTAAAATATAAGTAATATGATTATATTATAATCTGTTACTAACACTCACCTACTCTGTTTCTCTTCACGGTACTCACATGTGGCATTTGGTGCTTCGGCTCTACGGCCAAGTTGTTTGCCAGCCTATGAGAAAGTCATCTCAGATAAAGCAGCACTGGAATCATCGGGTAGAAGAGTCCTCTCATCAGACTGGCCGGCCCAGTACTGACACAGCTGTGGAATGGACAGTAGTGGGGAGGCAGCTTGTTGGCCGGGAAATCCAGGACTCTGAACAAATCTGAATCCTCATATGTGATATTATCTATTCTTGCATTTTGCTTTTGTACTATTGTTTTATTACTATTATTATTTTTGTACTATTGTTTTATTACCATTCCCGAGGTGGAAATGATAGATTAGCCATCTAGATCTGTGAAGAGGATTACTGGTGGTCTGTGTATCGTATTGCTCGTATTTACACCACTGCACTCCCAACCTACCTGGAAAGGGGTCTCTCTCTAAATTGCATTTCCCAAGGTTTCTTCCATTTTTTCCCCTACAAGGAGTTTTTTGGGTCTTTTCTTCTTAGGGAGTGAAGGCTGTCAAAAAACAGGGCCTGTTAAAACCCATTGCGGCATTCCTTGTGTGATTTTGAGCTATGGAAAAAAATAAACTGCTGTTGTTGAAGACCCGAGTGTCATGGTGTAGTCAGCACTGAAGAAGCCAAAGAGTCTTTTTTTTGGGGGGCACTCACCCAAAAGCGGCGTAAAGTGGCTAATGTCATTCCTCTGTCTCTTGCACCCCCTCTGGGTCATTACAGTAATTTATACATTTAGGTGTGCTGATTCCTTTTCTGAAATTAGAATTTCTCTACCACATATCATTACTGTGAGATTATGGATTCATGGAAAATGCCATTTTGGAGTTTACAATTGTTTTATAGGAAAAGTTTTTTTTTCCAAGCTTGGAATATTATCTGAAGCATATTGTTAGCTGAGAAATGGCAGTTTTCCTCATTCTTAACATCAGTTGAGGTGAAACAACCAAAAATCAAATATTTACTGCACATTTTTCCCCTTTAAGAGAGATGCCTTTTTATTGTCCAGAAAAGACAAAGTTGTTTTTACAGAAATATGCAAGTTCGGGTTGATCCATCCATTGTCTTGACCAGGTATCAGGTAAGCAAATGATAAAAGAATACCCAGCCCTCGTTAATGAGAGAAAACAGAAAAGAGTGTGCGCCACAATGTAAAAGGTGAAGTAAGAGCGTGTTTCAGGAGCTGAATGGCTGATGTCACGTGCTTTCATGTGCCCAGTGAGACTGGACAGTTGTCATGTACACCATTTTTGACTCTAATCTCACCTTTAAATCACCTGCTAGGTTCACACTGACGGGGTGTTTTACCTCAATAAATAAAAAAACAAATATGATATTTTTGTATCATTTGTTTGGCTGTGTTTTCCATATCTACTTTTGTGAAAATCAGATGATATTTTACATCATACAGTAATCTGTAAGTTTGCCCACTCTAATTTGTATGGTATGCACATGTACAGGCCCCGATGTTCACTGGCAGACTTATGGCAGGGCTGTACGTGTGTCTTCTTGAGCAGGAGAACCTTGTGGGCGCTGCAAGATTTCAACCCATTACGGCGTAGTGCATTACCAGTGGTCTTCTTGGTGACTGTGGTCCCAACTGCCTTCAGATTATTAACAAGCGCCTCCCGTGTACTTTTGGGCTGCACACCCAACCTACCTGGAAAGGGGTCTCTCTTTGAACTGCCTTTCTCAAGATTTCGTCCATTTTTTCCCTACAAGGGTTCTTTTGGGAGTTTTTCTTGTCTTCTTAGAGAGTCAAGGCTGGGGGGCTGTCAAGAGGCAGGGCCTGTTAAAGCCCATTGTGGCACTCCTTGTGTGACTTTGGGCTATACAATAATAAATTGTATTGTATTTTATCCCTCACCTTTCTCACGATCATCCTTACCCCATGAGGCGAGATCTTGAATGGAGCTCCAGACCGAGGGCGACTGATGGTCATTTTATATTTCTTCCATTTCTGAATAATCTCACCAACGGTTGTCACCTCCTCACCAAGCTTCTTACTGAAGGTCTTGTGCAGGTCTACAGCCTCGTCCCTGATGTCCTTTGATAGCTCTTCTGTCTTGTCCATGGTGATGGAGAGGTTGGAATGGAAGAAATTGATTCTGTGGACAGGTGTGCTTTATACACATAACAAGCTGAGATGAAGACTATCTGTGATTGACAGCCAATCTGTGGGAGCCAGAATTCTGGTTGTGTTGTAGGGGATCAAATATTTATTTCACTCAATGACATGCAAATTAATTTAGAACTTTTATGTCATGTGTTTTTTCTGGATTTTTGGTTGATATTCTGTCTCTCTCCATTAAAATGAAACTACCATAAAAATTAAGAGACCGTTCATTTATTTCTATGTGAGCAAACTTACAGTTCATTTCCCCCACTGTATTTATGCGGGAATATGGTTCACTAACTTTCAAGCACCACTGTATGTACAATTTATTTCTATCACACCCCATTCATTTCTCAGGAGTCCAGCCAAGTAAGAGCTTATCCATTGGCTACCATTACGCTTCATGTAATATCAATAAAAAGTGTTCTCTGAGGGACACGAAGAAGCTAAAGAAGAGCGAGTAGAACATAATCTGGAAGAGAATATGCCTTGTACTTGTGCATATACAAGATGCTTCAACAAGAAGGTGGTCAGTCCACCCGTGTAGTTTCACAGCCGGCCACCAAACCATCTTGAGGCACTCCAGCTGTGAGCCGCTATGAATATAAATGGAAAGACAGGAGGTGGGTCTTTATGGTGGGTCGAGGTAGTCCTCAGAGCAGCGGTTCTCAATGTCGGTCCTGGGGACCCACTATGGCTGCACATTACTGTTGAAACCAACTTCTGCTTTTAATTGGACTGCTAGCTTAATGAAGTCATCTGTTATTACCCAGTTTTTGTGTTTGGAAGGCAATGTAAAAATTACGCAACTGAGTTTGGAAAATTTTTATTACAACGTATTAAGCAGTTATATGTAGTTTTTACTTTTTAACAATATTTTCATCTTGATTTTCCAGGTTTTCTGGTTATTTAACCCATCATTTAATTAGTGGGTCTGACGCTAAAGAAGTTGGAGCCTTTTGTCATTCAGTGTTGTATTTTCAAGTGTCTGCTCTGCTTCTTTTTAATTATTACGATATAACAGAAGAAGCAAACAACTCTAAAAAGGTCAAAATAATAGAAAACAAATGAGTGAAGATAAGCATTTAAAGATATTGAAAAAACAAATACTTTCTAAATATTTTATAAATGTAAAGATTATACCATCGTGCTTTTGTAGAAGAGAAAGAAAAAGACTACCGTATATACTTGCATATAAGTTGGGTCTTGAAACCCAAAAAAACGATCATAAAATCAGATCCAAACTTGTACGCCCGTTCAAAAATACGACACTTAATTTTTTTTTACATCTTCTTGCCTCCTCTAATCTCACATCAGTTTCTCAGACGCATCGAATTTTGTTGCAGCAGCGCAGTTACCAATTTCTTTTGCCACTTCAACGACTTTTAATTTATAACCAGCTTCATATTTTCTTCTGATCGAATGCTCCATTGTAGATAACGGATGCTCTTACGATAAAGGTGTATGAGGGTGTGAGATACAAAAAACACAAAACAGTGCAAACGTCGCTTCAGAATAGTTTGGGTTTTTCCGTGTGGTCACGTAGGCACAATAGAGAGAAAAAATAGGCCGTGTGCTCCGTGGTTACTCACTCAGGCGGGTGGGTGTTAGCATATCATACTCTCTAGTTTTCTGCATTCGACTTATACGACCGACATTATAAAATAGCAGAAATTAGACGGTAAAATCAAACCCCGACTCATACGCAGGAGAACTTAAACGTGAGTATATACGGTAATTAAATGAGATCAGTTATTATCACAGATTGTGAATCTGGTTGGAACAAAAGCCTGCAGCCACAGAGGGTCCCCAGGGTGGAGTTTGAGAACCCCTGCCTTAGAATATTTGTGCTTTTTCAGACTGTGGTCAAATTTTCTTTGGTTGGTAAGAATAACTAGCTAAAGCCACGGCCGCGTTTTGTGTTCTGTTGTCTGAGCTCATCTGTGGAAGGGGAGAGGACACATAAATGTCAATCATGGGCATCCAAACAGTGTGAACATTATTACTGTCCTTACTTTAGTGAAATATATAGTTAAATCAATACATTAAACCGTAATAAAAGCTGTTGAAATCTTTAAACATTTGACAGTATGTGCAAAGCATAGACTGTGGGGAGTTAACACTATTTATTATGTTATTTGGTTTTATAGAATCACATTGATTAGGCTTGAAATGGATTGTGTTTGTTCCTCGGGAAAATGGTATCTGTGAAATTTTCCCTGTGTCAAATTGCTGCAGTTACTAATCTAATGAAACACATCTGAACATTCCCTGTTTTTACTGTAAGCATCACCTCTAACCCATAGGGTTCTGTACTCCTGGAACGCATCAGGATGAGCAAAGGATAAATACTTGGCTCAATTCGATGTGCTACCTCATTTACGAGACAGACCTTCCAACTGGCATTTGCAAACAGGCAGTTTAATATCGTCAGATTCACCTTTTCCATTTCACTTGTAAGTTATTGGCATATCTCATCTTGGCTGCCCTTGAGACAACTAGCATTCGATATCATGCTATCAATAGTTTCCATCTCTCCTTCTGCAGACTGACTTGGTGAGCATGTTAAAGCGCTAGCTGGCCCGATTTCTAATGGTGACACAAGTGCAGTGTAGCATGGTGAGAACTGGCACAGAGACACAGTGCTTGTATTTCAATGAATGCAACGTAAAGCCATCGCATGCAGATTTTCATGTATTACTGGATTTAGCAAAAAAATGTGTATAGTATTCATTTTAGAAAATTAGTACTGTGGTACTTTATTTATTACGGGTGTAATGCGTAACATTAATGCACATGATCGTCATCCTGTCACAAAGGCCTTTAATATAGATATTTTTTACAGCATAGACATCAGTTTTTGTTCTTCTTCCGCAATAGGACAGTGTGGAATTCACCATTTCTGAAAATCCAAAGTTTATTACCTATTACTTTAAAATGTTAAGGCCCTTACTAAATTAGGCACCCTTTGTTGGCTATACAGCTCCTTCTTTACTTTATTATTTAACTAGCAAAATACCCGCGCTTCGCAGCGGAGAAGTAGTGTGTTAAAGAAGTTATGAAAAAGAAAAGGAAACATTTTAAAAATAACGTAAGATGATTGTTAATGTAATTGTTTTGTCATTGATATGAGTGTTGTTGTCATATCTATTTATATTATATATATATATATATATATATATATATATATATATATATATATATATATATATATATATATATATATATATATATATATATATATATATATATATATGGAGAAGTAAAAAGAAAAGGAAACATTTTAATAATAACGTAACATGATTGACAATGTAATTGTTTTGTTATTGACATGAGTGTTGCTGGCATATATATATACACACATCTATATATATATACAGTTATATATATACACATATACACACATACATATACATATATACACATACTGTATATATACACACACACATATATACATACTGTATATACAACACATATATATACAAATCTACATATATATCTACATATATATATATTAGGGGTGGGACTCGATTAAAAAATTAATCCAATTAATTAGAGGCTGTGTAAGAATTAATCTTGATTAATCGTATGTAATCGCACGTAAATTTGCCCCAAATCGCAAATGTTTTTTTTTTTAATTTAAAACGGTTTTAGTGGGCGACAGAATCAAATAATAGACATGGACATGAATATTGTAAACTGAAGCTGTTTTAATTTCTGAAAAAAAGCTTTTAAACTGCATTTGAATTCAAAACAGAAACAAAAATATCATCCCTGGGCAGACTTAAAAATAAAGTGGTAGTTTAAGTACTTTAAGTACATTTTCAGAATAGTATTGTCTTTAAATAATAATAACCAAAATTTCAACATAAAGTGCAGTTTTCTTCTTAAAAAATAAGTCAGAAACATAAAAGGTAATTTGACCAGCTTACTCTTTAAACTCTGAGTAACATTAGCCAAAATTATTTTGTACATTAGGCTAAAACAGTGTGATCATTGAACATTTTGTAATTAGATGTATTTAGAATTACTAACGGTCACGGAAGTCCAATGATCCCCAGTAAGAGCCACAAAGTCCGCTTTCTGTAATGCATCTAATTTTGCTTGCTTTTCAGTGTGCACAAAACCATGCTTTTATCAAGGCTTATCGGGTAGTCGAAATGATCAGTCGTAGGAACGCGCTTTATTCCGACTCTAACATTTTTGTAGCTGTGATGTGTGCATCAGTGTAATGGATGTACCAGGAAATCATGCATTGACAAAAGTTCCCGTTTGCTTGGAATTGAAAGTGTGATTAAATTTTTTAACGCGTTATGGAGTACATGCATCGAAGCTTCTCAGCTGTGCTTGTGCTAAGAAAGGGAAAATTTTAAAAATAACGTAACATGATTCTGCGTTAACCTAATATTTTTCATACGTCCCAAACCAAGGAGATGCGAAGGTAAAATGAATCGGTAGCGCGTACATAGTCAGTACACCCTCTCGAATCGAACCTCGAATGTCGTTAGAGGCTTAAGACTCTACAATTGCGCCACAGCATGTGGCTTGTCTATGCTAAAGTATGTATTGTAGATCGGGGTATATATATACATATATATATATATATACCCGTGTACGGCAGTGGAGAAGTAGAAGTTATGAAAAGAAAAGGGAACATTTTAAAAATAACGTAACATGATTGTCAATATACAGTAATTGTTTTGTGAGTGTTATTGAATGTTGCTGTCATCAAGGATTTGATTATCATTATTTCTTTCAATCAGGCTCGTATTTGTAGGATGTGTTCAAGTTACATTCCGTGTTTGTCAATCGTTGTAAAGATAAGAGGTTTCATTCATCGATTAGTTCCTTACTGCATCAATAAACAGCTCGTCTTCCTTTTTATCTGTGATGTGACAAACTGCATGCACGGGTTTTTTTTTTTTACACTGTCTTCCTTTAGCAGGACATTCACTTTTTCCACCGTGTGCTTTGTTTCGCAGTAGCTGCACTTATGAATATGATTGTATGTATAAGACGCTTCATATTTTTTTGCTGCCTTCTCAATTGTGTAATTCGGTTTTTGTTCAGCACTCTTTGGAACTGTTGCTTTTGTCTGCGCATTGCGCCAGTTCCGTGAGCCGCTTGGTGTTCTTGCATCGAAGGTTCCCAGCTGTACTGGTGCCATCTCGTAATGTCAGCTAAGACCCGGCACTTAAAAGTTTCTCTCGCAGTTTCAATGAGTTTGTGCCAAACACCACCCTGACCATCTCATCTTCCTCTGCATAAGCACAGTCCTTCACCCGTGAACATTTACCGGCAGTGTTTGTATTGGATTGCCGCTGATGGACGGCCTTATATGGGCAGGCACTAAATTACAAACGCTAGTGGCAGCCTGTCTATGAACTTAATTTAATATAAACTTACGGTTCACGCCGTGCTTTGTTTCCGCAGTAGCTGTACTTATGAATATGCTTGTATGCATCATTTGCTTCATAATGTTTTTCTGCCTTCTCAATTGTGAAATGGCGTTTTGTGCTCATCGCTGTTTGGAGTTCTTCCTTGTTCTCTACGTACTTACGTAGGAGGCGTGATGATGTCACACGAAACTCCGCCCCCCACGGCCATCTCCAACTCAAGACTCCATTACATTATATGGGGAAAAATAGCTTCCAGTTATGACCCTTATGCGTAGAATTTCAAAATGAAACCTGCCCAACTTTTGTAAGTAAGCTGTAAGGAATAAGCCTGCCAAATTTCAGCCTTCTACCTACACGGGAAGTTGGAGAATTAGTGATGAGTCAGTGAGTGAGTGAGTGAGTGAGGGCTTTGCCTTTTATTAGTATAGATAATTGTATAGTTTGCATCAAGGAACTTTGAGACCATGTGCAGTCAGACAGGACTTCAATAATTTGTATATAAAATGCCGAAATGTGTAGGTAAATGACATACTAACCTGTTCCAGTAGGTTTTCCCCCATGAATGGGGACATTTGCTTGGGATCAAATATTAATACATTCTGTACGAGGGTAAATCAAAAAGCAAACTTCGCAATGGAAAGAAGCTGATGCAATAAACACATTCGCGACGGGCTTATGGGTACTTCGAACACTCAAAGTGCAGTGCTCTGCCATTAGTCTAGTTGGAGCCAAGGTCACAAGAACATGGATGTTCCGCTGCAGGATTGCGTCACTGTTGAACAATACGCCATAGTGAAATTTCATTGGACAGAGAGAGTGAAACCTGCTGAAATTCACCGAAAGATGTTGGCTTCTGCAGCTCAATAAGCTGGGTGGGCAACCATCCTGTGCAAAATTTATGGTACCCCAGCCCATCATGCGTTACGGCACGTGCAAATTCATAGCGGATATCCAAATGTGCAGCAACAGCAGACGGCGCAATCGGTTGGTCTTCTCTGATGAAGGCATTCACAATGTCGATGTGGGCTTGTGTGCACAACCTTACAGCCGATCAGGTTGAGCTTCATCGGTTACCCTTGTTCTCCCTGCTTTAAACCTTTCTACCCATTCATAATCTTTTCACGGAGTCATGCAGTTTTCACTTCCGTACTGAGCCAACACCCTTTGGAAAATTTCAGAAGTTTTCACTCCTTCTGATAAACAAGAAAAAATATAACACTCAAGAGCATGTGCTCATAATGTAAAGGATGCTGTTTATGTATTAAAAAAAGAAAAAAAGAAAAAAGGGACACCATGTAAAATGCAAATAAAATCAGAAAGCAGTAATATGAAAATGCTCGTTTACCCATATTTAACTGAAAACAGTACAAAGGCAAGATATTTTTAAATATATCATTACTTTGTAAACTAATAATAAATTTGTAAATATAAGTTAATTCCAATTTTGCAATGCTTTCCACAAAAGTTGAGACAGCTGCCTATTTACCTATGGAATGTGTCCAAAAATCTTTTTGGAACTTTTTACAGTTAATCAGGTGACACTATTAAGACTGGAGCATCGATAAAAGGCCCTGCCATTTTAAGGCAAGGATGGGCTGAGATAATCTTATATAATACGTTACCATGGCTGTTCGTTTGTCTGTCTGTCTGTTTGATTTTAAATCATCTGTAGCTCGCAAACCGTTTGACCTATTGACCTGAAATGTAGTACACATACTCATATGTATACTATGTTACCTCTACTGTTTGCTTTCAGGGTGATGATGTTTATTCCTCTTTTTATATTTATTTATCAGAAGCAGCCAGCAGGGCAGCCGTACGCCACATGGGTATGGGTGCCGTTCTCATCCCTACCACATTCGCCGTCGCTTCCTCTACCTCTTCATGTCTTATCATTCTGGAGGCAGACTGAAGACTTAAGTGAAAAATTAAAGAAAACATACTAAGTCATTGTAATACAAACACGGACTTAATCAGTTTTAATCCTTGTCCAGGATTTGCTGTTTCCAACCCTAGTTTAATGAAGTCAAAACACGTTACTTGATGTTGATTTTTTTAGGAAAAAGTCATATTTGTGTGTGCAAAAATGATTAAGAAAAAACACTTGTCTGACTTAAGCAATGATGAATGTTTATGACTTTCACACTAATTGCAGGTGAAGAATGAGAGTGTGCAGGGTAATGCACTTTAAATAAAGATGATGATACAAGTGTGCCCATATTTCATTATCAGTGCTTACCTCATAGTATTTGACAAAAAAGACATTATTTATTTATATCTATGTTAATTATAATCTGAATTTACAAGACACTATTCAAAGTACACATTTAATACTGATTACTAAAAAAATCTTTAATGTCAAATTCTGGGTCAGAACATGAAACATAAATACATTTTTTAAACAAACTGAATCAAGCATCAACAATAAGGTGCCCTTTATAGCTGGAAAGTAATTTAACATGGAAACAAAACATCTGTAAAGTGTCTTGCACTTTCCGAGCCACAGATATTCATGTCTCTTTTAGCCACGAGATGCTTAACCATGATGATTTACTAACAAGTTTCTGAAAAAGGATCAGTAATACACACATGGCCTTGTACTAATCTTGTTGTAAGTGGCGACATCTACTATACATTTCCTTAAGCACAGTATTCCATATGGAATGTTTCATAGCTCCCCTTCAGCATGCTTTGGTTTCTACAAAGTTTGGCCATTCCAGCCATGAAGCAGAGGCTGACTGAAGGAAAAACCGTGTACTTGCCTGCAGCGGGACATCTGATATGCACAAGAGGCTCAAAAAGATTTGAAAAACGTGACCAAGTCCATAGCATTACCAAACCCACTGTGCACACAGACTCCCAAATAAAAAAAATAAAAATAAAATAAGTCTGCCACTCCTAAATACTGACTAAACCGAAGACTATATATGATCGCACTGTTTGTGTTTTTAAGACTATGAAATGGACATCCAGTAGTCATGGATCAAGTTACACAGTAGACCCCTGATATTTAGAGGTATGCAGACAAGTGCATGTTCAGTCCTGAAGTCTACTGTTACAAATCTGCCTAATTTGTAAGAGAGGGCCAGTCGTAGGATCCAGACAGAATCTGTACTCACTCTACTTAACATCATTCATTGGTCTTCTTTTGGAATTAAGTTCTAATTCTAGAAAGTTACAAATCTGCATCTGTGATGAGCTTTTTTTTTTTTTAACTTATAAATACCAAAAGTCTATCCAGCAGCATTTAGAAGTCACCACGTAAGTCAATGCTGCCTTCCCAGTACCATCAGTGATCATACAACTGTGCTGCCTTTTGTCAGAAAATCGTCAGAAGAGTTCCCTGCCTGTTGGTGCTGCTCGCTCGCTCTCTCTTTCGTTCTGGCTATTTTTTCTTTGTTGCTATGTTCTTGCAGACCCAAGACATTCCATCCTGTTAAAAAATAAACAATGTTTTTATTAAAAAAAAAAAAAAAGAAAAAAAGTAGAATTGCCTACGGTATTTCTGAAATTACATTTCATATATTTTGCAACTTACATTTTCAAATAATGGTAGAACTGTTTCCATATTTTTAAAGTAAGATCACTGGACAGATAACAACTTGCTAAGGGTCACATAGTTTTTCAGTGGTGAGGATAAAATGAACATGTGTGGTATGCTCAAATTTTAATAGTGTACAGTACCAGCATTTCAGAATTTTCAGGTCAGTTCCTCTCAATTTCCCCTGCCACCCACCACATGGACACTCACTATTACAGTTGTGGAAAAACAACACAAGTTTCATAAACTTCATGGAACAAAACTACAGGCTTTGACGTGATAAGAATTTCAAGGTATGCCTCCCACCACTCCATCCATATTCGTTTAATGCTATCTGGACTTAGTGGTGGGACAACCCCCCTTTATTGCTTCAACACAATCAGGACTTCACTGCCAACAAGAGAGACAAAGTCAGTAGTGCAACCAGGAAGGCTGGCGTGAGATGGGTGTGTTTTATAGTTATTTTTTAATAAACAGATTTGGTACCAGTACTGAGGTGCATAAGCTGGTATTTAGTACTGACCCAACACCACGTTACAGTCCACTGCCTTAGCCACAAGGCTTTCAGAACTTCACTTCCCTGGATATACTCAGGTGAGCTAAAACATTATGACCACTACAATACAAAGTGAATGATGTCAGCTGTTTCATACCAACAGCGCATTTCGACATGTTGAAAGCAGAGGATACAGGAAGGTGAAAAGACCACAGTGACAGAGAAAAAGGCCAGACAACTGGGTCAGAGTATTTTTGAAATGGCAAGGCTTGCTTTGCAGAAAAAAATAAAACTGGAGGAATGGGAGACACTGAGGAGGTAGCAAAAAACAATTCAAAACCCAGACAAGTTTTAGAACTGGGCAAACATTTGGAAAATGCATTTTAATGTACAGACGTACCAAGTTGTACATGTGGGCAAATGGAACATCAATTATAAATACAAGATGGGATACACTGTCCTAAAAGAAGCAAAAGGATTTAGGGGTCGTATGTTGACGCATTTATATCTTCTAAGCAATGAGCAAAAACAATTAAAAGGCGAATGAAACATTATATCATACTATGCTTGGACTATACAATGCACTATGACCCTGCATCTAGAGTACCGTGTGCAGTTCTGGTCACAACGCTACTAACATAGAAATAGCAGCACTTGAAGCTGTGGAGTGGAGGCCAAGCAGGTGCATCCCAGGACTTAACAGCATGTCGTACTCTGGCAGATGCAGAGAATTAAACCTGTTAGTCTTAAGCAGAGGAGACTGCCTAGGGACTCAATCCAAATCTTTAAAACTCTCAAAGACATTAATAACGTAGATCCAGCAGAATACTTTCAGCTTAAGGGTGAGAATTTGGTGAAAATTAAGGGGAAGTGCATTCAGTACTCAAGCCAGGAAGCAGTTCTTTACACAGGGATGTGGGAATCTGGAACAAACTACAAGCCATGCAGTTGAAGCCGAAACCTTGACAACCTTTAGGACAGGGGTGGGCAAAGTCATTCCTGGAGGGCCGCAGTGGCTGCAGGTTTTTGTTCCAAACCAATTGCTTAATAAGAAGCACTTATTGCTCTAGAAACACTTCTGCTTCATTTTAGTTATCTCCCTCATTAAGATTTTGAACCCTTATTGCTTATTTAAGTCTTAAACAGTCGATTCTCGGTTTTTAATTGCTCCTTATTAACAATAAGATGCAAATGACAAAAGAAGCCAGCAGTTATCCATTTTGCTTGTTATCCTTTACACCTTTGTGTATTTATCTTGCACTATTTGGTTTAATTAAATACTTGGAAGGAAAGAGAAGAGAAAAAAGTGAAAGATTGAGAAGTACCCATCCGTTTTACACGTCAAAGTATTTGAATGATATCCTTAGAATGGAAAAAAAATCTAGGATATGAGAATGACTTGACATAGCAGAGTTAAAGCACTAACAAGCCATGAAATGTAATTATTGGCAAGGATTGTTTTCTAATTAAGCAACTGGGTTGGAACAAAACCCGCGGCCACTGCGGCCCTCCAGGAATGACTTTGCCCACCCCTGCTTTAGGAAGTGTCTGGATGAGATATTGGGACACCTTAACTATTAGCAAAACAAACAAGTCTGATGGACTGAATAGTCTCCTCTTGACTGTTAGATTTGTTAAGTTCTAATTAACCAAACAGGCATGTCGTCTTTGAGGATGTGGGACGAAAACAGGAGTATCTGAAGGAAAGTCAACTTGGACATGGGAAAAATGTGCAGATTCTACAGGTTCAGTGACCTAGTGTGGGATGCAAACTTGAAAGTTCGAAAGACTGCCACCCTGCACATAAGTTTAGATGTAAAAGCTAGTAAAGATTAATGAGGAACCCCTTCCAACATTTATAATAATTTTATTATCCATACCTGTACCCCTTCTCCAGTCATTGCTGAGCAAGCTTGGATTTGCCAGATTCGATCCCGGATAATGTGAAGATTCAGGCCCTCTGCAATTTCTGAAGCTGGTGCTGCGGTCATCAAATCCTGCTTGTTTGCAAATATCAAAACTGGAACCCCACTCAGTTTTTCTTCTTCCAGAAGTTCGGCCAATTCCTATATGTAAATAATGAAGAACTCCACAAAATGAATGGCATACACTAAAACAGAAAGTGAGGTAGGTCAGCTAGCACACAAGTTAACAGTGTCAAACAAACCAATGCCTTGGTACCAAGTTGATACCAATTATTATTTTTTGGTAACAAAGTTGGTAACACACTGATGAGTGACTGCAGGTAGAGGTATTACTTTGGAAGGCACATTAATACATGATAAAGAGTAAAAACTACATATGAAATGGCTCATAGTGCTACAAGCACTGCATTAGCACATCTTGAAAAGAAAAAACAACAAATGTCATGTCATTTATCATTTAAAAATAAAATAAAAAGGGGGGTGGGGGCATACCCTATAATGGAGCTTGTGCAGAAATAGATTTGTGCGTACTTTGATTAGGTGTGGGTCGTAATTGTTCAACTTGCAGTTCTCCAATTGTTTATCTATAGTTATCTGTCTGAGGTGTCAGGGTCCCTCATACAGGACTGTGGGATGTCGGAGGAAGCTGCACAGAGGCAGCTTTAACAACAGTTGCAACAAGTAAAAATCGAGCCAACTTTCAAATGATGCAGCTATTTGGCATGCCCACGTCAGTGATGTGGATACTTGGCTAGTCAACACCAGTGTTAAAATGAGCTGCTCCATTTATTAATACCAGCATAAAATCTTTTTAGTGTATCGATGCTCCAAACCACAAAGCACGTCTCTCTAGTCATATGACATGTACTGCATTAAGAGAACCAAGTCACATACACAGAGAGTCACAATAGTACAGATAAAATGGCATGCTGTATATGAATCTACAAACGCTAGGGTGGTTGTTAAGGCAAATCAATGTTCGTTAGAATAACCCCCAACATGTGACAAATGTAGTGAAAATACATACAATATAACACATATCTGAAAGGTACATTGGTGAATGGAATAGTCTTTTAGTTACAATTAAATGCCAGTCAAGTAAATTTTCTAATTGTTGATTTGTACACAGCAAGCCATAATAAAGTCTGATAACTCATAGGTGCTTAAAAACAGTACAACAAAGGCTGTTTTAACAAGAATTCTTGAATAATGGATTAATTTAAAACCGACAAGTATGATTTCACACAGGAAGTTGTTGAGGCAAACATATAAAAAGGTTGAGACTTGGAAAATTAAAACAGCAGGAGTTTGTGACATACACAGCGTCCATAAACCTCCTCTTTGGCCTTCCATCCTTAACATTCTTTTTCTGATGTAGCCATCTGCCTGTGCCCAGACCATCTCAGTTTAGCACCAATCACTTGGTCACCAAACTGTAGTATCTCTGATGCCCCTCTAATATACTCATTTCTAATCATATCTAATCTCTCGTTACTCTGAGCAAAAATCGTAGCATCTTCAACTCTTGCTCCTGTATTTTTGTCAGTGTCACCATCACCAAACCATAGAGTATATCTGGTCTCACTACTGTTTTATAGACCCTCCCTTTCACTCTTGCAGGTATCTCTATCACAAATCACTACTTCCACTCTTCTCCACCCATTTAAAAAAAAAAATAATTCAACCGTTACAATATTCTACCTTAGAAACCTCTTTTTTTTTTTTAAGCCAGCTAATAATGAAAATATGAATCTTGCAACAGAAAACAGAGATTCACTGACAAACCAGATTTTAAATGCATGTTTTTACAAAAAAAAGCTTCAATGAGCTTGTTTAAATGGAAACATCCTGAATAATCTCAGAATTCACAAATACAACAATACGGATATAATAATGTTTGAAATTTAATTTTTAGTATTGATCGAGTAATTTTCACTTACAGGTTGTGAAATGTCAGTGAATTAAATTAGAATTTGCACATTGTAAGGTAAATCAGATTTTCCATGACAACGTCATTCTATATAAACCTTGTGTCGAAATCTCCACAAATATAACAACACCCTCCACACCTATTGTTTCATTGGGAGAATCACCATGTCTATCGCACGTTAAATTCAAATTTTGCATTACAGATGGATGACTACTTAAATTATATACCTCTATTTTAAGTTTGCTGCTATTATCAGTATTTATATACAGTCATATGAAAAAGTTTGGAAACCCCTCTCAGCCTGCATAATAATTGACTCTACTTTCAACCAAAAAGATAACAGTGGTATGTCTTTCATTTCCTAGGAACATCCGAGTACTGGGGCGTTTTCCGAACAAAGATTTTTAGTAAAGCAGTATTTAGTTGTATGAAATTAAATGAAATGTGAAAAACTGGCTGTGCAAAAATTTGGGTACCCTTGTAATTTTGCTGATTTGAATGCATGTAACTGCTCAATGCTGATTACTTGCAACATCAAATTGGTGGAGGTTCCGTCATACTGTGTGGCTAGTTCAGGGACTGGGGCCCTTGTTAAAGTCGAGGGTTGGATGAATTCAACCCAATATCAACAAATTCTTCAGGATAATGTTCAAGCATCAGTCATAAAGTTGAAGTTGCGCAGGGGTTTGGATATTCCAACAAGACAATGACACAAAACACAGTTCAAAATCTACAAAGGCATTCATGCAGAGGGAGAAGTACAATGTTCTGGAATGGCCGTCACAGTCCCCTGACTTGAATGTCATTGAAAATCTATGAGATGATTTGAAGCAGGCTGTCCATGCTCGGCAGCCATCAAATTTAACTGAACTGGAGAGATTTTGTATGGAAGAATGGTCAAAAATACCTCCATCCAGAATCCAGACACTCATCAAAGGCTATAGGAGGCGTCTAGAGGCTGTTAGATTTGCAAAAGGAGGCTCAACTAAGTACTGATGTGATATCTCTGTGGGGTGCCCAAACTTATGCACCTGTCTATTTTTGTTATGATGCATATTGCATATTTTCTAATTTTTAATCCAATAAACTTAATGTCACTGCTGAAATACTACTGTTTCCATAAGGCATGTCATATATTAAAAGGAAGTTGTTACCTTGAAAGCTCAGCCAATGATAAACAAAAATCCAAAGAATTAAGAGGGGTTCCCAAACTTTTTCTTATGACTGTATTTTATATCATATTACAAAAAAACAAACAAAAAAAAAAAAAAACAGAAAAAGGCACAAAATTACTTGAATAACAGTAACTTTAAATTAAAAAGCTGATGAAAGGGATTGCTGTTATTGCCATGGTACCAAATGGGTATCAAGTATTGTGAAATTTCATAGGTATTGGTATCAAATACAAAAATTCTGGCATTGTGATATCACTATATGCAAATACCTAGAAATCACAGAGAGGGGCCTTGCGTTATGATTTTTCAACTCTCACAAACTCAACAGTAATCACGTTACGAATGCAGAAATGAGAACAATGGAGTCAGTTAAACAACTTTACCTGACCAGTTTCTTCAAATCGCTTTCTGTCCGCACTGTCAATGACATAAATCTGTGGAGAAGGGGAATACTAGTGAACAGATTTAACTGACACACATGTACATTTTTTCTCAGTAATGGCTACAGTATTTTCAGAAAGTGAAAATAAAACAACTTAAAGAAAATTAAAATGTTCACTTTAATTTCTACTGCTCATCTAAATGAATTTTCTCATTGCTAAGAAAAGGGGTGACACAAACTACTAAACAACAGGCAATACATGTACAGTATGAACTGGATTAAAAAAAAAACAACTACAGTATATGTTTATTTTATATTTTTCCAAGTATTACATATATTAAGAAGAAAAAAAAAAAACAGAGCGTTGACCTGAAATATAACTTACCTTAAGTATTTTTCATCAATTGATCAAGGATTTAATGAGAGAAACTTGCTTCAGAACAATTACAAGCACAATTTCACATTATATCTTAAAAGATTAGATATTTTGCTTGTAATAAAAACATAGTTCTGTCTCCTCCCATTATAACACAATCCTCAAATATATTCATCTATCCATTCATCTTCAGTAACAGCCAATGGCATTAACCACTGTGTCAGTTTTATATTCTTCTTCAAATATGTTCTTTGTATTAATAATCTTAACTTTTTTATTAAAGTAGAAAGACATTTTCTTACCAGAACATCTGTGTTTTCAAAATAGTTTCGCCAGTAGGGTCTGATCTTCCTCTGACCTCCGATGTCCCAAACATTCAATTTAAAGCCTTGAGATTGCACACTTTTAATGTTAAAACCCTGCAATAAAAATACTAGCATTTAACCCTGGTTGAAAGCTAGAATTTCTTTGCCAGATAAATGTCAAGATACTCAATTTGAGTATCTGCTTAATTAACATTTTATGTTTATGTTGATATTTAAACTACAAATCAAACAAGTGGTCTTTTTTAAAATCCGGCATGTTGGCTACAGCATTACTGATGTTGTTTTAAATGTGCTCTATAATTAAATTGATATTGACATTTATAGCCTAGAATTGTCAAAGCAGACATTCAAAAGTTTAGGCAACTATCATTTTGACTACGAGCTGAAACTCACGGGAGTATTACGACAGGGAAAAGACAAAATCACTTTTAACAGCCCTGCTTAATCCCGGGCAGGGTTGTGGGGTGCTAGAGACTGTCCCAGCAAGCATATTGTGCAAGGAAGGAACAATCCCCTGAAAAAGGTGCCAGTCCAACACAGAGGAACACACTCATAAACCCACTAGAGCCCATTTAGCGTTGCCAATCCACCTAACCTGCATGTCTTTGTTGTTAAAATATCTATACGCTTCTAGAGAAAAGCCAAGCAAAATGACACCTTTTATTGGCTAACTAAAAAGATTACACTATGCAAGCTTTCGAGGCAACTCCGGCCCCTTCTTCAGCCATTACATTCATAATGGCTAACACGGTACAACACCATACAATCCCTTTCTTTAAGGGAGTTTGGAGAGGATGTGTGAGAGAAGATGTGAATGGACACTTACTTAGAGAATTGTGTCGTTGATTTTTTTTCCTCTTCTTCAAGAAGCCTTGTATACCTCAGATTTGTCTTAGTGGACCATTTACAAAATAAATGAAATGCATCCGTAACTAACCTGTGGGCACTAGCTGGCCCTGGTCAGCAAAACTGTGACTTTTGGTTGTTGTACTACAACTGACCATGGACTCCCAAGACAAAGGTTTATTTTCTCCTACTTTTTGTTTTTTGTCTCCTCCATCTTTAGTCAGACCTCAAATATAATGTTCATCTACTTTAAACTGTCGTGACATTCATCTTTTTGCAATGTGTTTATGCAATAGGAATGTTCTGTCTGTACAGACTGCATGCATTGGTACTGTTTTGTAATGTTCTGTTAATGCATTACTGCTGCAAATATGCAAAGATGCTGTGGGCTTGCTCTCCATGAAAAACACTCAGAATCATAATCATCACCAGATTAACAGCCCTATTCTGGGTTTACCCCACATCTTTATTCTCCACTCCCAGGGGTCTGAGACCCCTCCAGCCTCCATCTGGGGCACATCCTCTATACCTCCAACTTGGTGCAAATTTTCATCCTCTGGCTTTTGCTCCAGTAACTCAAACTACCAAAATAACCTTAGTCCGTATCCTCAGCACAACATCAGATCTTCTCAGTTCATGGCACCCCACACATCCACCTGATCAAAGCACTATACAAAAATCATTAATAATAATACATTTTATTTATATAGCGCCTTTCCCATGCTCAAGGTGCTTGAAATTAAACAAATTCGATAAATTGTAGCATGCAATTTGTTGTACAGTTTTATGAATGCAGATGATGTACCGAGATTCATTTACAAATAATGGAGTGAGCTGCTTGTTTAAGGCAAATGTTAATTAGATAGATAGATAGATAGATAGATAGATAGATGAAAGGCACTATATGATAGATAGATAGATAGATAGATAGATAGATAGATAGATAGATAGATAGATAGATACTTTATTAATCCCAAGGGGAAATTCACATAATCCAGCAGCAGTATACTGATACAAAGAAACAATATTAAATTAAATAGTAATAAAAATGAAAAGAATTAAAATAAAATTAATGTTCGCATTTACTCCCCCGGGTGGAATTGAAGAGTCGCATAGTGTGGGGGAGGAACGATCTCCTCAGTCTGTCAGTGGAAGAGGACAGTGACAAAAGTCTGTCACTGAAGCTACTCCTCTGTCTGGAGATGATCCTGTTCAGTGGATGCAGTGGATTCTTCATGATTGACAGGAGTTTGCTTAGTGCCCGTTGTTCTGCCACAGATGTTAAACTGTCCAACTTTAATCCTACAATGGAGCCTGCCTTCTTAACAAGTTTGCCCAGGCGTGAGGCGTCTTTCATCTTTATGCTGCCACCCCAGCACACCACCGCGTAGAAGAGGGCACTCGCCACAACCGTCTGGTAGAACATCTGCAGCATCTTACTGCAGATGTTGAAGGATGCCAACCTTCTCAGAAAGTATAGTCTGTTCTGACCTTTCTTACATAGCGCATCAGTATTGGCGGTCCAGTCCAATTTGTCATCCAGCTGCACTCCCAGATATTTATCGGTATGCACCCTCTGCACACAGTCACCTCTGATGATCACAGGGTCCATGAGGGGCCTGGGCCTCCTAAAATCCACTACCAGCTCCTTGGTCTTGCTGGTGTTAAGGTGTAAGTGGTTTGAGTCGCACCATTTAACACAGTCTATGGCTGCAAAAAGGCAAAATGAGTGAAAGCTAAACAGATGCTGAAGATGCATCCCATTTTTTGCTTTTATTGATTGTCAGTATTGATGGTTTCAACTGCTAGAAAAGTCCATTAAAGTAAAGGTATTCTTTGATTCCTGGATTAAAGTGTTAAATGGGTGTCACCACTCATTAATTATGAGTTAATAAAAAACGCTGTCTGCAAGCTTTGATTTCAACATCAAAACTAAGACAACCTAAATAAGTGAGGGGCACCAATGTCTGGTGTAAGTGGGGTGTAACTTTCAATCTTTTTCATCTTACTATGAGGCCAGAAAATGCTGGAGATTGAAATGGACCAAAATGGAATGGTGTCATGTGCTTCTCAGTTAGTTATATGTTTCAAATTATTAATAATTTAACTCAATATTTATATCATTAAAGTGTCTGTTTTTTACTGCAGTCAGTTAAGTGTGCTTGTAACATTCTAGCAATGGATTAGAAGAGGTGTCCAGAGGGAGGCAGCACTGGTTGAGCAAATATGCAGTCTACATAGGACATAAACTGGTAAGGGAGACCGGTCAGGCAGCAAAATAAGTGGGGCAGGTGGTCTGGCTAAAATAATGTAATAACGTCCCCATAATTCTCATGTACCCCTGAGTGGTTATAGGGGTGTCTGAACCCCTGAATTTCTCCTGAGAGAGGGTAGGTGCTGAGTGGGCCATAAAACATTGAGGAAGATGAACGTTCTGCTTTCCAACTGGTGGCCAGTATCTTGTCCTGTGCATTGAAAACGGGGCAGTGTTCCCTGGTTGTGACCTTCCAGCTCAATATAGGAAGTTAAAGCTGTCGCTTAGCTTATAGAGGGTTATAGAGTCTGGACCTCGGTGGTGAACCAAATACATTCAAGACAGCTGATGAGTATTGATTCACGGCAGACATACTGTATATAATTTGTGCTGCATTTTTGTTCAATATAATTTTTTTTATAATTTTATCTAAAGTCAAATTTTGGCAACTGCTTTAACACTTTAATATACATTTGTATTTAATTTATATCAATAACAAAAAAAACACCAGACTATTTTCTAGTCAAAATTCCATTAATATAAATCTGAGGAATACACAGGATGTACAATATTTGCGACACTTAGTAAGGAGTATGATGACTGTGACTGCCACTCCTAAACAAGAAATTAAGAGTGCATGTTACTGATCAGATGCTTAAAATAAACTAGCTATATTCTAAAACTTTTTAGGAAATTACATATTTATTAAGTGATAACCTTTTACCAAAATTGTTTCTTATAAACTGTTCCAGAAATATACAGGTGTTATAATCCACATCCAATACTGCGTAGCAAAGTATATTGATTAATCTGACAAGCATCGACAATGAGCCTTCATACAGAAATTCAGATGGTAGATTTGGCATGCAGTCAAGTAGTGAAAAGGACAAAAAAAAAACCTTGGAACCGACTACTACTAAGTCAAATTTTCTCATTATGGACTTTAGGAGACCACACAGAGCCGCATCCTATTTGGTAAATGATAGCCATTTCAGATTCCTGTAATTGCAGATATTCAACAACTTGAAGTGCCTGAGGTCATTGTGAAAAAAAGCTTTAGAGTATTTTCTGGGCATTTCCAGAGGAAACATAGGATGAATTAAATCACACTTTTAAGAATTATTGTTTCCTGACCAAAGGCAATACCGGAAGGAAACAACACAAAAGGGTCATTCAATGTGTTCAGATCTACACAAATAAAAATACAGGATCTGACTTGTCACAAGTTAAGAGATCTATTCAGTAGATTATAAAAGATTCCAACTACTCTATGAACAAACTACTTTCTTTCCCAGTGTTTAAAGGATAAGTTCATCTTTTTCAAAATGAGGTTATTTCTTCACAAACATGGTATATACACATTTATCATGCAAAATTGTGTTCTGCAGTTAAGCATTTTCTATAAATTAAAAAAAAAAAAACATATCTTGCCCTCACCGGTGTATTACAATGGAAGCTTCACCTGAACATAAAAGCTTAAAAACTTATCAAATATATCAAAAACCATTGTTGAGTATTGATCAGCATCTTGCAATTACACACACACACATTGTAAATAGTTTATGCATGTAATTTTTAAATGAAAAAATGCACAGAATATGAGATTCAGCCATTTTAAAAGAGAATTTGTGTGCACACCATCTCAGCATTTCTATTCTTATGCAATAATCTTTCACCACCTTGGGGGTTGATTTCATTTTGAAAGACCAAACCACAGTAAACTTTTCATGCCACCTGGTTGGTAATGTTTTTAACAATGAGAAAAACAGAACCAGGAATATGTGATAAAATATTATTTCCAGATCCACTTTGTTGTCACAAACATGCATTGGAAATGCGGAAGGCATGTTTTCTTATTTGAAAACTTTTGCCACTTCATCTGTAAGTTTTTAGCCTTTTATTTTTGGGTGGTGCCCTTTGCCCCATTAGCCTCCGTTTTATCCAGAGGGGGCAAGATTTTTTAATACATGTAGAAAATGCTTAACTTTAAAAACACAATTTTTTTATGGAAAATGCATGCATATTTATACATATACAGTGTTCCCTCTCTATATCGCGCTTCGACTTTCGCGGCTTCACTCCATCACGGATTTTAAATGTAAGCATATCTAAATATAGATCACGGATTTTTTGCTGGTTCGCGGATTTCTGCGGACAATGGGTCTTTTAATTTATGGTACATGCTTCCTCAGTTTGTTTGCCCAGTTGATTTCATACAAGGGACGCTATTGGCGGATGGCTTAAAAGCTACCCAACCGGAGCATGTATTATGTATTAACTAAAACTCCTCAATGATATAAGATGTGCTTCCCGCGCGGTGCTTTATTGTTTGCTTTTCTCTGTCTCTCTCACTCTCTGCCTGGACGGAGGGGTGTGAGCAGAGGGGCTGTTTGCCTAGAGGATACGGACGCTCCTCTAAAAAAAATGCCGCTTTATCGCAGTGCTTCGGCATACTTAAAAGCACAAAAGCACGTATTGATTTTTTGATTGTTTGCTTTTCTTAGTGAGCGCTCTCTCTATTCTCTGACGCGTGCACTCCTTTGAAGAGAAGATATATTTGCATTCTTTTAATTGTGAGAAAGAACTGTCATCTCTGTCTTGTCATGGAGCACAGTTTAAACTTTTGACTAAAGGGTGTTATTTCATGTCTAGAGGGCTCTAATAATGTTAACAGTGTGGGAGAGTTTATAAGGGCTTAAAATATATAAAAATAACCATACAACGTATGGTTTCTACTTCATGATTTTCATCTATCGCGGGGGTTCTGGAAGCAAACCGCGATTGAGGAGGATTACTGTATATATATATATATATATATATATATATATATATATATATATATATATATATATATATATATATATATATATATATACACACACATATACATACATACAGTGGTACCTTGGCATACATCCTTGGAAAAAGTCCAACTTGGTATACGGTACAGGCCAAAAGTTTGGACACAACTTCTCATTCAATGTGTTTTCTTTATTTTCATGACCATTTACAGCACTCCATCACTCTCCTTCTTGGTCAAATAGCCCTTACACAGCCTGGAGGTGTGTTTGGGGTCATTGTCCTGTTGAAAAACTGCTGGTACCAACCCCATTGATAAAGCAAGAAATTCCACTAAATAACCCTGATAAGGCACACCTGTGAAGTGAAAACCATTTCAGGTGACTACCTGTTGAAGCTCATCGAGAGAATGCCAAGAGTGTGCAAAGCAGTAACCAGAGCAAAGGGTGGCTATTTTGAAGAAACTAGAATATAAAACATGTTTTCAGTTATTTCACCTTTTTTTGTTAAGTACATAACTCCACATGTGTTCACTCATAGCTTTGATGCCTTCAGTGAGAATCTACCAATGTAAATGGTCATGAAAATAAAGAAAACACATTGAATGAGGAGGTGTGTCCAAACTTTTGGGCTGTACTGTATATCCTGTTTGGATGCAAAAAATTTTGCTTGGTATATGACCTTTGTTTGGAATACGACTTGGGTGTTAGAACACCGTGCACTACCCTTGTTTACCTCTCTCGAGACAAAGCCACGACTGCCACAAGCGTCAGTACGCCAGTTGCTAGCATTCAGTGAACAACCCGCGTGCTACCCTTGTTTACCTCTCTCGAGACAAAGCCACGACTGCCCACGAGTGTCAGTACGTGCTATAACTGTGTGTGAATTTTCACGTGATTTTGTGTTTTTTCGTGTAAATTTGAATTGATTGTTGAAAAGTATGAAGGTGGCATGCATATCCAGGACTTGGCTGCTGCATACCGTATCTACGATTGCGAAAAACAAAGACGTTATTAAAAAGTAAAGTGAGGTTAAATTTTCATTTATTTCATCTAATTGCTTTTGTATTTATGTATTTTAGTATTAAGCAGTGTTTACATTATTTTATACAACCCCATCAATGTATAATATGCCAATAACAATAGGATTTTTTTTTTCAAGGGAACGGATTCATTATTTTCCCTTTATTTCTTATGGGAAAAATTTGTTTGGTACAAGTCAAAGGATCTGGAATGGATTAAGGACATATACCGAGGTACCACTGTATATAATATAATATAATATAATATAATATAATATAATATAATATAATATAATATAATATAATATAATATAATATAATATATACACACACAGACATACATACATACACACGTCTCTCTATTATTAAAAAAAATCCTGGAGAGAAACACTAGGGAAACGAGTCGTGATCTTCACATTAAGATCACGGAAGACACTTAAAAGACCTGCGAGACGAAAGAGAATGGCCACAGGGCATTTCTTGGGGACCTTAAACATGAGACATTGTACCAAGAGAATGACCCAGAACTGTCTCACGATGACGAAGAACATGAGATTCTTGCAAGACAAGCCCTACTTACAATCAATATCAAATAAGACCACGGGCAGCAAAATACTCAGTCGAGTAAAACTAAGGCTTTGTTCACACACAGATCCAGGGTCTCAGAGCATATAAAGTGTATAAGGACAATACGTTCTAGATGAAACATTGACGACTAAGCGAAGAAGAAAGCAGCACAGAGAAAAAAGACTCAAAAGTGTTGGAGAGAAAAAAAAGCAAAAAAGAAAAAGAATAATCTAGGTGCAAATTCAGAAAAAAAGGAAAGTAATTAACAGCCTGGAACAAGTGGAATTGAAACAAAGCACGTCAAATCGGGCTCAGAATTCAAAGACAAAGTAGAACTTTATAAAGACGTTCACAAACATTGGCGCTATACACATGCAGAGCAGGTAAGAGATTATGAAAGCAGAGAAATTTGAAAGGCTCAAAAAAAACAAAACAAACAAAAAAAAAAAAGGCAAGATACACATGTGGAGAAAGTTAAAGAATATAAAAGTAGGAAAATTAGAAAGAAAACCGTAAAGATCGCAGTAGTGCAAACAAACGGAAATTATTACTCGAAAAAGGGAAAATAATCACCACGGACCAGGTGTCACTGGGAAAAAAGCAGGACAAAGCGACGTCAAAAATAAAAGACAGAGTAGAAAACAAAGTAAAACGTCATAAAGAGGTTAAAAAACAAGGGGGACAAACACATGCAGAGCAGGTCAAAGATAATGAAAACTGGAATTCAAAAGACTCAAAAGAAACATAGGCGCGAAACACATGCAGAGCAAGATACAGAATATGAATGCAGAAAAAAAAACGACAGTGTCAAAAAAAATAAAGAAAGCAAAACATTGCATTAGCGCAAAAAAAGAGAAATTATTACTCTGAGAAAAGGCAAATAGAGATCGAATATATGGACACAGGTGATATGTCATAAGTATGTAAATATTATAAGGCTTTGAAGTTTAAGTCAGAGAATTTCAAAAACGTGGTTTACCTCACATGCATTTATTGGTTACTTTGCAAAAAACATTATTAACTGCTGATGATGTAGATTGTTTTGTCTGTGCTGAAATTCCAAACAGAGAAACCTATCCTGAATGGTACAAAGTCATTAAACACGTCTCACTGACTTCATTTAAAAGATTCAGCACATTGGGACTCGAAAGATTCCAAATATTGTTTTTACAGAAGTTCTGAAATAAAAGTGAAACTAATGACATAGCAACAATTCAAAGGAAAAAAAAAAAAATCTTAAAAGTGTGTATATGGAAAACCAAACATGGAGGATGGTAAGTGAAGCCCCCTAGTGTATATGTGTGTGTATATATATATATATATATATATATATATATATATATATATATATATATATATATGTACACACACACACATACATACACACACACAGGTGTCGGTCATAAAATTAGAATATTATGACAAAGTTGATTTATTTCAGTAATTCCATTCAAAAAGTGAAACTTGTATATTAGATTCATTCATTACACACAGACTGATGTATATCAAATGTTTATTTCTTTTAATTTTTATGATTATAACTGACAACTAATGAAAGTCCCAAATTCAGTATTTCGGAAAATTAGAGTATCAATTAAGACCAATGCAAAAAAAAGGATTTTTAGAAATGTTGGCCAACTGAAAGGTATGAACATGAAAAGTATGAGCATGTACAGCACTCAGTATTTAGTTGGGGCTCCTTTGGCCTGGATTACTGCAGCAATGCGGCGTGGCATGGAGTCGATCTGTGGCACTGCTCAGGTGTTATGAGAGCCCATGTTGCTCTGATAGTGGCCTTCAGCTCTTCTGAATTGTTGGGTCTGGCGTATTGCATCTTCCTCTTCACAATACCCCATAGATTTTCTATGGGGTTAAGGTCAGGCGAGTTTGCTGGCCAATCAAGAACAGGGATACCATGGTCCTTAAACCAGGTACTGGTAGTTTTGGCACTTTGTGCAGGTGCCAGGTCCTGTTGGTAAATGAAATCTGCATCTCCATAAAGTTCGTCAGCAGCAGGAAGCATGAAGTGCTCTAAAACTTCCTGGTAGACGGCGGCGTTGACCTTGGACCTCAGAAAACACAATGGACCAACACCAGCAGATGACATGGCACCCCAAACCATCACTGACTGTGGAAACTTTACACTGGACCTCAAGCAACGTGGATTATGTGCCTCTCCTCTCTTCCTGGTTATTGTGTTGACTGAGAGACCATTTAAAGGCTTTTGCAGGTGCTTTGAGTTCATTAGCTGATTAGAGTGTGGCACCAGGTGTCTTCAATATTGAACCTTTTCACAATATTCTAATTTTCCGAGATACTGAATTTGGGACTTTCATTAGTTGTCAGTTATAATCATCAAAATTAAAAGAAATAAACATTTGAAATACATCAGTCTGTGTGTAATGAATGAATCTAATATACAAGTTTCACTTTTTGAATGGAATTACTGAAATAAATCAACTTTGTCATGATATTCTAATTTTATGACTGGCACCTGTATACATACACACACACACACACGGTGGTCTAGATCTAATTATGCAATTTTCATTACGCTATAACTTATTAAGTTTATTAATCCGAGCCTATATCCGACTGAATGGAGGACAAGTGAGACATTACATGGAAAATCAATGAATTAATTCAATGTAAGTCCATTTTCGTTTATTACAAGATATTTCAAACAATTCTTTTGTATTGTATTGTTTTCCTGCATTGCATTAAAAGTTGCATAATTAGATCTGGACCACCCTGCATATATAGAATGTTTGAGAAGAAATAACTTTCAACATGAAAAATACAGAACGTATTTTAAGATGGCTTAAAGACATTAAATGCTGTTTTACAACTATATTATATACAGTATTTTACTGGCATACGTTGAGCACAACTGAGGTTCACCTACGTTGTAAATTCCTGTTTTATTTATGTACACTCAGTCATCTGTGCTAATTTTATTAACACTTTAAGATCTAAACACAACTAACAATACAAAAGTACTTGTTATATTTAGGGGAAAGAACTTCACCTGGATAAAATATTTTCTATCAGTTTCTTAAACTACTTCAGAGAGCATTTGTATGCTGTGTAAGCTTTTTAGATGTCAAGAAATGATCTCAATATGCATAATACAAAATAGAGGTGTCAAAGCACCATTGTATAAACATACTATTATTCATTCACAGCAGATAAAAAATGTTTGGATGAACCTTCTAATTATAATAGACAAAATAATTATGTTTAACAGATATTTAATGTAGAGACCAAAAAAATGTTAAGAATGGCTATCATCTTATTTTGTCTATTTTGCATCTGCTTCAGCCCAATGTACCTTAAACTCTCTGTTTTTGCATTGGTTTCAGAAAACTGTGGTTTTCTCACCATATGTACTTAATCAGTGATCAAGGGAAAATAAAGCAAGACGTTAGGGGGTTTATGATATTTTCTAGGAAAATTGAGCACATTTTCTCTCTGTTTTGAATTTCAGAGTAAGTTGCATTGCTAATCTATGGGAAATGCAGGAACATTATTTAAAATTCTCCTTATTTGTACATTCTCTTCATTTATTGTATGGAGCTCCAAGTCTCAGAAATCAGCCAGTCTAACACTATGCATCACAAAGTCAGCTTCAGATTTTTCTACTGTGTAATAGATGATTTAAGTTTACAATATCGTAATGTTTAGAGGAAAAAAATACTTTTTCTTTCTTAATAGTAAACAGTATCTAATTTATTAACACTAAAGGTTTGCCCATTTGATTTTTCCCTTTTAATTTACTTTCATATGGTCACAATACAAACACCAAGACAAAATTCTGTAAAGTATAATGGCAATTCTTAGTGAGCCAAACTTAAAACTATTTGCCAATTAAAGTCTATTCTTATGAATTACTGCTTCTGTAGGAAAGTGGGGGTAAACTGAAAATCATCACCTTATGTACCTGTACTGCATGTTGAACCCTTCTCCTGGATTACTCAACTTAGATCAAAGAATTTAGTACAGCTACGGCCAGTGGATCGTGCAGGAGCAGTGGGTCCATTAAAAGTACTGTTTAATATGTGTATTTCCCACAGTTTGTGGTACATGTTCTTGCAGCTCTTTAGCTGCAATGTATCCTATCACAGGGAAGATAAATTCAAATATATACAAAGAATTCTGAATCACTTATCCAGCAGTAAAATACTTCTGTCCTGACGGCTGTTGAACCTTTTGGACATGACAGGACTAGATCAAGATGTGCAAATAAGCACTTACAGGTGAAACTTAAACTCCCAAGACAAAATTTTCCACCACCATCATCAAAATAAACAATGATAGAACTTCTAATGGAAGAATGGTGTTGCATTTCTTTAATATCATCCTTATGTCAAGACACAAAAATTATATCCTGGTGGTTTTAGGTTACGCAGTTTTTTTTTTTTTTACATTAATGGATCTTTTTTTTCCAATTAATTGTTAGTTGTTGTTACTTGGCATTTGACAGTCTATGGATAACATTAGAACACTCGAGACGAGAACAGGCCATTCAGCCCAACAAAGTTTGCCAGTCCTATCCACTTATTTCCTCCAAGAAAACATCAAGTTGAGTTTTGAAAGTCCCTAACGTCTTACTGTCTACCACACTACTTGGTAGCTCATTCCAAGTGTCTATCGTTCTTTGTGTAAAGAAAAACTTCCCAATGTTTGTGCGAAATTTACCCTTAACAAGTTTCCAACTGTGTCCCCGTCTTCTTGATGAACTCATTTTAAAATAACAGTCTCGATCCACTGTACTAATTCCCTTCATAATTTTAAACCCTTCAATCGTGTCACCTCTTAATTTTCTTTTGTTTAAACTGTAAAGGCTCAGCTCTTTTAATCTTTCCTCATAATTCAATAGCTGTAGCCCTGGAATCAGCCTAGTCGCTCTTCTCTGGACCTTTTCTAGTGCTGCTATGTCCTTTTTGTAGCCTGGAGACCAAAACTTCACACAGTACTCAAGATGAGACCTCACCAGTGCATTATAAAGGTTGAGCAGAACCTCCTGTGACTTGTACTCCACAGATCAAGGCGCTATATAACCTAACATTCTGTTAGCCTTCTTAATGGCTTCTGAATACTGTCGGGAAGTTGATAGCTTAGAGTCCACTATGACTCCTAAATCCTTCTCATAAGGTGTACTCTCGATTTTCCGACTGCCCATTCTGCCAGTGTACTCTGAAGGGGACTACAACCAAACTGAATTAAATAAATATGTACTATAGAGCATTTTTTCAATAAATGGACCAATTTAAAATAATGGCCTGCATGATAAAATTAATTTAATAATCTCAGCCTGAGAAACCCATATGTCACACTGAACATTATGTCCCATTGAAGGCATTATAGCTCAGATTCAAACTGGAGTTTACAAAGACACCAGACATCAAATGTGACAGCTATATTTTAAACTACAGACTGATCAGTAATGCCAAGGAAAATAAATAAATTGAAATTAAATTTTCAAATGGTTTAAAGGGGTTTTGTACCTGGGTAGGGGTGATATGACTGATGTCTTCAGAGGCCAGCTGTTTGAGAAGTGTTGTTTTGCCAGCATTATCCAGTCCAAGAAGTAAAATACGCACCTCTTGGTCAGGTGCACTCTTCAGTTTGCGCAGGATTGACAGCAAACCCTAAGTCAAGAAAGATATGTCAAAAATAATTCAAAGTGTGAATAGCATATGAAACAATTACCAACAGATCTAAATTCAAATAAAGGCCCCGGCAAGTCCTTCTAGCTTTCAGAATCAGAACTGAAAGCTTCAACAAACATTTAGCTTTAGTATGATTTTTTTGATCTAAGAATGTTCCAAGTAGGAAAGGAAACCTACTGGCATGTAAAGTTTAGTCATTAAGGACAAGTCAAGTGGTCTCAGTTTACAAGAAAAACCAGTTATTCCTGTCACGTTTGTTTAGCACTATTGTTCGAAGGTTTAACATGTTAGCATCTCATTTCTTTTTTAACGGTTCTATACACAAGAATTCACTTTGCATGTTTACCTGCATTTCTATCTCCCTTTAACATTCCAGCTATACTGCATGCGTTAAACAACTATTCTTTGAACTGAAATCAATACATTGCATTCTGTTTGCAGTTAATTTCTTAATGTTTACCTGTAAGTACCCACAGCAAAAAAAAAAAAAAAATTTACACACACACACATATTATATATATATTATATACACATACATACATACACACACACACATATTATATATATATATATACACATACATATACATATTATATATATATATACATACACACATACACATATATATATATATATATATATATATACACACACACACACACACATCATTATATATATATATACATACACATACACACACACACATATATATATATATATATATATATATATACACACAGAGAGAGAGAGTATGCGACATCTATACTGAGTCACACAGCATTTCTGAACCCAAGCAATCAAATTCTGCACTGGGAAGGTTACAGACCATATTGACAGCATTAGGCACATGGCAGAACCTATGGTCATGGAGGGCACGGTTTCTTTGCACAGACTTCTCACTTATTCACTCCCCTCTCTTGCACCAGATACTCAGAAAAGCCCATCATTGGGAATGTGGGAAAAAAAATAATGAAGCCATGAGGCGAACATATAAACTCCAAAAAGAGAAAACAGCTATGGGATTCAAACCTGTAACTCTTGACTCCACACTCACCCTGACCCTCGGCTGGTTTAGAATCTCAATTTATCTTAAAAACACATCTATGAGGATCAGACAGGAAAAGTGGTCATGGGGAAAACAAACACAATTCAGACATACAATGAGCAGAGGCCTTTCTGACTTGTAATAATGAGGAATACAAGACTGAGGATCTCTACTTAAAGCTGATGTAAAAGATAAATGACTAGTCTTTTCAAATCAGTATATGATCACTGCAACAACTAAAAAGCAATATGTAAAAAAATGTAATTGTCTGTCTGTCAACCAACGAAATGTCTTTAAATTCTAAAATACATTGAAATATCAGCCGTAAGTACCTTTTGAAGCGCATTACTTTTCCAATTTGACACCACGTAGTGTCTTTTGAAATGCACCAACTAACTGAATTGTTCACTACACGTTTTTTTTCCATGTTGCTTAATTTCACGCTTAAGGATGCTATCAAAAATATACATTTATTTATAAATTTGACCAATATTAACAATTATTGTGCTTTCTGCATTTTGAATTTGCTGTGCTTTTATGGGTAGCTGACTTCTGTGAAAATTTAGCTCACTGCTTTTAATTCTTATTTTATGCAAAGATCTGTCAAGACATTAAATAAGAATTTAATATTCATCTATATTATCTGGCAATTATTTTGTTTTAGAGCAGGGGTTTTTGAAAATGGAAGGCGCCATGATGCACGAGGGTCCACAGCAACCCTGCCAAGGCTGATGTTCTTATAAAAAATAAAAATAGGCTAAAATTTTAAAGTAACGGCGCACTGCACGTCATCGTGCAGTGAATACATTTGATGAACATTCCTAGTTGTCATCCTCTTTCTCTGTATGTTTACCATTTGTTTGCTCAGACGTTGATGCGCTTGCTGCTTTGTGAGCAGCTCTTCTTTTCTCCACCCTAGCAGCCCACTTCTTCTTTTCTTCTGTATGCATCTTTTTGCATTAAAACTGATTAAGTCAGTGTTTGTGTTGCAATTACTTAGTACATTTTTCTTAATTTTTCACTTAAGCTGGCACTTAAGTGTTCAATCTGCCTCAAGAGTGATTTAAGATATGAAGCGGTAGGGGACGTGACGGCAAAGGTGGTAGGAATGAGAACGGCACCCGTACGCATGCCCCGCATGGCCGCCCTGCTGGCCGCTGCCAAGAGTTGATTCTACAATGAAATAAAATATAAATAAAAAGAGGAATAAAAATCATCACCCCGAAAGTGGGTAGTAGACGTCACGTAGTATATATGTATACCAAATTTCAGGTCAACAGTTCCAACGGTTTGCGAGCTACAGGTGATTTAAAATCCTGGACAGACAAACGAGCAGCCACGGCAGCGTATTATATAAGAAGATAGTTTGAAAAGGAGTATAACTTAAAATGTTCTTCAATTGTTGCTTTAAAGTAGCCCTATATCAATGAGTTTATTGACTAGAGCTACGGGCTCACAAGCTGCGCAATACGTGAGAAGATCTCAGGTGATATTGGAGGGAACACAGACTGACAAACAATCCAAACGGGGAGAATGTAGCCCTTAAAACACAAAACACCTAGAGCCTTAACCAATGTCTCCATGCTTGGCTTCACTTCAAGCCTAGTGCTCTGCTCTCTCTCATTGGGCTCTTGTTTCGAGATTTCACTCCTGTTTGCTCCCCTTTTTTGAGATAATCCATACTAGAAATGAGACCATGTGTCAAAACTGAGGGATTTTTGTGAAAAAGAGCACCCTGACAGGCAAAGGTTTACACTGTATTCATATTTTTCTCTTGTTACACAACATTACAATATTTTTAATTTTAGTAAAGGTTTTTAATGTTAATCATTTTCATAACAGCTGAGAAAGCTGTCAGAATAATGTAGGAGAATATACAATGAGGAACAAAGACAGGTGTTAATTATTAGTAACAAAATAAAGAGAGTAGAGAAAAGCCAAGCAAAATGACACCTTTTATTGGATAACTAAAAAGATTACAATATGCAAGCTTTCAAGGCAACTCAGGCCCCTTCTTCAGGCGAAGAAGGGGCCTGAGTTGCCTCGAAAGCTTGCATATTGTAATCTTTTTAGTTAGCCAATAAAAGGTGTCATTTTGCTTGGCTTTTCTACATTCATAATGGCTAACACGGTACAACAACCTAGTACTACTAACAAAATAAACATATCTAACATTTCATTTTAGTGTTTACTAATATTAATTAACAGTGGAAGACTTTTGTTTTGGACAGTGTTGTTAATGTTCAGGAACCTTCACCCATCCTTTAAAAATAAGTACAGGAACAGGGAGAACCTAGGAGCAGGCTTCACATTGACTTTTCATTTATTTTGCTGTTTTTTAACCTGAAGTAGTAGGTAACTTGTGAATATTTCTTACGATTTCAGTTTACATGTAATGTTATATTTTTTGCAAAGTAAAGTATAAAAATTTTAGTCTTTCTATTTTTCATATTTCTTTGTCTTACATAAGAAAAAATAAAAAGACACTCAAAAAAAAAAAAAAAAAAACTATCAACAATCCATCCATCCATTTTCTAACCCGCTGAATCCAAATACAGGGTCACGGGGGTCTGCTGGAGCCAATCCCAGCCAACACAGGGCACAAGGCAGGAACCAATCCTGGGCAGGGTGCCAACCCACTGCAGGACACACACAAACACACCCACACACCAAGCACACACTAGGGCCAATTTAGAATCGTTGGATTGTGGGAGGAAACCGGAGCGCCCGGAGGAAACCCACGCAGACACGGGGTGAACATGCAAACTCCACACAGGGAGGACCCGGGAAGCGAACCCGGGCCTCCTAACTGCGAGGCAGCAGCGCTACCACTGCGCCACCGTGCCGCCCCCTATCAACAATCAACTTGTTAAAATCCCAAAAGGCCATATTAGGGAAGGAGAACCGAAGAAACACCACCTTTAGTTGTTTGTACCTAATGAGAGTTTAACACGTAACAATTCAAGACCACACAAATTGTGTTATTTCGAAACATTCAGTTCTTGGAAGGGGTACTCCAAGAAAAAAAGATTAAGCACCCCGGTCTTGAGATATCACACCACATTTGATTACATATCTGTCAATAATCTGCTGTACTAATAAGTCAACTATTATATAAATCATGCAGTGTATTTTGCAACATTTGGGGGTTATGAACAGATACTAGAATGTTTTTGGGGGGGCTATGCTAAACATTAAACTTCTAAAATCATGATCTGCCAGCTGCACTGTGGCATTCTGCGGCATCCAAAAATACAATCAACGGGGATCTTGTTGTTGTTTCTATTTCAGCAAGAATAACAGCGGGTCTATTCCTTGATTTTGATCTGAAAGACACTATCGTCCACATATTTCTAGACGACATGTAGATCTTAACGTGCCGATTCCTCTGGTAAAGTCACTGGAATATACGTCCACAGACAATTAACTTTGGATTATTTAACACTCAATCTATTTCTAACAAAGCTCTGCTGATTAGTGATTTTATTACAGACACTAAGATGGACTGTTTATGTCTTACAGAGACTTGGCAGCACACTACTTTCATTTAAATCAAGCACTGGCAGTTGGAGGGTCTAGCTAAGAAAACGGGTCTTGTACATAAGAAAATGTATACAGGTCATATGTTATAATACAAAAATGCTCTGTTCGCTGTGAAAACTGTATAATACTCCGACATCATTAATACAGGAAGGAAAAAATATTAGAGCTCTTTTTTCCACAGTGAATAGGCTAATTACACCACCAAAAATATTGTTCACCCTAACTTTACTGTTATGCATTGAGGTGTATTTTTTTTATATATATATATATATATTTAATTTCTTTAATTCAATAATTGTAAAAATCCACTAGCAACTTGCTTCTTCTCTCCCTGTAGAAAATGACATACTTTCCACAATCACCCATATTCCCTTACCAACCTTCGTATTCTCAGGGTTCAGTTTACCAGCTGAACATGGCATCTCTGACCTCATAACAAAATCTAATTTTTCCACTTTCCAATTGGATCCAATACCTACAATCCTTGTCAAGTCCTGTTTGCCACATATTTCCCTCATGACAATAGTTAGCTCTTCCCTCACCACTGCCATAGGCCCCCTGTCATTAAAAACAGCCTCAATTACTCCAGTTCAGAAAATACCTGGCTTAGACCCGGATACCCTTAATAATTATCAGCCTATTTCAAATCTTCCATGTATATCAAAAATTCTCAAAAAAATAGCTGCCTCCCAACTTCAGTCCCACCTTTCAAAAAAATAACCTCTTTGAACAGTTTCAATCTGGATTCCATCTTAAACACAGCACACAAACAGCTCAGGTTAAAATTACAAATGATCTTCTCCAGATAGCTGACATGGGACTCTTAACAATTCTTGTACTTCTTGACCTCAGTTCCACATTTGACAACATATCCCATCAGATACTTCTGAAACTTCTAGGAGTCTATAGTCTTGTCCACCAATGGTTTTCTTTCCACCTCATTGACAGGAGGCAGTTTGTTCATGCGAAGGACTTTAAGTCAGAGAATGTAGTAGTTACTCATGGGGGTTCCGTAGGGCTGTGTTTTAGGGCCACTTCTTTTTCTCATCTACATCCTCTCATTAGGCAATACCTTTTGACACCATGCCATTAAATTTCACTGTTATGCTGACTACACGCAGCTTTATCTATCCACTAAATCTACTCCCGTCAACCCTCCAAATACTCTTACAGCTCATCTCCAACACTTAAGTCATGGATAACTCATAATTTTCTCCAGCTAAATAGCAGTAAAACTGAGATGCTACACATTGTTTCTAAATCTACACTCTCTAAGGTTACCAGTTCTTCCATTTTAATTAGCAACACTATCACAAATCTCTTCCCTGGTCAAGAGCCTATGTGTCATTATAGACAGTACCCTCACCTTTTCTTCCCACATAAATAATGTTTTGTGGACTGCCATCTTTCATCTCCAAAACATTTTTAGACTCTGTCCTCCTGCTCTTACACAACATAGTACTGAAGTATTGGTTAATGCCTTAGTCACTTTACATCTAGATTACTGCAATGCCATTCTATCCGACATCCCTAAACTCCCAAAAACGTATCCATTGTCTTCAACTTATACAAAACTGCTGTTGGTCTAACATATCACCCCTCTTCTCTCCCATACGAATGGGCTCCCTGTCTACTATTGAATACAATTCAAAATACTGCTCTTAACATTTAAAGCTCTCCACAGTCTTGCTCCTCAATGGTCTCCTACAGACTTGCACTCCCTCAGATCCTCATCTGCAGCTTTACTTTCTGTATTACACATCAGACTCTGTTCAATGGGAGCTAGAGCATTCTCTCATAGTGCCCCTCAACTGTGGAATTCTTTCCCCTCTCACATCCGTTCATTGGACTCAATATTTCAAAATAATTTAATAATTTAAAACTGCTCTCAAAACAGTTTTCCAAACTGGCATACCAACTATGACTTTACCACATTCATAGCCTGCGGCCTTTTATGTTTGCTACTACATTTTTACCTTTATTGCTTTTTGATTTTACTGTTCTATCTGGTTTTATCTTTATTATTGTTGTTTTATTCTTTGTAAGGTGACCTTGACTACTAAGGCGACAATTAAATAAAATATTATTAAAGCTGCGTGGGAGCCATGCATAATAATAAAAAATTATAGAAGAATACAATTACATATTTAAAATTACAAATATGAGCGGATATTTGTTCGCTATTATCTATTTACGAGTCTAATATATGTCCTTACCTGCCGTTTCAATATTTTGCCCTTTCACTTATCATCAAAAGATGACTAGCATGCGTTATTCTCTGCTGCTCATTCTTTGGAATTAATGACGCGGCGGTATCATCTCAGATTTCCTTCGCACTTTAGCTTGCGTTTTAGAGAGCACAACAATATGTGGGACATCTCTGCCTGATGACACGTCCACCTTGCTCACAGCGCCGTTTCTTAAATCCGGATCACCACCGACCGCCCTGCGCTAAACGACGACGGGGTCTTATTGTCTCGTGCTGAGTAACTAGATGCAAGTACGGTTATCTCGCAACGAATTACGGGATGATGTGCGCCCTCAAACCGGAAAGAAAAACCGGTGTCAGTCAGGGAATTAGTCCCACTTGCTCTGGCTGAAAGGCCAGGCTTTTATGGATGAATATCATAAGCCGCTGACCGTCGCTACAACCCTTAATTCATTCCGGACTCTCATGCTCACGCCAGAAGCCCGTTTAATACGCATGTCCCACTCAGTATACCAAGCCGGTGACTTTCTCAAAACCACATTCCCATTGGGCTGCCTGCTAAGCGACAGGCCTGTAAGACCCCCCCGACCTCACGCTTTCGCAGACCTAGGCCCAGTTTTCTACGCTCACGCACCACAAGTTGAACCAGATGCAAGCCCCTTACACCCCAGACGTCCTCTCATTGTTTTGGCTTAACTCTAAAAAGCCGCTCGCGTTATGAAAACCTCCCAACAGATGAAGGACTCGAACCCCACTCACCATGACGCCAGATCCCGGTGCACACTAGCGATAGCCACCACCACCCCTCTCAAGCGACTGAGTCCTCCGTAGTCATGGAGGCCGTGACGTCAAGGTAAACAGGCGCTCTCTAGCGCCCCTATTGGACAGGCGTAGACGCGCTAACGCCCAACGGTGAGAGTGGTGACAGAGGCAATTCTGCTTTCCTTTGTTTACCTGCGAAACGTGATTCGAGATGCACGATGGAATTTTCCAGGATAGATAAATGAATAAATAATTGAGGTAGTGGCATGTAGTACGTCAGCGGCATCTAGAGAACACAAGAGTCGAGTGACCCTGTAAGAATGGCTTCAAACTGCTATGACTGGGGAGAATTTACTTCCTTGAGGACTTTTTCAAAAGTACTTTTTCCAGCTGAAATGCGCCAGGGTAACAAAAAAAAAACTAAAAAACGGTACTTTTATATTATCGTTACGCCAATCGGTGGGACCCCACTGTTATAAATTACTAGACTGGTATACCCCAATCACAAATATTAACGTTAAAGTTAGTGGTGGTGGAGCATAGTTACCTTATAGGTCCGTAACGTTAATGTCCTCTTTGGGTGCGCAAAAACTCATTTCTTATCACGCGCTCCATTTACATCTTTAATCGAACATACGCTCGTTGTAAAATAATAACAATAATAATAATTATAATAATAAGTCATATTTATGTAGCTCCTTTCATACACTCAAGGAAACTTTACAATTCAATAGACACATTAACAAAACTGTAGAAATTACATACAAGAAAATGAATAATACTCATTGAAAAGATGTGTTTTTAACAGGAGTTTGAAATGAATAATAGATTTTTCCAGAGTCGCTGGGAGACAAAACGTCCCCCAGCAGGCATAGTGGAGTTCCAGTTGCTCAGTCCAGATCAGGGCCAGCGCGTTAAGTACTAATACTTGAGATCATGCACATTTTTGATGCCTTTCTACTTACAGGATACAGCGGCGGTCCTAGGGGCTTTGGGGGCCATAGGCAAAAAACTTCATGGGGCCAGCCAACTCACTCTCCCGCAAGTCTTAATCTACGCTCTGGATCTTTATCAAAGGCTTTTTGAAAGTCTAATAAATATATCATATGCTTTGTTTTTGTTAGCTATACCAGTTGCCCATTCAAAAACTTTAAAAGGTTTCTTTGGTAGGATCTTCCCCTCATGAATCCAAATACTAATGTATAAATTCTTCACTGCTTCAGTTTAACCTCGAAAAAAAAAAGTTTTTTCTTTTCTTTTAGTTTTGCAATTGTGAACTGAATATGAGATGATTCTCAGCTGTTTTGCTTATCCTGCATGCTTCTCCAAATGCCCTGGCAGTTTCAAATTATCCTGTAACCTAAAAAACACCTCTCTTCACCCTCCCAATTGTAACCTTAGATTCTCAAAGTCTGCTTTGCTTGCTTTTCCAAGAGTAAAACATAAAAGAACAGGGGAGACTGCCTTTAGTTTCTATGCTCCAAAAATATGGAATAATCTGTCTATAGAGATGTCAGGTTGGCACGGTAGAGTTCACTTCTTAAAACGTACTTTTTAAATCTTACTTTTTGTTACAGAATTGCTTGGCTATTGTTTTCTCTTCTTGGTATCTCTGCTATCGGGATGAAATTCCCTGAGGCTGATGGAAGGAAAAAGAACACCGAGGTCCTATCCATGATGACGTCTGCGTTGGCTGACTCTTTCTTTAATTCTTTTTTGGTATCTTAGATATGATAGAAAAAGAAAGAAGTGGCAGTTCAGTGTGTTGTGTCTAGATTGGTGCAAAATTACTACAGACACAGGAAGCAGAGAATTGGCTGATCTTAGGAGTGGTGTCCCACAGGGATCAGTGCTAGGCCCGCTGTTATTTTTTAAATATATACTGCATAAATGATTTGGATAGGAATTTAAATAACAGGCAGGTTAAGTTTGCAGATGATACCAAGATAGGTGGATTGGCTGATAATCTTGAATCCTTTGAATCATTACAGAGGGACTTGGACAGCATATAGGTTTGGGTAGATTTGTGGCAGATGAAATTTAATGTAAATAAATGTAAAGTATTATACATAGGAAATAAAAAGGTTAGGTTTGAATACACAATGGGCGGTTGGGAAATCAAGAGTACACCTTATGAGATGGATTTAGGAGTCATAGTGGACTCTAAGCTATCGACTTTCAGGCAGTGTTCAGAAGCCATTAAGAAGGCTAACAGAATGTCAGGTTATAAAGCTGCCTGATGTGTGGAGTACAAGTCACAGGAGGTTCTGGTAAAGCTTTATAACACACTTGTGAGGCCTCATCTGGAGTACTGTGTGCAGTTTTAGTCTCCAGGGTACAAAAAGGACATAGCAGAACTGGAACCAGTCCAGAGAAGAGCGATTAGGCTGATTCCAGGGCTACAGGAGATGAATTATGAGGACACATTAAAAGAGCTGAGCCTTTTTAGTTTAAGGAAAATATAGATTAAGAGGAGGAATGACTGAAGTGTTTAAAATTTTTATCTTTTTATTTTTTACACAGAGAACCATAGACACATGGAATAAGCTACCAAGTAGTGTGGTAGAGAGTAGGACTTTAGGGACTTTCAAAACTCAACTTGATGTTATTTTGGAAGAATTAAGTGGATAGGACTGGCAAACTTTCTTGGGCTGAATGGCCTGTTCTCGTCCAGATTGTTCTATTGTTCTAATACTCAGCTGGGCCTGGGTGGGCTATTGGTTGTGGAACTCCAGTGGTTTGTTTTCTCTTTTTTCCAGTGACCCTACTTAGTATAATTAGTTTACACTTACTACCATTTGTAAAGGACCTTGGTTTAAGTTTTGTATTGAAATGTGCTAAATACAGTAAATAAATGTTGTTTTAATCAAATGTGCACAGTGCAAATACAAAATACATTTATGACATTTACATATACATGTGACTAACACCTTAATAACATTCCAGAAATTAACAAAATTTTGCAAAATAATATAATTAAGACATGCCTGATATAAAATCTGAAAATCAGTAGACTGAATTCCAATATTATGTGTGGATATTATATTGCTTTAAAATTCACATGTGCCACTTAGAAACTCAAAAGCTTGCAAGTTCAAATTTAACTAAAATTTGAAACTTTTTTAATGAAAATATTTATTTATTTTAAAGGTAGTATATAAATTAGGAGCTGAAAATGAATTAAATTCTCAAGGTTCATACCCAAGTCTAATTTCTTTGTGCTCTTATTTTGTGATGTTAAAAAAATATATATATGCTGTTGCATGAAAATGTCGCCCTTACCAAAGAGTCATTTGAGGCAATCGCCTCGTCGCCTCACCCCACCTGCCGACCCTGCTTCAGAACAATATAAAATGACAAATTAACTTGAAAGCATCTCTTTGTATTTTGGGAGCACACAAAGTAAGCCATTTCCAGGTCCAAGTACCATGAGATGCAAACACAATGAGTGGTGCCACCATGCAGCCTGAAGGATTCCCATCCCTCCATTTTTGGAATATTCTTTATAACTACTTCCTTTAAAAAACAAAACAAAAAGTATAGCAGCTACCTTTAAGAAAGCAAATAGTACTAGACTTTTCACACTCCTTTGGTGGCGTGCACTGGACACACTTGTGATTTAAAACAAAAAAAGGGTGGTCCTCATTTTAATGTGGGGAATCTAGGACCAAATCCTTCAAGACCCATTGCTAATCTAGAAGGTTCAAGTTGCACATGCACACATGTGCACACACACACACACACACACACACACACACACAACAAAGGGCATAGGGAACACTGCAGGGCCAGTTGGTCCAGCCTTGAAACCAGAAACAGGCTTGCAACCCTCAGCATAAATATAATTTCATATACTACAAGAAGCATTGTTTTTCTGGATAAGAAATTGAATTGAACATATGATGAGAGATTGGAGAAACAATGCTAAATAAGACTAAGATGAGGAGGTTGGGATCATTTTAATGATATGTTAAATTACTGATTGAATCTTATTAGTTATTTTGTACAATATCAGGTGCTTCACTGCCTCTTGATGCAGAAACACCACTCATCCAGCCAGACAAGGGCACAATTCTGAACATCTGCAGTATGCAGAATCTCTCGTGACTGGAGAATGACCTGCAGTCAGCGGAGACTCAGGCCTAGGTTTGTTACAAGAACAGACAGTGTAAGTTATCATTTTATTAGAGTTTTGGCACACATCCTTTCCCAAGGTGACTTATACCATCAAGATACATTACAATTGGAGCCTGGACAGTTTAAGTGATGTCCCAGCTATGAGGGGATGTCCTTGGAGCTTTCATGAATTTTAATTTTAGCCTCCCTTTGTTCTTGTATATGAAAAAATTATTTACATTCATGCAAAATATATCATTAAATAGACATTAGATATTGTTATTTTGTGCTTTGGTGGCCTACGTTGTTACACTTGCTCTTAAAAACTATAGTTCTAAAATGGCACTTTACAGGGTTATGTGGTTCTTTGTAAAACTATTTCATTGTTGGAATGGTACTTTGCTTTTGAAATTGGTTCATTGGACTTTGAAACGGTTCCTAATATGTGAACAAACCAGAAATCTTTAAACTGTAGTGGGCTACCCATCAGGATACTCGTACTTACAGATCATGAAAACCTGAACATAGCCTGTGTGATTGTGTGCAGGAACAGTCCTTTAAACTCATAAACCCATTGGAATGTCACAAATCTGTTATTATTTGTTCATGGCTTTTTATGGAACTTTTTAAGGATCTAAGTAAATAACAGTTCTTTCTGGACCTTCCATGTAGATTAGGGGTGCCCAACTCTGGTCCTGGTGGGCCGCAGTTGCTGCAGGTTTTCACTCTAACCATCTTCTTAATTAGTGAGCTGTTTTTACTGCTAATTAACTAGTTTTGCCTTAGTTTTAATTGACATGACTCAGACCCCTTGATTCTTTCTTTTTCCTTAATGAGCAGCCAAACAATAATGAGACACAAAACAAGCCACCACATGACCAGCCAACCTGAAATTAAAGAAAGGTGAAGGTCTTGGTCATGTTGGTCTGCTCAGGTCACCAAAGAATTTTGACGGTGGTCTTAATAAAAACCAGAAAATCAACATTTTACTGTGGCAGAATGAGAGCAGCAACAAGTCATGTTATTCAGTAACGGCTTTAATTAACAGCAAGAATTGGCTTCTCATTAAGAAACTTGTCGGAGTGAAATTGGCTGGAGTTTGACATTCCAATGTTGTTTCACATTTCATTTCTGTTTGGCTGCCATTTAATGAAGAAACAAATCAATTCAGAGGACTGAATCCTTCAAAACAACGCAATTTAAATGATGGGAAAAGGAGTTAATTAGCAGTGAAAACTGCTGGATGATTTGGAAAAGGGTCAGAATGAAAACCTGCAGCCACTGTGGCCCATCAGGACTGGAGTTGGACAACCCTGATCTAGATGGTTCTTCTGGGAACCAAAAAATGTTCCTCTTTGGCATCTGAAGAGCCACTTCAGCATTTGTACTTTAAAGAGTGTAATGCATAACTGGATATTGTTTGGTACCTCTTTGGCTGTCACAAAACATTACCTTTAAAAAATTTGGAAGACAGTTGGAAACGTTGGAGTATGGTCCTTCTTTGCTTTATGACTTTGTTCTTGGCCAATATTATGCTACATCCAATATATCCACAGAACTTTTAGGGGTGTTTGTATTTGACCATGTTGTGGTGATATCAAAGTGTTGTATTTTGAGCACTAGTATTACATTTAGAAACATTTTTGTTTGACTCCCTTTCAGTTTTGACAAAACATTACATTCAAAATTTTGATAGTACAGTTAATAGTGTGTTTCTTAGTGTTAGTCCTGCTTTCTTTGGATGGGATATTACGTTTAAAACGTATACAATGTCAAATAAACTTGGCAATGGATCAGGCCTGCTTTAATCAATAAAAATCCCTGCCCATGGAATTCGTACAAACAAAGAAAACTTAAATTAGCAGACCAGGGCTCTTGGCGTCACACCAAATAGGGTAACTATCCTGCCGTACCATCTTCCAGTTGTTTGTTGCTTATCTTCTTGTCATGAATCTGTCACCCCCCATCAGCCAGCTTGTCTCACCCATTGCTGACAGCTGGCTTACCTAAATGTGTCTGGTTTCTTCTCTCTCTGGTTTCTGCACATATGAGTAAAATCAGATACAATGAAATAAACTTTACAGATCATAGGGACATTCTGTAAACATTGACTGTAGAGTTTCATGACAAAAATACAACATGGGGGGTATTCTTAAAAAAATGTTCATATTAGTCAGCAATAACCAACTTAATGAACCCTGCAACAGTCATCTATCATTATCCCCCCCCCCCCATCACAATGGTCATGTATGATTGGTTGGGGGGTCACATTGGTTTAAGATTGGTGGGCCATCTGACAGTAGCATTTTCAAACCACCTCAGTCTATACTCCTCCTGTTAATTTTTCTGACTTTACTAACAAAAGTCAGAGTTCCAGCTAAGAACAAAAAGCAAATCCAGAGCTGGTATTGGCTTGGAGAGTTTTTGGAAGTTGTTGTCTTAGCTTTGCAAGATTAGAGTCAAATCTTTTGAGTATATTTCATTTTCAAGATACATTTGTAAGACAAACTCCAAAAACATTGAGTTACATTCAGAGATTCAGCAGTAAATGGAGTACATAACAAGAGTTTATACGTATTGTCTATTATCTGAATGATTACTTTTGCTTTTCTAATATTTTATGGCTTGTAAATTAAACTGTGATTGTGTGTTATATTTTTTGAAAAACACTGTCTTGAGTTATTAATTTTAAAATGGAACTTACTGTTCATGTCAGGGCACAGAACGCTGCCTTTGAATGCTTAATGTGCTGTTCTCATCTATCCATTGATTTTCTTACCCCCGCTTACCCTGGGCAGCTGGAGCCCATGCCAATAAACATCAAACGCCAGGCAGGGACAACTCCTGGGCAAGGAGTCAGCCCATCACAGGGTGAAGTCACACAGTTACACACTAGCACACGTGCACACACTCTACGGCAAATTCGATAACGCCAATCCACCTGAAATGCATATCTTTGAACTGTGTGCCAGGAGAGATTCATATGCTTTAAGTTTAATATAATTAGAGAGTGCATTCAATGAGTTTTTTCTTTAGCATGATTGTTTATCAAGTGACATTTTCGACTTGTTTTGGGTAACAAAAAAGTGCCCATCATTTGCGAACATCCTCCATGTAGTACAAAAACATGGCACTCTATTGCAGAATGCATACAATGACGATCATGAAAGCTGGAAATGATTTTTCATTTTGTAATGGGCGGCCACGGCCATTATTGGGCCAGGACGCCAGCTGGATGGAAGGACTTGGTGAGAGAGAGCAACCACAAGGCATTATCTTCCCCGGGACACTAGAGGGCAGCCCTCCTGAGCGGCTGTGGCACGACAAATTCCTGCAGGCCACATTGGGGGTTGGAGTTTGGTACAACCCTGTTGGGTTCTGTGGGGGCCACCAGGGGGAGCTGCAGAATCCTACTTTGGGTTTCCATCACACTAGGGAGTAGTTCCAGTTAATCATGATGAACCACCAGGAGCACTCTCATGTGTAACATAAAAGGAGCTGCCTCACTTACTTTGGGGAGCCAGAGTCGGGAGGAAGAGGGACAAAGCTTTGCTGTAGAGGAATGGAGGTGGAACATAGAAAAGAAAGGAACGACTGTGTATTGTGCTTGGTTCGTTGTACTGTGCTGCTATTGGGGTTGAGGGAAAAGCACTTCTCCACTTGTGAATAAACGTGTGCTGTGCTTGAACTTGTGTCTCCGCCTGTCTGTATTGGGGTTTAAGCAGCTGGAATGCCCCTGGTTTCCACGATTTTAAAAATGTTTTGAAATATTTTAGTACCAGTAATGGTGGATGATAACGTGCAATGAATACATTTGACTTTCTTTCTCTGTACGTTTAGCATTTGTTTGCCCAGAGGTTGATGCACTTGCTGCTTTCTTGAGCAGCTCTACTTTTCTCCACCCTAGCCGTCCGCTTCTTCTCATCTTTTTGAGTTAAAACTGATTAAGTCAGTATTTGTATTGCAATTACTTAGTTCATTTTTTAAATTTTTCACTTAAGCTGGCATTTAAGTCTTCAATCTGCCCCAAGAATGATTTAAGATATGAAGGGGGAAGGGGAAGTGACGGCGAAGGTGGTAGGTTTGAGAATGGCACCCGTACACATGCGCAAGCACAGCCACCCAAGAGTTGATTCTACAATAGAAAAATAAAATAAAAAGTTTTATAATTCCAAAACTCTTCGCTGTTAATATAAAGCTGTAGTGCAGAGTTTCAGCTTAGTATATGTGTTACAAATTTCAGGCTACAGGTTATTTGACCTTCCTGGGTTGACCTTTGATCTTGGAGGTCAATTGTTGCCACGAAAGTGGACAGTAGATGTCACGTAGTATACGTGTACCAAGTTTCAGGTCAGTAGGTCAAACGGTTTGCGAGCTACAGGTGATTTAAAATCCTGGACAGACAGACGGACAGCCACGGTAGTGTATTATAATAGAAGAGGACGGTTGCCTGAGTAAGTTAGTTGACTTAATGCACTTGCACAATTGAAGGACCTCTTTTTAAAATCGATCAATATTTCTTTTTTTTAATAGCCTGTATTAGACATGTAAAATTGTAAGCAATACAGGCAGTCCCCGGGTTACCTACGAGATAGGGACTGTAGGTTTGTACTTAAGTTGAATTTGTATGTAAGTCGGAATAGGTACATTATTTTAATAAATGCTATTGTTGACCGACTGTAACCAAGTGCTCTGCCAGTGAATGATGGGAGTTTTACCTCTCTCTGACCTTTTTATTATTTCTAATTTATTTTCAATGGTGTTGGTTTTTCTCTTCTTTACTTTATCACCAGCACTTGCATCAGATTTGTGTTTCAGAGACATTCTTGAAGGATGAAGACAAAAGGTTAAGATGAGCTCTTCTGCACAGCACTGTGCACGTTATCACAGCAGGAAGGCACCCGTCGTCAACACGTCTGATGTATAAGGTGGGCCAGATCTAATTATGCAATTTTCATTACGGTATAACTTATTCAGTTTATTACATGGAAAATCATCCGGAAAATCCCGGACCATCGAGAAGTGTGCAAACTGAAGCCATGGAGAATCGTCTTCGCGCCAAACTGGAATCGTCCCTGCAAAAGTCATCCAGACGATCTGGATCTGCATAATTAGCTCTGGACAGCCCTGTACTGACAAGAGACAACTTCCTGCTATGTGCGTAACAGAACAAGCAGGCTTGTTATTGAGAATGAATGAGGGCAGCGACGGGCGGTTCATCACCAGCCCACCTCACAGTCACCTCCACTACAGCATGCTGCATGTGTCTGCAACACCACCGCCCCCATTCAACACGCAGCCATCCGAGGCACACTACAATACTAACCCCACCGCCCTGTTCACCCTCAATGGCCTCTGTTCAGCCACAACCGGGTCACCGCTTGCAGCATTACCAGCTGCCCACCTAGAAAGAATGGGGCAGCCGTGTGTAGTGGGCAGGTAGTGAAACCGCTTTCCGCCGGGAGCTGGCCGAGGGACACTACACTGCGCGAGCAGCGAAATCGCCCCCCTCCAGCCTCCGTCCAGCCACTGCTTGCAGCTTCCCCAGACCGAAGATGACGGAGCGACAGTTACTGAGGCGCATGTGTCGCTGCTGCGGCCCCGTTTGTATGTCGTAGATCGGATGTACATAACCTGGGGACTACAGTACCTGTACTTAAGATTTTTAGATTTTCAAAATACAAAATAGAGGAAAAACTGGCTTACAGTTGGACAGGGGGATTTTAATTGAAAAACCTGGCAACCATGATTCACCCCCTTCAGAGTAACAACAGGCCACTTCAATCGAGTGTCACAGCATCCCACATTACCTATAAGGTCGGTCAACACCACACAATACCCACAATGTCAGTCACGAAATGACTATCAGATGCCCTGTTACACTTCGGTTAAGAATAAGATTGTGGGAGTGTTATCTCACTCAGAGGGGTCGATGGACGTTTTATGACTGATGTTGTGGGCATTCCATGAAATTGCAGGCGTTATGTGACCTATGTCATACCTTTTTGCAGGCTGACCAATTACGTCTCAGGAGCAGAAGGATGATAATATTGTACTTTTAAAGGCTTCTCCAATTAAGCCAGCCTATTAAGTTTTGGGAGGCGTAAATTGGAACATAACATCCTGCTAAATGATTCCTCACTGGAGGGGTTGGGTTCTCAAGTGTGTCTGAAGGCAGAGAATCAAAGTGCATAACCCACTTTATTTTTTTTTTTTTGCCGGCCCTTATATCGTTCAGTTTTGAATACAACAGTATTGTAGCAGTGCTCAAGTGGGGAAAAGACCACCGCCTCACAGTCAGAAACATGACTTTTCAGGGGATTAAGTTATGATTTTGGTGTGGCTTGCTAAGATGGCAGCTTTCTGCTATCCTTCTGAAGTGATCACTGAAGTTTGCATTTGCCTTAAGATAACTTGTTGGAGACCTTCTACCACGTTTAGTGACATTTTTAACAGACTGACATACAAACATTGAAAACTTACCTTGTTCTGTAGGATCCACCTGACGTTATTGGATTTGATATTGCACACAGTCCTTGAAGTGGGTCAGCATCAGGACCATTGCTAGCTCTAACATTTATTAGAGGTTAGCCCCTCCATCCCCTAATAATACTGTAACTTTAGCATATGTTATCAGATGGAAAAATTGGGTTCCCTTCAAGTTTTCATGCTGTCAAAGAAAGTTCTTTTCATGCAGTCATCCATGCATTTCAGAACGCAAAATGGGAGGAAGAAGGGCTGGGCCGTTGAAGATGAGGAGCTAAAGCCCTGAGAAGCCCCAAACCAACGCCACTGGCCGGTACTCACCAGTATGTAACACTGGCGCCTCTTCAAGTTTCAACATAGAGTACCTGCTCCTGTTTTTACTGTGCCACTGAGTACCGGGTGTGACCACTTGGGGATATTTGCAGTACCCCAAACCCAGACACAGTTGTAGAGACACAAGTGCAAGTTTACATAAAAGGTTTAATCTTATATCTCTACTTTCTACAAAGGTTTCACAAAGGCACGAGCCAACATGCTACACTTCTTCAGTCTCTTTTCCTTTGTTTTCTCCACTCCTCAAGGTGAGTTTCATCCACCTCCACCTGACTCTGGCTCTTTGTACTGAAGCGGGGCTACTTCTCTAATACAGAACCCAAGAGTAATTTTGATGTCACAAGATTGTCTGTCAGAAACACTTCTGGGTAAGGCTGAAGCCCCATAAAACAGGGTCAATTAATCCATTCACCACACCCTGGTGGCACCCACAGAACACAACAGGGACTATTGTTCCCAACATGCCATGTGGGTATCCCTAGAGGTACCGTAAACACAGGGATGCTGCCGCCTAGTGCTTTGGAGAAGAAAATACACAGAATAAGTTGTCTTCCCCTGTCTTTCGTTTATACTGGCCTCCAGGCTGGGTAAGAATTTTTGTTCTGTCCTGGCCAGGATGGCAGACTCTGCATGCCATCCATTACATGGGAATCTTCTTGTAGTTACCCTCCAAAACTAAACTCCGCACACCATTAACAACATTATGTACCAGCCTTCAGGAATCTTCAGAGGGGATCCTTTTTCCCCTATCCAAATATTTGATTGTAGTCACTGTATTGCCATAAATAGAGTGCCACCAGGAATTTGGTTCTGCTTCAGGCCCTGGTCACAAAAATGTCTCAAGTTACATGTAAGGAGCCATCCACAATGATGTTCTAGGAGCCTATATTGCAGCATTTTGAGGTCATTTGAGACCTTTGCATAATCCAGTTGGAGAGCCGTAGCACCACGTGTCACTGCAGGTCTAGGCCAGCACTTGTAGACTAGTCATAGCTGGTGCATAACGAAATATATTAAGGACTTAATTCATTCTTAACAGTATGTATGCCTCATAAAAATGTAATTGTGTCGTGCAGCAGCAAACCAAATTAAGGAGAGCTTTGCTTGCAGTTCCTGTGGGACTTGTGCTGTAAGGAAAAATACATTTAGGGTGTACTAAAAGCAGGGTGGCATGCTCACTGGCCCCGTTAGAAAGTCACACAGGGGAGTGGACAAATTTGGGCAATAATCTCCCATCATGTACATCTCATAGCATCTTACATAGACCACACTTTCACAAGTTTCTTTCCAAACCACACAAGAATATGATTCAGGTCAGCCATACAGCAAACAGCACCACAGTAAAAGCAGACCTAAATGAGCACCAGAAAAACCTCCAAAAGCCCAATAAAGTGAACAAAGACAAGGAATGGATTGATAGTAAGACACACCTGGAAGCATATAAGAGTCGACTTAAGGGAAGTATTCATTTATTCTGCTTCATTTATTCATTATTCAAAGTCTTGAATATGTCAGTGTCACTTATGGAATACCATCCCGTCCAGGTTTGATTTCACCCTTGTACCCTTTGCTTTCAGGAGAGACTCCAGCTCCCCAACACCCCTCCTGCTTCCCCCCCCTCCTCAAAGTTTCTTGATTAATCAGTTTGTTTTGAATTCAATTTATTTTTGTATAGTTCTCTGCACTGAGCTCAGGCTTGCAGCATGGTGTTCACAGGATAAACACAGTTAGAAACTTTACAAATTACTAATTGAGTGGGGCAGGGGTAGTGCTGCTGCCTTGGAGTAAAGAAGCCAGGGTTCACATCCTGGGTCCTTCCCGAGTGGAGATTGAATGTTTTCCTTTGGGTACTCTGGTTTTCTCCTACTGTCCAAGGACATACAGGTTAAGTCAATCGGTGGCACTAAATTGGCCCTGGTGTGTGGTTGGTGTGTGTTTGTCCCGCGATGGACTAGTGCCCTGTGCAGGGTTTGTTCCTACAAACCTTGATAGCTGGGACAGCGGGATAGAAAATGACATGAGAAATTACTAATTATATATTGTCTACATGCATGTCTACACATAAACGTACAGATCAGTTTAAAAATAAGAACAGACTAATTTACTATTAATCAGTAGTCAAAACCCCATCTGTAAACGTCCGTCCCGAAGCTACTGCTCTACAAACGGACGCATCTCCCTTCATTCTTCTAATGAGGGGACGTTATTTAAATGTCTGCAAAGGTCAGACGGAAACAGTTTGAGCGATATTTAGGGAACGCCACAAGATACCAATGCAGGGACATTTAAGTCCTTCGCTATTCTTTCAGTGTACTTGTGTGTGTTGTGTGTGCGTGTGTGTTTTGGGGTTGGGGTGACGGGATCTTTACCGCTCAGTGTCCAAGCGGCCTACACAACATGTCTGAGTAGCCAAGAATTTACAGTAAACATTTGCCAATGTTTCTAAAAAATCGCAAAGAAACTCAAGCTGTCTGACTCCACCCTTTTTAAAATGAGGACTTTTTCTATTTCTTTTTGCATTTATATTTAAACCGACCAGCATTTTTATATACTGTGGCTAAATGATGGCTCTGCTGTTTCGAAATAAGGAGACTGGAGTTCCCGTGCCAGGTGTTCTCTGCGGTGAATTGGCGATGCTGTTTTATTGGCCCCTAGAATCTGTGTGCTAAACTTATGATGAACTGGCGCCCGGTCCAGGTGTCTTTCATACATATAATAGACCCCAGCTCCTCTGCGACCCTGCCCTGGATAGACGTTTTAAGGATATATAGAGTTGGAAGTGTTTATTGTTAGATGTTCGATGGAAGTGTTTATTATTACATGTTCGATTGAGAATTGGAGCCCATTGCAGGCGGTCAGCACAGAATTCGCCTCCGTTGCATTACAGCTCCTTGAACTGGAGAGAACGACCTTCTTCCAAATGTTGGGATTCACCCTTTGGATGAACATCAAAGTGCATTTTTGTATTAAAATGGATATCTTCGATGCTGTGGGGTGACGTTATACCTCCATTTACAGTGATTGTTTGGGAGAAGACAATTGCTGCATCCTTTTCAATCCATCAGATTGTCAAATTCACAGAGCATACGTAACTGTGTTGGAACAATAACTTAATAATGAGAAAGTACAAACGATCAATGTCAGCATAAAAGCCAAACACTACGGTGGTCATATTTACGTAACATGTATAATAAGATTACATTTCAATAAAAGAGGCTTACAGCTCTTAAGTTGCTTTAAAGAGTGTAAGCAGAAGAAATGCACGTGTTACATTCCACGCTTTCTCCTCAAGATGGCGCCATCACCTTGGCTTGCTAATGACGCGCTGATGGCTTTGAACAGTCAGCAGGATATTTGCTCTCGCGTTTAATGATGAATGCCTGCAGGTCGCACATATGACCACGCATTGACCAATGAGTAAAGGAGCAGGCAGGATTAAGTGCTGACAAAGGGCTTGCTTGTCTAGGAGGTGAATTTGTTACGTGCTCTTAGGTGGAGGCTTAGAGGCATGGCTACAAGACACATGAAGTGATCATACAGCATGTAATCAGTCAGTCTTTAAGTTCTGCGGATCTTTTATAGTGGCTGTTTTTTTCCACATCTTTTATAGTGGCTATTTTTTCCATATACTTTACACTCCTTTTTTACTCCCAGTAGGGTTACAGTGAAAGCTGTCACTAAACCTACTGTCAGACTATCCAACCTTTGTTCCATTTTCATGACCTGCTTATTCCAGTTCAGAGTTCAAAGACATTTGATTCTGGAATGTCAGTCCTTCATAGAGCACACTTAGGTAAATACCCAATGTTACTCATACTGGAGCAATTTAAAGTCACCAATTAACATAAGCTGCACGTGTCTGGGATGTGGGAAGAAAGCTGCAAACCTTGCACAGATGGAACAATGCTGGGTCCAGATGAGCTCTGTCACCTGAGCTGTGTGTAGCAGAAACATTAACCCCTATGATGATGAAGCCAAGTCCCAGAGTTGTTTTTGTCATTGGGATCAAGGCAGACAATGGGTTTTCTGTGGGTTTGTTGCATACAGCATCTCACAAAATACCATCTCACATAATCGGGACATTGCTGAGATCAGATATTATTCTCAATTCTGAGGCCATGAAACACTTCATCCTGGTTGAGCTCATTGGTCCTTGGGAGGAGAGGACAGAGGAGATCCAGGAGATAAACAAAGCATAAGAACATGAGGGCATGATTAGAAAGTCAGGGACAGATATCACAAAACTATTACAACATTTTTATCACATTGAAATCAATAGGCACATGAAATTAATTACTAAGTAGTGTGGTGTAGAGCAAGACTTCATAGACCTTTAAATCTAAACTTGATCTAAGTCTGGACTTTCTTCACTCTTTAAATTAAAGGTGCCAATGTGGTTCTGCAGAGCGACACCATAGGAGAACTGTGTTTACATCCCAAAAGAACATGGAGGTTCCACAAAGACCCTCTATTTATTTCAATCTGTAACCAATGGCATCAATAAGCATGAGCAGATCAATCAATCAATCAATAAACATTTATTTATATAGCACATATTCATACAAAAAATGTAGCTCAAAGTGCTTTACAAAATGAATAGAAAAATAGAAGACACAATAAAAGATAAACAAAAGTCAACATTAATTAATATAGAATAAGTAAGGTCCGATGGCCAGGGTGGACAGAAAAAACAAAAAAAAAAACTCCAAAGGCTGGAGAAAAAAATAAAATCTGTAGGGGTTCCAGACCAAGAGACCGCCCAGTCCCCTCTGGACAATCTACCTAACATAAGTCAAACAGTCCTCTTTGTATTTAGGGTTTTCATGGAAGGACCTGATGATGATGGTCACGTAGACTTCTGGCTTTCAGTCCATCAATGTTGGAGCATCATGATGCTTTGAGTAGGTGGTGGTGGCGCAGGCCGCCACCACAAAGAAACCGGAAAAAGAAACAGAAGATGATAACGGCATCACGGTTAGGAGCACGCACTGATACAGTGCATTGCCGCACCCACCACACAACAAACCAACTCAGGATCCAGATTAGATTAATGAAATACCCCTGGGTTCCTCATTTAACATCCAATCACACAGGCTAAGTTTGGGTTTTCCTGATCCGTCAGTGTCCTGCTAGATAGCCTACAATACGTTAAAGGTTTCTGTTTTGTTCACACATAGGAAACTTTCCAAAGCCCAAAGAACTATTTTCATATGCAAAAAACCCTTCCCAGAATGATATTGTTCTTCGTCAAGCAAAGGCTTTATGAGGAACCACACAACCCAGTAAAGTGCCATTAGAGAAGCAGCATTGTTAAGATCAGTGGTGAGGCTGCAGGTTTTCATTCCAGCCATTTTCTTAATTAGTAACCATTTATTGCTTCTAATGGCGCATACTTATTTTGACTTAATTTTAATTGCCTCACATTTGAACATTCATAACTCATGTTGTTTCAGTTTTCCCTTAACCGTCAACCAAACCACAAAGATTTGCAAAATGAACCAAAAAATAACCAAACAACTCAGAGACCCAAACACAGTTCTTGAAAGGCGATCATGTCTCTCCTGCCAGTTTCTTAATTAGTGGCCAACCCTTGCTGTTCACACATTATTTAAGGATGTACATTGTCAGTGTACACTAGACATTTCCAGAACTGTTGATGTCCATTTTCTCTGAAATCACAGTCCAAATGTTTTGTCGGCCTTTACTTTTTACATTCCAGATGTTTTATTTAAACAGACATTGCATGGACACGAAAGTGCATATATTAGTGAAGTTAGCTGGCCATCTGTTGGCTTGCTTTCATTGCTTTATTGTTTGGTACTGATTAAGAAAAGAGACAATTAAAACAATATATATAGGGCAGTACCCCTCTTGGCCCTCTTAATGGCATCCCCCATGGTTTGCCACAGTTTCCCACAGGGCTTCATGGGAATTGGAGTTCTGTGACTCAGCTCTGTTGGGTGCCGTGGGTACCACCAGGGGGTGCTGTGGAGACAGCCTTACCCAGAAATGCTCTTGGGTCAAGCATTCAGGACGCCGGGAAGTACTTCTGAGAATCACATAAAAGGAGCCAGATTTGGGAGGGAGAGAGAGACAAAGCTTGTCAGAGGAGGAGGAGTGGAGGCGGAAGGACAAGAAAGAAGACATTGCCGTGTACTTCTGTTATTGACTGTGCTTGGTACTGTTACTGTGCTGTGGAGAGGGGAAACAATAGGAAAGCATTTCCCACAGCTAAATAAAATGTTTGTTTTGGAAAGACTTGTGCCTAGAGTCGGTCTGTGTTGGGTTTTGGGGAGCTGGTGTGCCCCCTGGTGGCCACAAGTTACAATGAAGACAAAAAATAATCAGCAGTAATTGGCTACTAATTAAGAAAGTGGTTAGAATGAAAACCTGAACTTACTGCGGCCCCCCAGGATCCGAGTGTGACACCCTGGTTACGATCATCGGTGAACAGGATGGATGAGCTCGTTGGGCTGAATGGCCTGTTTTTGTCACAATGTTCTAAAAGCAAAATACCAGAAACTGACTGATGTCTACCAGAGGCAGAGGAAGAGGACAAGTTACTTGTCAGTAGTGGTGGGTTGCAGAGGTTTATAACACTATCCCTGTGTTCACTCTCGAAAGTAAAGATACCAAAGTGGTTCTTCAGAGTGATACCATACAGGAACCATTTTTGGTTTCCGAAACATCTGTCCATACAAACCTTCCAGAACCTCCCTAAATTCTGATTTAAAAGGATTCTCTCTGCATACAATTGCTTGGGTTAATTTCAGGTTTTCTTGATCTGTTAGCATCCTGCTAAGCAGCCAGCTATACATTAAAGATTTGCTCTGTCCACATTTTAGGAACTTTTTCAAAGCCCTAAGAGTCAACGGCATATGCAAAGCACCCTTTCCAGGATGAAATCAGTCTTTCTGAAGTAATCAAACAATGAGGAACCTTTAAACCCAGTAAACATTTCAGAACTAGTATTTTTAAGAGTGTAGGGCCTATGGAGCCCTTCACAGTGGCAAGAGCCATTAAGAGCAGCATGGAGGCTTCAGAAAGAGCTTTAGTTAAAGACAGGAGAAGTGGGGTGTAATGTGCCACATGGGCACAAGATAAGGCTTGATCCTCAGTTGGACCATGTGATCTCCAGGGGGCATCACCGAGCTCCCAAACACCAGACACAACCACACTAAGACAGTCCCAGGTGCAAATAAACATTTTTTTATTTACAAATACCTTTTCAAAGTACACATCACACTCTCCAATCATAATAGCTCCTTCTACTCCTCCAGGTGAGCTTCGCTCTCTGCCTCCTGACACTGACTCACCTGGATGAGGTCAAGCGGCTTCTTTTATGTTGGACCTGGGTGTACTTCTGGTGCCATGGCACTGAATGGCAGAAGCACTTCTGAGTCATGTGGAAGGTCTATGAAACAGAGAGTCCTTCTCCCTCTGGAAGCACCCAATGGTTATCCCTCAGGACTAGTGGTGGTTTGTAATGCGGGATGCTGGGGCACCGCCCCCCCTCCATATATTTAAAAAACTCTACTTAAATTAATCATGTAATGTAAAATAATCACTGCCTCGTAGTTAGGAGGCCCAGGTTCGCTTCCCGGGTCCTCCCTGAGTGGGGTTTGCATGTTCTCCCAGTGTCTGCTGTGGTTTCCTCCCACAGTCCAAAGACATGCAAGTTAAGTGCATTGACGAGTCTAAATTGTCCCTAGTGTGTGTGTGTGTGTGTGTGTGTGTGTGCCCTGCCCGGGGTTTATTTCCTGCCTTGTACCCTGTGTTAGCTGGGATTGTCTTCAGCAGGATACCCCCGGTACCCTGTAGTTAGGATATAGCGGGTTGGATAATGGATGGATGGAAAATAATCATTAAATAAATTTGTTTATTTGCACAGCATGCATTAATAATTGGTTCAATAGTCAATACCTATATTTTCTGAGTGAAGGGTGTCAGGCAAATGAGAGTGTATGCAAGTCCTTGATTTGTTGGCAAGCAGGTAACCTATGGCTGCTCTTTAATTGGTTGATCTCAGATCATTTTGGGGATGGAGCTCTCTCTGGACATTCCCACATTTATTGCCAATAAATTAGCATTATTTAAGGTTTTTTTAATCTAATTTGATTGGACAATCGTTGACACACTCTTTCATGTTCCTGTCAACGGTTCACAGTTCACACCCGCCATTAACGTAACTACAGATGAGTGAGCACGATTTTAGGGAGATGGGAGCTTCAAGTGGAACTTCAGAAAGCAAAGAAAATTTGGATATTTCTTTAATTAAATACCTCTTCATAAATCGTTCACTTGAAAAAAAAAAAAAGAAGATAAAAGGAGCTTGGACTGGCCCAGCATGACTTAAGAATTCAGCAGGAAGCAATTGATTGAGGACAAGCTTGTGCACTGACTTTTTCTATTCTTGTTATGACAAACAATATTGGCTTAATGGATGTGGTGTAAGAAATGCCTTTTTCTGCTTTAAATGTTTGCTTTTCCAAAGTGTCAAAGTGTTGTGAACAACAATGGTGGCACGAGACCTTAAACAACTTTATGAAAAAAGTGTTTTTCAACCAGTGTGCTGCGGCACAGTGGCACGCTGTGAGAGTTACCCAGGTTTGCCGTGGAATAAAAGTGTAGTGCACCCTGGGTCTGAACCTAAGAGAGACAACCTCCTCGGATGGTCGAGGCCTGTCTGAAGAAGACATGACTACCTGGAGAAACTGGCATAAATCCAGCTCCGCAGTCGCCATGTTAGAGCACTTCAGACTTGTCTCCTGGCTGTCACCAAAGTGCTCACTAAGTGCAGTGTCTGTGAATGCTAAACTCAGGGCTCCTTTTTTACTGGCTTCTCCGGTAGTCCCTCTCCTTTGGACTTTTGAGCAGTTGCATGAGATATAATGTGCTTGTGGTAAGTAAGATAATGGTATGCCATGGGATGATTTTGATCACAAAATGTGTGCCACTACAGAAAAAAAGGTTGGGAAATATTGCTCTAGACAATAGAAAGCGTCTCATTTTCTTTGGCAGGCTTAGTAGTGTAATGATTTAACTTAATCAGAAAGTAACTGAGAAATGATCAGGCCTGAAGGAAAGAAGGGCAAAATTTATATTCAAGGAATGCTAGGTATCCTGATTGTAAAGACAGAATAAGATTTAGGTTGGACTTGTCCTGTGGGTGTAGTACAAGACAGGCTCGAGTTATGTTTTATGATGTGGGGTTCTGTGGATCTTACAATGTGAATTTCTGATCAGGTGAGGTAAGCCTGGCAAATGTGCATAGGACTTGGCAAACTAGCAGCAAGTGTAGAATAACATTTGGGTGGGAATGACTCTGTAGGAGTGGTAAATGATAAACTGCAAGACTTGAGAAAAACCAGAGGACTAGTGATTATATGATGTTGATTTATGGAATAAAGTGGAAATGGCCAAACACTTGGCACTCTATTAGCAGAGACAGAATAAGATTTGGATCGAACTTTTGCTATAGAGGCGTTATAGGACAGACAGAAGTCCAAGTTATTGAAAGATTACAGAGGTGGGGGTGCAGACATTATGGTGTGGGTTTTTGCAGAATTTGGAACTGGGCAAGCTGGAAGATGACTGGGCAATTTAGGGACAGGTGTAGTATAAAATTTGGGTGGCAGGTGCACCTGTTCCTTTCCGCATCTATATGGCAAGTTATGGGAAGAATAAGGGGGATGTCACGGACTGAAGTTTTGGAGCACTGTACGACTGGTGAAGCTGGCATCAGATTTGGCAGCAAGGTTGAAAGGGTATTAAACATTTTATCCTGGATTTGTCCTATGGATCTGATACTGGACAGGCCAAGATGTGCATTGACACTATGATGAGGGCCATGAGAGCATGTGGAATGACAGGATAGATAGATAGATAGATAGATAGATAGATAGATAGATAGATAGATAGATAGATAGGAAAGGCACTATATAAAAGATAGATAGATAGATAGATAGATAGATAGATAGATAGATAGATAGATAGATAGATAGATAGATAGATAGATAGATAAGTGCTATTTAGGTTGTCCACCCAAAACTACAACCCCACCCAAATTTTTTTCACCAGCCACCACTGCTCAGGACTATGAATCCCATGGATCCCTGCTCTTGACAAACAACCTTCTTCCAATCCATCCATTAATTTTTCACCACAACAGAGATGATAAACAAGCCCCATCTGGGCCGGGTTATACCTCCTCTCACATTGTCCTTCTGTTATGGCTGGGAAAGGATTCACCTTTCATCCCAATTGGGATGCCAGTCCATCCACCATGTCACTTACAGCTGCTTAGAGGAGAGTGTGTGATAGTTCAAAAAGGCCAGAAATATCCAATTACTTGAGGAGCTATCACTGCAGATGATAGTAAAATTGGAGGGATGGGAGTATCTGAGGAGGCAGCAAAAATAATTCAAAATGATCTGGAGAACCTTCAGAACTGGGCAAACACATAGAAAATGCAGACTCAGAGAAGTAAAGCTACTTAGTCTCGAGCAGAGGAGACTGTGTTGGGACCTAATGCAGGTTTTCAAAATCCTCAGAGGCATTGATAAAGTAGATACAGCATCATTCATTCATCTTAATGGTGAATCACATACTTGAGGGCATCAGTGGAAATTAAGGAAAAGTGCATTTAAAACTGAAGCCAGGAAGCATTTCTTTACATAATGAGTTTTGGGACTCTGGAGCAAACTACCAAGATATGGACTTGAAGCTAAAACCTTGACAACCTTTAAGAAGAATCTGGATGAGTTATTGGAAAAAACTTAGCTATTAGCTAACAAACAGGCTTGATGGACTGAATGGCCTCCCCTAGTTTGTCAAATTTCTTATGTTCTTATGTACTTGACATTGTGTCCAAGTTACTGCATCAGAATATGTATATTAGAACTGAACTGTTTACCATAAATAGTTCCTGGTAAGACTTAACTAGACGCTTCTATAAAGTCTTACTTAGCACAAACCGGTTAGAAGTCAAACTACCATAAAGTAGACATAACATTCTCAAATCCACTCTATCCAATTCCAAGCTTATAGGTGCCAGTGCCAGACTATGTCATTTCTAGCAGATGCTAGTGGAGTTGTTAGTCCACCCATGCTTGGGATATGGGAGGAAAGTCAGAGTTCTTGAAGAAAAGTCCACACAAAAACTCTGAGAACATGAAGACTCCCCATAGATACAAACATGCAGACTCCACACAGGTGTAAACTCGTGTCTCCAAAATATTGAACTTCTTTAGAGGGTTGAGTAGTGTGTGCCTGATTCTAATATTTTCAGTACATTGTAGAGTTGGCAAAGGTGGATGAGTTTAAATACTTGGGATCAACAGTACAGAGTAATGGGGATTGTGGAAGAGACGTGAAAAAGAGAGAGTGCAGATAGAGTGAAAGGGAAGGTCTACAGGATGGTAGTGAGACCAGCTATGTTATATGGGTTGGAGACGGTGGCACTGACCAGAAAGCAGGAGACAGAGCTGGAGGTAGAAGAGTTAAAGATGCTAAGATTAGCACTGGGTGTGATGAGGATGGATAGGATTAGAAATGAGGACATTAGAGGGTCAGCTCAGATTGGACGGTTGGGAGACAAAGTCAGAGAGGAGAGATTGCATTGGTTTGGACATGTGCAGAGGAGAGATGCTGGGTATAGCTGAAGGATGTTAAGGATAGAGCTGCCAGGGAAGAGGAAAAGAGGAAGGCCTAAGAGAAGGCTTATGGATGTGGTGAGAAAGGACATGCAGGTGATGGGTGTAACAGAGCAAGATGCAGAGGACAGGAAGATATGGAAAAAGATGATTCGCTGTGGCGACCCCTAACGGGAGCAGCTGAAAGAAGAAGACTCATATTCTATCTGAAGTTTAAAGAGATCTGGCTGAAAAGAAATGAATGGGAAAGTAATTCTTGTTATTGTTAAATGTCTGCTGTTGGACCTTAACTTACATACTAAAGCCAATGTCACATTACACATCTTCTCGTCCTTGGGTATGTCAGACTTGTCGACGGCGGTTGCTAATCTCCTCGTCAGACCATGTCAACTGAAAATTACTGGGCATGTTAAATTTGACAACTTATGACTTTCAAGTAGAGTTGAGGTCACCTGCTTTTCTGACAGTCAACGGTGTGCTGCCTGACGGAGCTGGTGCCACACAAAGAGTTAGCAATTATGTCTAGTGGAGGCATGATCTCTGCCTTCTGTTTTTTTTTTTTACATTTTGTCTTGGTATGTAAGACATGAGACATCAGACAGCTAAACTTTTCTTCACAGATGAAACCTGTGTTTCTTATTCCTTTCACTGCATTATATGCATTGTACTTTCGTATGAGCGTTCATTGGTTGCCAGCTGTAATGCACACAGAGTTCGGCACTATGACTAACGACAAAATGTTTGATTTTATTGGAGTGAGTTGCAGACTAGCTGGTATGAGTTGCTGGATATGTCAGACTAGATGACTGCCCTTCACAGGAGAGTGCCAACGACTGCCTCTGACTCACTAAGATTATGTAAATGAAATATACAACTAAAAACCACTGGAAAAGTCATCTAATGTGACACGGCCTTTAGAAATGACATAATCTTACTTTAATTTGATTTTGATTGACAGCCTTGAATTGAGCTAAATGGGTCTGAAAATAAATAGATGACTGAATGTTTATTTTTTTTTAATCTTTAAAAAGGTAGGGTTTAGAAACTGGTTGGATACAATGAACATTTAAACACATGATACACATTGCAGAGTGCTATCCACTGTATCACCATACCATCCTTGTTCAAGTTACAGATAAAAAAAAAAAAGGATGGCGTGGACACAAACTTGACCTCAGTATGACACTGTCTTTGTGTAAGCCTGCACTATTGTAGTTCAGTACTGAGCAAGGTGGGAATAAAATGGCATCAAGTGACACCTACACTCACATACACTGCTAGATTTGCTTATAGAAACATTCTTTCAACCCAGGGCCTCCTTGGCTGTAAATCAGGACTGTCAACTGGCACTCTGACCACAGAGGCTTGATTCCACACTTCCATGTGAGTGGGAAAGTGGGTCATTTAATTAAGAGAGCTTCCTTTCCTTTGCATTTCTTTAGTCTGCTCTCTGATTGTTTATTTATCAATTAGCAGAGTCACCTTTCATCCCGATGGCCTGCTGTTCAGGTCAGGGGTGCTTATCAGCGTCTCGACTCCTGATCAATAGCTAATGAATCTGGAGCCTTGTAAAACCAGCGGGGTGCCAGGCTTTTGTAGGGCAGGAGGGCAGGTTAAACAAAGAGTTACAGCTACAATTAGAGGTGAGGGCCAGCGGCATACCCACCGGGCTGAATGAGACGGCACTGGGGCAGAGCCATGGTGTGACCTGTCCATTCTTACAGGATGCCTTGGAGTCCCAGCTGAGCAGAGACACAGACACTGGTGTGCGAAATGTCAGAGCCATGCCGGGATAGTGCAAGATGAATGGCCCTGTCGCTGCGCTTTAGGAAGGGAGGGATGACTGAGTTTATCTTTGCTTTTGAGAAAGTGGCCTGGAGATGTGTTCTGCAGAAAGGGGGTGAGAGAAGACAGAGCAATGGAGGGGGCTGTTCAACTTGATTGTGCACCCCTTAGGCTTAGAATATGGGGGATGGCTCAGTGCACTCTTCTCATGCTACATTATATACCGTATATAAGGTCTGGCAGGGTGTGTTTTGTCACTTTAACTCATATATTTAGGGTGGTATGAAGTCAATATGCTCATCTGATACACTGTATTCTGTACTATATCTGCCCTGTATAGTTTTGGCACAGAGTACTTGTACAATGGATTCAGAAAGTCAGAGCCCTCCACTTTCTGCACACTTCATTTTAAATGGATAATGATTGCCATTTTTGCCCATCAATATACACTCAATAACCCATAATGACAGAGTGAAAACATGTTTTCAGGAAGGTTTGCAAATGTATATTATATATTATATTTATATTTGCATCATATGCATATCATGTGCAAGGCTTTTAAATGGATTACATATATGAAGTATATCAGAATACCAGTGTCTTCCTATGATTCTTTAGAACAGGGGTGGACATCTTCAGTCCTGGAGGGTCCTGCAGGTTTTTGTTCCAACCCAGTTTCTTAATGAGAAGTCAATTACAGTCATATGAAAAAGTTTGGGAACCCCTCTTAATTATTTGGAGTTTTGTTTATCATTGGCTGAGCTTTCAAGGTAACAACTTCCTTTTAATATATAATATGCTTTATGGAAACAATAGTATTTCAGCAGTGACATTAGGTTTATTGGATTAACAGAAAATATACAATATGCATCATAACTAAAATTAGACAGGTACATAAATTTGGGCACCCGACAGAGATATCACATCAATACTTAGTTGAGCCTCCTTTTGCAAATCTAACAGCCTCTAATCGCCTCCTATAGCCTTTGATTAGTGTCTGGATTCTGGATGGAGGTATTTTTGACCAGTCTTCATACAAAATCTACCCAGTTCAGTTAGATTTGATGGTTGCCAAGCATTGACAACTTGCTTCAAATCATCCCATAGATTTTCATTGATATTCAAGTCAGGGGACTGTGACGGCCATTCCAGAACATTGTACTTCTCCCTCTGCATGAATGCCTTTGTAGATTTCGAACTGTGTTTTGGGTCATTGTCTTGTTGGAATATCCAACCTCTGTGTAACTTCAACTTTGTGACTGATGCTTGAACATTATCCTGAAGAATTTGTTGATATTGGGTTGAATTCTTCTGACCCTCGACTTTAACAAGGGTCCCAGTCTCTGAACTAGCCACACAGCAAGATGGAACCTCCACCAAATTAGACAGTAGGTAGCAGGTGTTTTTCTTGGAATTCGTTGTTCTTCCTCCGCCATGTAAAGCGTTTTTTGTTATGACCACATAACTCAATTTTTGTCTCATCAGTCCAAAGCACTTTGTTCCAAAATGAATCTGGCTTATCTAAATGAGCATTTGCATACAACAAGTGACTCTGTTTGTGGTGTGAGTGCAGAAAGGGCTTCTTTCTCATCACTCTGCCATACAGATGTTCTTTCTGCAAACTGTGCTGAATTGTAAAGCGATGTACAGATACGCCATCTGCAGCAACATGTCCTTGCAGGTCTTTGGAGGCGATCTGTCGGTTGTCTGTAACCATTCTTACAATCCTGTGCATGTGCAGCTCCTGTATTTTTCTTGGCCTGCCAAACCTGGGTTTAATAGCAACTGTGCCTGTGGCCTTCCATTTCCTGATTACATTAATTACAGTTGAAACTGACAGTTTAAACCTCTGAGATTGCTTTTTGTAGCCTTCACCTAAACCACGAGACTGAACAATCTTTGTTTTCAGATCTTTTGAGAGTTGCTTTGAGGATCCCATGCTGTTGGTCACTCTTCAGAGGAGAGTCAAAGGGAAGCACAACTTGCAATTGACCACCTTAAATATCTTTTATTATGATTGGACACACCTGTCTATGAAATTCAAAGCTTAACAAGCTCATCCAACCAGTTTGGTGTTGCAAGTAATCAGCATTGAGCAGTTACATACACTCAAATCAGCAAAATTACATGGGTAGCCAAATTTTTGCACAGCCAGTTTTTCAAATTTGATTTAATTTCAAATTAAAGTGCAGTGGTAGCGCTGCTGCCTCACAGTTAGGAGACCCGGTTTGCTTCCTGGGTCCTCCTTGTGTGGAGTTTGCATGTTCTCCCCATGTCTGCGTGGGTTTCCTCCGGGCGCTCCGGTTTCCTCCCACAGTCCAAAGACATGCCGGTTAGGTGGATTGGCGATTCTAAATTGGCCCTAGTGTGTGCTTGGTGTGTGGGTGTGTTTGTGTGTGTCCTGCAGTGGGTTGGCACCCTGCCCAGGATTGGTTCCTGCCTTGTGCCCTGTGTTGGCTGGGATTGGCTCCAGCAGACCCCCGTGACCCTGTATTTGGATTCAGCGGGTTAGAAAATGGATGGATGGATTGTTGATAGTTTTTTTTTTTTTTTTTTGAGTGTCTTTTTATTTTTTCTTATGTAAGACAAAGAAATATGAAAAATAGAAAGACTAAAATTTTTATACTTTACTTTGCAAAAAATATAACATTACATGTAAACTGAAATCGTAAGAAATATTCACAAGTTACCTACTACTTCAGGTTAAAAAACAGCAAAATAAATGAAAAGTCAATGTGAAGCCTGCTCCTAGGTTCTCCCTGTTCCTGTACTTATTTTTAAAGGATGGGTGAAGGTTCCTGAACATTAACAACACTGTCCAAAACAAAAGTCTTCCACTGTTAATTAATATTAGTAAACACTAAAATGAAATGTTAGATATGTTTATTTTGTTAGTAGTACTAGGTTGTTGTACCGTGTTAGCCATTATGAATGTAGAGAAAAGCCAAGCAAAATGACACCTTTTATTGGCTAACTAAAAAGATTACAATATGCAAGCTTTCGAGGCAACTCAGGCCCCTTCTTGTTAGCTGGGATTGGCTCCAGCAGACCCCCGTGACCCTGTGCTTGGATTCAGCGGGTTGGAAAATGGATGGATGGATGGATATCCTTGGAAGGTGAAAATCTACAATATAAGAATCTAACACTATAGACTAACAAGCCATAAAATTAAATAAGGTCTGACATTGGAAAAGATTGGCTTCTAGTTAACGAAAACCTCCAGCCACTGTGGCCCTCCAGGACTGATGATGCCCAATCCTGCTTCAGAAGGACTGTGCCAGGGTGGGGATGTTCCTCTGTTACATTCTGCAGAGCAAAGCAGGTTGACTGCAGGTGTTCTGGAAGAATGATAGGGAATATGTGAGTTTGTCCAGTAAGTATGTAGTGTTTATGCTAACATGGCGTCACTGTGTCCCTCTGATTCTGCATGTGATCCCTGGCAGGGTGTTACAGTACTGCTGATTCCATATTTTTCGTTAAATTGTGTCTGTTAAACATGGCAGGATTTCATTGTGTCCTTCTAATTCAGCGCACAGTGTAAGCTCCACCATCTTGGTGTGCTCCTCTGGTGTAATGTATTTTACCTTGACTTGGTAAAGTGTTTGTGTGGCTTTGATTTTTCTGTGCCTGACAGATTGTGGCCTACAGGTTATTTGAGTATCTGAGACATTACATATATGAGGATGCCAATGTGTTCCTTTTACTCAGTATATTGTACTGGCTCAGACTAGACAGCAAAACTTTTAATGATAAGGATCAGGAGATGAAACACAGACGAGGAACAAGCCAAAAACAGAACCAAACGTCAAGCTGAGCAGTCATCAAATTTAAGTTACTAATTAAGAATTGAGGTGAAATAAACAAGAGCGGAGTTCTAAAGCCAGAAAGTTAATTACCAGCAAAAGAATTTAAATCGTAACACAGGGATTATCTGTTAAACTCTCATAAGAACATGGCTGCCAGTTCCAACTTTAAAGCTGCCACATTAGCAACGTCAGTGACATAAAGCACTGCAGGGTGACTGTGTCCTTCAAACACCGTATATCTGGCATGTTTCAGTAAGGGTGTGGTTCCTGGCTTATGCTTATTTTCCTTTTCTGTGTTTTTATTGTTTATTTTAATATATTATTTTTAGTTTGTTGATTATATTTTATGTATTTTTGTTACTAATGATATGTTTATTTACTATCTATACATTACATGTTCTTCTGTGTTCCTTGTGTTTTGTTGGTGAAATGCCAAGAGGTGGGGCCATCCTGACATCACAGCTGAAGGACCGCCCTCACCTATATATTGTGAGGCTGAGGAGTGGATCATTCAGTGGTTCATTCGATGTTTTGCTTCTATACTTGGATTCTGATCCCTGGTTTGCAAATTTTTTGTTGTGGTTTACCTTGTTAGGCAAACCCTTTATGCCTTTTCATTTTTGCTTTTGTGCAATTTTTTTCTTCAAAAATATTTCTAAAGATTGCGTATTGGATTTCTCTCTCAAGCCAGAGTTTTTTTTTAGTTCCTCTCCTTTGTGGGGCATTCATGTATATTTTGGAAAGTTTAAAGTAAATATTTGAAGCCAGATCCTCTTTTTTGGGCCTGAATAGGTCAAAGCCTCCTTGTGCTATATGGGGTCAGACCTCTCTATCACATTCCTGTAAAGTCTTCTTCTCAGACTGTGATTTTGAGGTGCATTGCTTGCTTCCTGTCCACTTTTTGACTACTACCAATTAGATAGGCCCCCATTGCCCACTGTGAAAACATCATTAATATTCTTGCGTATATGTCCCATGCTTGAAAAGCAACTTTCAGCAATCCATCCATCCATCGTCAAACCCGCTGAATCCGAATACAGGGGTCTGCTGGAGCCAATCCCAGCCAACACAGGAACCAATCCTGGGCAGGGTGCCAACCCACCGCAGGACACACACAAACACACCCACACACCAAGCACACAATAGGGCCAATTTAGAATCGCCAATCCACCTAACCTGCATGTCTTTGGATTGTGGGAGGAAACCCACGCAGACACGGGGAGAACATGCAAACTCCACACAGGGAGGACCCGGGAAGCGAACCCGGGTCTCCTAACTGCGAGGCAGCAGCGCTACCACTGCGCCACCGTGCCACCCTCTTTCAGCAATCCTCCTATCTTTATTTCCCAGCAGTTTCTTTCTCGATTGCATTTGCCTGAGTAACTACAGTAAAACTAACAATCTGAGCAATCAGATTGCTTGGGGGAATCGGACACACACACTTATGCATGCATAAACTCACACACACACACACACACACACACACATTAGTGTTTTATTATGAAAGTTTTATTATGTAAATTATTTCATGTTGCCATTTTGTTTTGTTGTGGGTGCCACCATTTTGTGTGGATTGTACTCATGGAAACCTTTCCCTGAAGGATCTGGGAATGCACTTTGTGGGTCTTAATCAGATTGACTATGCATGCATCTTCCATAATTATTAAGAGTGAATAAACTTTGTGTGTATTTTGGTTTCAGTTTTGGTTAAAATTTAATAAGTTTGCAAGCATTTCTTTCTTGCGTAAGGTTTTGGATTTTTAGTTAGAATTAAGGATTTGATGACAGTTACATTAGACTTCTTGGTTACTGCTTTTGCCTGTTATAAGACAACGCTTATCTCCCGGTCCTCTCTCATAAATAAAAGAATTGTCTGTCCTTTTGAGACAGTACAACATATGTGTCTGTCTAATGCAGTTGTAAGAACAGTGTCTCCAGAAATGGACACCAGGAGATATCAAGTTAGGTAGACATGTAATGAGGGCTAGACAAAGGTCTGAACTGAATAGATTGTAATAAACACCAAAAGAAACACAAGAGCAAATTCAAAGAGAAGTTAGGAAAAGAAAGAAGTCAAACGCTGAAACGAAACCTAGAGCTAAGAATACTTGATAAATAAAATAACTACTTCAGAAGGTTTTTGGGTAGAGCTTATCCAATGAAGAATAAAGCTACTTTGTGAAAATACCGTATTTACAGCAGAACTTCTGTATACATCACTGAAGTGCCGCTCATGGTCAGGTGACACTTAGTTATGTGTTGAATAAACAAAGATGGTAATGGAAAAATAGAAATGAAACTTTGTCCAAATACATAAAAAATAGCTTAAAACAGCACAAAATGAATTCTCCATCAAAAACAAATTGTTATCCGCTTTGGCAGTAAGGCAGATTCTGAAAATTTTTTTTTTTAACTTTTTATTTTAATTCATACTCTGAAATACTTTTCATGTGTTATGCACCCTGTATATTCAGAATGTATCATTATTTTGTGCAATTAATTAATTTTGAACTACAACGGTTTTTGATAATATTATGATTTGTTTGTATTGTGGCGCCATTTTGTTTTCTGGGATTACCACCAGGGCTGTGGAGTCAATCAGAAGCAATTTTTGGGTTACTGGTACATTTTTATGAAGTGAAGAAGAAAAGCAAAAATCAATCTTAAAACTGTGGACATCTTCAGCAGACTACAGTACACCAATGAACTTCAGAACGTAGAATCCACTGAGGGGTGACGACTAAGTGAACTGCAGCCCTGATGATGCAATGGCCTGCTGCTCACCCTTATGTGACAACAGACAGGAAATGTCCAAAAATAAACCAGGGGAAGCAGTTCTTCATAATTTAAAACCAAAAATAAACCCCAAACAGACATATAAGCAAATAGACTATGACAGTTTAGCGTTGTGTTTTGGTGCCTTTATCCCTTAACAGAGAGAGAGAGATAGATAAATAGATCGATCTACTAGTTTTTACCTTTTAGCTCGTTTTAATTCCATTTATTTCTGTCTCCCAATTCTTTTTTTTAAATTATGTTTGCCTGTGTGAGGCAGGCATAGCAGTTCTAAGAGTTAGTTACTGTGTGAAATATGCAATTAACCTTATGGAGCACCGCAAGGTGACTAAACAAGTAATGTCAGACTACTATGTAGAAATTGCCAAATATAGGAGTAGATTGAAACAAAAGTAAGAGTTCTGGTAGCAATGAGAACAGATAGGAATGATTATTTACGCATCCAAAGAAGAACAGATACTGCAGAACCAGGGAGACCAGCTATCGCTAGAGACAATGTAGCACAGTAAAGCACAGCAGATTGTATTTCAGTAGTTTAACTCTGGAATGGCAGATCCAGAAATGTATAAATCACAACTCATGGTGCTGTGGTTGGTGGTCCATAGTTCTGGGTTTATATTCCCTCTGTCTGTACTGAAGTGGCACATTCTTCTCATGTCCATGAGAGTTCCTTTCAGTGCTTGAGGACACCATTGGAAATCAACAGGAAGTGCATGATGGAGTTCAGGAAGCACTTTTTGTCAGAATCAGGAGAATATTACTGAGTCATGTAGCTGGACTTGACACTTTTACAACATTTAAAGAGTATCTTGATGAGATGCAGGGACAACTTAGTTATTAGCTATCCAAACAAGCTTCAAGGGCTTAGTAGTATCCTCTTCATTTGTTAAACTTGTTATGTTCTTATAAAACTGATACTTCAAGCTGAGCAAGAGCAGACAATGAACTAGCAATACAGGATAGTATTCTGACTATTTTTAATTTTCGAAGGAAAAGTACGTTTTGAGAAGGAAATTTTGATTGTGAGGCTCCAATGTGAAACCAGCTAAAACTAAAGATGGGCACTTATTGGTATTTAGAATGACCCTGCGTTCTGCATTATTTGGTCATAAAATGTTATCTGATTGTTTGCCAAGTCACAAGTACAGACAAACACAACATGTTTAAGCTAATAATGCACAATGTTTCATGTCTTTATTGATCATATAAATCAAACACAGTGTGCTGTGGAAAAAGTAAGTGAACCCTTGGATTAATGGACTGGTCAAATCTCCTTAGGCAGCAATAGCCTCTATCAAGCAGTTCTGGTAGCTACAGATCAGATCTGAACAATGTTCAGGGAGAATTCTGGACCATTTTTCATTGTAGACCTGCTTCAGCTTAACCATATTCTTATGATGTCCATTGTTAATGGTTTTCTTGAGGCCATTCCACAGCATCTCCATTGGTTTGAGTTCTGGACTCTGACTGGGTCACTCCAAAAGGCAGATTTGTTTTTTTAAGCCATTCTGTCATACATTTACTTTGATTTTTAGTGCCATTGTTCTGGGACATCATCAATCTTCAAAGAAGCTTTTGATGGAGGAATGCCACGCTGACATTATCCCATAGTATACCTTAATAAACTTAGGAATTAATTTTCTCCTCTATGACAGTAAGCTGAACAGACTCTGAATCAATAAAGCAGCCCCAAACCATGATGGTCCCACCACCATACTTCATTGTTGGGATAATGATGTCATGCTGGTATTTGCTGCCCTTTTTCCACCATATGTACTGTTACTTGTTCTAACTGAACAGTTATAATAATAATAATAATAATAATAATAATAATAATAATAATAATAATGCATTTTAGTTGTATAGCACCCTTCCCATGAGTCAGTTCTGTTTCATTAGTCCACCAGACATTTTTCCGATGGCATAGTGGAATGTCATCGGCAAACTTTAGGTGTGCAGTGACACTAAGTCTGTTCAATGTATTGCTTATGGTAGACTCATGAATAGAGATGTTAACCTGTTCCAAGGATTCCTTCAATCCCTTAGCTGTTACTCTAGAGTTCACTTTTACCTCCCTGAACATTTTGCATTGTGCCTTTTGAATCATCTTGGCTGGTGCCCATTTCTAGGGAAAGCAGCCACAGTACTAAATGGTCTCCATTTACACACAATACGTCTAACTATGGACTGAAGAATATCCAAACTCTTTGAAATTACTTTGTAACCCTTTCGATCATTATGCTAGCTGACAGTTCTTGATCACAGATCTTCCAAGATTTGATTTTGTTTGCAAAGCATGCTTCACATCAGCAGGTGCTTTTTGCGAAATGAAAACTTAAAATGTTTGAACCTCTTTTATAGGTCAATGTATTATCTAAAGCACAACTCCAATATTGTTTCATTGGTTAGACTCCAGCTTTGCTAACTCCTGACTCCATTTAGCTGCTTTTGAAGTCATCAGCCTAGGGGTTCACATACATTTTTCAACCTATACCTGTAAATGTTTGAATAATATATTAAATATGTACACGAACAAAACATTTTTAGTTAAAACAGATTGTGTTTGCTCATTATTGAAACTTAGATGAAGATCTGACCATATGCAATTATTTCCAAAGTGTTCACATAATTTTTCTTGCCAATGTAAAGAAGTCACCATATATATATATATATATATATATATATATATATATATATATACAGTATATGATGTGGGAAGAAAACTAAAATGCTCGGCAGAAAAACCCACAAAGACACAAGGAAAACATTCAAACACAGGGACAAAAGTTAGGTTAAAATTAATTTCTAATGTATACTTTTGTAAATTAAAAGTATTTGTGTGAGAGTGAGGGTGTGTTGTGATGGACTGGCCTTCCAACCAGAGTTGGCTTGTGCTTTCTATTCAATGCTCTCTGGATGTGCATTGTGCCCAAAACCCTCTATTGGAAAGAAATTAGTGAATACATGAACACATTAATGAAAACCTGGGCTGCCAATATGGTCCTTAGTGGCATTGAAGAGTTAACCAAAAAGTCCACCACCGGCTTCCTTTATGATTCTGAGCGCATCACTTAATCTTCCAGGAATCACACTGTAGAGCTGTAGGCAGAGTTGCGCTATAGGAGGAGGTTAGGAGCACACACTGATACAGTGCATTGCCGTACCCACCACACGACAAACCAACTCAGGATCCAGATTAGGACCCGAGTGCAGCCATGCAACAGGTGACACCTTAGCACCACACTGGTTCAGATGGAGTGGAGCAGTGTGAGGATTTTTTATGGTGGCAGGAGTGCCAGTTCTGCCACCAACCCCCAAGTTGTTCCCTGCAGGTTGGAGGGCCTACATGCAGGGATGGATGCAGATTAACATCATATCCAGGATGGAGTAATTGCAGGTTAAGGGCCTTGCTCAAGAGCCCAACAGAGTAGAGTCTCTTTTGGCATTTTTATGGGATTCAAACCGGCAACCTTCCAATTGCCAGTACAGATCCCTATCCTCAGAGCCACCACACAGCCCCAGAGCCACCACTCCGTTGCACTATAACCTGCCTGTAAATTGTTTTTTTGGTGGTGTTCTATAGAAAGGAACTCTATAAATAAAGCATATTTGTATATATACATTATAATACATTTTACTTACACACTCTCAACTAGAGTATAGTCAAGCGATTTTATTGGCTTAGTGAGACAGAATGAGGCCAAGATGTGAATGGAACTCATCGCTTTCTGGGTTTTCATCCACACTGTTATGCTACCTCCACACTACTACATTTTCATTTAAAAACGCAGACATTAGTCTCCTTTTTGCCGTTCACCCATGGTGTTTTTAATTGTCAAAAATGGAGACATTAGAAAATGCTCTACAGAGCTACATACTGTATATACTTCTAAAAACACTGGCTGGATTGAGGAAAAGAAACAACAACAACTGCATTTATTTATATAGCAGATTTTCATATAGCAAAGTGCTTTACAAGATGACAAAAGAAGGTTACGAGAAGAGAAAATTTAAGATTAAGCAATATATATTACAGGATACATACCAACAAAACAAAGAAAGGTCAGTTGGACAAAAATATCAACAACAACAAAAAAAAACTCCAGTGTGGGTAGAGAAAAAAAACCCCAAAATCTGCAGGGGATCCAAGGCCAAAAGACCACCCAGTCTCCACTGGGCATTCTACCCAACATATACATTTCTAAATCAAACCTCTTAGTTTTCATGCTTCACATGATAGGATTTGATGAAGCTGATCTTGTGGACGGCTGAGGCTTCCGCTTTCATTCCAACATCTCAGGAAACTGCATGGTGCCTTGATCAGGTGGTGGTGGCGCAGATCTCCACCACAGAAGAACTGGAAAGAAACAGCACAAAATAGTAGGGATTTGTACAAATATCAGATCCCTGAAGAATATAATAATTCTATGCCTGCATAGTTTATTAAGAATATAACTGAAAAGTAGCTATGATAAAGCCAGATTTAAGTAACGAGTTTTTAAACATTGGTGCATAACAGCAGAAGGCTGCTTCACCACTTCTTCTGAGCTGGGCTCTTAAAATTCTAAGCAGACCTCCAATTGAAGATCTAAGGTTATGACTTGGAGTGTAAGGGGACAGGCATTCCAAAATATAGGGTAGGAAAAGATTTTTTTTTACAAACCATTAGTAGTATTTTAAAGTCAATTCTAAACAACACAGGTAACCATTGTAATGATGCTAAAACTGGTGAGATATACTCACATTTTATTTGTCTAGTTTAAATTCTGGTTGCTGCGTTTGGCACTAATTGCAAATGATTTGTGTCTTTGTTAGGTGGTCCTGTTAGGAGTACATTACAGTAATCTAGTTGACTAAAAACAAACACATAAATAAATTTTTCAGCGTCTTATAAAGTTATATGAGGTCTAACTTTTGCTATATTCCTTGAGTGAAAGAATGCAGTCCTCGTAATCTCGTTAATATCTGATTTAAAGTTTAGGTCAGAGTCAATGATTACCCCTAAACTCTTTACCTCAGCCTTAATTTTTAAACCTAAGGGATCTAGTTTATTTCTATTGCCCTTGCTATATCCATGTTTGTCAATCACTAAGATTTCTGGTTTATTCTTTATTTTGTTTGAGAAGCTTTCTTCTCTTCCATTCAGAAATACTCTGTTTACCAACACCAAAAATGATCTTGACTTTGCCAACGATGCTATGATCATCGCAGAGTCAATGAAGGCTCTGATCAGGGCTCTCGAGAGATTTAGTGAGGAGTCAGAGTGTCTGGGCTTGTGAGTGTTCTGGATAAAAACCAAATTCCAGGCCTTTAATGACCTCTTGGGCACAGCCATCAGCAGTGTGTCTGTCTGCAGAGAGTATCATCCGAGTTGAGAGGTTGACTTACCTTGGCAGGGACATTCATGTCTCTGGTGACTCTTTCTATAAAGTCAGTAGACAATTTGGGAGAGCATGGGGGATTATGAGGTCACTGGAAAGGGGTGTATGGCACTTCCGATATCTTTGCAAAAGGACTAAGGTCCAAGTCTTTAGATTCCTGGTGCTTCCTGTTTTGTTATATGGTTGCAAGACATGGACACCTATCCAGTGACCTGAGACGAAGACTGGACTCCTTTGGTACTGTGTCTCTTTGGAGAATCCTTGGGTACCGCTGGTTTGACTTTGTGTCGATTAAGTGGTTGCTCATGGAGTCCCAAATGAGGCACATTACCTGCATTGTGAAGGAGTGTCATTTAAGCACTACGGCCACGTGGCATGATTCCATGAGGGTGATCTGGCAAGAAAGGATCCTCACTGTTTAGGACCAGAGTGGTTGGAACGGGCCGAGGGGAAACGTAAGTAACACCTGGCTGTGAAAGATAGATCGTCATTTCTGGAGGGTGGGCCTGGATTGCGTATCTGCCTGGGGGGTTGCCAACCAGGATCCTGAGCTGTTTTGTCGTGTGGTGGGTGTGGCAATGCGGTATACCAGTGCATGCTCCCTAACCTGACCTAACCTGACATGATTCAGAGCATCAGGGTCAGCAGGTGCTATTGTTAAACACAACTGTGTGTCATCTGCATAACTGTGGTAGCTTACCTTGCACTTTGCGATAATCTGATCTAATAGAAGCAAATAGATTGAAAAGAGCAATGGACCCAGAATAGATCCTTGTGGTACACCATCCACCCATCATCTAACCCGCTTTATCCTAACTACAGGGTCAGGGATTCTGCTGGAGCCAATCCCAGCCAACACCATATACAATATCATTTATCTCTGAAGTACAATCACCACAACTAAAAAAGAATTTTCTACCTGTTAGGTAAGACTGAAACTAATTTAAGACACTGCAGGAGAGGCCCACCCATTGTCCAAGGTGATTTGTAAGAATGCTATGGCGTATGGTGTCAAATGCTGCACTCAAGTCGAAGAGGACAAGAACAAATTCACGGCCTCTGTCCAATTTGCAAATCATTTACTAATTTAGTCAGCAATTTCTGTACTATGGCTTGTTCTAAAACCTGACTGAAAACTATCAAGAATAAAATGTTTAATCAAGTATTTATTTAGCTCCTTAATGACTGCCTTTTCAAGAATTTTACTTAAAGACAGGTTCAAAATTGGTCTAAAATTGTCAAAGAACAGAGGAGTCAAGATTACTTTTCTTGAAAGCAAGACATTTTAAAATGCAGACTCTAATCAAGCTCTAAATTTGTTTGTTCATATTGTGTAGCCCTTCCCTGATTGGATCCTTTTATTACAATATGTCTTTCTCTGATTGGTCACTTTTCATGGAAGAAAGCCATATTCCACCATATCAGATACAGAAGGTGGAGTGGTTGCTCTGAGGCTAGGGATCTGCACTGGCAATCGGAAGGTTGCCGGTTCAAACCCTGTAAATGCCAAAAGGGACTCTGCTCTGTTGGGCTCTTGAGCAAGGCACTTAACCTGGAATTGCTGAGCGCTTTGAGTACTGAGAAAAGCGCTATATAAATGCAAATAATTATTATTAAGAGTTTCTTTCTATGGAGCTTATTGTGTTGCATACCTAAATTGTGTTTTGTACAGTTTGAATATTGCGTGTATGTGCAAAAGAAATAATATAGCAGTTGCTACAGTTTTCAGATTACAGTAAATCTTGTGACCAGCAGCGTTATTTCTTCAAGGCTTTCTCTGTTGATGTGTGCAGGCCGAGTGTAGGCTAACATTTGTGTCATATGTGTTTTCGGTCGTATTATCGTGGACAGGAGATTCTTTCGCAAATTATGTGAAAACACTAGAGTGGATGGTAATTGTTTTTATTCAAAATGCCATTTTAAAATGAAAACATAGCAGTGTGGATGAAGCATTAGTGTCTGATCAATCCCCTTACATTTTGGTTGTTTTTTGAAAAAAAAATCCCAGGTGCTTTGGTGCAGGTGTTATTAGGAGGGTGTGTGGTGGTCTTCTCATGTCTGGGCCTCAGTATGTTTAGCTTGATGTGTTGAGGTAGTGGTGTTTGAGGCATGGAATTTTAAAATAAATCTCATGTCCTGTAGGGTTATATGGACAAGCGCTACAAAGAAAATGATCTCTTCTGAGTGGAAACTTGATCAATCACCTCTTGGTGCAGGTTTAATGCCCTGGCGGAATACATATATGCAAATCTGCATTTATATACTCTGGAAGCCGCTCAAGTGGCTAAAATCGAATGGCGGGGAACCTGTTTGCACTGACACACCATGTACAGGATTGCATTTCCTCTGCTGAATTAGCCGTGTGAAAGGCCAAAAAACAAAGCAAACAAAATAAATAAAAGTCTTCATAAACACAGAGATAATTGGCGCTGGGATTTTGTGGAGTGCAAGTGTGTGTGTGTATGCTGAGGCTCTCTCTGCGTGTGTGTGTGAATTCTCAATTTCCCTATAAAAAGAAAATTCATTTCCAGTTGCTAATGTAATGTCATCGTTGTGTTTACTAAGCATGAATGATGTATAGGGGATGTTGCATTGAGTGGGACTGCTTAATGATGCATAGAATTAAGTCCAGAGCTTTCAGCTGAGCTCCTCTGTCTCCCCCTCCCCAACACCACCCTCCCCCTCTGTTTAAGTCATTGCTAAGTATTCTGGGAAATGAGCTGGCTGCGTCTAGTGACCGTGCAGGGCCAGGCACATCCCTCATTCAAGGGGGACTGGGAGCTGCATTGGTAGACAGAAGGAGATTTGTAGTGCACACTCCTCTAAAATGGCCTCGGATGTTAATGTTACAGAAGTTAAAAAAAACAAAAGCAGCAAAAAAAAAAAAATTAATCTTCTGTAAGTTGCTTGTCCCGAGTCTCCAAAATTTGAGTATTGTCACCTCTATAAATCAGTATTTTTTTTAAGTCATGATTAAAGTATTGTCAAAAAATATATACATTTACATTTATTTCTCCAGTCTGATTGAAAAGAAAGATAAATGTGCTCCATATTAACCGTCTCACGGCTGACCGATAAATTACAGGAAACATGAGGCAGTGGATAGAATACTGGACTTTCAAAGGAAAGGCTGACAGCTCAATCCCCACATGCACTGCCTGTCCTCCAATTGTGAGAAATCCGTGTGTAGATGTATTTGGCAGGAGGGACACACACTCTCTAAATAATACATTCTCTTATTCTGAGGTCTAATACTAGCCCTGAAATTCACCCGCTCCTACTTAGCTGTCCATAGCTGATGACCAAATGAGGAGAGAACTGAGGAGGCCACACACAGGAAAAGCCAGTCAGGACCAGGTGGAGCCAGTCCTGGAGTGCTTAAGGCCTGTGCTGATGAACATTGTGGTACCCTCTGTCACCTGTTCAGTCCAGCTCCAGAATGTGCAGCTGCTGTGGAAAACGTCTTGCATGTTCATGTTCCAAAGAAGACAGGAGCCTTTTCACCTAATAACCACAGACCAATGCCCCTCACCTCCCATACTGTGAAGACCTTTGAGAGGCTGTTCCTGGACTATGTGATTCTTTGTGTGTTAGACCACCTGGATCCAATGCAGTTTGCTTACAGGATGAAGATTGAAATGGAAGATGCTCTAGAAGGCTTATTTCTATCTGGACAAAGTCAAGTGATGTAAAGTCAAGTGTCGTAACTGTCATATCACCTAAACACTGCATTTTCCAGAACTGTGGTGCAATATGTGCAGTACATAAACACAGGACAGTGCAAGACAGGTAAAGAACTATACCAGACTATACTATAAATAGATAAATACATTAATACATCATAGGAAAGTAAATATAAATAAAAATGTTACATAAATAAATAAATAAATACAACTAGTAAAAAAACAACAGTATTAATAAGTGCAACAAATGTTTCCATCCATCCATTATCCAACCTGCTATATCCTAACACAGGGTCACGGGGGTCTGCTGGAGCCAATCCCAGCCAACACAGGGCAGGAAACAAACCCTGGGCAGGGCACACACTACGGACAATTTAGAATTGCCAATGCAACTAACCTACATGTCTTTGGACTGTGGGAGGAAACCCACGCAAACACGGGGAGAACATGCAAACTCCACGCAGGGAGGACCCAGGAAGAGAACCTAGGTCTTCTAACTGCAAGGCAGCAGTGCTACCCACTGCGCCACCTCCTTGTAACAAATGTGCTGCATATAAATAAGCTACTAGGAGCAGGTCTGAGGGCCGGTGGGCAGCACAGAGTCCAGAGTCCTGACAGCCAAGGGGTAGAAGCTGTTGAAGAACCTGGCAGAACTGGTTGACTAGAAGCACTATTAAGATCATGTTTTTGGATTTCTCCAAAATTCTCCAAATATCTCTTCTTCAGTCCCATCACACTGTTAAGGGGCATGTAGGTGTTTTATGAATGATGGAATATCTGTTTGGCAGACCACAGTATGTGTCTCTGATGTAGATGTGAGCAATGACATAGCACCACAAAGAACAATTGTTTCACCTGTTCTGTTCACCCTGTACAGCTCAGACTATAAGATAAAACCTGGTGATACCATTTTCAGAAACTCTCTGATTCTGCACTGATGGGGTGTATTGACAAGGGACATGAGACAAAGTATCGGAGTCAGGTGGAGAACTTTGAGAATTGTCTGCAACTTATCAACCTCAAAACCAAAGACCTGGTTATTGACCATTACCACACTAAAGAACCTCTACATACGGTCACTATTTAAGGAGTGCAAGTGGACTGCTACAAGTACTTGGGGTTCCACATCAGTGACAGGCCGAACTAGTCTAGTAGCACAGAGGAACTATAAAAGAAAGGACAAAGCAATCTCATTTTCTTCTTAAAAGTCTGCTTCCTTTAATGAGAATAATGATATCCTTCACAAATTCTATAACCTCTGTGATGACCAGTGCAATATTTTTGATTTAGTGTGTTGGGCCAGTAACATCACTTCAAGAGAAACCCACTAAATAAACAAGATGATGAAGAAGAAAGGCTCAGTTATAGGATGCACTCTTGACCCACTAGAGGTAACAGCAGAAAAAAGAATGAAGACAAAACTGAGTGTCATTGTGAACAATGCTGTGCATCCTCTCTCTGAGACATGAGCTCTTAGGACTTTCAGCCAATGAATTATTCAGCAGAAGTGTGTCAAGAAACACGACTGAGGCTCCTTTATACCAACCGCAAAATGTCTGCATATTGTCTGCAGTATGACTGCTCCCTACTCATTAGTCAAGAGAAACATTTTGTTCTTTTTCAGTAATGTTTGTGTGTGTGTTTGAGGAGTGATGCAGTTTGTTAGAATATTTCTTGAACTTCTGTAAAAAGCTACATTTCTTCCTTGTGACATTATCTATCTATCTATCTATCTATCTATCTATCTATCTATCTATCTATCTATCTATCTATCTATCTATCTATCTATCTATCTATCTATCTATCTATCTATCTATCTATCTATCTATCTATCTAAAAACAGGTGGCTAGTGGAGCACAAAACTATTAAGCATGGGTGAAAATGGAATTTATTATGATTTCTGATTCTGATTTAACTTCTTCAAACAAATGGATGTGGAGAGAGCACATTAAAATCATCAAACAAGAGTCTCTGGTAAAGCAATAATGTAGGACAGTTTCTTGTCTAAGGCTCATGTTTTGTTTCTCTGTCTGACTTGCTTCATGTAAACAGTTCAATATGTTAGGTGACTGGATGATTTCCAACAGCCTAGCACTTAGATTTTAAACCACTGTAACAATAGACAGTAGAAGCTTTTGGTAGCTGACTACTTTTCATCATCTTTTTCAAAATCTATGTGAAGCATTTACAGAATAAACCATTTAATTGCATATAAGCATACATTCTCTAATCTCTAACCTCGTTTCCTAATTTCTCATTGAATGTTTACACTTCAGGTCCCTTGTTCTACAGTTCATACAGCTTCTATATATGCAAGTGAAATATACTGTACATTTACATATAGAAAAGAGCCTAGCCACTGGGGATGCACAAACCCGTGCGTTTCTTTGTGCCGGTCCGAAGCCCCGATAAATGGGGAGGTTTATGTCAGGAAGGGCATCCGGTGTAAAATTTTGCCAAATCAATATGCGGACCTGCGGTGGGTTGGCACCCTGCCCAGGATTGGTTCCTGCCTTGTGCCCTGTGTTAGCTGGGATTGGCTCCGGCAGACCCCCGTGACCCTGTATTCGGATTCAGCGGGTTAGAAAATGGATGGATGGAATATGCGGACAACAATACAAATTTCCATATCGGATCAGACGAGCCCCGGGTTAACAATGACCGCCACCAGTACTGTTAGCCAACAGGGTGCTGGCAGAAATTGGGCTACTGTTGGCCGAAGAAGAAGAAGGAGAAGAAGAGGGGGGAGACGTGTCCAGAGACAGGAGGAGAGGAGGAAAGTAAAGAGAGTGGAACTGAGGGTAGGAACTTTGAATGTTGGTAGTATAACTGGTAACGGGAGAGAGTTAGCACATATGATGGAGAGAAGAGTTATTCTGAAGGAACAGTATGTCAAAAGTGTTTTGGAGGTGAAAAGAGTGTCAGGCAGAATAATGATTATGAAGCTGGAAATTGGAGGTGTGATTATGAATGTTATTAGTGCAAATGCACCACAAGTTGGTTGTGCAATGGGTGAGAAAGAAGATTTTTTGAATGAGTTGGATGAAGTGATGAACACTGTACCCAAGGGACAGAAAGTGGTGATTTGAGCGGATTTCAATGGGCATGTTGGTGAAGGGAACAGTGGAGACGAGGAGGTGATGGGTAGGTATGGTGTCAAGGAGATGAATGAAGAAGGTCAGAGGATAGTGGATTTTGCCAAAAGGATGGACATGGCTCTGGTGAATACGTATTTTAAGAACAGGGAGGAACAAAGGGTTATGTACAAGAGTGGAAGAAGATGCACACAGGTAGATTACATCCTATGCAGAAGAGTTGATCTGAAAGAGATTGAAGATTGCAAAGTGGTGGCAGGGGAAAGTGTAGTTAAGCAGCATAGGATGGTGATCTGTAGGATGACGTTGGAGATCAAGAAGAGGAAGAAAGTGAGGGCAGAGCCAAGGATCAAATGGTGGAAGATGAAAAGGAAGACTGCAAGGTTGAGTTTAGGAAGGAGGTGAGACAGGCACTGGGTGGCAGTGAAGAGTTACCAGACAGCTGGGAAACTACAGCAGATGTAGTAAGGGTGACAGCAAGAAGGGTGCTTGGCATGAAATCTGGAAAGAGGAAACAGGAAAAGAAAACCTGGTGGTGGAATGAGGAAATACAGGAGAGTATACAGAGGAACAGAATGGCAAAGAAGAAGTGGGATAGTCAGAGATGCAGAAAGTAGACAAGAGTACAAGGAGATAAGGCGCAAGGTGAAGAGAGAGGTGGTGAGGGCTAAAGAAAAGGCATATGATGAGTTGTATGAGAGGTTGGACACTAAGGAGGGAGAAAAGGACCTGTACCGATTGGCTAGACAGAGGGACCGAGCTGGGAAAGATGTGCAGCAGGTTAGGGTGATAAAGGATAAAGATGGAAACGTACTCACAAGCGAGGAGAGTGTGTTGAGCAGATGGAAAGAGTACTTTGAGAGGCTGATGAATGAAGAGAACGAGAGAGAGAAGAGGTTGGATGATGTGGAGATAGTGAATCAGGAAGTGCAATGAATTAGCAAGGAGGAAGTTAGGACAGCTATGAAGAGGATGAAAATGGAAAGGCCGTTGGTCCAGATGACTTACCTATGGAAGCATGGAGGTGTTTAGGAGAGATGGCAGTGGAATTTTTAACCAGATTGTTTAATGGAATCATGGAAAGTGAGAGGATGCCTGAGGAGTGGTGAAGAAATGAACTGGTGCAGATATTTAAAAATAAGGGGGATGTGCAGGACTGCAGTAACTACAGGGGAATAAAATTGATGAGCCACAGCATGAAGTTATGGGAAAGAGTAGTGGAAGCTAGGTTAAGAAGTGAGGTGATGATTAGTGAGCAGCAGTATGGTTTCATGCCAATAAAAAGCACCACAAATGCAATATTTGCTCTGAGGATGTTGATAGAGAAGTTTAGAGAAGGCCAAAAGGAGTTGCATTGTGTCTTTGTGGACCTGGAGAAAGCATATGACATGAGCTGTGGTATTGTATGAGGAAGTCAGGAGTGGAAGAGAAGTATGTAAGAGTTGTACAGGATATGTACGAGGGAAGTGTGACAGTGGTGAAGTCTGCAGTAGGACCGATGGATGCATTTGAGTTGGAGGTGGGATTACATCAGGGATCAGCTCTGAGCCCTTTCTTATTTGCAATGGTGATGGACAGGTTGACAGACAAGATTAGACAGGAGTCCCCATGGACTATGATGTTTGCTGATGACATTATGATCTGTAGCGATAGTAGGGAGCAGGTTGAGGAGACCCTGCAGAGGTGGAGATATTCTTTAGAGATGAGAGGAATGATGGTCAGTAGGAACAAGACAGAATACATGTGTGTGAATGAGAGGGAGGTCAGTGGAATGGTGAGGATGAGGGAGTAGAGTTGGCAAAGGTGGAGGAGTTTAAATACTTGGGATCTTGCGGAAGAGAAGTGAAAAAGAGAGTGCAGACAGGATGGAATGGGTGGAGAATAGTGTCAGGAGTGAGTTGTGACAGACGGGTATCAGCAAGAGTGAAAGGGAAGGTCTACAGGACGGTAGTGAGACCAGATATGTTATATGGGTTGGAGACGGTGGCACTGACCAGAAAGCAGGAGACAGAGCTGGAGGTGGCAGAGTTAAAGATGCTAAGATTTGCACTGGGTGTGACGAAGATGGATAGGATTAGAAATGAGTACATTAGAGGGTCACCTCAAGTTGGACAGTTGGGAGACAAAGTCAGAGAGGTGAGATTGCGTTGGTATGGACATGTGCAGAGGAGAGATGCTGGGTATATTGGGAGAAGGGTGCCAAGGATAGAGCTGCCTGGCAAAAGGAAAAGATGAGGGCCTAAGAGAAGGTTTATGGATGTGGTGAGAGAGGACAAGCAGGTGATGGGTGTAACCGAACAAGATGCAGAGAACAGGAAGATATGGAAGAAGATGATCCGCTGTGGCAACCCTTAACGGGAGCAGCCGAAAGAAGAAGAAGATTTATATATAGAGAAAATCAAATATGTATGTTTAATAATTTAAAGATGAATCATAGTGGTGCACCAATGATTGATTATTGATTATATTTTTTCTGCACACTACAGTATTTATTTGTCATATAACCTGATCTGCTGTCTTCCAGATTAACACTATTAATGATCATAAGTGTCTTTGATCAAATCCCATCGATAAGCCCTACAGCCGGCTCTAATCCACTCTCAGACTGATAGGTTTGTTTTGCTGTCTCTGGCCATTGAGTAGTATGGTGGTGGATCAGTTAGCTGTGTGGACTCAGCTCGAGAGTCTTCATCTTATATCCTTTAGCAAGCCAAATTAACATGTAGAGATATCTTAAAATTCTTTTAAAAATATCTAGCAATGCATTTAAAAAATATCTTTAAATGAATTACAGATACTACATCTGAAAATATGCCTATTTCATATTATATTAAATGATTTTAAAGATAACTGAAATTGATTATAAGGTAGCTTGTATTTATACACTGTTCATTTTGAGATAATTAATTGCAATTCTAAATATCTCAAACATAATTCTGTAGACTTTTAGAGATACATTATATGGCCAATGTTTTGTAAACCCTAACCATCACACCTATATGAGCTTGTAATCCATCCCATTCCAAACCAGGGACATTAATACGGAGTTCCACCAATATAGCAAACCCACGGTTTGGTAGCAACAACAGCCTTCACTCTTCTAGAAAAGCTTTCCACATGATCTTAGAGTGTGTTTGTGGGAATTTGTGCAGATTCAGCCAAAAGAACATTTGTGAGGTCAGGTGCTGATGTTGGGTTCACAACTGTAATTCCAGTTCATACAAAATGTGTTTATGAGAGTTAAGATCAGGGCTCTCTGCAGGCAACTCAAGTTTCTCCATGTCTTTATGGACCTGGCTTTGTGCACAGGAGCTCAGTCATGCTGGAGCAGAAACTGGTCTTTCCTGAACTGCTGTCACAAAGTTGGAGGCTCACAATTATTGAAAAAGTCTTTGTATGCTGTAGCATTAACCGTGCCCTCCATTGGAACCAAGGGGTCTAGAGCAAACCCTGAAAACCCAGAAAAACTCCTCAAAACTATTATACTTCCTCCACCAAACTTTGCAGTAGGCACTATGAGGTCTTAAAGGTAGTGTTCACTTAGCACCCCATGCCTCAAACCTAGATTGATCCAACAGACTGCCAGATAGTGAAGTTTGATTCATCACTCCACAGAACATGTTTTCATAGTTCCAGACTCCAATGTGTTTTACATCACTCTAGCCAACTCTTGGCACTGTGATCTTAGGCTATGATTGTGGCTACTTGGCCATGGAAACCCATCTCATGAAGCTCTCGATGCATGGTTCTTGCGCTGATGTTGTTTCCAGAGGCAGTTTAGAACTCTGTTGTGGGTGATGCCACAGAGAATTGGGGATTTGTATGTTCCATGCTCTTCAACACTTGTCAGCCCTGCTCTGTGAGTTTGCGTGGTCTAGCACTTTGTGGCTGAGCTGTTATTGATCTTCAATGCTTACACAACAATAATATCACTTACAGTTGACTAGATCTAACAGAGCAGAAATTGTATGTACTGATCTGTGGCAATATATGATAATGCTACGTTTAAAGTCACCAAGCTCTTCAACACATCCAATTCTACCGTCAGTATTTGTCAATGGAGATTTCATGGATATGTTTATGAGTTTATGCACCTATTAATAATAGGTGTGACTAAAACCCCTGAACTCAATAATTTGGAGGAAGGTCCACATATTATTGGCCATTTTATGTATCTGAGACGCAATAATAGATATCTTGATATGACTTTCTGTAAAATTCCCTATGTTTTCAATAAGACTTCCTGTCTATTTTGAGATATCTTGAAATGCAATGAAGATATCTGAAAAAGAACATGAAACCATTTTCATATAATTGGAAATATATTTGAGATATCTTGAAATGCATTTAATATATTTCTAGATTCTCAGGATGTTATTTGAAGATACCTGAAAATGTGACGAAGATAACTTAAAATGTAAGTCTAGAATAACTTTTCAGATATCTTCTGTTCATTTCATAATATTGTAAAATGGTTTTCTGCTCCACTTCTGGTATTATTAAAAGTATTTCAAGATATCTTGACTTTCTATTTCATGCATCATGCATATGCATCAGAGGATTGCTTTCCGGGCTCATCAGAGGCATGTAATATAATTTTATATATCTACAATACAATTCAAAATATCACAAATATATTTCAAGATGTCTCAAAATAACTTCTTGGTCTGTTTAAGATATCTCAAATGCATTTCAAGATATTTTAAAATAGACAGAAAGTTCCATTTAAAGAACAGGAACTTTTACGTGGTGTGATTTCAAGGTATCTCAAAATGAATTTCAGATATCTTAAAATGCATTGAAGGTCAATGTGAGATATCTCAAAATGTATTTCAGATAATTTAAAATGCCTTTGAGATATCTCAAAATATATTGGAGAAGCCTTAAAATGTAAAGGAGCGAATTTTGAGATATCTAGAAATGAGCTTGAGATCTCTTCAAAGGTGAACTGAGCTTTAAGATATCTGATTTTCATGAAGTTTCTGTAAATGATAATTCATCTTGCCACAGTACCCTTGCCTAGCAGCTGCCTACGTAGAGCTGGCATGGGTATTTAAGTTTCACTTCATCATCTCAAAGGCATTCAGGTGAGATTAATTAAACAAATATGAACAAATATGGATATATTGGAAAGTATACCATGTAGTTCACCAGTGTCCCATCTAGGATTGGTTGTTGCCTTGTATTCAATAGTATAAGTATTGACACTGACCCACCATGAGCCTAAACTGGTTAAATGGGTTAGAAAATAGATGGATGCTTTTTTGAACAGGTGATGGATAGCCAGATGTATTACCCTAACTTTCTTTATCCTCATCTCAGACAAACAGATTTACATAGCTGTTTAAATTCTATTTAGATATAAAACAAATAGATTTGAAGAATACCATATGATAGATAGATAGATAGATAGATAGATAGATAGATAGATAGATAGATAGATAGATAAAGAAAGAAAGAAAGAAAGAAAGAAAGAAAGAAAGAAAGAAAGACACTGTATCGTAGATATATAGACAGATAGGTAGAACTTTGCTTGTTCCTTAGGGAAATATTAAGTGTGCAATATCTCTATATACAGTATACAGGTGCCGGACATAAAATTAGAATATCATGACAAAGTTGATTTATTTCAGTAATTCCATTCAAAAAGTGAAACTTGTATATTAGATTCATTCATTACACACAGACTGATGTATTTCAAATGTTTATTTCTTTTAATTTTGATGATTATAACTGACAACTAATTAAAGTCCCAAATTCAGTATCTCGGAAAATTAGAATATCAATTAAGACCAATGCAAAAAAGGATTGTTAGAAATGTTAGCCAACTGAAAGGTATAAACATGAAAGTATAAGCATGTACAGCACTCAATATTTAGTTGGGGCTCCTTTGCCCTGGATTACTGCAGCAATGCGGTGTGGCATGGAGTTGATCCGTCTGTGGCATTGCTCAGTTGTTATGAGAGCCCATGTTGCTCTGATAGTGGCCTTCAGCTCTTCTGAATTGTTGGGTCTGGCGTATTGCATCTTCCTCTTCAAAATACCCCATAGATTTTTCTATAGGGTTAAGGTCAGGCGAGTTTGCTGGCCAATCAAGAACAGGGATACCATGGTCCTTAAACTAGGTACTGGTAGCTTTGGAACTTTGTGCAGGTGCCAGGTCCTGTTGGAAAATGAAATCTGCATCTCCATAAAGTTCGTCAGCAGCATGAAGTGCTCTAAAACTTCCTGGTAGACGGCTGCGTTGACCTTAGACCTCAGAAAACACAATGGACCAACACCAGCAGATGACATGGCACCCCAAACCATCACTGACTGTGGAAACTTTACACTAGACCTCAAGCAACTTGGATTCTGTGCCTCTCCTCTCTTCCTCCAGACTCTGGGACCTTGATTTCCAAAGGAAATGCAAAATTTACTTTCATCAGAGAACATAACTTTGGACCACTCAGCAGCAGTTTTGTCTTTAGCCCAGGTAAGACGCTTCTAACTCTGTCTTTTGTTTAAGAGTGGCTTGACACAAGGAATGCGACAGCTTAAACCCATGTCTTGCATACGTCTGTGCGTGGTGGTTCTTGAAGCACTGACTCCAGCTGCAGTCCACTCTTTGTGAATCTTCCCCACAGTTTTGAATGGGTTTTGTTTCACAATCCACTCCAGGGTGCGGTTATCCCTATTGCTTGTACACTTTTATCTACCACATCTTGTCATTCCCTTCGCCTCTCTATTAATGAGCTTGGACACAGAGCTCTGTGAACAGCCAGCCTCTTTAGCAATGACCTTTTGTGTCTTGCCCTCCTTGTGCAAGGTGTCAATGGTCATCTTTTGGACAACTGTCAAGTCAGCAGTCTTCCCCATGATTGTGTAGCCTACAGAACTAGACTGAGAGACCATTTAAAGGCTTTTGCAGGTGTTTTGAGTTAATTAGCTGATTAGAGTGTGGCACCAGGTGTCTTCAATATTGAACCTTTTCACAATATTCTCATTTTCCGAGATACTGAATTTGGGACTTTCATTAGTTGTCAGTTATAATCATCAAAATTAAAAGAGATAAACATTTGAAATACATCAGTCTGTGTGTAATGAATGAATCTAATATACAAGTTTCATTTTTTGAATGGAATTACTGAAATAAATCAACTTTGTCATGATATTCTAATTTTATGACCGGCACCTGTATATAATCCAACATTTGCCTGTCTGTCTGTATGTCTATCCACTTTTCACAATAGAACCACTTAACGGATTTAGATTGTGTTTTTTTCTGAAATTTTCTTGAACATTCCGGATGATTTTCCGACTTCTCTATCGCACTAAGTATCATAGTTCGCGTGCAGCAGTGCTTTATTCGTGCTAATCTGAGAGAGAGGCTGCGGGCCGAGGGGAGGGGGAAGTGTTATGTCAGGAGTCGGGAGTCACGTTGAGCCCTCCGTACTCACGCGCCAGCCTCCATTCGAGTCGCTGTACCTCTCGCCACGTGCTGAAGTGTACCCCCCCACTAGCTAGTGATACCTGTTTGTTAATTGATTTTTAAAGTTTGTCCTTTTTCACTGCTTTGCGTGTGGACAGTTAGTAATAAACAAATAGATAGACATATATGTAGTGTACTAATAAGTTAAAACTACTGCAGATAGACAGAGTTTAAGGGCAGTATATATTATGTGAAAAGAAAGAAAATAGCTATTTTACAGATAGGTATCTAGATCTGAAGGACACTATATGGCATCTTGGCTACTAAGAACTTTAATCAACTATGACTGCATTAAATTCCATGCTGTGTTTCGAGACCACTTTCATTTATTTTATCGCATTTAAAAATGTTGAGTATGTATCATCTATTTAAGTGAGCATCTGTTACTTGGCTTCTTGGCAAAGTCTGTTCTGAGAATATATGCAGATGTTCAGAAGGTAAAAACTCCACTTCAAAAAGACTGATCTCAGAAGCACCCTGGAATAAGGTCTGTTTAAAAGTATAATTGAGCACAAGTCATACTGTTAAATGTTGCTTCAATGTCCAGATGTAGTTTTTTTTTTATTTTCCACAAGGTTTCTGGGAATGTGAACATCAAAACAGGAGGATGTAGTGCATCAGGTAAGCTGATTTGTGTTTTCTATTAATAAAAATGGCATTCTGTGTTATGCTACATTTTTGTTTACCGTGGCACTGGAGAATGGTGATGTGATGCATGTTGGTCAAACATGCAAGTAAAAATTTCCCTGTGCTCCATACATGTGAAAAAATGAATACTGCTGCAACTATTAGGCAGATAAATCTGAAAACAGCTATGCATATTGATATGATTGGAGCTATATAACACTATGTACAGTATTAAATAGAGGTGTCTCTAGCTGACTTTGTGGTAGATTGATTTGTATCGCTGTTTGTTACCAGCGCTGAAATTAGTAGGAAGACAGTTAGTTGCCTACAGCTAGCAAATCAAATTAAATGTCATTTATTGGCAAGACACATCCAGTGCCAGAACACTAGAGTATAAATTCTAACACAAATCTTATATATACAGTGGTGTGAAAAACTATTTGCCCCCTTCCTGATTTCTTATTCTTTTGCATGTTTGTCACACAAAATGTTTCTGATCATCAAACACATTTAACCATTAGTCAAATATAACACAAGTAAACACAAAATGCAGTTTTTAAATGATGGTTTTTATTATTTAGGGAGAAAAAAAATCCAAACCTACATGGCCCTGTGTGAAAAAGTAATTGCCCCCTGAACCTAATAACTGGTTGGGCCACCCTTAGCAGCAATAACTGCAATCAAGCGTTTGCGATAACTTGCAATGAGTCTTTTACAGCGCTCTGGAGGAATTTTGGCCCACTCATCTTTGCAGAATTGTTGTAATTCAGCTTTATTTGAGGGTTTTCTAGCATGAACCGCCTTTTTAAGGTCATGCCATAGCATCTCAATTGGATTCAGGTCAGGACTTTGACTAGGCCACTCCAAAGTCTTCATTTTGTTTTTCTTCAGCCATTCAGAGGTGGATTTGCTGGTGTGTTTTGGGTCATTGTCCTGTTGCAGCACCCAAGATCGCTTCAGCTTGAGTTGACAAACAGATGGCGGACATTCTCCTTCAGGATTTTTTGGTAGACAGTAGAATTCATGGTTCCATCTATCACAGCAAGCCTTCCAGGTCCTGAAGCAGCAAAACAACCCCAGACCATCACACTACCACCACCATATTTTACTGTTGGTATGATGTTCTTTTTCTGAAATGCTGTGTTCCTTTTACGCCAGATGTATCGGGACATTTGCCTTCCAAAAAGTTCAACTTTTGTTTCATCAGTCCACAAGGTATTTTCCCAAAAGTCTTGGCAATCATTGAGATGTTTCTCAGCAAAATTGAGACGAGCCCTAATGTTCTTTTGCTTAACAGTGGTTTGCGTTTGGAAATCTGCCATGCAGGCCATTTTGCCCAGTCTCTTTCTTATGGTGGAGTCGTGAACACTGACCTTAATTGAGGCAAGTGAGGCCTGCAGTTCTTTAGACGTTGTCCTGGGGTCTTTGTGACCTCTCGGATGAGTCGTCTCTGCGCTCTTGGGGTAATTTTGGTCGGCCGGCCACTCCTGGGAAGGTTCACCACTGTTCCATGTTTTTGCCATTTGTGGATAATGGCTCTCACTGTGGTTCGCTGTAGTCCCAAAGCTTTAGAAATGGCTTTATAACCTTTACCAGACTGATAGATCTCAATTACTTCTGTTCTTATTTGTTCCTGAATTTCTTTGGATCTTGGCATGATGTCTAGCTTTTGAGGTGCTTTTGGTCTACTTCTCTGTGTCAGACAGCTCCTATTGAAGTGATTTCTTGATTGAAACAGGTGTGGCAGTAATCAGGCCTGGGGGTGGCTACGGAAATTGAACTCAGGTGTGATACACCACAGTTAGGTTATTTTTAACAAGGGGGCAATTACTTTTTCACACAGGGCCATGTAGGTTTGGATTTTTTTCTCCCTAAATAATAAAAACCATCATTTAAAAACTGCATTTTGTGTTTACTTGTGTTATATTTGACTAATGGTTAAATGTGTTTGATGATCAGAAACATTTTGTGTGACAAACATGCAAAAGAATAAAAAATCAGAAAGGGGGCAAATAGTTTTTCACACCACTGTATATATACACTGATGAAACAAAAAATCCTGACCACTCCCATATGAAGTAAATAACGGTGACAATCTTGTAATAATGGTGCATATTAAAGATATATTAGAAAGCAAACTAACATAAAGTACTCATAATTGACATGTTGGATGCATAAGATATGGTAGGTGTAAAGACCCCGGTGACTTTACAGTAATTAAAGTTGTTATTATCCCCATATTACTGGACATTTATGAAACAGCAAGACTTGTAGGGTGCTCATGGTCAGCCATGATGAGCACCTACCAACAGTGGTCCAAGGAGGGACAAACATGAGCCACCCATAGGGTGTTGGGCGGGTAAGACTCATCAATGTGAGAGGTCAATGAAGGCAATCCCATGTGGTATGAACAAATAAAAGAGCTACTATGGCACAAATTGTAGATAATTTTAATAATGTCCTTGCTGCATGTGAGACTGTGTAGCTGCAGACCAGTTAGAGTGCCCATGCTACTCATGTCCACTGCTGAAGGCTCCTACAATGGGCACAAGATTGTTGAAATTGGACCTTGGATCTATGGAAGAAGGTAGCCTGGTTTGATGAATCCCATTTTCTGTTTCATCATGTGGACAGCCAGATACATATGTGTCATTTACCACAGGGAAAGAGATGGCACCAGGATGCATTACAGGAAGAAGACAAGCCAGTGAGGGAATATGATGCTTTTGGCAATGGTCTGCTGCTGGGAAATCCTGAGTCCAGGCATTCGTGTGGATGTCAATTTGATGTGTTACATTGTCGCAAAAAAAATACACCCGTTGATGGCAATAGTATTTGCAGATGGAAGTTGTATCTTTCAGCAAGATCATTTGCCCTGCTACAGATTGTTTGGGAATGATTTGAGAAACAAGACAAAGAATTCAAGATGTTGGCCAGCCCTCCAAATTCATCAGAATCTTAATCCAATTAAACATCTTTGGAATGTGTTGGTACAACAAGTATGATCCACTGCAAATTCACCTTGCTACTTACAGGAGTTAAATGAACTAGTTGCTGGTAATGTACTGGTACCGGATACCACGTTACACCTTCGGTTGTTCTTATAGAGTCCATGCCCAAATGAGTCAGAACTGTCTTGGTAGCATTAGGAGGAGCAACATCATATTAGGCAGATGGGTGTAATGTTAAGACTTATAAGTGTAAAACTGATTGTGTGTCCATCGGGTATATAAAATCCACTCCATTTTACCCATTTTAGTCACATTTTGTATAGATTCGTTATTTGTACAGGGTAAGATCATAAGCTTGATTTTATTCCAAAACTTTGGAAATGTTGTTAATGATCTATCTGCACTATATTAGGAAAGTGCCCCAGGAGGCACTCTTGGTATTTGGCATAGGTATAGAAATTTACTCCTGTTGTTTGGTTTAGTCAGTCAACTTTTGCTTTCACTGGAGATCCAGTGAAATTGGAGTGGGAATTTACAAATCTAAATTAGATGTAGATCTACTGGCTCTGTGTGGAACTGCTGTACCCACCTCTTGTAATCATGAGTTCCACAATTTACTAATATTATGAGGGACAGTGAGATCTTTGACCAAATTCTTAGAGATAAGGTTTTATTTGGTAGGGCCTTCTCTTATTGGCATAAAAAGCTATGCAGGTCTTTTCCTGGTTAGGTGTGGTAGCTAAAAGGAAGCTCATCAATGTCCTGACTGTCAGCTACCATTCCAATTATATGGAGATTTGTCTTCCTGGGTTTCCATTTGAATGAGGTTTCTTTTCTTGGCAAATTGTGAATTTTTTAGGGCCAAGGTTTTCCTCCACTGTGCCTATAAGATCAGGTTATCTTGTTGGCCACAGATATATGAAAAAATGACACCATACAGAAACTGTCCTATTGGTAGGATAAGTGGGGGCACTTGTGGTCTTTTTTCGGAGCTGAACCCACTGCATTGAAAAGCATGTAACGTATGATGGAGCCCTGCCTCACTCCATGGTCCTGATGGAATACATTTGCCTTCTGTTGTCCATTTTTTGACTAGTATATGCTTTAAATTGTATCATAGGTTCTTCCTGTTCTGCTACTTTCCAGAAATCCAGAAACTATTGCCAAATGGCAATGACTGTTTCTTTGCTCACTTGTAAGGCTGAGGAGGAGGTGTGGGACAAAATGTGGTTAGTGGTCTGGCGGGTGGATGGGATGCTGATCTGACTCTTGTGTAGCACATTGTGTTCAGCATTGAACTTCCAGTATTCTGCTGCAACCTGAAATCCCCCTGCAGATGGAGGAGCCCAATTAATCTCTATAATGATTTCTTGGCTCCATTAAGTTCAGGCAGCAGCCAACAGTTAACACCAGGCTGCCCAACACCTGTAAAGCCTCCTTCACGGAGGATATCTTCTGTTCTACATGTTTTTAGATCTGAGGCTGTGCAGCAGTTTTTCTAATATCCCTTGATGTATTTGGTAGTGTGTTGGGGTCTGGCTTCCCTTAATGAAATACCAATTCTGGTTTATTTATTAGACTTTCCTGTGTTCTATGTAAACCATTCACTGCTTCATTTTTTTTATCCTACCTGTGTCATTGTATCCTGAAAGAAATAGTTGTAAAATGTGATAACTAATTTGCCTATAAAAAGTATTCACCCCTTATAAGTATTCATCCATTATCCAACCCAGTATATCCTAACACAGGGTCATGGGGGTCTGCTGGTCACCTAACACAGGGCGCAAGGCAGGAAACAAACTCCTGGCAGGGCACACACTAGGGACATTTTAGGATCGCCCATGCACCTAACCTGCATGTCTTTGGATGGTGGGAGGAAACAGGAGCACTCAGAGGAAACCCACGCAGACACGGACGGGGAGAACATGCAAACTCCTCATAGGGAGGACCTGGGAAGCGAACCCAGGTCTCCTAACTGTGAGGCAGCAGTGCTACCACTGTGCCACCGTGCCACCTAAGTATTCATATTTTATTATTATACTGCATTGAACTACAGTGGATGTAATTTGATCTTTTGATGCTGATCAACAGACAAATATCTTGGGTCAGTGGCAACCCAAGATGGAGACTTGGAAACAGAGGTAACCAACAGAGTACGTATGTATGTAATTGTATGGAACAATTGGAAGGAGATATCAAGAGTATTATGAAATCAAAGAATCATCAAGGTGAGAGATAAAGGTAAAGCTTTTAAATATGTTGTAAAACAAGCAGCGATTTGTGGATATCGGCATTAGAGGAACTGCCTTAGAAGCTCAATATGGCAGAAGTGAGAATGTTGAGGTGGATTTGTGGAGTTGCAAAGAAGAACAAAATAGAAAAATGAGACAATTAAAGGTACAACAAAAGTAAGAGAGATATCTAAAACAGTACAAAAAAAGTAGGTTGCAAATGTATGGACATGTGATGAAGAGAGACAATGAATATGTTGGCAAAAGAGTGATGGGAATGGAAATACAGGGAAGAGAAAGCGAGGAGGTCAATGTGGAGATGGATGAATAAAGTAAAAGTTCTGAAGGAAAAGGGCTTGATTGGTGAGGAGGTGCAGGGCTGAGCTGAATGGAGAAGGTTAATCAATCACATCAATCGCATCATAAAAGAAGGAGAAGAAGAAGAAGAAGAAGAAGAAGAAGAAGAAGAAGAAGAAGAAGAATAAGACAGGAAAGTTCAGTTTTCAGCAGGAAAATACTCTCTTATGTCAAACTGGAAACATGTCTATGATTTCATAAGAGTTCACCCCCTTTAAAATACCACACCTAAATCATCACTGGTGCACCAAATTCGTTTTAGACGCCACATAATTAGTTTAATGGAGATCAACTGTCTAGATGACACTTGATTGTAGACCAAATGCACCAGCTTGTGATGATTCAGTATGGTGGTCTAACCTACACAGGTAAGCCACTAATTGTGTTGAAAGATGACTGAGAAGCACAAGTCAGGGGAGACAAGAAAATGTTCAAGTCACTGAATATTCCTTGGAGTCCATTTAAATCAGCCAATAGGGCATGAAAAGAGTATGGCAAAGCTGGAAATCTGCTAGAGCAGGTTGTTCCCAAAATCTGAATGATTGTGCAAGAATACTAGTGAGGGAGATCACAAGAGACCTCTGAGAAGTCTGAAACAGCTACAGGCATCTTTACTGAGCTCCCTCTAGTGACCCCAATAGACACAGAATCCCGAAGACCCTGTCCACCTTTACAGGCCCAGGGTAGCTTTCACACTGTCTGCCCCTATTAACAGGATGTGAGGGTAACCTTACCAGCCATTACTGGCCTTCTGCAAGTCTTCTCCTCAGTCACATCTTGTTGGTACCCACAACGGCACTTGAAGGGAGCTCACAAGTAGTGCCACCTCAGATATGTGATTGTGTTTAGGGGGTAAGAGTTCTTGTCTTAAATAAATGTGCATCGAATGTTTCTCCAAAATTAATTGAATTGAATACTTTTCCTGAATACATTGTCTGAATACACTGCTGTTCTACTATTAGGTGGTAGTTACCAGGCCAAAAGGTGATTGAAGACAGTCAGGAGATGAGGCAAAATCAGGAAACAAGCAGCGATCAGCACTGCAAATACAAAACAACGTGTGTCAAACAAAAGGCAAGAATCTAAGCTGAAGAAGCAAAGCGCAAAGTTGTTAAACTGAAACACTAAGAATTAATACATAAAGGGATCGTTTAACACTGGCGTCACATTACGTGACTTGTAGTCTTAGAGTGTGTCAGATCTAATGACTGAAAGTCCTGATCTTGTCAGCAGACCATGTCAATTCACACAACTGAATGTCGCTGATCATGTCAAATGTAATGACTGTGTGTAGACTGTCTAGCACTTTCCTACTCGTCCCTTTTTCTGAAAGCTAATAACATGCTTTATGATGGACCCGGGTGCTGTACGAAGGGTTAATAGTCAAAGCAAGTGCAGCCCCCCTTCTCTGCCCCTTGTAGTTGTATGGACAGTAAAACATGAGACATCAGCCCGACAAGCGTCTCTTCTGTTTGTGAGGTCCCAAATACCAGCATTCTATATTTCTCGTTGTGGCATTCTCTGCATGTTACTTCTGGGTGAGCATTCATTGGTTGCCTGCTTTCATGCACTTGCATGCGGGCTATTGCTGACCAGTTAAACCGAGTCATTGGGTATGTAACACTACGCAACTGGCCTTCACGGGAGTGCACCACTGACTGTCTCCGACTCGCTTCGACTGATGATCACTGGAAAAGTCGTCATGTCTGACATGGCCTTAGTACTTTTAAGGAATATTCACATATTTGGAAAGCGTTCCCCATCTGGTGCCGGTTTATAAAGTGGCATGATAACTAAGTCACAATCAGTTTCAATCAGGTCCATACGTCTAGCAACGGCTTGTCACATCGCAGCAACAAATTTCACAAAATGGTGGCACTCAAAGGTAAAGCAAAAAAAAAACATAATGCCAAATAGTTCTAACTTTTTCCTTGAAGCGAAAAACAAGAAACCAATAATACAAATGTTTTCTCTGACATTAAAATGATCAGAAATCACCAGAATTTCACCAGATGAAAATTATTTAATGTGCAAAAAATGAATAATCATGACAACTGCAAGCTGGAGCCTATCCTGCCATCTTTGGGTACATAACTGCCCAACTATGGATGGGCAGTTAAAATTTTAGAAAGTTCAAATAAAATATATTAAATGCACATTTTATAGCCTGGTAAGGTGGTGCAGTGGTTAGCACTCACAGGTTCTGAGTTTGATTCCAGCCATGTGTGGAGTCTGCATGATCTTCTTGTGTATGTGGGTATTTTATTCTGTCTATTCTGGTTTAGCTCACACATCCCAGAGATGTGTTTTAGGTTAAATGGTGACTGGATAAGGGACTCAGTGCTTTTGTATGCAGATGTGTGCATAAATGTCAACCACGAGTGACTGGTGTCTCCTCTGGGGTTGGGTGCAGCCTGAGGCTTGAAGTTGCCAAGATAAGCTACCCCAAATTGTATTGATCAGGTACAGCTAATGGAAAGAACGATTGAAATATAATTCAAGCATTATTGGAAATGAAAAGCAGCTCTTAAAGTCCAATGCCAGACACTGCAGCCATGTAACATCAATATTAACGTTAATATTGCTGCTGACTCCACTTGTTTTTCATACCTTACATGTGTCCCCCAATCCTGCTGTACAAACCAGATGGTCAGGGAGGTGAATTTGCAAATTCTGCAGATGGAGAGCTTTCCTGACTCTGCTAGCTCACCCTTGCATGACACTGAACATAAGAACATAAGAAATTTGACAAACGAGAGGAGACCATTTCCCCCATTTGTCGCTCATTTGTTCAGCTAATAGCTGAGCTGTCTCACTATCACATGCAGGTACTTCTTAAAGGTTCTTAAGGTTTCTGCTGCAACTACATGATTGTAGTTTGTTCCAGACTTCTATAACTCTTTGTGTAATGAAGTGCTTCCTGGCTTCAGTCCTAAATGTACTTCCCATTAATGTCCACTGGCGTCCTCGAGTATGTGATTCACCATTAAGTTGAAAGAGTCCTGTTGGATGTGCTTTATCAATTAGTATGTTTCTGAAATGCCATGTACACCCTCATTTCTTAGAGAAATCAGGTTATTGGTTTCTGAAAGAACTGATTACGAGAGGTAGATTTCTCCACGAATAATCCAATTATGTGGCCATGTAAACCCATAGCCAAGTTACCGTTAAGGATTATGTGGCCTGCACATATATTTGCTTCACATATTCTTTCAGCATCAACAGGTAGAAGCGTTCATAAAATACATCTCCAGTTGCAAATATTCGAGTGATCATGTTTGTCCTTCTCCATTTCAGAAATCACAGAATTTATGTTGACGAGATGAGCATACACAGCAACACAATCTCGAGGGCTATTGAGTAACACGTTAAAAGTCATGTCAGTCAAGTCATTTTCAAACCCTCTATATCCTAACACAGGGTCATGGGGGTCTGCTGGAGCCAATCCCAGCCAACACAGGGCGCAAGGCAGGAACAAATCCTGGGTAGGGTGCCAGCCCACCGCAGCATGTTAAAATTAACATGTGTTAAGTTGTCTGATCAATTTTTAAAGTAATGAGTAACCTAACACATATCTTAGTAATATCTGAGTAAGGCAAGAAGCACTTGTACCACCAGTCCGTTGCAGGGATCAATCACACTGCCAAGTAGATACAACAGCAACAACAACAACAGCAATTTATTTCTTCTATAGCTCAAAATCACAAAAAAAAAAAATGTCACAATGGGCTTTAAAAGGTCCTGTTTTTGACAGTCCCCAAGCCTTGCTGCCCTAAGAATACAAGAAAAAGAAACCCAAAGAAAGAACCCCTGTAGGGAAAAAAATGGAAGAAATCTTGGGAAATCAATTCAGAGAGAGACCCCTTTCTAGGTGGGTTTGTCGTGCAATGGGTGTCAAAAAAAAAAATGGGGTAAATACAACACACAAAAAAGAACACAAGTAATCGTCTTCACAGAGCCAAGCTATCATTGCCATCTCAGGAACACAATAGTACAAAAGTAACAGTACAAGCTACATAGATAGAGTGTGCTGCATACAATCCGGCAACAGAAACCTATAAATAAAGCATCAATTTATTTATAAAACATAAGATAATTATTACAAACTTTATGTATATTTTCTGCGATGGGTTGGTGCCCTGCCCGAGGTTTGTTTCCTGCCTTGCGCCCTGTGTTGGCTGGGATTGACTCCAGCAGACCTCCGTGACCCTGTAGTTGGGATATAGCGGGTTGGATAATGGATGGATGGATGCTTATTTTCAAATTCACGGTGGCTGATGATGAAGTTTAACTCTTTTTTGTACAGTTTAATGACATTGGTGCGTTTTGACAAAGGAGAATTCCAGAAGATTGCTAAATTATTAAGAAGCCAGGTTTGTGCCTTTATCGGGTTACTCACCTTAACTCGATTATGTGTGTCTCTGAGGATTTTGAAGTCTCCTCTGCTCGACACTAAACAGGTTTAATTCTCTGAGTCTGTTGAGGCAGGACATGTCCCCAAGTCCTGTGGTACACATGGTTGATCTGCTCTGCACAGCTTCAAGGTCTATTACATGTTGCATTTTATCACATAAATTAATCAACAGGGTGACAAACATGGGCACTGGGCAGCATTACCTCGTCTTACCATTATGGACTTTTGACTGATGGGCCATTTGTGTGGCCTCTTGTTTTGTTCCCACAGTCCACATGTTGTCAACACATTTGTGAAAAATTCTTTTTTTTTTTTTGCATAACTCTCAGATGAGATATTGTATGTATTGGTGTATTTTACTCCAGGTTTCCATGACCAGTTGTAGCATAGATAGGTTAATTTCAGGCAGTTCGTTCCCAAATGAACGTCTCCCTAATTGTGGGTATGTTGTGCTGCTCTGGAGTCCCATTCAGTTCTGATTGAGAACTGTGCCAAGTGACATTGTAGTCTAGCACAGAGCTGGGTTAAATGTCACCAGTGTGAGGTCCAGGGTGAATCCAGCTTATCAATGCCACATCAGACAGGAGAGTCCGCTCTGCAAATGTCATGTCATGTCACGCAGTTGGTGTTGTTTCTTTACGATTGCTTTGTCAGGTTGCTTTTTCTTGACTGCTCTGTGTGTGAAATGCTATGTGGGTTAAGTGGAGCTGTCAGCACTGAGGATTTTATTGTCATATTGAGCAGCATTTTCTCTCATGCCCACCTTAAGAAGGCTATCTTATGTGCTGCCATGTCTTGTGTCAGCATGCTCAATGCCTGTTCACTGTACTAATTTCAGTGAACTCTGTGCCGTCACTGTTTTCAAGTGTACCCTGTATTGACCAAAGTGAATGAAGTTTTGCTTCCTTTCAGCATGCCATGATAAGTATATTAATTTCTTTTTAATATTTGGGTGCAATGTAATTTGTCTGATTTTGTTTTTAATTTTTATAGTGTAAATTAAATTACAATGCTTTGTGCCAGTTTCTTAGTGTGCCTCCATGCTACATAGCACAATCTTCAGTACCATTTTTTGGATATGAACTCTGTTTGCTTATGGAGTCCAGCTAAACAGTTTACACTGTTGAAAAAGCAAAGCAAATCCTCAAGATCCTAGACCCTCTACACGTGAATACTGAACGACCTCAGAGTGTGTAGCTTAAGCGTCAATTCCTCCTTTTTCATTCTCAACACAGGTACTCCAAAGAGCAGTAGTGATGTGCCCTATGCTATCTACCCTTCTTCATCTCTAAAAATAACAACTTCAGGTCCATCTTTAAATTTGCTAATGACACCACTATCATAGGCTTGGTCACCAACAATTATGAGATAACAAACAGAGAGGAGATTTGTCTTCTAATGCAGTGATGCGAGGTCAAGAATTGTTGCCTTAAATGTCAGCTGTAAGCAAGGAGCTGGTCATAGACTTCATGTATCTGCTTTGGTGGCAATGCTGTGGAGAGGGTCAGCAGCTTTAAATTTCTTGGAGTCACCACCAAGCACAGTCTGAAGTGGGCAAAACACAACTAGGCTATTGTCAAGAAGGTTTGCCAATGTCTTTATCTTCTCAGATTTCGATGGAAAACGTTGATGTCTCCACTGATCCTCATCAACCTTTGCAAGTACACAGTACAGTCCATCATGGCTGGCTGTATCATATTCTGGTATGGCACTTGCAAGGCTCAGGACTGTAAAACACTACAGAGGATGATGAAGCTGGCACATGATTTTATAGGCACCCAGCTGTCTTTTGTTATGGGCATATTCAACACTCTGCAGTAAAAAGGCTAACAATATTAAGACAGAGACCATCCATCCTGCCCAGGTTATTAGAATATCAGGACTATTAGAATAAGCCCCAGTTATCTGTCATCTGGTTCTTAGTTTAATGGATGGCTCTGTATTTGGGGTTGTATTTCCTTGTTGTTGGCATTGCACTCCCATCAATAGCCTATAAGAGACATGCAGGTAAGAATCTCATTAGACTATATGCACATGGTGCTATCTGCAATGCCACTGTGTGAATACTCTTCTGTGTAACTTCCAGTGTAGTAATGCCATCTTTAACTCACATTTTTCTGAAAAGCACACAAAGCAGCAGTTTCACATGTAAATGTACATAAAATGTATGTTGCTGCATATAGTGGCTGCCAGTTCGCCGTCTCATGTGGCTCAATGATTTGGCTGGCAAGAATGCATGGCAGGCAGGTTAACAGGTTGTCTTCTCATGGCAGGGGGCGGGGATGGCAGAAGCAGTCATGGTCGCAGTGCAATGCAATTTGGTTTGTACCTGATGTCATTGTGAATGGAGGTCCTCCCAGGTGAGCATGGTTTTCAGCACCATGATCAGCTGATGTGCGTACCTCACTTACGTTTTTTGATCTCTATCTCCAGATCACTTGCATCAAAACTGGAGTCTGACAAGTCACAGTCCAATTCAGCGATAATATACAAAACACTGTCCATGGAGTATTTTGCTTTGTGCATTCACTTCAGTTTCTCGGCAGATGTTGACGCCATTTTTACCTTTGTTTGCTCTTCACTGCTTATGCTCTTTCAAGTTTGATGAGACATTTATATTATTTTTCCAGCATTCCCTGTATAGGGCCTAAGCCTGCAGAGGGTATTGAGTAGCAGCTGGATTGAAGTGGGCCTACACTGTAAGGTGTAACTTATTTACTTCAGAAGAAATTTCCAGTCACAACACATGAAATGGCTTTGTTTTGGTTTGCACTACTGATTTGTATTAATAATGTTTGAAAAATATTTATAATTTAAAAGCTTTAGTCCTGGTTTTGGAGTAGAGGTTTAGCTACCAAGGGTGAGGCCTTATCCAGGGGCCCAGACGTAAAGTAAAGGCAAGGCCTGCTCCCTTTATTGTGCTTCATTGTGACTCAATATTATGACAATTGCTGTTTCTTCAGTCCCATCATGCAGATCTCTTGGGGTGGTGTTCATCTCTGGCTGATTCTGTTTTGTCACCATCTGCACTATTGTATCACACATTGACACTATTTGCCATCTGTGGTGTGATCTGTGTTCCTTACCTACTCAGCATGAATGTTCTGTTCAATATTCATTTTTCTTAGTGTATGATTATAATAATTGATTTTTTTACACTCCCATGGTGCTTGGCACTCTCAACTTTGCCAGTGCAACAATGCATGCTGTATTGTGCCATCCTATTTTCCACTGCATTTAATTCAGTTTATTTTTGTATAGTCCACCTCACTGGGTGCAGACGCAGAGTACTGTTACAAGTTCTTGAGTAAAATGCAAGTATAGATTTCATAATTTACTAAATGCAGAAATAGTACACATGAAAACACAGATTTGTTTAAATACACAGAAAACAACGTAGAAACCATTTAACATACATTGAAAACAACAATATCTGCCCATTCATTCATTGCTGAACAAAAAAACAAAAGTCCACTCACGGTCAACTATAACAGGCAAAGTCAGACACATTCACAGTCCTATATCCCTTAGTCAACTAGCCACCTACTCCTTACTGGGTGTTCTACAATCGAGTCTGTGCTGGGCTGTCCAATTTGATTATAGAACCTTTCCATCGGGTAATTCCAAGGCACTCAGTATATGAAATGACTTTCCCACAGGCAGGAGAACAACTTAGCGGTAGATCCGTGGCACCAAGTGCCACATCAAGATACTGAGAGGAGAAACTGAAGAGAGGGTAAGCAATAGTTTCTAAATATTGTACTACTTAATTTTTGTACAAATGACTAAAACAAAAAGATACAAGGTATACAGGTAATCAGCAGCTCTAGTCAGGGTATGCTAAACTAGGATTATGTGTCTACAGTCTGGTTTTAAAAGCTAAGACTGTATGAATGTTCATTCTTCTATTGGACTCATTTCTCCGCTAACGTGCCATACCTTTTTATTTTTTCTGCAGCAATTTTAATGTCATTTTTATCTGGCACTTTCTTCACTGAAAGTATATGAATGAAATTGAGATTGAGAACCCCGATATGTCAACAATACAGGAATTTGTCTAGTAATCAGTGATATAACATAAAATGCTGGACACCAGATCACAGAGATAGTGCCAGTAGTGTGCTATGATTACAACAATAGGAACTCTGCACAGTGCAAACTAACAAGACACATCAATGACAACTAAGATGTGACAGGAAAGGAAGAGAGTTTCAACAACTTGTGTTTATTACGCAGCTGAATAGCTACAGGAAAGAAGCTACGGAGATGGCAATAAACCCATACTGTTTCTGGTATGCTATTTGTTCTACCAGAACTAGAAAGGCATGAAATTATTTAATAAAGGACCAGAAGACAAACTGTTAACTAGGAAAGAGTCAAAGATTGGTAACCATAATGCCAGGGCCTCCTAGTTTTTGGATCTGTTGGAGGTTTTTGTACCCTAAGGAATCTATTGGTTCCATTAATTTTTAAATTACATTGATGACTTTTGATTTAGGGTGTTATTTTGTCACCTTTTTGATGGCACTTTTGCTGATTGTTGTTGATAGGAGCATCCTGGAGTGGACGTGTCCTCAAAGGTCATGACCCGTCAATCAAGAAGCAACAGGATTAAAGGTCATCTATGGGTGTACTTACTCCTCCGACTACACAAACGCCTTCAAACCTTTTTGAAAATTTTCTTTGTTTTGTTTCTCTGGTTTTGAACTGTCTGCAATCCTTCTGAGTTTGATTTTTTCTCGTGATTCTTGGCCTTAGCTGCTGATAGTTGTTCTCATGGTTGTCACAAGTGCTTTGTTTTTTTTATTATAATCTTGTCTTCAAGTTGCCTTCTTAAATCTTGTGTCTGCTGACATAAAAGATAAAAGTCAAACACACTGTTGTCGAGTCAAACAGCAGGACCCTAAATCATAGAGAAAAATTAGTCTGGACAAGATTTGTTTACCAGGAACACTATCAAGAAAATAAAGCACTAAACTCTTTGCCTTCAGTCCGTAAACTTGGACTACGGTGAAGTGCTCAGTGCGACCTTTATAGTGTCTAGCTGATGAGATAATTTCTAGGTAATTTCCTCAGCAACCACTTACACCAGTGGTTCTCAACCTGTGGGGCCCCCTAGGGGCACAAGTAACAAAAGCGCGAAGATATGAAAAAAAAAATCTGTTGAAACCAAAACAAATTAATTTAAACTACATTCTGATACTAGAACAATAAATATAGAGTTAGATAAATGTCAATAAAGGTTAATTAGGTATAATAAAATATGCATCTACATTTCAAAAAAATGTTAGGGGGGGGCGCGATTAAAACTGTTATGAAAACTCGGGTCGCAAATACTTAAAGGTTGAGAAACGTTGACTTACACAGTGATGATCTCTGTGATAATCAAAATGGCGTCAAGGAAACATACAAAAATAATTTAGTTTTAACAAACAGATTTAAATGAAAAAAAAATGAAATTGAATTCTACGTAGTTTAATACCCAGTATGAGCATAAAAAACTCATAAAAATGCCACCAGAAAGTCAGATATATTTCTTTTTAAACCATATCATAACACTAATCTGGTGAATAAATGGCTGCTAGGGTGGATGAAGTCCACAGGAATCATTCTCGCCCTTTTTCTAGTCCTAGCAATGAACACGTCATTGATGGAAGAAGATGACAACCAATGATCTTGTCAGAAGATTGAAACAGCCACTGTAGCCTGATTGTAAATAAGGAAGACATGAATGACAACCAGAATGTGGTAGAAAGAATTAGAACGCTCTTGATGATAGTTGAATAAAAACTCTGTTAGGACAGATTAAAAAATGTTGAGCTTCCTTGGCTGGCATAGGAAGAACAGTCTCTGGTATGATTTTTGTCAGAAATTAATGTGATGTTCCTTGTCCCATTCCAGAGTGTTGGTAAGGGTGGTTCCCAAAAACTAAAATAGGTGCATTATATACCCAACGTGACCACAGATATCTACCAGGGGACAAAGAGGTGGCCATCTGTGGAAGTCAGGTGCCATTTCTGTTGTTTTGATGGTTTTGAGGTGTAGAGTATTACAGGCACAACATTCAACCAGATGGTCCATTTCAGACCACCAGTGATGAGACCCCCAACTGTCATATCATCAGCAAATTTCACTATTTTCATGGAGCTATCAAAGGAGGTACAGTCAATAGTGCAATGTGAGAACAGGAAGGGTGAAGAATGCAATTCTTTAGCATCTGCTCTGATACTCATTTTAAAGTGCCATTCACTCCATACATGTTGAGCTAACATGCCAATGGCTGAGATCTATCCAGAACAAGAGGTGCCCATTGTTTGAATGCCATCCATTATCATACTGTCCTAAATGTCCTAACTCCAACTGCCAGTCCTTGGCTCACAGTCTCCATTCAAATGCCATACATGAAGTGGATGTCTGCCCTGCCAATGCCTAATCCAGTACTTTTCTGGCATGCCATATGGCACAATCTCCTTTATTTGGGTTTGAAATATCAAGCCATGTGGCACTTTCCCACTGCCAGAATGTGATTTTTATGAAATGTGGTAGTGCCCTTATGTCTCAATGTTTCAATATGCTGTGTGGCACTTTTCACTTTGCTGGCTCACAAATGCCATCTTCTGTTGCAATCTCATTAGTGGCAATGTGCAAATGCAATGTCATATGGTGCTGCCTTCCGGTTCTGGTGCCATGCTGTGTGGCACAGTTCTTTCTGCCAGTGTACAAATGCAGTCTTCACTTACACTCTCATTACTGGCAGTGTGTGAATACCCTGTCAAGTCATGCTGTCTTCAAAGAATGGTGCCATGCTGTGGGGTGCTGTCCTGCATATAATTTACATTTACTGACACATTTTTATTATAACTAGGGTTTGAATGCCATAGCGTGGAGTTTTGTAAGTTATAGTTTTGGAATACCATGCTGTGTGGCATAGACTTTACTGCCAGTGTAGAGCTAATTTAATCCCCAAAGCTGCAGTCCTCACTCTCAGTACATTAATGCCATCTTCAGCTGCATTCTTGTTGCTGGCAGTGTGAATGTCTTGCCATATGGTGCTGTTTGTGATGCATGGTGCCATATTGGGTGGCAAAACCCTCAGTCCATCTGTTGCATTTTCATCACTGCTAATGTATGAAAGATTTCACATGTGTTTTTTTATTTTACTTGCAATATTTGAATGCCATGTGGCACCATCTTCATTGCCAGTGTGAAAATACATGTGACAATGCTACTTCTATTAAATGCGGTGTCTCATGAGGCTACCTTTAATGTTGGTGCCACTGTCCTCACTGCGAGAATATAATTGCCATCTTCTGTTTCCCTATGATTACTAATAGTATAAATGCAGTTCTTGAATGCCATGCCATGCTGCATGGCACACTTTTTACTGCAATTGTGTTAATGCCAGGTCATAAGACTATCCATTCAATGCCTAGTGCCTTGATGTGTGGTACAGTCCTTCCTGCCAGTGTACAAATGCCATTTTCACTGTCATTACTGGCAGTGTGTTAATGTCCTGTCAAATGGTGCCATCTTCAGTGCATGGTGCCATGCAGTGTGGCACTATCTTGCATATACCACATAATGCAGTCATTTCAAAGTTACAGTTTTAAATGGCATATAATGGTGCCCATAACAGTATTCACCCCCATGATAGTTTCACATTTTATTGAACCTTAGTGGATTGATTTTGATTTACAAAAAAAGACTTTAATGTCAAAGTGAAAACCAATTTCTGACACAAAATAGTTCATCACTTAAGTATTCCTCCTCTTTAATATCGCTCCCCAAAATCATCAGTGGAGCAGCCAATTGGCTTCCGAAGTGATAGAAATAGTAAATGGAGATCAGCTACCTGGGGTTTTACTTGTGTAGTCTAAATGCATCTTATCTGGAAGGCCCAACTTGTGGTGATCCAATAGGGTGGCCTAACCTACACAATGAAGACATAAGAACAATCCAAGCAACTACGTGAAAATGATATTGAAAAGCACAAGTCAGAGAATGGAGGCAAGAAAATAATAAAATCACTGAATATCCTTTGGAGTGCCACCAAGGGGAGATGCAGGGGATCATTACACCTTCTTTGAGGGTTTTCTGCTTGACCTGGAAGTGCTTCCAATATGTAATGCTCCTGTTCCAACATAAATTAGTCATAAAGAAATGAAAAGAGTATGGCAGAGCTGTATACCTGCCTAGAGTAGCCCATCCACAAAAACTAAATGTTTGTGCAAGAAGAAGATGCATGAAGGAGGCCATCAAAAGACATCTGATAACTCGGGAAGAGTTACAAGCTACAGAAAATGAGATGGGACAGAGTTTACTGACGAGACGTGTTGCCCATGTGCTTCACCAGTCACAGCTTTGTGGGTGAGTGACAAAGACAAAGTCACTATTAAAAACAATACACATGACATCTTAGTAGAAGGCACATGGGAGTCTCTGAAGTTAGAAGGTTCGGTGGTCTGATGTAATCAAATTTCTGGCCATTTGAACACTTGTCATTACTAGAAACACACCATCCCCACTTTGAAACATGGTGGTAGGGCATCATGCTGTGCGGATGCTTCATTGCATCAGGCCCTGGAAGACTTGTGAAGATAAAACAAATGCATCATAATATGGGGAAATTCTAGAGGGAAACCTCATGATGCCTGCAAGAAACCAGCAACTTTGGGCGAAGATTTGTTTTCAGCAAGAAGATGACCCCAAGCCTAAAGCCATAGAAACACAGGAATGGGTTCAAAACAGCAATGTTAATGTCCAGGAGTGGCCAAGTCAAAGTCCACATCTCAATCCATTTGAGAAATTGTGGTCAGCCAAAAAGGATGAATGAAGGAGGCCGTCAAAAGACATCTGATAACTCGGAAGGAGTTACAAGCTACAGAAAATCAGATTGGAGAGACTGTGTTGACAAGAATTGTTGCCCGTGTGCTTCACCAGTCACAGCTTTATGGGTGAGTGACAAAGACAAAGCCACTATTAAAAACAATACACATGACATCTTGGTAGATGGCACATAGGAGACTCTGAAGTCTGATGGAAGAAGGTTCTATGTATAGATACATAAAAATGGCTTCAGAACATCAATGTTACTGTCCAGGAGTGGCCGAGTCAAAGTCCACATCTCAGTCCAATTGAGAAATTGAAGTCAGACTTGAAAAAGATTCTTCACTCCTGATCCTCATTCAACCTGATAAGAGCTTGGGCAGTTCTGCAAAGATGAATGGAAGAAAATGGCAGTGTGGCAATGTGCAGAGCTGATACAGAAAGAGACAGATCTGTGCCCAAGGACTGTGCACATTGCCTTTATGCAATGGTGTTGTGTTTTATATTTGTAATTAACCTAGACCACTTTGCAGAGATCCGCTTTCACTTTGACATTGAAGAGTCTTTTTCTGTTATTCAGTGTCGAGGAAAGCCAAATTAAATCCATATGATTCGATGTTGTATAATAATAAAATGTGAAAACTTCCAGAGGGTGAATACTTTTTAAGTGCACTGTATGCGGAACAATCATCACTACCAGTGTGTAAATCTAATATCCTATGGGGCTACCTGTAATGCCTGATGTCACCACCATCATTACCAGAATGTAAATGTAAATGTGACTGCCATCTTCAGTTCATTCTCATTACTAAGATTATGAATGCTTTTAATAGAAACTCTGTCATGTCAGTCACTTCAAACAATTCAGGGTCACAGTGGGCCAGAATCTACCAGCAGGAGAAAGGGCAGGAGAGCATTCCAGACCATCGTAGTCTCTATTCACACTTACATCCACACAGAAAGAAGCTGAAATCCACCAATCTTGACTGCCAGTGTGTTAATGTCATATCCAATGGGGACTGCCAATAATGCCTGACGCCAATGCCCTCATTGCCAGAATGTAAATGCCATTTTCAGTTTCAGCCTCATTACCAGTAGTGAATTAATGCTTTAAAGTGTTTTTTTTGTGTTACAGTTTTTTAATGCCATGCTGTGTGGCACAGTCATTACTGCCAGTGTGTTAATGCAACGTCCTATGGCATCAATTTAAATGTTTGGTGCTGCTGCCCTTACTGCCAGAACACAAATGGCAGCTTCTGCTGCATCCTTTTAATGGCAGTGTATGACTGACATTTTTATTGCATGGTGCATTAGAACATTAGAACACTCTAGACGAGAACAGGCCATTAAGCCCAACAAACCTCACCAGTCCTATCCACTTAATTCTTCCAAAATAACATCAAGTCAGGTTTTGAAAGTCCTTAAAGTACTACCGTCTACCTCACTACTTGTAGCTTATTCCATGTGTCTGTGGTTTCTTTTTGTGAAGGAAAACTTCCTAATGTTTGCGTGAAATTTACTTAGAGCAAGTTTCCAACTGTGTCATTGTGTTCTTAATGCACTCATTTTAAAATAACAGTCTAGATCCACTGGACTAATTCCCTTTTATGAGTGCCATGCTGGATGAACCAACATCCTGACCAGGATGGGAGTTGACTCCTTGACCCAATGGAAGGCCATAATAGAAGGACAGTGATGGAGTGGCATCCTGACCTGGATGGAAGCTGGTTCCCTGCCAGGAAGAGAGGCTGAGGTGAAAGGGTAGTGATGGACTGGTGTCCTGGCCACAGTGGGTTCGGGTGCTTTTCCTGCAGAGGTCTGTGCAAGATACAAGTTGTCTGCTTCCCAGGGGCATGTCGTCCCCCCCATAAAACACAGTGGCAGCATCCCACTGGTAGAACACTCATATGGATCCCCACAGGGTATGGGATATGCCTACTGGGGATCTTGTTGCCAGGGGTAGATGCAACGGATCATTATACCCTCTTTGAAGGGCCTCCTTTGAAGCTCTGGCACTGGAAGAACTCCCCAGCATAAAAGAAGCTGGTTTTTCTGCATGAGTGGTCAGAGTCAGGAGGAGGTGGATGAGACTACAAGGGAAATGTGGAAGGAGATGGGAAAAAAACTGTACCGTAGAGGTACTGTATCAAATGAACACTTTATATTTGGACCCAGGACTCTTTTGTGAAGTTGTTTCTGGGGTTTTGGGGGTGCTGCCATGCCCCCTATCGGTCACATTTTAGAAGTTCAAACACTTTACTCATGTCGTCTCCTTTTGCTTAAACTGAAAAGGCTAAACTCTTTTAATCTTTCCACATAAATCATCCCCTGTAATCCTGGAATCAGCCTAGTCGCTCTTCTCTGGACTTTTTCTAGCGCTGCTGTGTCCTTTTTGTAGACTGGAAACCAAAACTACACCAGTGTGTTATAAAGCTTGAGCAGAACCTCCTTGGACTTGTACTCCACACATCACGGTGCTGTATACCCTGACTTTCTGTTAGGCTTCATGAATGATTGGAATGGAATAAAAGCAAAGATTTGGGGATTTGCCCGTACGGTATATTGTTGAAGAGTAATCGATAATGACTGACTTTTCTGCAAAATAACAAAAGACAAATGAGTATGACAAACAGGTTGGTTTTATACAAATATGGCAGGAAATGAAATGATGTCATCGGTATGAGAAGGAAGTGAGGTCATCTGCGAAGGAAGGGAAGTGACGAGTTTTGGATTATTCTTCCGTGGATCTGAAGAAGAAAAGAGAAAAGGCATTAATGTTCGTTGCCAACCCTTTTCCTGGTGTCTTTTATGCCCCATGTTGGACCCTTTGGCTGTCCCCTAAGCACGCATGTGTGACACCTTCTTAATGGCTTCTGAATACTGTCTGGCAGTTGAGTCCACTATGACTCCTAAATCCTTCTCATTAGGTATACTCTCAAGTTTCTGACCACCCATTGTGTATTCAAACCTAACATTTTTACTTCCTATGTGTAATACTTTACATTTACTGACATAAAATTTTATCCATCTATCCATCCATCCATTATCCATCTGCCATAAATCTGTCCAAGCTTGTCTGCTGCCCAAGTCACTCTGTAATGATTTAACAGATTCAAGATTATCTGCCAATCCACCTATCTTGGTATCATCTGCACGCTCAACCAGCTTGTTATTTATATTCCTATCCAATAGTAGTGCTCTCGTTGGCAGCATACACACAGTAATTAATAATAACTAGTTAGTTACATTTATATAACGTTTTTTCTAAGTGCTTACGTAAATAAAAGGGGAGTCACATCAATCCACACTAAAGCCGGGAATATACTTTTTTTTTTTAACATTTTATTGAATTTATTAAAATCAAACAACATTCCATACAAGCAAGTAAAATTTTATAAGTGTAGGTTCAAGTCAAGTCAACCCCCCACCCATGCGAAAGAGAGCTAGGCCAACATAGTGAAACTTTAATAGTAGAAAAAATAAGTAAGTAAATAAATACAATAAAAAGGGAAAGAGAATCATTTTCCTCAATATAAAAGCTTATTCTAAAATGTTATTGATCAGATCCTGCCAGGTTTTAAAACATTTTTGCACAAATCCTCTATGTGAGTATTTTTTCCAAATTCAAGTAGTATCAGTTACCCACTGACTAAAAAGAGATGAGTTAGGATTCTTTCAGTTGATCAAGACAAGTCTACGTGCCAATAGTAAAGTAAAAGCAATTCCAGTTTGTTTGTCCTTCTCCACTTTCAGCCCATCTGGAAGTCCACCAAACACAGCTGTTAGTGGGTTAGGAGGGATTGTGACACCAAGGCTGTCTGAAAAACATTTAATGGTTTTTTTACAAAATGAAGTTAATTTGGTGCAGGCCCAAAACATGTGGCTCAGTGAGGCTGGAACTTGATTGCAATGTTCACAGGTTGGATCTTGCCCTGGAAACACTTTGGACAATTTTAAACGAGACTGATGTCCTCAATAGATGATTTTAAGGTGAGTGATTGTGTGCTTTGAGCATATGGAGCTCAAGTGAAGCCGGGAATATACTTCTTATAATGCATGCTCTTGAGGACGTTGTTGCTACATAAGAAGTGTACTGTCTATATCGTTGCGAGATGTCATTACGTCGAGAAAACACCATCTGGTTTCACTATGTTGTGAGTTGAGGGACAAAGATGAAAGGGCTTTCACCGTCTGTGTGTCCAGGCTCTGGAACTCCCTACCCTTAGTGGTTAGGCATGCCGCTTCAGTCGCCACGTTCAAATCACGCTTAAAAACGCACTTCTTCACATTGGCTTTTAATTCTTAACCTGTCTCATTTCCACTTGCTTTTTGCTATTTCTCTATTTTATTGGGTCTCCTGACCTGTTTTTAGTATCTTTGTTTTAACTCTCTCTTAATGTTTGTTTTTGATATTTTGCTTTTAGTCCGGCTTGTTTTAACTGTACAGCACTTTGGTCAGTTGTAATGCTGTGTTTTTAAGCGCCCAACAAATAAAAATGGTATGGTATGTTAAAGATAACATTTTTTTTACTTCTGATGCTGTTGCGAAGGTGCAAAAAAAAAAAAGAAAAAAGACAGCAACTGCGATACAGATGGTCTGCGAGACCTTTAAATGTATGATGTCATTATAATGGGGAATATGTGATGCTTGTATTGCCTATGTGAGAAACAGATGAAGAAAAGCACAGTTGCATATCAGCATTTAAGTTTGATGACTTCCTTCATCGCATCAAACCATTCATCAAACATTGAAGCATGCAGATTGATCCTATTTGAGCTTGCCATCACGTGTCAATAGTAAACATTGACGTTGACGTCACATACCAAAACTTGAACACACACGCCACCCATATGGTACTGCAACTTTTTAACACATTAAATTATTACGACATACTCACAGGACGCATCCAAACAATGCTGGGAGTGCATAGCAGCCATGATGCGTGCGCATAAGCATTCTGATCGTGAAATATAAATCAAGCTCTACTGTGTGGTATCCACCTTGATGATGGGACAGTAGCCATTGTACTCACCCCACATTAGGTATTAGGTGGTGAATGGGTGAGAGAGATACAGTGGTTAGTCAATTAGGGTGCCAGAATGGACAAGGCCATGATAAACAATTTAGCCAGGACATTTGGAAGCTCTTTTTGAAAGATGCTCATAGGCCACAGAGAGTCAGGACCCCAGTTTTACCTCTCACCTGAAGGACAGCACTAATTTTTAACAGCTCTGTGCCCCAGTCAGTGCGGTGGGGCTTTGGGATCCACACACACAGACCACACGGTACGTGACCCTGCTGGCCTCACCAATTCAACAATGACAACAACAGTTATTTCTATATTACACATTTTCATACAACAATGTAGCTCAAAGTGCTTTACAAGATAACAAAGAGAATGTAACAAGAAGAAAAAAAATAAGATTATCAAATAAATGATAAGTAATAACAAAACAAGGTAAATCACAGGGAGGACAGAAAAAAAATAAAAAAACAGAAAGAAAATCTACTTAGGTGGGAGAAAAAACCCAAAATCTGCAGGGGTTCCAAGGCCAAAAGACCACCATACATCCTCTGGGAAAACCCTCTTCCGGGAGCAGCCCAAGCTTTTCCTAGATGGTCTCCCGTCCAAATTTATGCTTAGCTCTCAGGTGGATTACCTGTTCTGAAGTGCACTGTTTTATGGATTTTTTGCACTTTTAATGTTTCTATGCCAAGTTACCCTCTTTGAAATCCTGGTCCATCAATGGCACTTTATTGAGTTTTGTGTTTCCTCTGTCACACACGTGCCTGAATAATGGCAATTCCATGTCCGTCCAGGGGGCGGCGGGGTGCACTAACTGTCTTTCTCGGTCCCTTGCAGATCATTCTCGGGAAATCCCGCCGCCTTTGATGACATCACTTCTGGCACCCCGCCTCTGATGACATCACTTCTGCTTCTGGCCCCGATGACATCACATTGGTCTTTAAAGCCGCCATCTTTATTCAATACCACAGTTCTGTTTTGGATTCTGTCTTGTGAACAACTCACTATCTTTAAATACCTTTTTGCAGCCAAGGCGCATTATATGAGTGGCTGCCACAAACCTTCTGATGTCTGTTTGTCGTTCTTGTGACACCTCATAGAACAATTGCTTAACAAAGAATCATTTCATTCTGGTAAGAATTCTTTGCATATGGGATTTTAAAAGGGGTCCTAATATGTGCCTCAAAACAGAAATCTTTAATGCATAGTGGGCTACCTGCTGGGGTACCGACAGATCAAGGAATCCTGAACATAGCCTGTGTGATTGTCTTTTGAAATTAGGAGCCCATTGGTATTTTACAGGTCTATTATTATTCTATTATGTATGTCTATTATATTATTATATCTATTTGTGATTATTTATTGATCTAAATAAAAGGTTCTTTCCGACACCTTCTTGTGGATGGTTCTTTTAGGAAGCAAAAATGATTCCCCTCTAGTGTTTCTCTGAAGAGCCACTTTGGCATCTTTATTTTTAAGAGTGTGGCACAATTTTCTTTGCAAGTGTATCAATTTCATGTCATAAGACTCTGCCTTCGATGCCCGATGCCATGTTGTGTGGTGACATCATAATGCCAGTGAATGAACACCATCTTCATTGACTTGATCAAAGCACACAGTGTTCCCGTTCACTGTCAATACTTGAACAATAAGGCACTTGGCACTGTCTTTTCTGCCAGCATGTGAATGCCCTTTCAAATGGCACCAACTTTATAAAGCAGTGTGCGAATGCCACGCTGTTTGTCACCATTGTCTGAATCACATGGCATTGCCCTGCGAGCCAAGTCTCTCGCTGGGCTTGCGCTCCCAGATGCTCACTGGCAGGTTCTGCACTAAGCGATCGGCTGTCGTTCTTCAGTGACTCTGTTAATTTCGCTCATTTATCTTAAACACCTCTATAAATACTGGAGACCTCAGCCAGGCACAGCCACGCAGAGAGAGGAGAGAGAAAACGCCGCTCTGCTCTCCATCCCCAGAGGACAAATCCACCGCGGAAAAACTAATTTTCCTGCAAATAGTTTGTCAGCCGAGCCAGGAGGAGTGATAAATTATCTGGAGTGTGTGCGGAGGGGGGTGGGGGGGGAGCGGATTGGGGGGCAGTGAGCCCCACCCACTGAGGAGCCTTGGCAGGGGTGAGCCGCACCAGCACTGCAACTCATGTGTGACTCGGCTCTTTCATGATAAATTGAGGGGGTGAAATGGATTTGTTTGAAATGGGTAGCACATCAAAGGAATGATGATGTGGAGGGCTGTGATGATTGGGGCAGGGGTGCAAGCCAACCTGCACCTCGAGGTGGGGGAAAAATGTGCCTGAAGAAGCATCCTCATGGACTAAGCCTGTTCATCTCACTGCAGGGGGCTCAGTCGTACGGTCAAAGAGGTGTTGGCCCACATGCTACTGTTCCGACCCCTCGTTTTCCCCAGACCGCACAGCAATTTCGGGTTAGTAGTTAAGGCTTTGGACTTCAGACGCTGAGGTTGTGGGTTCAAATCGAGTGATTGACACTGCAGTCACTGCATATGATCATGAGCCAGTCACTTCACCTGCCTGTGTCTCAACTGGAAACAGCAAATAATTGTGACCAGTTATATCTGAAATGTTGTACGTCACCTTGGATCAAACTGTCAGCCAAATAATAAGTAATAATAACAATTGTTGGGTTAGTTCAGTGACCACAAGGTGGCGTTCAATGCCAACTCGGGGCACTAGCTAAACCGACTCCATGCAGGTCGTTGGACTGTGGAGGGGATTTGGGCGGCAGTGCATGACAGAGGTGTTTCCAATGGACCCCCTCCCTCCCCACGCCATTCCCCTCTGTGGGGTCTGTCATTGTGAACAGGAGGACAATGGATCTTCAATTGCTGGCAGCAGCAACAAGCTGACGCCTCTGGAACGGGGTGGGATGGGGGGATTTGGGCGGGGGTCTCTCAGAAACAGCAAAGAAGCAACCAGGCCGATGTGAAAGGTCACAGCAGAGCGGAAGCGATAGGCAAGGAGTACAATACAGGGGGCCTATTAGAGTGGGGCAACAAAGAGGGGCACAAACAAAGAGGAAGGTGGAGCGGAGGAGAGTAAGAACTCGAATGCGGGGGATGTGGGGTGGCAGATGGCGGCAAGGTAGCCTGGGACGAGTGGGAAGGAAGAACAAGCTTTACAAACAAGACCCTCGTGAGACTGCTGCCCTGGGCATCTGCTGCAGCTTTAGCAGGAACATCAGTTCAACAGGGAGGATGCGGTAAAGTGACAAGTACAAAACGACAGGGGGCTGTCTGTGGAGAACATGTGGCTCCCAGTGCGGCGTGATAGGATGTGAGGAAGGTGGGGGGAGGTTTGGGGTTCTTGTAATGTAGTTAAGGTGTGTGAGAAAGAAGAGGAGGAGGAGGAGGAGGAGGAAAACAGGCTTATAATGTAGTGCGAGGGGAGTGAGGAAGAGTAAGGGATGAAAGACAGGGTGCAGAATACAGTGAAGGTGAAGTGAGGAGGATGAGGAAAAGGACAAGAGAGCAGAGAATATATAATGTAGTTAGAGGGAAGGAAAGAAGAGGAAGAGGAAGGAGAGAGGGCTACGAATACAGTGAAGGTGGGGTGAGGAAGAAAAGGAGGAGGGGATAAAGAAGAAAAAGAAAGAAAGAAAGAAAGAAAGAAAGAAAGAAAGAAAGAAAGAAAGAAAGAAGGGTGGCTTATAATGTAATGAGTGGGCAGTGAGGAAGAACAGAAGGAAGAGGAAAAGAGAAAGTTGATAATATAGTGAGAAAGCAGTGAGAAAATGAGGAGGAGGAGGAAGAGAGGGCTTACAATGTGGTGAAGTTGGAGTGAAAAAGAGGAGGCTGTAGAATGTAGTGACATAGAGTGAGGAAGCAGAGGAGAAGAAAAAGGAGGGCTTAATATGTGTGCCAGCAGCCATACCAAATACACTTCAGAACAAGTCATCCACCTGAAGCTAAGCAGGCTGGAGCCCAAACCACTACCTAGATGGAAGACCATTTAGAAAAAACTTGGGTTGCTACTGGAAGAGATGTTGGTGAGGGCCTCAAGAGGTGCCTACCCTGTGGTCTGTCTGTGGATACAATCATGGACGGGTCACACTTTACTGAAAAATTGGTGTTGTCCTTCAAATGAGATGTAAAACTGTGGTCCCGTGTCTCTGTGGTTATTAAAGATCCCTGGGCATCTTTCAAAAGGAGGGAGCACCCCAATGTACTGGCTACATTGCCCACCATGACCTTGTCCATTCTGGTCCATCCCCTGTACTCTAATTGGTTAGCTATCTCTCACACCCCTTCACCACCTAATAGCTAATCTGTGTTGAGCGTACTGGCATAAGAATGACTGCCGTCATGTCATCCAGGTGGATGCTACACATTGTTGGTGGTTGAAGAGCTACACAAATGTAACTAACTGTCTGTCTATTTATCTGTTTTGAGAGAGGTGTGAAGAAGAGGAGAGGAAGAAAAGAAGAGGAGGAAAAGGGAGTGCCTACAACATACCGAGAGAGGAGGGACGCAAAAGAGGAGGACGAGGGGAATGAGAATGACAGGGCTTATGAGGTAATGAGAGTGAAGTGAAGAAGGGAGTGGTGGAGAAAAGAATGACTTTAATGGAATAAATGTGGAAAGAAGAAGAGATAGAGGAACGAGAAGAAGAGGAAGATGGTTTACAATGTGGTGAAGAATAAGTGAAAAAGAGGAGGAGGAGGAGGGGCTGTGAGAAAACATTGCGTTAATGGAATGAAGGTGGAGTGAGGAAGAGGCAGAGGAGGTGGAAGAAAAGAACAGACTTGTAATGTACTAGGTGTGCTACCTGTCCAAGATGGGTTGAAATCTAAATCATCAAGGTAGACTTCAGTGTTAACATTTACAATGCACCATGCATTGCATATACAGTATCTGTAATACGCCATTTGGCATGTGATTTGTAAAAGCAGTGCTAATGCTTGTGATACGCTCTGTGTTGGAATGACAAATGCAATGCTTTCTATTACTTAAAATGTTTGAGATGCGACATCTTTTGGAATGAGAGAGACATGGCAAATGGATGAACACACAGACAGATACATAGGCACTTATCATTTTATTAAGGTGGATTAAAAGAGGAGTAGAGAAGAATAGGAATAGGAGAAGGATGACGAAGGAGGAGGATAGCTTATAATGTAGTGAAAGAGAAGCAAAAAAGTTGATTAGAAATAGATAGGGCTTTTAATGTGATGGTTGTAAACTGAAAAAGATATAAAGGGAGGAGGAGGAGGAGGAAGAACAGGAGGAACAGAGAACATCCATACTATAGTGGGGTATGGGAAGGAAGAGGATGATGGAAAGGAGGTGAAAGAAAAGGGGGAGCAAAAGATACAAGCTTATAATATAGTTTGAAGGAGTGAAGAAGAGGAGGAAGTGAATGAAGAGTGAGAATAATATGTATACTGTAGTAGAAGTGAGTTAAGGAAGATGAAGACAAGAATGAGGAGCAGGAGAATGGAAAAAGAGCATTTAGAGAGAAAAGTGAAGAAGAGGAGGAAGGCAGAGTGCTTACCTTTACTGAATGAAACATGGGGTGCGGAAAAGAAGTAGGCAGAGAGGAGTCCATGTTATGAAGTGGGGCTGGAGTGAGTAAGGGAGGATAAGGGGAGAAGGAGCAGAAGGAAAGGTGAGCATTAATATTGCAGCAGGGAGGAGTGAAGAACAGAAGGAAAAAAGCTAGAAAGGAAGTGTAGTGAGGATAGAGTGAAATAGAGTAACCGTAAGGGGTGAGGAAAAGGTGTAAGAAGATGATAAGCTTATAATGTACTGGGCTGGAATAAGGAAGAAGAAGAGGTGGAAGAGTGAATACTATGCATTCTGTAGTAGAGGTAACTTAAGGAAGAGGAAGAAGAGCAGGAGGTGGAGGATAAGAAATAGAAGGAAGGCAGATTTAAATGTAGTGATTGTGGAGCAAGAAAGAGGAGAGGAACAAAAGTGACCACTTATATTGTAAGCAAAGAAGAGTCAATCTTAGTAGAGGGAACCCGAGGAAGAGGAAGAAGAGGGGGAGAAGCAAAAAAGAATGATGATACTGTAGTGAGTGTGGGGTAAGGAGTATTAGGAGGAAGTGAAGCAGTTCAGGATGCACATAATGTAGTCACGGTAGAATGAGGAAGGGGTAGGAAGAGGAGGGGAGGAGGAAGAGGAGGAGGAGGAAAAGGCGGAGGAGGAGGAAGGAAAAGGAGTGCTGACAATAGCAAGGGAGAGAAGTAAAGAAAAAGAAGAAGAAGAAGAAGATGGCTGTTTAGTAGTGGCATTTTGGGGAAGAAAAAGATGAAGATCAGAAGAAGTTGGGTGTTTATATGGTGTAACTATGTAAAATAAAAAGATGAAGAGGACGAAATTGCTTGAAATGTAGTGTTGGTGATGTGAAGAAGAAGAAGAAGGAGGAGGAGGATGAGGAGGGAGTTTATGTAATATAGTGTATCAGAGTTAGGAGGAGAGAAGAGAAAAAGAAGAAAAATAAGGGACTACGCTACCATGGAGGTTAAGTGAAGAAGATGAGGAAAAGAAAATTAAATAGGGAGTGCTTAAGATGCTATATATACTGTTAGTAGAAAGGATATAAGCAGAGTAGCCATACAATCCAAATTCATTTTGTGTAGTGTCTTTCACTGCCTGTGCTGTTACAAATTGTTTTAGAAAGTTGTTATACTTCAGTAAATCATAAGGTTAACTCCACATTACTGTTAGCTCTCGATGAAAAATTAAAAAAAAACAATGTTCAGCATCGCAGGGAGTCAAAGCCTATCTGCTAGGCTATCTCAGGGCACATTAACCACACACCCACAAGGGGCCAATTTAGGGTCAGCTGGAGGAACTAAACACAATAATAAGTTCATCCTGGGTTTAATATTACATAACATTTAATGCAGAAAATCATCTTAGGAACAGTTTAAATGAAATGTGTGTCAGTCCCAGTCAGCCCACTTAATATAAATAAGGGTCAAAAGGCCTATCTTGGCAGCATTGAGAGCACTGAAGGAACCAACCCCGGACGGAGTGCCAATCCACCACAGTGCCCACTCACACACAGGGCAGATTAAGAATTGCAAATTAGTCTTATTAGTCTAGCAGCAGACCCAACCCAGTCACATGGGATGCACAAACCAGTGTGTTTCTTCATGCCGGTCCCAAGCCCGGATAAATGGGGAGGGTTACGTCAGGAAGGGCATCCACTGTAAAATTTTGCCACATCAGTATGCGGGCAACGATACAAATTTCCATACTGGATCGGTCGAGCCCTGGGTTAAAAACGACCGCCACCAGTACTGTTAGCCAACAGGGTGCTGGTGGAAACTGGGCTACTGTTGGCTGAAGAAGAAGAACGGGGGGAGATGTGTCCGGAGGCAGCAGGAGAGAAGAAAATTAAAGAGAGTAGAACTGAGGGTAGGAACTTTGAATGTTGGCAGTATGACTGGTAAGGGGAGAGAGTTAGCAGATATGATGGAGAGAAGGAAGGTTGATATATTGTGCATGCATGAGACTAAATGGAAGGGGAGTAAGGCCAGGTGGATCGGAGGTGGATTCAAATTGTTCTATCATGGTGTGGATGGGAGGAGAAATGGGGTAGGAGTTATTCTGAAGGAGCAGTATATCAAGAGTGTTTTGGAGGAGAAAAGAGTGTCAGGCAGAGTAATGTTTATGAAGCTGGAAATTGGAGGTGTGATGATGAAAGTTCTTAATGCATATGCACCACAAGTTGGGTGTGCAATGAATGAGAAAGAAGTTTTTTGGAGTGAGTTGGATGAAGTGATGAACAGTGTACCCAAGGGACAGAAAATGGTGATTGGAGCGGATTTCAATGGACATGTTGGTAAAGGGAACAATGGAGATGAGGAGGTGATGGGTAGGTATGGTGTCAAGGAGAGGAATGAAGAAGGTCAGAAGATAGTGGATTTTGCCAAAAGGATGGACATGGTTGTAGTAAATACGTATTTTAAGAAGAGGGAGGAACAAAGGGTTACGCACAAGAGTGGAGGAAGATGCACACAGGTAGATTACATCCTATGCAGAAGAGTTGATCTGAAGGAGATTGAAGACTGCAAAGTAGGGGCAGGGGAAAATGTAGTTAAGCAGCATAGGATGGTGGTCTGTAGGATGACATTGGAGATCAAGAAGAGGAAGAGAGTGAGGGCAGAGCCAAGGATCAAATGGTGGAATTTGAAAAAGGAAGACTGCAAGGTTGAGTTTAGGGAGAAGGTGAGACAGGCACTGGGTAGTTTTAAAAAATTACCAGAGAGTTGGGAAGCTACAGCAGATGTAGTAAGGGTGACAGCAAGAAGGGTGCTTGGTGTGACATCTGAACAGAAGAAGGAGGAAAAGGAAACCTGGTGGTGGAATGAGGAAATACAGGAGAGTATACAGAGGAAGAGGATGGCAAAGAAGAAGTGGGATAGTCAGAGAGCTGCACAAAGTAGACAAGGAGATAAGGCGCAAGGTGAAGAGACAGGTGGTGAAGGCTAAAGAAAAGGCATATGATGAGTTGTATGAGAGGTTGGACACCAAGGAGGGAGAAAAAGACCTGTACCGATTGACTAGACAGAGAGACAGAGCTGGGAAAGATGTGCAGCAGGTTAGGGTGATAAAGGATAAAGATGGAAATGTACTCACAAGCAAGGAGAGTGTGTTGAGCAGGTGGAAAGAGTACTTTGAGAGGCTGATGAATGAAAAGAACGAGAGAGAAAAGAGGTTAGATGATGTGGAGATAGTGAATCAGGAAGTGCAACGGATTAGCAAGGAGGAAGTAAGGACAGCTTTGAAGAGGATGAAAAATTGAAAGGCAGTTGTTCCAGATGTTTAACCAGATTGTTTAATGGAATCTTAGAAAGTGAGAGGATGCCTGAGGAGTGGAGAAGACGTGTGCTGGTGCCGATATTTAAGAATAAGGGGGATGTGCAGGACTGAAGTAACTGCAGGGGATTAAAATTGATGAGCCACAGCATGAAGTTATAAGAAGAGTAGTGGAAGCTAGGTTAAGAAGTGAGGTGATGATTAGTGAGCAGCAGTATGGTTTCATGCCACGGAAGAGCACAACAGATGCAATGTTTGCTCTGAGGATGTTGATGGAGAAGTTTAGGGAAAGCCAGAAGGAGTTGCATTGCGTCTTTGTGGACCTGGAGAAAGCATATGACAGGGTGCCTCGAGAGGAGCTGTGGTATTGTATGAGGAAGTCGGGAGTGGCAGAGAAGTACGTAAGAGTTGTACAGGATATGTACGAGGGAAGTGTGAAAAGTGGTGAGGTCTGCGGCAGGAGCGACGGATGCATTCAAGTTGGAGGTGGGATTACATCAGGGATCAGCTCTGAGCCCTTTCTTATTTGCAATGGTGATGGACAGGTTGACAGACGAGATTAGACTGGAGTCCACATGGACTATGATGTTTGCTGATGACATTGTGATCTGTAGCGATAGTAGGGAGCAGGTTGAGGAGACCCTGGAAAGGTGGAGATCTGCTCTAGAGAGGAGAGGAATGAAGGTCAGTAGGAACAAGACAGAATACATGTGTGTGAATTTGATGGAGGTCAGTGGAATGGTGAGGATGAGGGAGTAGAGTTGGCAAAGGTGGAGGAGTTTAAATACTTCGGATCAACAGTACAGAGTAATGGGGATTGTGGAAGAGAAGTGAAAAAGAGAGTGCAGGCAGGGTGGAATGGGTGGAGAAGGGTGTCAGAAGTGATTTGTGACAGACGGGTATCAGCAAGAGTGAAAGGGAAAGTCTACAGGACAGTAATGAGACCAGCTATGTTATATGGGTTGAAGATGGTGGCACTGACCAGAAAGCAGGAGACAGAGCTGGAGGTGGCAGAGTTAAAAATGCTAAGATTTGCATTGGGTGTGATGGGGATGGACAGGATTAGAAATAAGGACATTAGAGGGTCAGCTCAAGTTGGACAGTTGGGAGACAAAGTCAGAGAGGCGAGATTGCGTTGGTTTGGACATGCGCAGAGGAGAGATGCTGGGTTGCTAAGGATAGAGCTGCCAGGGAAGAGAAAAAGAGGAAGGCCTAAGAGAAGGTTTATCTATCTATCTATCTATCTATCTATCTATCTATCTATCTATCTATCTATCTATCTATCTATCTATCATATGTTTTATAAGTTGATAGTCTACTTTTTTCTCTAATGGACTCTTTAAAAATGAGTGTTATGGATTTGAAATCTTTTACATCCCCAAGGACTATCTGCCTCTCAGCACTCCCAGAATCCATGTCACAGAAGAATGCACACATTTTTCCTCCTCTAGACCTTATAAAAAATGTCTATGAATTGTACTCTTCAAGTTTCTCAGATTAAATGGTAGTCTTTTTATTTACTTTTTCTAAATGTCCCAAAACAGATGTCTAGATTTCTCTCTCTTTGAACCCTGTGCATCATTCTGAGCATGTTTGATTCTACTCCTTTAGACAACTCAGCACATAGAAATGACTTTCTACTTCTCATGATCTCCTGGTTAAAAGTCATTTCCTTATTCCTACTGTTATTGATCCCTTATACAGAGAAAATAAAGACTTTTACTCCACTAAACATTTTGAATTACTCTAATGGAGAACCTACTGTAAGATCATACTTTCTCATGATCCCTCAACTTAGACAAAGAACAAAATTTTAATTCTATAGACCATCCTGGGCTCAAAGAAGCAGCAGCATACCTGTTAGCCTAGCCTCCATGCACTGATGCAAAACTTAGCTTCCAATTTTGTAGATCCTTAACAAGAAACAATATGATCTGTACAGACAGACAGACAGACAGAGAGATAGATAGATAGACATGGATTCTGGGAGGGCTGAGAGGCAGAGAGTCCTTGGGGATGTAAAAGATTTCAAATCCATAACACTCATTTTTAAAGAGTCCATTAGAGAAAAAAGTAGACTATCAACTTATAAAACATATGATAGATAGATAGATAGATAGATAGATAGATAGATAGATAGATAGAAGCTCAAGAAATATCACTACAACAAAAGCCCATACAAGCCCTCAAACACACACATGAATTTCAAAAAGAAGAAAATGAACTTCTAACTTGGCTAAAGAGCTAAATATATGAGAGCAGTCACCATGAGGCACAATAATGGTGAATTACCCCAGTACACTCTGCGGAATAATTAGTTGGCTAAACGTCCTCAATGCTGGTGTGTCTCAGAGATAAGATGTGCAGAATGTGTATACAGAGGAGAGATTAGCTTTCTCTGCATGGGGTCCATATAAACTGCATGTCAGGTTTAAGATTTGAACTTAGCATTACTTGAGGACAGAGTTGAAGGCAATTTAAATAACTGAAGGATCATAAGGATCAAGCGCCTACTCTGGCAGCAATTGCACAAAACAACTCTGACCTGGAAGTCTGTTCATTGCAAGTCACACTAATTCATTCCTACTGAGCCATTTTTGATTTACCAGTTAAACTACTTTATGGATGCCAAGTCCACAGGCCCCAGATCTAATGTGACATGGGGCCCCAATTCCACAACCCCTGCTGTTAGCCAGAATCAGCCTAGAGACACTTCAAATAAACGTGTGTTAAACAACCAAATTGTGATGTTTGCTTATATTTATAGGATATCAAGCCTAATAACTTTATTATACCAGCTGAGTAGATGTCACACACTTCATCATTTACACAGCAATAATATGCGTTGGGATCAGCTTCCGAGATAAAATTGGTTTCATTTTTGTGAGGCCCCCTCTGACCTTTTAACTGAAAGGCTCCTTCAAAGATCAATGTATGGGATAAGTGAAGAAAAGTGAGGCTACTGGAGAAAAAAATGCACATGTTCAAATTCTGTGAACATGCAAACAAATGTTCTGTAATGTCCTTTGTCCAAACCTAAGTGTACTGTCTGCACAGAGCAGTTGTCATTTTAAACAGAGATGGAATCAGGAAGGTGGATCCTAAAAGATAACTAGCCATGGTCAAATCCAGTAAGACAATATTTAGCAGCACAGCCTAGAATGTCAGAAACCAAAAATAAAGAACAGAGCCAAAGCCAAAGAACTTGAGGAGCAGGACAGAGTTCAAAACCAGATATTCTTTTAAATACTTAAACAAAAATGCTAGGTATGTAGGTTGTATTCACCAACTTGGATGATGAACGTTCTGTGTTGCTGGCTTATGAGTTATAACCTGATGTGACTTCCATGAGATTTTGTCCAAAAACCTATCATTGCCTCCCTAACTATGAGTACTCAAGAAAGCAGCACCCATAATGAAAACAAGATGACACCTATGGAAGGCGTACTTACTTTTAAACACAAAGGTGACGACCAGATTCCTTGACCTTTAAATCCCCTGAAATATATTATTTGTGGAAACCAAAGAGAAACTGTAAAAAAATAAAAATAAAGTCCAGGTCATGACACTGAGAAGGGCATGTTGCTCAGGTGGTCAAGGATAGTCAAAATGGGCATAGACACATGGAGAAGCCAGCCCTAAAAGCAACTCTTGAGAGCGTGTAAAGGTAGGGTGTAGATATAACATTTCAAGAAGCTCTTCAAGTCCCATCCAACCTTTCTATGATTTCTTTTAAAAACACAGACATTAGTCTCCATTTGCTCCCTTTATCTACACTACCTCAGCACTTTCAACCTACAAAAACAAAGACTTTGTTTATACACTGCTCCAAAAATGAAGGGAACACTTAATCATTCCAGTCTAACACTAAGTCAGTGAAGCTTCAGGGATATCAGTCTGTCCAGTTAGGAAGCCGAAGCGATTGTGACACAACTTCACCTGCTTTGGTACAAATGAAAGTGACAAGGGTTGCGCTGGAGACGTAACAGCAAGACACCACCAAGTAGGGAATGATGGCAGCAAACAATTGCTCTCTCCTTATCCTTCCTCACTGATTCTTCTCTAGCTTTACATTTTTCTAGTGTCCTTGCCGCTACTGGTAGTGCGAGGCAGTAAATGTAGCCCATTCAGGTTGCACAGGTAGTCCAGCTACACCAGGATGGCACATCCAATTGCTCCTTGCAGGAAGGTTTGCTCTGTCTCCCAGCACAGTCTCAAGAGCATGGAGGAGATACCAGGAGATGGGTCACCACACAAGGAGAGCTCTGCATGGCCGTAGAAGTGCATCAGCCCAGCAACAGGACCAGTATCCGCTCCTTTGAGTGAGGGAGCGCAGCCATAGCCCTACAAAATGACCTCCATCTATCTACTGACGTGCATGCTTCTGACCAAAATGTCAGAAACAAACTCCATGAGGGTGACATGAAGGCCCAACCTCCTCTTGTGGGTCCTGTGCCCATTGCCCATCACCGTACAGCTTGATTGGCATTCACCAGAGAATACACAATTGGCACCTTCACCATTGGTGCCCCGTTCTGTTCACAGCTGAGCACATGTGACAGATGTGAAAGAGTCTGAAAACGCTATGTGAACGTTATGTAGTCTGAAACATCATCCAGCATGACTGGTTTTGGTCAGTGATGGTTGGGGAGGCATAACTTGGAGGGCTGCACAGACCTTGATGTGCTAGGCAAATGTACCCTGACTGCTGTTAGGCACCGGAATGAACTCCTCAGAGCCACTGTCAGACCTTACGCTGGTGCAGTGGGCTCCAGCTTTTGCAGGACAATGCCGGGCATCAAGTGACCAGAGTGTGTAGGCCGTTCCTGGATGACGAAGACACTGATGCCATTGAGCGACCCGCATATTCCCCACATCTGAATTCAATCGAGAACCTCTGGGATGTTATGTATCAGTGCATCCTACACTGTCAAGTAGTGCCACCGATTTTCCAGGAGCTCACTAAAGACCTGATTCAGGTCTGGGAGGAGATCCCCCAGGACACCATCCACCATCTCATCAGCATCATGCCCAGATGTTATCAGGAGTGCATAGAGGCACGCGGGGGCCAAACACACTACTGAGTCACGATATGGGTTGCAGTGATGAAATTCATGCAAATTAAATCAGCCTGGGATTTCCATTTTTGACTTTGATTTTTGGTGTGATGTTGAATCCAGGGTGGCACGGTGGCGCAGTGGTAGCGCTGCTGCCTCGCAGTTAGGAGACCTGGGTTCGCTTCCCGGGTCCTCCCTGCGTGGAGTTTGCATGTTCTCCCCGTGTCTGCGTGGGTTTCCTCCGGGCGCTCCGGTTTCCTCCCACAATCCAAAGACATGCAGCTTAGGTGGATTGGCGATTCTAAATTGGCCCTAGTGTGTGCTTGGTGTGTGGGTGTGTTTGTGTGTGTCCTGCGGTGGGTTGGCACCCTGCCCAGGATTGGTTCCTGTGTTGGCTGGGATTGGCTCCGGCAGACCCCCGTGACCCTGTATTTGGATTCAGCGGGTTAGAAAATGGATGGATGTTGAATCCAAACCTCATTGGGTTGGTGAGATGGGTTTCCATTGATTGTTGTTACATCATTTTGTACTCAAACAAATTACACAGTATTACTCAGTAAAGATTTTCCACTTAAACATTTGGTTCATTAAGCTGCGATGTGCGATTTAAGTGTTCCCTTAATTTTTTTGAACAGTGTATACTGTATTTCTGAAAATGCTGCCTCAACGTTGTAATGTGGAAGGGCAAAAACACACTTTTTCAAAAACGCAGACTCTAATCACACTCTAATTTGTTGCTTATTATGCAGCCCTTCCCTGATTGGATTCTACTTATTCCCTGATTGTTCACCCTTCACAGAAGAACACCATATGCCAACATAGTGGACATTCAGGACTTAGATTCCATGGTGCTTGTTGTGTCGCTTAATTGGCATTTTGTACAGCTTGAATGTGCCACACATGCGCAAAAGGCAAATAATTACAGTTTTGCAATAAATCCCATATCGTTTCTGTTCCTTCAAGAATGTTTCTGCTGATGCACACATGCCCAGCGTAGATGGACATCTTTGCGATATGCATTTTCGCTCATTTTACTGTGGACAGAGAAATGTTCGTAAATGATATGAAAATGACAGTGTACATGGAGATCGCTTTTATTTAAATGTGCTGTTTTTAAATGGAAACATAGTTTACTTACCTGGCAGGAGAGATACCATGATTACTAAGGTGGTTCTCCCAGGGCGAGGCTCATCCATTGCACTCCGGGTGTGCTGACCCCTGCAATTTCCCCAAATACGGCAAACTCGACTGCATAATTTGTGTAGTGGGGGACTGCGTTCGCGCTCTCCCCTGATATTTGTGAATTTCCCCTTGGGATTAATAAATTATCTATCTATCTATCTATGGTAGACGTAACTTCAGTTGTGACCCCTTGCTGCTAAAGTGCATCAGCCTCGGTGTGTGGCCGCCAGTGAGCCTCAGGTTTAGTTAGTTAGTTTACCATTTTTTATCCACAAGTGGACGTACAAGAGCACATTCAGACATACAAGGCATACAATTAAATACAACACATTTTACATATAAAAAAAAAAATCCAGATTTCTAGAATAATTACTTATTTCAATAAAATTAACTTTGGCCTATGTAAACGTTTTATTACCATTGGTATAAAACAATTTCTGCTTCTGTTTGTTTTAAATTTTGGCAGATGGTAAAATTTGGTAACTGTTATTTTTCAGTAGTTAGTGTTGTCCTTTACAGTCTTAGCTGGTTTTCTTTTTTTGCTTTGTTGTTTTTCAACTTTTGAAGTTCTAAATTGCGAGAGCAGACCCCAATTGGGTTATTTTCCTAAGTTTATTTTTATTAGTCACAGACAGTCCCTGAAACTCAGCCAGCAATGAAAACATCCATAGGACATGTATATTTGTTCCATGGGACACAAGTTGAAACATTAATTTTCTGCCATCTTTTTAATAAACAGCTGCACTGTTGGTAACTATTGTGTGTTTTCATTAAAATTCAAGCTATTATCCTCTTAAATGTGCTTAAAACTACTAACTTTGTCAACTTTTTTATATTGAGGACCAGTAGCTGTTCAGCAGTTCTTCCTAAAATCAATGAGCAGCTCTTTTGTCTTTCTCGTGTTTAATTGGAGTTTCTACTCCTGTCACCATCTCTACATCCTCTTGGACCCCTAGGCTTTGGTCGGCTTATAGAGCTGGAGAAAAGTGTGGCAGATGGGTGAGCAGTGAGACGTGTGGCTGGGGGGACAGAGAGGGAGAAGCCAGGAGCACATGGAGCTGCAGAACACCTGAGCATCACTGAAGAACGGCACTGGAAGGAAGTAGAGGGTCCAGCTGCAGAAAGAAAGCAATAGTCCTTTTTTCTAAGGGGCCAATTGCCACCAGTGCTTCACAGAGTGTAAGTTTATTCATGTGACTCTCACACTCATAGCTGTAACTATTCTATCCATCCATCATCCAACCTGCTATATCCTAACTACAGGGTCATGGGGGTCTGCTAGAGTGCAAGGCAGGAAACAAACCCCAGGCAGGGCACCAGCCCACCACAGGGCACACACACACACACACCAAGCACACATTAAGGACAATTTAGGATTGCCAATCCACCTAACCTGCATGTTTTTGGACTGTGGGAGAAAACCGGAGCACCAGGAGGAAACCCACACAGGGAGAACATGCAAACTCCATGCAGGGAGGACCCGGGAAGTGAACCCAGGTCTCCTAACTGCGAGGCAGTAGCGCTACCACTGCACCACAGTGCCACCCCTGTAGCTATTCTATTTTATTTCAATATTTATTTTATCTATTTATTTATAAAGCACTTTAAAAACAACATCAAGGCTGACCAAAGTGCTGTGCAATAAAAAAAAGAAAACCCAACATATCAGACACACAAAACCAAAGGGTAAATGAAACAGAAACACATAAACACATAAGAAGTGAAGAGATTCTTAATAAAAAGTATACAGTTAGCCAACATATCATACTGGGTTAAAAGCCAGAGAGTAAAAATTTGTTTTTAAATAGGATTTAAAGACAGCTAGTGAAGGAGCCTGCCTAACGTGCAATAGCAAATCGTTCCAGAGTTTTGGGGCTGCAACTGAAAAAGCTCGATCACCTCGGAGTTTGCATCGTGCCTTGGGAGCATATAAAAGCATCTGGTCTGCTGACCTGAAAGAACGAGACGGTATGTAACGGTGCAGCAGTTCCAACAAATAAAGTGGGGCACAACCATTAAAAGATTTAAAACCAAATACAAGGATCTTAAAATGGATTAAAAAACGAATTGGATGCCAGTGAAGGGAAGCCAAAATCGGGGTAACATGCTCATGCTTTCTTCAGTGAGAGGAGCTGAAGAGTATATGTGAGTCAAGCTTGGCACCTGGTGAAATTGAAAGTAGTGGTGTCCAGTTTGACATGTTGATCCACCGTGTAGCCACTTGATCAGAAAGGTCTGCAATTTAAAATATTCTGCTCCAGGGGGCGTCTTCCTATCAGTCAGTCAGAAACAGAAGGGCAGCTCTGAAAGGTAACGGGGTTGACGAGTAAGGCCCATTCCCAGATCGAAGCCAATGTCGTTCAGTGATAAACGGAGTCTTTAAAGGCGCTCACTCGGCGCTGGCAGAGCGGCACAGCAGGAGAAATTATCTGCCAGGCTGGGAGAGAGTTAAAAACATCAAGAATGAAAAAGAAAAAAAAAAAGCTCACACTGTTTGCAAAAGGCTAATGGAATCGTCAATATGAGCGCGTTTTTTTAGCTATTATGATCTAATTATCTTACTCATTTCAAATCACTAACCACAACGAGACAGTGTCGGCTAGATTTATAAAAGTTACCATTAAGTGGATTTTAACACAACGCCATCGATCTTGCACGAGCTGTGCGCTGACAGGTGAGCGGCGTGAAGCCGGGGAGGTAATGTATCATTGCACGCACTGTAGGAACCTGTCCACCCCGGTGCTCAGAGGAGGTCCGCGGAGGGGGTCTGAAGCGCGAGACCCCCGGTGCCTCCATCCCTTCTCTCTCTCTCTCTCTCTCTCTCTTCTATTGCGACACGCCGTCTATTGAAATGCGCGACTCTCGAAGCGCGCGGCTGCGATTCTTCAGAGATCTGACAGGTATTAGGAGTGGCCTTCGGCCCCGGCGAACCATTGACCGCATTATCACCAGAAATGAATAACAGCCACCCTGCTACATCTCTATTACACGCCGGAACAGAGAGCGCTATTCTCCGCAAAAATTCAATGGAGAAAAGCGCCCCGGCTTAAGTGACTCCTGCCATGTAGCGTTTAAACCTGCAAATTTATTTGATCTGGCTGAGCTCCTTGGTCACAGTACACGTGTGACGGTCATTTGATAGGCCAGTGAATTCAGTTGGTCCAAAGGACATTACACGTCAGAGACAGGTCACATGGCCACTGGCAAGTTCCAGAAGGGTATTGCTGCAGCCCGATTTGTTAAGTTCTTGGGCCGGGTAATGAGGTAAGAGTTGGTCATTTGTCACCTCTTGTCGTCTTCTAACTCGTTTAATCTAGACCAGGACCGCGGGAGTGGGTGATTGGGCCTAACCCAGCTAGCACTGCGTGCAAGACAGGAACAAACCCTGAACAGGGCACCAATCCTTTGCAGGTTGGTCATTTGAATGAGCTGATTCTATGTAAACAGTGGTCATCTCAAAGTTTTAACACAGTAGATGCAGAAATTATTCACAACCCTTCCCTTTCTGCACTTTTAAATTTTTAATTATAAATGATACATTTGCTGTTGGGGGTCACAGTGGCACAGATACCTCACAGTAAGGAGGCCAAGGGTTCTCCTCCCCGGTGCTCCCTGTGCAGAATTTTCATGTTTTCCCTGTGTTTGCATGGCTTTCCTCCTGGTGTTCCAGTTTCCACTTACTGCCCAAAGACATGCAGCTTAGGTGAATTGGCAACACTAAATTGATTCTAGTATGTGTTTAGTTTGTGTGGTCACCCGAAAATGGGTTGGTGCTCTGTGCAGGGTTTATTCCTGCCTTTGTGCCCTGTGCTAGCTGAGAGAACCTCCAGCACTAACTGCGACTTTGGGTTAGAAAATTACATATTTGCTATTTTTGCCCATCAATTCACTAACCCACACTCTTAAAACTAATGGTGACAGAATGATTCTTCAGAGTGATGCCATACAGGAACCATTTTTGGTTCCCAAAAGATAGATAGATAGATAGATAGATAGATAGATAGATAGATAGATAGATAGATAGATAGATAGATAGATACTTTATTAATCCCAAGGGGAAATTCACATAATCCAGCAGCAGTATACTGATACAAAGAAACAATATTAAATTAAATAGTAATAAAAATGAAAAGAATTAAAATAAAATTAATGTTCGCATTTACTCCCCCGGGTGGAATTGAAGAGTCGCATAGTGTGGGGGAGGAATGATCTCCTCAGTCTGTCAGTGGAACAGGACAGTGACAAAAGTCTGTCACTGAAGCTGCTCCTCTGCCTGGAGATGATCCTGTTAAGTGGATGCAGTGGATTCTTCATGATTGACAGTAGTTTGCTTAGTGCCCGTCGCTCTGCCACAGATGTTAAACTGTCCAACTTTAATCCTACAATGGAGCCTGCCTTCTTAACAAGTTTGTCCAGGCGTGAAGCGTCTTTCATCTTTATGCTGCCACCCCAGCACACCACCGTGTAGAAGAGGGCACTCGCCACAACTGTCTGGTAGAACATCTGCAGCATCTTACAGAAGATATTGAAGGATGCCAACCTTCTCAGAAAGTATAGTCTGCTCTGAGCTTTCTTACATAGAGCATCAGTATTGGCAGTCCAGTCCAATTTGTCATCCAACTGCACTCCCAGATATTTATAGGTCTGCACCCTCTGCACACAGTCACCTCTGATGATCACAGGGTCCATATGAAGGTACTAGGGAGAGAGGTTGGGAACATGTGCTGATACAGCACACGACAAACCACCTCCGGACCTGAGTGCAGTTGTGTAACACCTCAGCACCACACTAGTTTGAATGGAATGGAACAGTGTGAGTTTTTTTTTGCAGTGGCTGGAGTGCCAATCCTGACACAAACCCTTGAGTTTTCATTGCAAGTTGGAGGATCTGGTTGCAGGGCTGGAAGCAGGTTAACGTCATACCCAAGATGTAGCAATCACAGGCTAAGGGCCTTGCTTTACTCAAGGGCCCAATCGAGTGAAATCACTTCTGGCATTTGAACCGGCAACCTTCCGATTATCAGAACCCTAGCCTCAGAGCCACCATCCCACCTAGGAATGTTCTAGAAAGAACCTAAATTTATGCAGATCTGTAACACAGTAAATAACTATGAAGAGATGGTAACAAATTTGTGAAATGCTAATAGGTTATGATTTCAAAAGGACTCTCGCTGCACACAACAACAGAGATTTAGTCCAGTGTTTCCTAATCAGTTAGTGTCCTGCTAGGTAGTCCACCATACAGTAAAGATTTGAGGGATTTTTTTCTACATATTAGGAAGTTTTTCAAAGCACAAATAACCAACTTCATTGGCAAAGAACCTTTTTGAGAATGAAATAAAGGGAACCATACAACCCAGTAAAGAACCATGAAATGCCACTAAAGAACCATCATTTTTAAGAGATTGCAATGAGAAAGCAAAAGGATGTTTAATGAAAGGTTTGCAAATTTTTCACAACTTAAAATCTCTCTTAAATAATTATTCAGACCCTTTGCTGTGGCACTCCAAATTTTGCTCTGGTGTAACCCGTTTCCTTCCATTCTCCTTGAGATGTGTTTAGAAAGTGATTGGAGTCCACCTGTAGCAAATTGATTTGATTTGAAGTCATTGGGAGCGGCACATACATGCTGTACATGTGTGTATGTAAGGTCCACAATTCACACACTATGTCTGGAGAAAAATCTTGCCATGAAGTTCAAGGAACTCTCTGTAGTCCACCACAATCAAATTGTGGTGATTTGTAGTTCAGGGCATTGGGATAAAACCATTTCTACAGCTTTCAACGCTCCTAAGAGTACAACGGACTCAATTATTGTGCAATGGAAGAGGTTAGGAACCACCAGGACTTCTCTTAGAGTTGTCTCTCTGGCCATACTGAGCAACTGGGCAAAAAAAACTTTGATCAAGGAATTTACCACAAACCTAACGTCAAGATAACAGAGCTTCAGAAATCTTTTGCTGGGATACAACAACCTGTTGGAAAAATGACCATCTCAGCAGCTACCCATCATTTCCATCATTCAATCTGGGAATCAAAATGGATACGTTCCTGAAAATGGATGCTCAAGTCAACAGCACAGTAAAATCCTGCTTTTTCCATCTAAGGCGAATCGCCAAACTCAAGCCTATTCTGTCTAACCACCTTCTGGAATCAGTAATCCATGCATTCATTACGTCCCGGTTTGACTACTCTAATTCCTGCCTTTTTGGTATCAGTAAAGCCACTCTTTCTAGACTCCAACTGGCTCAAAATGCGGCCGCAAGGCTTCTAACTGGAAGTAGCAGAATCCAACACATTTCACCGATTTTAAAAACCCTACACTGGCTGCCGGTTAGATTCAGAATCGATTTTAAGATTCTCCTCCTAACCTATAAGGCATTAAACAGTCTAGCCCCAGCCTATTTGAGTGTCTTGCTCCATTGTCACAATCCCTGTCGTGTCCTTAGATCCGCAGGTCAGCTGCTCCTAACCGTTCTCAAGGCACGTTTTAAAGGGCTTTCTCCATCTGTGCACCCAGGCTCTGGAACTCCCTGCCCTTAGTGGTTAGGCAAGCCGCCTCAGTCGCCATATTCAAATCTCGCCTAAAAACGCACTTCTTCACATTGGCTTTTAATTCTTAACCTGTTTCATTTTCCACTTGCCTTTTGCTATTTTCTCTATTTTATTTGGTCCCCTGACCTGTTTTTAGTATCTCTGTTTTAATTCTCTCTTAATGTTTGTTTTTAATATTTTGCTTTTAGTCCTGCTTGTTGTAACTGTACAGCGCTTCGGTCAGTTGTAATGCTGTGTTTTTAAGTGCTCAACAAATAAATATGGTATGGTATGGTATGGTATTTGGGTGTTTATGGTCAAGTGTATATGCAGAAGCCACCCTTGAGTAAAAGGCATATGACAGCCCACTCACAGTTTGTCAAGCAACATTTAAAGACTAGATAGATAGATAGATAGATAGATAGATAGATAGATAGATAGATAGATAGATAGATAGATAGATAGATAGATAGATAGATAGAGACAAAAAGTGAACTCTTTGGGCAGAACTCCAAACAATATGTCTGACAATGACCCAGCACTGCTCAGCACCTGCTGAATATGATGCCTACAGTGAAGCATGAAGACTAGTCAGAATTGAGGGAAAGATGAAGGCAGCCAAATACAGAGAGATCATCAAAGAGAATCTTCTCCAAAGTGCACACGGGTCAGGAGACGGGTCATCTATCAACACACCAAAGAACGTAAGCATACAGCCAAGACAACACTGGAGTAGCTTCGGGACAAATCTCTGCGTTTCCTTGAGTGGTCCAGCCAAAGAGTTAAACCCCATTGAACATCTGTGGAGAGACCTGAAGATGGCAGTTTACAGACACTCGCTATCCAGTCAAATAAAGTTTGAGAGGATCTGCCAGGAAAAATGGTATTAGCTGCCCAAGTTCCGGTGTGCAAAGCTTGTAAGGATTTACCCCAAAAAGACTTGAAGCTGTAATTCCTGTCAAAGGGGCTTCTACAAAGTAGTGAATTAAAGGTCTAAATACTTATAAATGAGAGATTTTAGTTTTTTATTTTTAATACATTTTGAATCCTTTATGAAAGCATATTTTCACTTTCTTATTATTGAGTGTGGATTGATGGGTAAAAATACAAATGTATCCATTTAAAATACAGCATAATAAAGTATGCAGAAAGCAAAGGGTTCTGAATTGTTTCTGAATACACTGTGCATACATAACCAATGGGTATTTGAAATTTCAGACATGGCAGATTTACTTAAAGTCCTGACATCTAGACCAGCGATTCACTTGAAAACTTTTGAAGCCTCAGCACTGGTGCATCAAAGTTACAAATACAAACCCAGTCAGGAGAGTTGAAAGGTAAATGGTAGGGTGTCATGAATCTGAGTCCTGCATCTGGATGTTGTTCCAGTGGGGTTTGTTCATCCCCCCTGAGTCCCTACGGGTTGTCCTGCCACATCTCTGAATTTATGCATAGAAGGTACGCTTCAGATTGGTGCAAGTGTGGTTTAGACTCTGTGAAGGACAGCTACACAGTCAAGGGCTTTTTCGTGTCTTGTGTCCACTACTGTTAGGCTCCTTCCCTCCATGACCGTGAATTGTTTTACGTTTTGTTTTAGAGGATGGTTTAGAGAATGACATGATACAGTGCCAATAAAAAGTAATCATTGAATCAGTGAAATTTAATTTGGCCTTTTTGACCCGATCAACAGAAAAAGTCTCTTCAATATTAAAATGAAAACATGATCTCTGTAAATTACAAATATAAAACACAAAATAATGAATGCATATGTATTTATGTGCGAGTGAGTAAACACAACATGGCACCAAGCATCCAAGGCAGGGCCTTATGACATGTAATTGATGCACTGGCAATAAAAATTGTGCCACATGGCATGGCACAGAAACACTTAAAATGAAAAAAAGTCCATGCAATAGCAATGCTAACTATTCAACAGATGGCATGTGTATGCTGCCAATGAGAACACTATCATGGAGCATGGCACCATGCAATGACAACAGCACACAGTCATCCACAGCCAGTAACAAGAATGCAACCAAAGATGGCGTTTGTGTACTGATAGTGAGGACAGAGGCACTGCACATCAAAGTTAGCACAAAACAACATTACATTTACACACTGGCAGTAAAGACTGTGCCACACACAATGCCTATAAGCAGTGGTTCTCAATCTGTGCAGCGGGCCCCCCTAGGGGGGCGCGAAGTAACTAAAAGGGGGTCGCGAAGATGTGAAAAAAAGAAAACAAGAATCGAAAATATGAAAAATACATCTATTGAAACCAAAACAAATTAACTTAAACTACATTCTGATACTAGAAAAATAAATATAGAGTTAGATAAATGTCGATAAAAGTTAAGTAGGTATAATAAAATATGCAGCTACGATATATCATTAATTAAAAAAGAACAAATTGGTATTAGTGGACTCCTTTCAAAAAAACGTTAGGGGGGCGCGATTAAAACTGTTATGAAAACTCGTAAAGGTTGGGAAACGCTGGCCTATAAAAAGTGTTCACCCCTAGGAAGTTTTAGCATTTTATTTTTAAATAACTGTGAATCACAGTAGATTTCATTTGATTTTTGACACTGGTCAATAGAAGAATATTCTTTAATGTCAAAATGAAATCAGATATCTGAAATGTGAGTTAAATTAATTACAAATATAAAACCTAAAGTAATTGTTTCTTCAAGTATTCACCCCAACAAGTCAGTATTTAGACACAGCTCTGACAGCCATGACAGCCTTGAGTCTTTGTACCCGTGTCTCTCTCTCTCTCTCTGTCTCTCTATATGCTTTGCACATCTGGTCACTGCACTTTTCCTCTTGCCTTCTTTGCAAACTGCTCAAGCTCTGTCAGGTTTCAGGGTGATTGTGAGTGTACAACGTTTTCCAAATTCAGCCACAAATTCTTGGTTGGATTGAAATCTGTGCCTGTATTTATCAAGTATCTCAGAATTATTCCTAGCAATTGCACTAAAGTCTGACTAGGATACAAGTTTTAGAAGTATTTATGAAGCATGCTACTCTTTCCCCCAACTAGGAGTAGGAGTTCACGCTTGAGAATGAATGGCGTCACGATTTTTATACAGCCTGATGTGCAAAGTGGTACTCACAATGCCATTTTATAGTTTTCTTGGAAATCATGATGACACATTGTAGTTTTCTGATACTAATGTTATATACAGTGGTGTGAAAAACTATTTGCCCCCTTCCTGATTTCTAATTCTTTTGCATGTTTGTCACACAAAATGTTTCTGATCATCAAACACATTTAACCATTAGTCAAATATAACACAAGTAAACACAAAATGCACTTTTTAAATGATGGTTTTTATTATTTAGGAGAAAAAATCCAAACCTACATGGCCCTGTGTGAAAAAGTAATTGCCCCCTTGTTAAAAATAACCTAACTGTGGTGTATCACACCTGAGTTCAATTTCCGTAGCCACCCCCAGGCCTGATTACTGCCACACCTGTTTCAATCAAGAAATCACTTCAATAGGAGCTGCGTGACACAGAGAAGTAGACCAAAAGCACCTCAAAAGCTAAACATCATGCCAAGATCCAAAGAAATTCAGGAACAAATGAGAACAGAAGTAATTGAGATCTATCAGTCTGGTAAAGGTTATAAAGCCATTTCTAAAGCTTTGGGACTCCAGCGAACCACAGTGAGAGCCATTATCCACAAATGGCAAAAACATGGAACAGTGGTGAACCTTCCCAGGAGTGGCCGGCCGACCAAAATTACCCCAAGAGCGCAGAGACGACTCATCTGAGAGGTCACAAAAGACCCCAGGACAACGTCTAAAGAACTGCAGGCCTCACTTGCCTCAATTAAGGTCAGTGTTCACGACTCAACCATAAGAAAGAGACTGGGCAAAAACGGCCTGCATGGCAGATTTCCAAGACGCAAACCACTGTTAAGCAAAAAGAACATTAGGGCTCGTCTCAATTTTGCTAAGAAACATCTCAATGATTGCCCAGACTTTTGGGAAAATACCTTGTGGACTGATGAGCCAAAAGTTGAACTTTTTGGAAGGCAAATGTCCCGTTACATCTGGCGTAAAAGGAACACAGCATTTCAGAAAAGAACATCATACCAACAGTAAAATATGGTGGTGGTAGTGTGATGGTCTGGGGTTGTTTTTCTGCTTCAGGACCTGGAAGGCTTGCTGTGATAGATGGAACCATGAATTCTACTGTCTACCAAAAAATCCTGAAGGAGAATGTCCGGCCATCTGTTCGTCAACTCAAGCTGAAGCGATCCTGGGTGCTGCAACAGGACAATGACCCAAAACACACCAGCAAATCCATCTCTGAATGGCTGAAGAAAAACAAAATGAAGACTTTGGAGTGGCCTAGTCAAAGTCCTGACCTGAATCCAATTGAGATGCTATGGCATGACCTTAAAAAGGCGGTTCATGCTAGAAAACCCTCAAATAAAGCTGAATTACAACAATTCTGAAAAGATGAGTGGGCCAAAATTCCTCCAGAGCGCTGTAAAAGACTCATTGCAAGTTAAGATAATATAATAATTATATTAAAAGATGAAGATGAAGGGAAGCATAATAAGTAGCATGAAATTGTTGAAATTTACAATTGTACTTTCATTAGAATCACATTCCAGCTATTATGGCCACAGGAAGCTCCTGAATAGCTACTGAAACAAGCCACAGCTATAAGTCAAATTAACTCTTCCAGCTTACTGTGCCGTGCCCCCCTTATCTTATGCAAGGCTCTTTTTATCCAAATGTCCCAGGAATCTCTGACTGCCTTCTTGAACATTCCTGGGCTTTGCAAATATATCAAACTGAACAAAACAAAGGATCCTCCCCGTATATTGTTGGCTTAGTTGAGTAGTATTGAAAGACTGATATTGGTCTTTATACTGAAAAATAATAAAACGACAAGTGAAAAAAGTGAATAGGCTGGTTTTATATCAAGGAGGTGAGAAGTAGGGTAAGGTCATCAGGACGGGACAAATATGACATGATCGGGATGGGACGGATGTGATGTCATCGGGACGGGACAGATGTGACGTCATTGAGATGGGATGGAATTAAGGTCATCAGGATGGGATGGAAGTGAGGAAAATTTGTTGTTCTTCTGCGTGTCTGTAGAAGGAAGAGAAAAGGCATCATCTCCTCATACTCATCACCAACCCTTTTCTTATTTTGTCACTGCCCTGAATTGGATCCTTTGGCTGCCCCCTCAGCACACGTGTGTGACAGCTTGTAAACTGTAATGTCGATATTCCAGGAGTTTGTGGGATGCAAAGGTCAGTGCACCTGTGTGACTTTCGCTGCCAGTCACCCATCTGGCCCTGCCTATCTTCAGGGTAGTATGATGGCTACTACAATGCAGTTTGCATTCATGACCACCTGTGTGTTGATACTGTGGTATTGCTTGTGATTTAAATATAAATGCTTATCCACACTTGAAATAATGTTCTTTATGTGCATGCTGATTTACACAAATGCAGCTTGTGTTAACATTACCTCAAATGGAGTGGTGGAGAAGAATATGAATCTGTGCATCACCTCATGCGTTGCAAGAGGGTTCTAAGTTGGTTCTGAAATTAAAGAATTGCTTGGTTGTAACATCCCCAAATCATCACTATGGCAAAGCTACATTTTACCATAATGTTACCAAATTTAAATTTTGGAAAACTGTATATGTTTTCTCTGCGTATTTTGAAAAACCACATAACGTACAAGATTTATTACGAATATTGATATCTTTTTATGAGTTCATTGTTGTCCAACACTTTCAAAACATTCTGCCTTTCCTGTGGCTGATCTCTGCCTGAACATCATTTTCTTGCAGCTCCCAGTAAGTTAGTTCAGCTCACGAGCTCTCCTAAATCCTCTTGAAGTAGTTACCTAAATTAGGAACATTTGACAAAATTCTTTTGAACTTTGAACTTGAACATTAAACTTTATTGCCAGGCAACATATACTCAGCAAAAAAAGAAACATCCTCTGACTTTCAACTGTTTTTACTTTCAGTAAACTTAATGTGTAAATATTTGTATGAACACTAAAAGAGTCAACACCATAAGACATAAACTAAAAATGTTTCACCATGTGTCCCTGAATGAAGGGAGGCTCAAAATCAAAAGTACCAGTCAGTATCTGGTGTGGCCACCAGCTGCTTGAAGTACTGCAGTGCATCTCCTCCTCATGGACTGGACCAGATTTGTCAGTTCTTGCTGTGAGATGTTACTCCACTCTTCCACCAAGGCACCTGCAAGTTTCTGGACATTTCTGGGGGGAATGGCCCTAGCCATCGATCCAAATCGATCCCGCTCCAGGGTACAGGCCTTGGTGTAACGCTCATTCCTTCGACGATAAACACGAATCCGTCCATCACCCCTGGTGAGACAAAACCGTGACTCATCAGTGAAGAGCACTTTTTGCCACTCCTGTCTGGTCCAGCTAAGGTGGGTTTGTGCCCATAGGCGGCGTTGTTACTGGTGATATCTGGTAAGGACCTGCCTTACAACAGGCCCACAAGCCCTCAGTCCAGCCTCTCTCAGCCTATTGCGGACAGTCTGAGCACTGATGGAGGGATTGTGTGTTCCTGGTGTGACTCGGGCAGTTGTTGTGGCCATCCTGTACCTGTCACGCAGGTGTGATATTCGGATGTACCGATCCTGTGCAGGTGTTGTTACACATGGTCTTCCACTGCGAGGATGATCAGCTGTCCTTCCTGTATCCCTGTAGCGCTGTCTTAGGCGTCTCACAGTGCGGACATGGCAATTTATTGCCCTAGCCACATCAGCAGTCCTCATGCCTCCCTGCAGCATGCCTAATGCACGTTCACGCAGATGAGCAGGGACCCTGGGCATCTTTCTTTGGGTGTTTTTCACAGTCGGTAGACAAGTCTCTTTAGTGTCCTGCGTTTTTAGAACTGTGACCTTAAATGCCTACTTTCTGTAAGCTGTTAAGGTCTTAACGACCATTCCACAGGTGCATGTTAATTAATTGATTATGGTTAATTGAACATGCATGGAAAACATTGTTTAAACAATTTACAATGAAGATCTGTAAAGTTATTTGGATTTTTAAAACATTATTGCTGAAATATACAGTCCTGAAAAAGGGATGTTTCTTTTTTTGCTGAGTATAGTAGCTAGAAATGTTTATTGGTTTTACATCCATACACATAAGAAGGAACGTAGAATTTAACAACACAATATGCAATATGTGACACCACCACGACATCATATACATTAAAACACAGATATATAAAAAGTAGAATTGCATGCCCACCTAGTAATATATTAGGGAACTCCAATACAAAATAAAGATCTTTTATATTGAATGGAGGAGAACAGAAATCAGGAAGAGACAGATGAATTAGAGACTGTGGTTAACCAGTGCGGCTGCAGTAGGAAAGAAACTCTTTCTATGGCTAGTAGTTTTTGCCGTTAGTCACCAGTAACGTTTTCTTGAAGCTAAAAACTGAAAGAGATGGGTGAGTGTAGTCTGCTTATATTTCCAGCTCATTTCCTGCTCAGTGATGTATACAGGACCTCAATGGAGTCCAGTTTCAGCCCTACAGTCTTTTCTGTAGTCCTGGACATGCATTGGTCATAAGAAAGTCCATGCATCAGATTTAACAGTTGACTTTCTGTATTTTGAATGACAAGCTACGCACTGGTCATTTCACATTTCAAATGATAAGCAATTCATTGGTGTCTTGACAGCATGCCCATCACCAGCCATCTGACATTTACTTGTTAGCCAGTAAGTGTCCCTACGACAGTCCAGGCAGCAGCCTGCACATCTACATCTGACAGCTGGGATGTCATAGTCTATAAACTCAAAGTGGCCACTGTGAGGAGTGCCTCAGACTGCCATCTGGAACAAAAGCTCTGTGCTTTGGTCATCTGAAAGCCTGAGGTGAGCACTGTGCTTGGGTTTTCTGAAAGAAGTTAATACTTTAGGTGATGGTCATCCATACTGTGGAGCCTGGCAGCACACTGTGAAAGAGTTTAAGCTGTCAGAGGAGACAACAGGCCTATTGATTTGGGCAACAGGCTCAGGGTCACTAGGCAAGATAACTGAGAAGGTTAGCCATCAGACATCTTAAGGGAAATGTTAAAACTTGAATAGAATACTAAATTTGGAAAAGCAGTTGTTCATATTCTCTTAAGAAAAAAAAAAACATGCAATCAAAGATCAAACAGAGACTGAAGAAACAGAAGCACAAGCCCCAGCTTATAAAAGGCTGGAGGGGGTCCCAAAGCAGTGACGTCAGGAGATCAACCCCCCCGGTTCCACAAACAAAAGACTAATAAATGTAATTAACATTACACAGCAATATAATACTAACTAAAGAACAATAAAATACATCTGCTATAATAAATAAAATTCCAGAGTAAAATGCATCAAAGTAAATAGACTACGACTCGTAAGTAAATAAAAAGAAAAGAAACTTGATACTGAACTAAAGCTCGGGATACACCATAACACTGGTCAGTTCCTCTGCAGTTGCTTGACTCAGCTGAACTATAACAAAAATGAAGAATATGTAGGCTGTAGCCATAATTAAATGTACAGTATGTTCATTGTCGACTCTCTAATACTAACTCCACTCCACTTATATTTAAAACTTCCCGTCTTTGTAAAATAAAGCTTAAGACAAACTTGATCATTGACTATGAAAGTCGTTGGATAAGTTTTGTAAATTTCTATGAGATGGTGCAACAATTCATTTGATGACGTCACGGGTAGCAAGTGTCACTCTTCAAACTTCAGGCCAAATTTCAGCCAGAAGTGATACACTGTTTACATTTTACAGACGTCTAAGACAATTTTTTTCCAAAAAACAGTGTTTAACTTGCTTTTCCCCCATACTTATCAAATGATCCTCATACATTAAACTGGTGAATACAAACTCATAGAGAAAGCTGTTAACTATGACATTGGTTTGTTTCCACTTACCCTTTACCACTGTAGTTGCTCCTTAATAAATCTTTAATTGAAGTGTTCTGATGAACTCTGTAATAAACAAGAATGAAAAACTACAATGAGTTGGGGTCCCACCCTGGTAAGTTTAATCGAGTATCAAAAATAAAGTAAACAACAGAGTTAGGATGATGGCATCTGCCCTGAAACAAATGGACTTGTCAAATTAGTTTGCTTCTAAACAGGAGGTCCTTTACCCTCAGATGCGGGTTTAAACTGAAGGCCCACTTCTGGTGACTGTCTGCTTTATATAGAAGTGACATAGCTTTATGAAGTGAAGAGAAAGTGTGGTCAAGCACCTTTCAGTTGACAACCCTGTATACTGTGGATGAAAAAAGAGAATGTGATAGTAACAGCACCCTCTTTTGTCTGGAGAAGTTTTGCTTAATTATCAAGAGTCTTGAGGATGCTCTCTAGGTGCACATGCCTGACAACTGTCTTGGCTCACTTTCCACGTTAAGCAGTTACAGTAACCAGGCTGATGTCCAAGGTACAAAGTTCAAGATTTCTATTTATCACATGCAAAATTATATAGGAGTATACAATACAATTAAATGTTTTTCGAGCAGATCCCAGACCATTCAGGTCCTGAGATACTTGATCAAGTATTGCCAGATGTAAATATCATGTACAGCTGGAATTGGAGTCCTAGTGGTGTACTTGGCCAGGCACACAACTCTCTTTCCACAAATGGATAGTGCAGCTCCCATAACATGCAGAGAGGCACTCAGAGAGGATACTCTCAGTGTCTCAAAGGGTGGAATTGGGGTATAGTTAAACTCTCTCAACTGCCGTTGGTGGTAAAATTCCCTGTCTGGCTTTACTGATAACAGAATCCATATGTATGTTCCATGTCAAGTCCTGGTCAATACCCTGAGTTACTTAAAACTGAGCTTACCCTCTCTACAGGTGAACTGTTAACAGTGAGGGGGTTGTAATTACTCCGTTGAACTCTTCTAAAGTCCTCAGCCTCAGGTTTTGCTGACACTGGCCTAACATCACTGCACAAGGTTGACCATTTTATGCAGGAAATAGCTGTCATCCTCCCCTGAGATGCAGCTATCCACCACCACAGTGCAGTTAAAGCTGTACAGAACTGTGCAGTCAAAGGCATAGAGGGTATACAGGAATAGAGTATGTAAATGCTTGTTCACTTGTTCAATCTGTCTTAACGTTTGTGGCTTACCCATAAAGAAACAGCAGGCTTTCAGGAACTGTTCTTCTGGTCCCAAAGGCCAGTTCATCTATGGCTGGGAAAAATATCTGCTATGAAAATTTTCAGTAAACTTCTGGCTTCCTTTTTATCATTTTTGAAATGTGAAGACATTTGTATGCACAACTGTAAGTCTCAGATGGACTGGACTATTTAACCAGAAGAGCCCAGGTTTGCTACTGGCAGGAAGCACATTTAGCTGTGACACCACAGAAAACATTCTTGGACTGGTGCCCAACCCCTAATTTAGGCTCTGATCAAACTAGTAAACCATCATACTCTATAATCTCTGACTGGAGCACTGATTTAGCGTGAAGCATCAGATAATCTCTGATTATGGCAGGTCAAAATGTAACCTTCCATGGAAGCTTTAGCTAAAGTATAAATCAACACTTAACCTCTGATGGTGGTGTTAGATGGAATGTGCCCATTGGAGAACCTCTGGTTTAAACTCTTATCAGAATATAAACCTGAAGGTAATCTCTCATGGAACCTCTGAGTGGAGTTTAAACCAACATATAGACCTTGAATAAAATATGACTTTGTCAGGGATTTTCAGTCACAGACTTCATTTACATAATCTCTTAGTGAATCAGGGCAGTCATGGTGCACTCCCAAGACATGAGTTTGTGTAATGTAACATCTCCAGCAACTCAACCCAACCAGTTTATGACTCGTTTACTTTTGTCTTAAGTTGCAGGGTCAAGCTCTGTGTGCTTGAGAGATGATAACCAATTAATGTTCACCTGGAAGTACAATGCATGTATTACAGTGATAAGGAATAAGGAAACAATCCGAAGAGAACCTCACCTACCTGATGTCTTCTGTTTCATGTACCATGACAGAATGGAGACAAAAAAAAAAATGGCAGAGACTGTGGCTGAACTTGCTGTGCTTGGAAAAAATTTGAATATCACCGGCTCCAGCAGGCAGCACATTATTTGCTGTCTGAAAAAGGGGCTATCTGAAAATACTTTGGAAATGTGAAACTGTGCTGGAAAGCCATCACACGGTTTAGGCATCCCCAGTAATTTCTAGTCATATAATTTTGTATGTTGGAAATTTCGTTCAACCATATTATGGTTGTGGATACACATACTATGTATGTGGATGAAACACAATAATAATTGAGTTGAGTTGAATCTGATATTCTCAGATGACAAGATCAGCAACTATGGTCATCAAGTCTTATATCACCTCCAAGTAGAAGTCTTGTAAAGTGTCACCAGCTTTAAGGAGTGTTCAGGGTTTATATTGCACCTAAACCCATGTCAAAGCTGTAGGTCAAAGTGTAAATGAGCAAATAACCTTTTGTTGAGGGGCTAATTGGAGATTAACCCAGAGATAGGTTCTGATGAAAACCTCGGTCAGAAAGTAAACTGGTAGGTATCCTCTGATGAAATTGTTAGTCAAACTGTAAACATTTTTGTCATGATCTGGTCTTTATTTATAATTTTTTATACTCGTTCCTTTGCTTCTAAATATATTTCAGGGTTTTTAGAGGTCAAGGAATGTAGTCATTTGGAATAAATATGCTTCTTGTTAAGAATTAACACCATTCTCCCTTTGTACCGTTTTATTTATGTTATGGGTGCCACCATTTTTTGAGCTTTGTTGTCTTTGATACCAGGGAGTCAATGGATAAGGTCAACTGGAACTTTGCAGTGCATGACATAATGGGGTGAAAAGTATAAAGGTCGGTGTCAGGCATGCTTAGTTTATCCAAGGTTGTGGATATTCAAATAAATAAGTATTCTAATTCTGTGATTTATTTCAAATCTCTTTGGTTATGGACTCTGTTTTCTCTCTGATTCTGGTTTAGGTCTTTTAATTTGGCTCCAGTTACAAGCACTGATCTGGTTTTTGACCCTCTTGCTCCATTCTCTTACTATGATTCCTTTTAAATATCCTGGGCTTTGTTATCTTAGATACATGACTTCTCAATTTTGACCTTAGCTTGCCTTTCAACCTATTTTACCTTCAGATTCCAATTTTTTAATATAAATTCTGCCACTCTGTGCAGTCAATACAATTTTATTATTTTTTATTGGGGTATTTGTCAAATTTTAAATAACCAAATCATATTTGATTAAGTCACTGGTCATAATGTTAGCCACTGGATAACATAACCTTTAAGACAAAACTTACCTCTGATTGAGGTACTGGGTGCAGTGTAAACAGGGGGTAACCACTGGTTAAGACACTGGTCAGAAGGAAAATCTTCCGATAATCTCTCATGGAGGCTTTGATTAGAGTGTAAATCATCACAGTGTAAATCAAACCTCTGGTACAGACTTTAGCCTGTCTGTAATCTGTTATATAATCTGATTCCTGCATTAGTGAAAAATCTTTTAGCAAGTCGTTAAATGATTAGTCAGAATGTTAGCTAGATTATCATCTCTCTTTGGCTGAAATATAAATCAGCAGTTCATAAATCAATCCTGGGGATGCATTTTTTTGTCCACCTAAGAGTTCTTCGTGAGCTGTTTCTCCTTCATCTTCAGCTGATCTACTCAAAGCATAACAAACACAACTAGTTGAAGAACCGAGTCTTTAGTCATATTACCTTCAGGCCATCACATTTGGGATTTGTATTTGGACGTCTACTATCAGTGCCACTGGATCTTCCCTAATTATGCCAATCAGCGTTTTAGATAGGACATTAAGTATAATTGTATAATTGTTCATTAAGAGAAGTCCTGGGGCAAGTGGCTGTACAACCGAAAACCACAAAATCTTAGATTTTACTGTATGATGCACACCATGATATAGATTGTACCACACCCTGGCTTCATTACATTTCAGGTTTTATTTGAGCACTTTGACAAGCATAACCCCTTTCTATTATGTCTCTCATGAAAGCTTTCTTTTCTTAGTAGGAACTGGATTTTTATTTAATTTCGTTTTAAGGCCAACTGCATGCTGTTCTACAATATAGTGATTGTTTGGCATTTTAAATGTTTTGTCATTCAAAGACCAATTTATGCAGTAATGTCCATCTACCAGTCTTACAGAGTCTGAGAAATACTGTATGATTAGGAACTTATTATTTTCCTGCAAGGTGTCTTTTTCTTCACTGTTGCACTCTGGAAAATTGGTATTGTATTGTTGATGCAATATTTCCTCTACTTCTACTACTGACACGTGACTAACTATAAGTTTTTATAGCGTACTGCTGTCAGACATTTCTATTGTCAGCTAAAGTTCCTCAGTCCTCCTGATAGAGTCTTTTTGGAATTCAATCACTGCATCTTATTTGATAAAATGATCAATCACCAAATTTCACCCCAGAGATGTCCCTGTCAGGCACCATGTAATGTTTGCTCAAGGACAAAGGACTACAGCTCAATGATGGGCAGCATTAATTGACAAAACTTTGCACCAATTGTCAACCAAAAGATTGGGATTATGTGATTCCAAGAAACCAATGGCAAGAAATCCACTCTTTCTTTTAAAAGCCTTTGCACATCCCAGATTGGGTCTCTTTGTGTCAAGCTCTCTGCTTTCTATAGCGTAGACCATTTGCCTAAGGGTGGCTGAAACAAAGGCTAGAGCAAGCCCTTTTACGCCAAAAGATGATCAGGTGCTAGACTGGAAAAGTGTAAAGCCATCTATAAAGAAGTTGGATGAGGGATGCCATTAATCCAAACATTGCTAAGGAATAGGAAGTGTGTGAACAGGGAGATACGGTACATAAATTTCAAATGTTTGCCTTGCTAATGACAGTAGCTGACTGATCACCAAATGCCCAGCAGGTGTAACTTTGTTAGAAACTGAATAAATTGTATGTAAAAAACATGAATAGAAAACTGCAGTACCAGCAACATCCAGAAGGTAAGACAAAGATGGAGAAGGAGAAGAGCCCCAGAACAAAGAAAGAAAAGCCTGCTGAACATCCTTCATTGTGTGCAGAGAAAGCCGACCAGAAAAGGAATAAATCATTGCTTCCACCACACTATTAGTATACTTACCTTGATTCCAAGAACTATTAATTGTAACTTAATAGTTAGGATAAAGCCAAATAATGTATAATGATTTTGTATATCAAATATTGTAACTGAAAACTAACAAGAAGTAAGTAAAGTAAGTCTTTAGCTGTTATACATTTCTTGCGAAATACAGTAGGGAAGTTCAGAGCAGCAGTTCACATGCACACACACTGACATACAAACACTCATGGAAACTCTATGTAAGGGGGATAACCTAATGTAGATAAGCTATAAGCAAATAAATACCATGGTGCAGGTAAAAGAAGCTTAATAATGAGCTAAAGAACTTATCCACCTAAACTACATAAATTGAAAGATCAGAATTCATAGGTTATGTGCCTTTTCTATAGAAGTAAAAGTTCAACTAACCTTTCGTAGTTTTATGTTTTGTTATTTTATACTTGCATATATCCATCTTCAGTTATCCTTATGTTACAAAATAAATTTTATTATTTGTTTTATTGCAGCAAGCATGTTTGACTTACCTGTTAAAAGTAAGTCTGTTGCCATGTCAGGACTACAGCAGAGAAAATGAAAGTTATTTAAAGTAGATTTTTTGTTGATTTATGAACCTTGTTCACATAATTGAAAGGATCTCTTTATATTTCTGTCATCCCAGCTGGAAGGTAAAACAGAAATCCTTGGGTGGGCAGAAGTTCCAATTCTCACATCTCTACGTCTTACTGAGTTTAATTTTTAAATTTAATTACTGGTTTTGTCAAAGACTCCTCCATTTTTTTACATGCATACTCAAACCCACTTAATCCAGTTGAGGGTACTGGGGGAATTGGTGCCTATCAAGGCAGTACTACATTCAAGGTTCAGAACAACTGTGGACAGGGTGCTGTTCCATTGCAGTGCAATTAATGTCTTTTTTCTTTCTTTCTTTCTTTCTTTCTTATTTATTAAAACATTATTAAGTAAAACATGCAAACTCTACACAAACAGTGCAGGGTGGGTTTTAAGTTCAGTCTCTAGGGACCATAAAGCAGAAGTGCTAACCACTGCATCCTACAAGGACAACAGATATATGAATAGCAATAAGGTTAGGAGGTGCAATCTCCACACGACAAACCACCTGGATTGGGACCTGTGTGCAGTGGGTGACAGAATCTATATAAATTACTGTGTACATGTGTCATCTTTTAGCTGGTCTAGTTGCTTTTCCTTACTTTATCAACAGTGTCATCTTTTCCCGATTTCTTCAAAATGTTGTGTTTTAATTCACCAGAGTTGTCATAAATATATACAAGTTTTCTTTTTTTTAAATCCTGACTTTTGCGGGAAATGTGCGTACTCACATTTCTAACTTCTATTTGTGGGAGAGCAAGTTTTGTAAATCTGACCACAGGGCCCTCATTTATAAAATTTTGCGTTAATTTAAGAGAGAAAATATGCGCACAAAAAGGAATACACAGCAAAATGTGGACTAAAACAAAACCCCACCAGTTTTATAAAACCAGATGTACCCACATTTCCATGCAATTTACCATTTATAAATCACAATCACATTGTAAATATGTGTACATGAATGCACCTTGAATGCCACCCAGAAATGTCCATATATGGAGTATGCTAATCTACCACATACCTAAGTAATGCAGAACTACAAAACTCAAGAGTATCTGGCCATGCTCCAAAACTGAGATCACAAGATCATGAGAATTATTATGAATTACTATGAATTGTGGGAGTCCAGGAAAGGCATAAGGTGCCAGCGTCTGAGCAGGTAGTCACTACTACCTAGCACATTTAATGGCATGACTGCTGTCACAATGAATTGTACAGGCAACATGAAACACTGACAGTTTAGCCAGTTACCATACCAAGAAGCCATTCACCACATACAGCACCATCAGAACTATCAAAGCTACTTCACCCTTAAAATAAACGAATCACCAATTGACAATGTCCACCAAGCCACGACATTTGTCTGTCTCACCTTGGCCTCTCAGATAACTTGTGCATTAAAGTAATGTCACTACTTTCAGATAACAAAAGCAGCTTCACTCTCACCGGGCGTCCTTACTGCCACATGAGTGCAGTAAAGTCCTCTGATTATGTTAGGAGTACTGGACACTGTTGCAAATTACCTTTTATGTTGAGAAAACACATCATGATTTATGTATGTGTATGTAGCACCTCACTGGCTGGTTTATCGCTTCCAGCATAGTGGGCATGATGGAGTGAAGCTTGGCTGAGATATTCCTGAACAGCTGGCCAGAACTAACAACAGGCAGTCAAAACTGGTGAAAAACAAAAAAGGTCTTCAGTGAAAATATGCAGCATTGAGCCTATTAAAAGGGAATATTCAGCAATTTTGAGGTGTAATGTGTTTGTAATATCAATGCGCATTATAATAACAGCTCAGTTATATGAATTACACGTTTGAGATGGCATTTAATGGTTTGCCTGCATATACTTGGTCAAAGGTACCTTTGTTTTGCAGGTTCTCCAAAATGTTGCATACGCATGGGTCAGAGTTGCCGTAAATACACACACACACGAGTTCTCTGAGGTTTAATGTTTGTCACATAATAACACATTATAATTGAAAGCATGGTGATATAAATTACTGTGTGTGCCAGCTGTCTTTTAGCTGGTCTAACTGCATTTCCCAATTTCTCGGAATTGTTGCGTATAGAACGGCTGCACATCAGGTCTCTGGACATGTTTTGTTTTATAAAACCTGGGAAATTGCGAATGCAAATTTCAGACTTCTTTTTTATGCGAACGCACCTGATCCCAGGAAAGGTTTACCTGAACAACGTTCTGTTTAGTAGAGGGAATAATACAAGGAATTAATTCTTGAAACAATATTTCCTAGAGTACAATTCATACTTCTTTCCATTCTGCAATTTCGTACATTTTGTGTCGAGTCTGTAGTTGGCCACTGGCAATGGTCAAAATGTTATCCATATACTGTAGTGCCATCATGATCAGCGCCACTCGTATCACTGTTGACAGTCTGATAAATTGTAAGCCAACTGATGTAAAAGCATTTGGAAAATTAAATCTATTTATTACAAAGACATATCGTGTAATTATAGCATTAGGACAGTAACCATAAACAGTTTGTTAAATAAAGTGCAAGATCGTAAGTTAAAACCCTGATCAGCCTTAGAGACTTTTTATTTTCCATTTGGGTCAGGTCGCTGCATCTGCATGCAGAGTGTCGCAGTAGGGGATCATGAAGACGGAAACTAAAGCAGAAGAACCCTGAACTCCCTTCAGTGCGCGCAGGAAAGTAAAACTGCTGAATGTAAAAAATGTGAACTGTATTGAGTCTACACAAACCCAAATAAACTGTCATGCACCAAGTGATTGAATCGCATTTGCGCTCATTTAGATCGGTACATAAATATTTGCATTCAGATGAGAAAGCTGTTCCAAAATTTTGATGATTTTTTTTGTCTGGCAGAGCAGCTGTATAACAGTCTTTATAATTAAAACATTGCTGTATTTTAGTAATTTGATATTTGAAGGTAGCCAAGTAGATAAATTAGTTCGTTCGTTTTTGCTTGTTGCATATTGAGAATTTCCATGTAACTTTTTGTTAACTGCATTAAATCGTGCAAAATCAACAGTATTAAACAATGTCATTTTGAAATACTATTCCAGAAAAAAAATATGCCTAGTACTGCTGGCGAGAAACTTTTTTGTATACAAATCTGCGATATGCTGGCTCCTGCCTTCAGCCCAGTGCGGCCGGGATATGTTGCGGACACGCGAGACCCTGAATCAAACTTACGAATGTTAAGCTCCGTTTATAAATCTTTTTTCAGCACATCCGATGTACATGGACTGTGTTGATCCAGTCCTACGGTTACTGCCATGCAAACCCAGTGTGACAGCTTGTGACGCTCCTTTAAAAGCGCAGGGTGCAAACCCCGAACCCCGATCAATTATAATCACGTGCTTATGGGCATCAAGGGAAGAAGGGCGTAACAGAAATTTTCCACTGCTGGATTTACCATGGACCATATGGTGCAAAACTGCAAATGTTGCAGCTGAACCAGGTTCCACCAAAAGGGCTCCTAAAATCACAAACAATATATAGATTCATAGGTCTGAATCGCATTCTGGTTACTTGGGTGTTTATCTTCCAGGTAACACGTGTGGTTGGTCGGCAGGTCGGCAAACCACAAGCGTTACCTGATAACTAACCACCTAAGTAATCAGATTGCTACTCAGACCTAAGAAAGTAATTCTCCGATGTTCACCTTATCAATCAAGCGAAGTAGCTGCCCTGGTGCAAAATCAGAGGCTTCGTCTCAAGGTCTTCAGTCCGAGGTTCCATTCCCGTAAGTGGATGTAATGTGCGTACACCTGACGAGCCCCAATAAGGGCAAGGCACTTGTAGGGTACATTTGTTTGGCAAATACTTTATCATATAATAATAAAATTGTAATAATAGAGGTTAATGATATATACGGGAATACAGCAAAATTAGAAGCTGGTAACTGGCACACGGTGATGGCTTACGTGATCAGTCATATCGGCTGTTTCGTTCAGTCGTCCAAAATCTTTGAAGTGCTTAATGGCCTCTAAAGGTCTTAATCCGGCCAGCCTACACTTGTTAAGTAAAGTCAAGGGAGAACTCGGTCGGATCAAGTGACTTATCCGACTCTTAACTGTGAGGATGTCGAAGACACCATTGGAGGTGGTCGAATGTGAAGGTTTCACGGTGCCATTAAGTTTGTTCTGGTAACTCCAGTTATCTCATGTAACCCTAAAATATGCCCCAGTGACAGAAACATAGGGTGCAGCTCCCTAAGACCCTGTACCAGAAGAAGCGACATCAAGTATAGGCAGCCTCTGACTGCGCTGGGTGTCTCTTCTTCGTAGCGGACTCACTTCGTTTGAGACCCGTCAACACTCACTGTCCTAACAGACACCTCCTCATCGCCATGGCCCCGATGTTCGTATGTGCGTGAGTATTCACCCTGCAATTGACCGGCGTCCAGTCCAGGGATTCCTCCTGCCTTGTGTCGATGCTTGCTGGGATGGGCACAGCTTCTCCGTTACGCTCAGAATAAGCGGGTTTATAAATGAATCGATATAGCCCTACCCGCCTTCCGGTCTTCATACCTGATCTTACTCCTGATCACTCGCCGAATCAAACAGACACCATATACAGAACGCATAACCGCAACGGACAAAACGTATTGCTGGAAAACTTAATGAGTGCCATTAGAAACTCTGACTTTGTATATTGAAATATTTAACGCTTAAAAAATATCGGTTGTTTACGTGTGGTCCCTCGTTGAACTATTGCTTGACAAAGCACCTACCATTCTGGGAAAGGTTCTTTATGAAGTTGGTTCTTTGTGCTTTGAAAAATATATTGGGAAAAAAAAACTAAAACCTTGAATTTTTGGTATCTAGTAGAACGTTAACAGGTTAAGAAAACCTGGACTTAGCCTTTAGAGTCCTTTTAAACCCATGACCCATTGGAATTTCAGAAATCTGTTACCTATATGGTTATTCACATATGTAGCCTGTTACAGATCTAAGTAAACAAGGTTATTTCTGGAACTTTTATATGGATTAGTCTTTTGTGATCCAAAAATGGTTCCACTAGGACATCGCTCTAAAGAACCATACTGGCACCTTTATGTTTAAAAGTGTATGTAGTTCTTTAGACTATCACACATATCGTGAAATCTCCTTTAGATCGAATGTTGAAAAAGAACAGGATCGCTGGCGCTCTTGTCACGGGGCTCTCGGTGCAAACTCCTGCTCGACCAATGTCAGTGAGTTTCTTCGCAGTAGGACTGTTTTCCGTTTCCACTCTTAAAATATGGGTTTTTGATATGCAGCCCCGACTGGCACAGTATACGTACGTGAATAACGGTTCTTTAATGGCATTTAACTGGACTGTGTAGTTCTTCGTAGACTCGTTGCTTGAAAAAAAAAAAAAACATTTCATTTTGAGAAGGGTCCTGTCCATAGGGCTTTGAAGAGGTTCCTTGTAAGTGGAGAAAACAGAAATCTTTATATATACAAGATGCTGACAGATCAAGAAAACTTGAACTGAGCCTGTGTTATTGCATACAACAAGGGTCCTTTTAAAATCAGGCAGCCATTGATATTTAACAAACCTGTTACCATCTATTCATGGATATTTAAATAGCCTGTTACAGACCTAAATAAATAATGACTCATTCCAAACATTCATCTGGATGGGAACCAAAAGGTTCCTCTATGACATCACACTGAAGAACCACTCCATCACCATGATTTTAAAGTGTGCAATGCTGGCACCGACCCGGTGCTGATTTCGGCTCTGATCTGCCCGCCGCAAAGTCCAGAGACTGTGACATGGATTAGACGGATACGACATTGGATGTATGCATGGATTACAAAGCATGCATCCCATTCTACTCAAGCAAAATATGTTCAAGACGAAAAGGAGTGGTATCCAATATTTTTCTTACAAGAAACAAGCAGCTTCAGACACACACAATTCTAAAAATACTGAAGAGTAAATCCCCCCCAGTAAAAATCTAAATAATTTACTTAAAATGTTTTCAAAACGGAAACGCTATCACTGACTAGGCAAGTTTTTGTCAGCCTGAGGCTCTCTGATGACACCACTTTTGTGGTTTGTGCCGTGCGCGTCATTCATATTCAAGGTGCACTCTTTAAAGTGCTGCTTCTTTAATGGCACTTTACTGGGCTGTGTGGTTCTTGTGTTGCTTAACAAAGAGCCATCTCATTCTGTGAAGGGTTCTTTCCAAATGAAGTTGGTTGTTCGGACTTTTAAAATGTTCCTATTATTCAGAGAAACCAAAAATATTTAATGTATGGAGACTACCAAACGTGACACTGAGCCCTTGTTATTGTATGCATTGAGGCCCTTTAAAAGTTAGGAACCCAATGATATTCCACAAATCTCTTATTATCTATTTATGCCTCTTTATGGAACCTACTAAGGATCTCAATAGGTAAAGGTACATTCTGAAACCTTCGTCTTTCTTAAACAATCTTAAAATATGCCCCATAATAGCCAGGCGTCCAGACCAAAGCTAACTTATTCCTTATATACTTCAGATGGCGACAGCTTCTTTTGTTTTATTGCTTGATGTTTGTGATGTTATTTTCTCAGATTATTTTTTACGATTTGATTTACATTTTGACTCTTAAAAATAAACATTTGTTAATGTTTCCAATTTTAAATATAGTATTTTTCATTGTTGTAGATGTCTGGAGTCGATACAGGCAGCACTGGGCGCAAGGCAGGAAATAACCACGAACAGTTCATTAGTGCATCGGCCAATTAACAAACCTGCACGTCTGCGACGGAAACGGGGAGAAGACGTAACCTCTGCACGGACAGCAACCGTCGTGGGATTAGAATCTAAGAGGCTGGGTTTGAGAGACAGCAGCGCTACACATCGCGCCACCACGCCAGCCCCGATTGATTTTTTTTCTTTTAGAGAATTTTGTTAATTTGCAGGAAATTATTTAACTCTTCCGTCGAGCCGTGGGTTTTTAGTTTAATCCCGTGATAAACTCCGGGTAACCTTCTTCTTGTGGCCCTGAAGGCACAGATGTAGGAAAAAAAGGGTCATTTTGAGGTCCTTTGGGGGATTTAATCACGTGTTCAAGGAACCACTATTTATTGCAAAACATGGACTCTTTGGCTGGCGGTAATATACCTCTTTTCATTCTCCATTAGTGAAAGAAACGGTGGCTTGGGATGGCCAATGCAAAATCAGATAAACGGTCATCTGAAAAGCGCCGCAAACAGAGGATTAGCGCCTTTGCGCCTTTTCTCCAGAGGAGCCTTTAATCAACTTTGATGTAATTCGTCTTAATGCCCGTCAGTAAACAAGTTGTTCGTTTCCAGCGCAAGACGAATAGCCGTGGGAGTTCGCGGATATTTTTCTCAAAAAAAGAAGGGAGAGAGAGAGAGAGAGAGAGAGAGAGAGAGAGAGAGACAGAGAGCACATTCATATTTAACATCACCAGATTTCTCAGTGATATCTTTATTTAACTGATTTTGGTTAATAAATCAGTGACCTATTTGCAAAGATGATCTATTTTAAATGAGAAACAAACGCCGGCGGTTATACAGAAATTACGGCAAGGTTTATATGATGAATTAAAGAAACCCTAAAATGATATTCGTATTAACTAGACTGAAGCTCCCATAGGTTAGAGGAAAGAAAGCAGAAAAGCAGTTTTGAAGGACTAGAGCTGAAGTTTGTCTTTCAAGACATACCCGAGAGCTGCTATTTAATTAATTGATTTCTAAGTCAACTATAGCAAGGGCTGTTCTTCAAACCGAAGAGCATGTATACGACTCTTTTAAATTAGATTTGTCTAATGAGACGTTTAGAACTGCAAAATCTATTAATGAATCAATTACGTGAGTTAAATAGTCGCCTAGATAGATAGATAGATAGATAGATAGATAGATAGATAGATAGATAGATAGATAGATAGATAGATAGATAGATAGATAGATAGATAAAAACAAAAGTGCCAAAGTGGTTCAGACAGTGGTATTCAGACAGATTCCAAAAGGAAACAATTGTTGGTTCCAAAACGATTCATTCATATAAAGGTTCAATAAAGATTTTTTTATTTATTTAGATCTGTAACAAGTTACATACATAAATGGTAACATAATATGTAATAGATGATAAGACTCTTACAAAGAATACTTTTTAAATTGCACTCTATGTTGTGTGGTTACTTGTAGAACCATGGCTTGTCAGAGAACCATTTCATTGTGAGAAAAGTTCTTTACATATAAAATTGGTCTTTGGGATTTCAGAATGTTGATAATATGTGGACAAACAAATTTTTGATGTTTAGTAGGCTGCTTAGCATCAAGAAAACCTGAACTTAGTGTCTGGAGTCCTGAACCAAATATTATTTCACAGATCTATTCATAGTAATTTATAGAGCCTGTTATGGATATATAATAATATAGGATTTTTTATTTCTTTTCTGGATTCTTCACGTGGCAACCAAAAATGGTTCCTCTATAGTTCTGATTGCTCTACACAATTAAAATAATGCTTCTTTAATGGCACTTTATGACATTTTATAGTTCTTTATTATGTTGTGAGGTTCCTCAAGGCACCTTTACTTTAGATAGATAGATAGATAGATAGATAGATAGATAGATAGATAGATAGATAGATAGATAGATAGATAGATTCTTTAAAATAATCTTTAACTAATATCACTAGACTATGTTGTATAGTTCCTTTTGTAGAACTATGGTTTGCTAGAGAACCATGTAATTCTGGGAAGGGTTCTTTGTATATAAAAATGGTTGTTTGGGAATTGTGAAGGTTGCTCTTGTGTGGACAAAACAAGTTTTTGATGAGTATGCTACCTAGCAGGAAATGAAAACCTGAACTTTGAGTTCTCAACCCACTGGTATTTCACAAATCTATTATCATCTATTCATAGTAATTTATGGGACCTGTTCTGGAACCTTCATGTAGATGGTACATTTGGCAACCCAAAATGGTTCCTCTATGGCATCACTCTAAAGAGATAGATAGATAGATAGATAGATAGATAGATAGATAGATAGATAGATAGATAGATATTATTTAATTACCTTAATGTTGTGAATTTTATTTACTTGAGCTTCTCTTATAATAAGCATGCAGCAGCAGTGTTTTGCCCATAAGTGGACTTTTACCTGATCATATTTAAAATGCAGTAATTTCAGGGTGAAACTGATGTTTATTTTTTAAATTTTTTAAAAATGAATTCTTCAAACGGTAACCACGCTATTAATACTGAGTTGACTGTGCGTGTATTTATTTTCCTCTGATTGATTTATTGTCTTGCAGTGGCTGGTATACGAAATCATTCACCCGGATGCTGTCTGTATGGTGTTTGTACGGTCTCCTTTTGTTTGTATGTCTTACCTTAAGTTTTCCTCCCTCATCCATAAATACGTGATGTTAGATGAAATGGAGATTCTATATCTGAGTGCGAGTGTCAAAGTATACGCAAGAGGACCCTACGATGGACCGCCGGTCTGTCCACTGCCGTTTTCGGCATTGCGCTCAGTACAGTATGGGCAATTTTTGTCCCCGCCGCCAACCGCGACATTGAATTGGATTAAAATGTTTGAGAATGTCACTTCATGATTTATGGCTGGCTTCCTTCTGTGTGTAGTTCTCTCCGTTCAAAGTCAACTAGCTAATCGTTTGGATTGGTGACATTAAATTGTTCCGTTCTAAGTGTGTGTCGATGCCTGCCATCATCCTCAGAGTTGGTTCCTTCCAACGTGCTCATTGAAACAGATTCCCGCGAACCCTAGCACTGAATTAGTGTATCTGTTTTACGAACTGTATATATTACTGTGAAAATGTAGTGATGCCTGCGAATCACACGAATGAAATATTTTTTTCATGTCCTGAGGTTAAGCGGTTCCTGTTTCCCTGTCCATATGTGGCCCCCAGTAGCAGCGCGAATGGGTATCTGTAGAGACCACATATAAATCAAAACAGAATGTGTGGCCCATGGAACAAGGAGTCCAAGTCGAAACCGAAAGGGCCGCTGTTTAAATTATAATAAAAAGCGGCTTAATGTGAGTTCAGAAAAATGACTTTCTGACCGGCTGGCTGGATGAACGCTTGTACAAGTCATCCGCTTAGGCAAATTCACTACAGAATATGCTATAGAAAGTAAAGGATGATTGACGCTGAAATTGTATTCAGTAAACACAGGCAATAAAATATCCGCATGCAAGGACGCCCGTTCCGTTGGCAAAGGCGAAGAGCTCCGACATAAAACAGACGAGCGCACAAAACTCAGGTATTACAAAATGAGATTTTAGGTCAATGAAGAAGGACAAATGTAGCACACCATCAATACTGTGGAAATCGTGTTCGCTGAATCATTTTAAGAGGCTTACTCTTTCTGGATAATACGGTAATATTTTGAAAATAACTAGTGAACTGCGTTATTTTGAGACCTGAAATCAAAGATTATAACCTTACTAACCTTAACCTCTTTACAATGCAGCATATATAACGAAAGCATGTTTTTGGTAAAATCATTTTTCTGGCTTTTATTTGCTTAATTTACAATTTATTATTAGCGGTTATAGCTTTACCGCCTCATAACGTCAGAATCATGAAAATAACGGTACTGCAGGGGCCTTCTGGGTTGTGCGGTCGCTCCATAGAAACATTGCATTCTTGGTTCTTTGCATATGAAATTGGTTCTTTGGGGATTTCAAAATATTCGTAATATGTGGAGAAAACAGACATATGTCATGTATAGTTGGCCAAGTGGCAGATTAAGACAACCTAAATTTTGCCTATAAGCAACAAGAGTCCTTTTAAGACCAGGAAACCATTGGGATTTCACAAATCTGTAGTCATCTTTTCATGGATATTTATGAAGCCTTTTACAGACCACTCAATAAAAAAAGATTCATTCTGGAACCTTCATGTGAATGGTTATTAGAATAACCACTTTAACAGCTTAATATTTAAGAATATTCATTTAAATCGAGGACTGTTTACGTGTCTGGGGGGATGCGTCCCTAAATTCACGATGATTTTCTATGTGTACTCTCATGGTTTCTTTGTGTACCCTAAAGAGGTGCAAGGATCATATGGCGACTTTAAATTTACGTGCCAGTGTACCCTGGTGAACTGGGCACTGGCCGGCGTTACTTCATCCCTTGCCCCCAAAGATGATGTTGTACATCCCCATGACCTTGTATTGGAATTTTCGGGCACAGAAAGGCATGGGTGGTTAATTTAGGAGATTTTTTTCTGCTTTTTTTATATACTTCAAACCTTATTTTCAGTAAACTCTTGAAGGCATTAAGTCTTAAAAACCTCTGAAGCCTGTTACAGTAGACGGATCGTGCGATCAATGTAGCGAGGAACAGCCATGAGGTAATTTAGTTAAAGGCGCAAGAGAAATTACACATTAATTTATTTTCGACTCCAAACCATCAGTGATATTTCTGTCCAGCTTAACTGACAGATATAATATGCGCTCACTTTTATTTCTACTTTCCTCATTAATTGAATTCGTTTGGTATGAAAACAGCAGACGTCTAATCACAGTAATTATTGAGCCAAATTTCCATTTATACACTATAATAATACCCGCAGATAACGTGTGGGTAGTCCCTTGTCATATCTTTTGTTAAACGATTATCTGTTAACAGGGGAGTTCTTTCTCTGCGCTTAAAGACAGAAGAGAAAATAACTATGTCATGGTCGATCACGCCCGCTCCCAAACTGAATTACCTAGAACTCTTAAAACAGACTAAAAAACATAAAAATGCATATGCATTCTGCAGCAGAATTTATGTTTACCGTACCTAAAAAAAATAAGCAATGATAGAAAGAAAGAAAGAAAGAAAGAAAGAAAGAAAGAAAGATTTATTGCTTTTCTGGTTTTCTTTATATGCATATGTCACGCCTTAACTGTTTGACTAGAAAAAAAAAATCTAAATCCTTAAAAATAAATGAGTATAAAACTTTCACTCTGTATGTCAAAACGTTCCTTTAATGTGCAGGCTATAGCAGTGGCCGGTATTGCATTTATAATATTGTATTGAGAAGTCTAACTAAAACTAACATGTAGTGTCAATAAAAGTACTTGAAATATTTTGAATACTTCGGACTGAGTACATTTAAATAGAAACTGAATTTGCTTGTAAATCTAGGCTGTATGTTTTTTTTCCGTATTCTTTCTTTACACACCCCCCAACAAACCAATCCACCCCCTTGGGTAGACACTTTTTCTAATGGCTCGGATGTTCGGACTTATCCTGGAGCGAACTCAGAGCAGAACTAACCCAACACTGGAAGTGCAGGCCAGTACATCACGGGACACACTCACATTCGGCCACTCAGTTTGGATTTATTAGTCTGTCCATCACCATAAGTTGTGCCATGTCCTCGGGAGAGAAATAAATCGATCTCCGAGCAATGAAGAGCAACCGGGACTGCACTCACACGAAGTAGTTTTTCAGGGTGATGCTTTAGGGAAACCACCAAGATTACACGAATAATCATTACTTATTTATATCTGTGCAGGTTCCTTACAATAAATAACTTGAATATATACAGTATAGGAACAGATTTTGGAAATACCAAAGGGTAACGATATTAAAAGGACTTTTGCTGCATACAATAATGCAGGCTAAATCCAGATAGTCTTTTAATATTTTAATGTCCTGCTATATAGCCCACAAAAAATCTCAGTTTATTTCTACATATTAAAAAGTTTTTCAAAGCAAAAAGAACCAACTTAATATGCAAATAACTCTTCCCAGAATGAAATGGTGTTTTGCCAATCAAAATGGAAGAATCATACAATCCAGTGAAGAACCCTAAAATGCCATTAAACAGCCGTTATTTTTGAATGTGTAGAGCAATCGGAACTGCACTCTTACAACTCAAGGTGCCAGAGTAGTTTTTCAGAGCGATGTCAGATGGGAAGCCATTTTTGGCTCTTAAAAGATGATGATTCCAGAAAGAAACATTTATTTATTTACATAAGAGGCTCCATAAATAACCACGAATATAAAGTAACACAGTTGTAAAATACCAGTGGATTCCTAATTTTAAAAGGACTCCCGCTGAATACAATCAGACGTCCTATAAGTTCAGGTTTTCACGAACTGTCAGTATCGTAGACTACTGTATATTAAAAATTTCAGTGTACACATATTTAGTTACACATCTTTCAACTATGTGTAAGTTCGGGTTTCATTCATTGTTCTGTTAGATGCTTATCTTTTTTACAACTTGAGTTAGCAGGCAAAGGTGATAACTTGGAAAAAATATCAGCAAGCTTATTGGCATTGCCCACAGCCAATAATCTGCTTTGATGAAAACTTTGTTGTACTAAAGTCATTCTTTTTTTTCTGAAGATGTTTTTCAAGTTACATAGTTTGTTATTTATATATTTTAAAATATGCGTGTTTTAAATAAATAGAATACATCGTATTTGAAGGGACAACACTTTGCTGCAGGGAAAGGCTCCGGCACTCTGAAATTCCGTAAATAAAACAGCAACCAGAAAAACGCGTGGATTGCTATTATAATGTTTACGGTTTATATTCTCAGTGAAACAAGTCATATGTTGAGCATGTTAGTAATGATCAGAGAGGATAGACGTTATTCAGTTTAATTACTCAGTAAACCAAACACATAACACGAGTCACTGAAGTGACCCATGGAGTAAAATATAATTTTAACAGTTCAAGCGATGGAGACTTGGTACTGGACCAAGCTTTTTTTTAAGCAATTTCCATCCCACTTCTTTTCAAATAATGATTAATAAGACCTTTAATGTTCGCGAAGCAAACAACATATGGCCCAATTTTAGGACAGCGTAAATTAGCCGACTCGAGTCAAACCTAACTATAAGGCACTGAACAGAATGAAGAATGAGGTGAGGCCCTAAAAATCTCCTGTACACTTCATACATAATGGAGCACTCTTAAAAATCAAGGTGCCACAGTCGTTCTTCAGATGGAAACTTTTTTGGATCCCGTGCCATCAACATGAAGATTACAGAAAGAACCTTAACTTGTTTAGATCTAAAACAGGCGCACCTTACAGAAAAGAACTATAAAAATAGTAACATCTTTGTGAAATACCAGTAAGTCGTGAATTTCAAAGGACTCTCCCTGCATACAATAACACGAGCCAAGTCCAGATATTCTTAATCTGTTAGTGTCTTCCTAGATAGCCCACCACGCGTTGAAAAAAGGATAGTTCTTTTTGGGAACCAAAAATGGCCCCCCTATGGCATCGCTCTGATGTACCACTTTGTTTAAGAGTGCTAGGTTCAGGAAGTTTTTTAAAACACAACGGACCAACGTCCCAGAATGAAACGGTGCTTTGTCAAGGAAGGAATGGTTCAGCGGAGAATCACACATCCCAATAAAGAAACATAAAGTGCCATTAAAGGACTAATATCTTAAGTATCTTTATTTCATATAGCGCTGTTAGCAGGTGTCTGTGGCAGACACCGAGCCTAGAAGTTCTTCTGGTAAAAAATTACATTTTAAGTTATTTAAATCCCGTTAACATTGACTGTGTTTCATGTTGAAAGTGCTGATATGTATTACTACATGTTTTCAACCAAAACGTCTTGACTGCGAGTGTCGTGCAGCGTGTAATGGCTGCATGGACAGCACAGCTCCATTCTGGCCCTTTCAGCCATCAGACTGGCATCAACTCCGATTTTTAAAGAAAAGTTCAAAATGCTGATAGCGGCGTGGTTTTAAGCGGATTGTCACTATGCCTACCGATGAGATCATTTTAGCTTTGCTGTCATTCTTAAAAATAAAGGTGCCAAAGGGGTTCTTCAGAGTGATGTCGCGGGGGGAACACTTTTTGGTTCCCACAAGAACATTCTTCGTGAAGCTTCCGCAGGAAACGTTATTTATTTAGCTCCTTAACAGATTCCATAAATACCATGAATAGATCATGACAGACTTGTGCAATACCCATGGTTTCCTTACTTAAATTGTCCCTCACTTTATACAATCGGTTGTCTCAATGTGTTCGTATCGTGTGGGGTATCCTTCATACATTAAAGATTTCCATTTTATTGGAAAGCCCTTTAAAGCCCTAAAAGCCAATTTCATCTGCAACGAACCTTTCAGAGAATGAAATGGTGCTGCAAGCAGGAGTTGTACAAGAACTCACAAATCCCAGTAAAGTGCTATTACTGAACTAGAACAAGTGGTTTATGAGTTATATGTTAAGTTAAACGTGGTTGAAATCATTGGCTGACTCATGCAAAGGAACATCCTACACGATGGAGTTCACTTGAGATCGGCGCTATAAAATATATTTGTAGTAGTTCTGATAAAGGCTATGGCATGCTAAAAGGACCAACAATACAGATTACAAAGTTAATATCAGTCACCATCATTATTATCATAAATAACATCATTATACAGCAGATAAATAGCCAGTCGCCAGAGTTTCAATCACGAGCGACAAGGGGACACTGATGTATTGAGTAAAATCAGCGCCATCTCCGAAGTGCCCTTATAGTGTAAATACACTTTAATTACATACTCAATATCCTGCAGGGCGAAGCTGTTTCTTTAATTCTGAGGACTAGTGATCCGTGCGTTTTTAAAAATCCCACTCATTTTTTTCGCACCACTCCCCAGTCTGCTACCCTTTCTCCCTCCCAAAAGCTTCCATCCAATCGCATTTCTCACTAGCGGCTCGGCCAATCTGAAAGCACATCCTCGGGATAAAACCATCGACCCGAAAGAGGAATTCCTGATTCGAAACTTTGTAAAACGGCAGGTGACTCTATAAGAGGCCTTGTCCACTCCAGTTGGACCCTTTTCAGGTCACACACCAATCGTTGCACGCGCTGTGTGGATTTATTTCGAGAGCTGCCGAGTGCTCCCTTTTGAGGGTCGTCTTCACAAGCAGCCTTTTTGAGACGCGACAAAGCGATCAGGTAAATATTTTCTGACTTGACGTGACGGATGTGTGTTTTGTACGGCGTCTCAGTGTGGACTATGTGAAGAAGCCCTTTTGTGCAGGCTACCTGTGTGTGATGACGGTATTGTGGGCTCTCGGTTGGTTTCTAATGTCAGAGGTAGTCATGAATTGCTAGCTCTCCTGTATCACATACCAAATGGTGCTTGATGCTCTAATAAATGTAACGAGGCCGATGGGCTCTCTCGAATTTCCAGAGATGGCAGTCCTCATGATGACGGGTAGGCCGTCCCTTCTGTGTTCTGGGTTAGTTCTATTACTTTGCTCAGATCTTTTCAGTGCTGCATGCGGAGCGGTCCAGATCTGCATGTGAAAGCTCTTCAAACCGTTAAGCAGCAGAGGAAAGCTCGTTTGACTCTATTAGGGCTATCTTTCCGGTAGTAGTATTATGTTTCCTCGTATACAATAACAAGTGCTTCATTTACATAATTTTGCTGATTGATTTATCCCAAAATTAACACTTAATAATCTGTCCTTTTTGCAGCATTTTATACTCTGTGCACACGGAAGTATTTTTAACGTTTCGACCGACACCGATTCCTTGGATCTATTGAGCTACTAAAGTTATAGGCGTAGTTTGAACCTGAGCACACACCTAGCACCCCAGGGTGAAGGCTGACCGGACAATGTCACACAGCAATGGACGAGGTAAACATTTTTAAATAATTGTATTTTCCGCGGATTGCATTGATGCACTGAATATGACTGATGAAATTGTTCAAAACAGAAGAATCTGTGTCCATTTTTGTACACAGCATATTAGTTTAAAGGTGATTTACGCATTTAGCTGAAAAGTAGGAAATTTTTCTTAGTTTGCTTACTCTTATATTTGGTTCATTTTCTACAATTTATTTGTATTAGGGGAACTGGGTAAATTGTGACACAGTAGGCCTATTAAATAACAATACATTAAAATCAACTCGAAATCACGAAAAGCGGCCGGCAAATCATATTATAGATAGAAAACAAACCTTTACTTTCTTTAAGGTCACATTCAAGACACTGTCCTTGTGCTGTTTAATACTGGGGAAAAGCAGCCAGGCAGCGAGGTCCTTATAAAAGGATTAATACTATGTGCCTGCATAAATGGGTTTAATCGCGTTCTTAAAGTGTCATGTAGATCGAATGTTAAATGACTTGAGGTGACGATTGTGAACACACACACAAACACACACACACACACATCAAGTATACCCGCACCGCACACGTAAACGCAAAATTCGCGCCCCTCGGGCACAGTTCCAGCGAAGCGCCGTGTCGACCTCTCTCGTTCGAAGTGTCACACGACTCCATTCACATGCCGGAGTACATTTTTCTCATCGACTAGGGGTCAGCAAGGCGGAAAAATCGATATCCCACACTGAACATTTAATATAATAAAGGATGGCCTAGTCGAGACACATTTGTCTTAAGAAAAAAACACAAAGGCAAGTTTATGTCTGTGTTGTTACGCACTGCAAGCTTAAAATCTTAATAACGAGGAGGAGTGGATTACGAAAAGATTTACCTTTAAAATAAAGTTAAATCATTGAAATGCTCTGAGACAGAATTTTAATACGAAACGAACGCGTGATCTGCGGTAAATTGGGAAGAAAATGATTGCTTTCTTGTAAGAGCGGAAAAGTTGAGTGGAAAGACGATTATTCATAATTGCTTTGTATACAAGAATACATGCTTTGCATACAAACCTATTTGATCAGGGGAACGGACGGTGCAGCCTGTATGATCCTCTTAGGCAACATGACATCACATATGTTTTCTAAAAAAATGAAATAATTTTGCTGTTATTCCTTAATATTAGGCTGTTTCAGCAGTACATGGAAGTCTGCATTCACCTGTTATTTAAATGATACAAAGCACTTTCAGGTTTTGGAGATTTTTAGGACACCCATTTATGTAGATAAGCAGCCATTTTCTTTTTGTGCAATTCTAAGAAAAAAAATCAAAAACTGTAAATGGAACTTCATTGTAAAGTATATCAAAACATAATAGGATGACCGGAGCTTAAGCCAGAAGCAGCCCTGGACTGACTAACGTGCGCGAGTTCAGCGCAGTGGGGCCCCGTCACGCACGCACCGCATTCCCTCACAGCGGGGCAATTTACAGACGCCAATTAACCAAATTGGGCCCGTGCGTGCCGTGGGAGGAAACCTAACTCAAGAAATTACTATATAGATATAGCATTTTTTTTCCCATAAACCCGTTCTCTAAGACTTGTGTTTGCATTATCAAAGCTCTGAACCTAGCACGCTTAAAAAACTGGTACTTCAGAGCGATGCCATAGGGGGACCATTTTTGGTTCCCAAACAGAACCGTCCACATTAAGGTTCCAGAAAGAATCTTTATTTAGATTTGTAACAGGCTCCATAAATATACATACATTGATGGTAACAGATTTGTGAAAAACCAATGGGTTCCTGATTTTAAATGACTCTTTCTATAACCTGTCAGTAGTCTGCTAGGTAGCCCACATTAAAGATTTCTGTTTTTTCCTTTTCAAAGCCCAACAGAACCAATTTCAAAGACCTCTTCACAGAATGAAATGGTTCTTTGTCAAGAAATGGAACCACACAACCCAGTAAAATGCCATTGAAAAACCGTACAGTCAGTTAATTAAGAGCGCTATACAAAATAACTGAACTGATTTGAATTAAAAAAACTCTATAGTCAGCGTAAATTACTCATACATTATTATTATTATTATTATTATCATTATTATTATTATTATCAACAGCAATACTAACACCACTGGTAATAATTATAAAGTACTTTAATTAAATCTATTGTTATTGAAAGCACATACCCATCAAGAACATTTTTAGATAACTCCGTGCAATTGTTTAGTATACTAATTGCCAACAAAACAGCAGACTATTTACTGGAATATATCCAAAATTAAATTACTTTTAATTCTTTAATTTCCGTGAAGTCTTTTCATCCACATGAAAAGCGTTCTCCATTTGCTATCATATATAAAAATAAGTATTAATTTTCTAACGAAATAAACGGCAATTTGCACAGAATCGTTTTTTCGGTGAATAATACGCAAAATAGAAATGAGAATTGCTTTGAGGCGTAACAATCCGTGAACACTTCTTTCATTTAATAACAATGATGGTTATTATTAGCTGAAAGACATTTTATAGAACGAGATTCGGCTTCGTGTCTATTACACCCGTCAAATATAGAAAAATAATAGTTTATTTCATTGAATGAATTTTAATTAGAATAGAAATTAGTGTCATAATCGTAAATCTTTAGCACCTCAATAGCATATCTATCATACGGCACCATTTTGTCAAACGATATCGTCGATGATTGTCTAATAAAACTGTCCAAGTGACTGCGTATTTGGATGTCCGCAGAATTTCGTGGGAAGCGGAGGCCTGAATTGCTGTGGTTTTCGGAATCTAAAGACAATCAGGCGCTAATTTGAGTGGAATCATGCATTTGTCAAAGAAGATTGTTTTGTTTAACCTTTTACTCTTCTGACAAAGGCAGTTTCCTCTGAGGTCCCTCTGGACGTTAATTAAAAGTTCATTTAGCTAAATTGTGAATGGTCTGCAAAGATAACGATCTGTTCACTTTGTCAGTTTAATTACCCCCTTGATGGATCTGCGGTCCTCTTTCATTTCGGGCTGGTATTTTAGAAGAAGAAGCCCCCTAAAGCGGTTTCACTCGGATCTGTTGTGTTTAACTTGTTTTCAGGAGCCATCAAATTCACACTGACATCTTACACACGCTTACTTTAGGATTAGGCTGTTTACATTGATGCACCCACAAGAGAACATGGTGGGACCAATTCCTTCTCGAAATCTCAATTTTCATATAGAAAAAGTATTTATTTATTCGCGGTCGAACTTATCTGCTAACACAATCTAAGCTGTCAAATAAAGAAAGCCACCGCCAACAATAATTCTAGTACACCACAAACAACAGACATCTATCTATCTATCTATCTATCTATCTATCTATCTATCTATCTATCTATCTATCTATCTATCTATCTATCTATCTATCTAAAATTAATAATTATATACTATCTATCTATCTATCTATCTATCTATCTATCTATCTATCTATCTATCTATCAAATTAATAATTATACTCTCCCTCATCTATCTATCTATCTATCTATCTATCTATCTATCTATCTATCTATCTATCTCTTCACAACCTTAATGAACCTTTCTATTATGTGAATTTTCTTTTATTCAAAAGTTCTTAAAATTGTGCCAATAGGATACCGTCTCAAGCGGTGCTTTAGCAATGTTTATTTAAAAAATAGAAAACAATTACAAACAAGAATAAAGCACATTAAAGCACACAATAAAAATCGGCAAAGACATAACAGATAAGCACTGTCAGAAAGTGGGTTGATGTTCGGAGGACGAACGGACGGCCTTAAACTGAACAGGCAGAGAACTGAGAGCAGTATTCCCGAATCAGTGACGATCCAGTGAAATCGGTAAGACGAGTTATTAAAAGAACTTGAATACTTCACCTGTAGTTCTCGTTCATTTACTATTGCATTTATTTACGGAATCTGCTGTTGTTGTTACGATTCAACTGTTACCGAATATCCGTTCAACTCTATTTCAGTCCACAGTCGTCAGTACACACCATTTAAGATGAAGACATTAAGTCCGGAATAAAACGTTTAATTAGCTACGACAAGCATGCTGAATTTTATTGATCAACATAAGACACACATTTAAATTGACAATAAATGGATGTATGTTTTTTTTTGGTTTTTTTTTTGACTGACGATGATACATCTTTCATTTGCACTGAAAACACTAGGCATTTTGATTTAAATTAAAAATATGGTAAATCAAATTAGATCTATTTTATTTAAACGAACAAGGATATTTAGTGCAGATTTATGGTGTCAACATGCTAAAGCCGTGGTATGTGTACTATTGAGCAAGGCTGAAACTCTAAGATGAAATTTTTCATTTTAAATATATTTATTCTATTTTATATGTATTAATACGTGACCTCCGTATACTGTTTTAATTAAGGGATGCAACTGGGCGTCAAGACAGAACAGGAAGATGTCTGTTAATTAAGATTATAGCAGCATCCCATGCTGGGACGGTTCCTTGTGCCCATAATGCGACCCTAGCCAAGAACAGACTAACACACAGATTTATGTAAATTAACAAAAATGTAGAAAGATTAACAAATCGACTTCATGCTGATTAGAATATCGGTTGTAAGGTGGATATTTCAAGTTACACTTCAACCAGTTGGTTCGGGTGTAACTAATGATTCATTTATTATGTTTTTAGAACAAACACAGATTCCCGTTTTAATGACCTAATAATTTTTAACATTAAATAATAACTAAATTAATATAATACGTATCTAGAAAATGGTAATTGACTTAGGAAAGAAACTCTTTGATCTTTCATAGGGTTAATTAAGAAAAGGTTTGTAATTGAAACATGGAAAAGGCGGGTTGAAAAACGGATAGAAAATTAATTTAATTTTTTTTTTTGTCAAGGAGTATATACTAAATTAATGCTTACAGCTCCGGGATTTGAAGATGTGTAAGATGTGAAACTACAAATCTTCTTATTGAAACTAGAGATATTCTCACTGAACAGCTTCATTTTCACTCGTCAAAAGCTGACACGGTAACGATTTATTGCGTGTAAAGCCATTAAACGTGAACTATTAACGGCATTCCCCACCACCGCGAAGAAATGGAAATCATGTTGTGTTTCCGACTCTCTTATTTCCATTTTAATAAAACACGTTAAAGTGGTGTCGCGGAGCTGGATAGGTTTTTTGTTCAATTTGAATCCCAAGACGAAAACAAACTGTTTTCTTTAAAAGTGTTCCTAACAGCTGATCAGAATGGACGTTTAGAGCAGATGATCAATTACTTGATTCAGCTCTATGTATACATTTATCAGGTGTGTGTTTTTAATTTTGATCAATAACTGTTCATCTTCGGTTCTCTCTTTCTTCCGGAATGCGATGCAACATTAAACTAAATAAAACGTACAAAAACAATTACCCTTCCACAAGGAAAACCCTAAAGAGTCGAACAATAACGAGGGGCTGAAATAAAAGGTTTCCGCTTTCAAACTGAGGCTCTTCAAAGAACTCAGCGAGACTGCAATTAAAAGAACAGCGGCCGTCTCTCGATGCGCCGCGCGGCCCTTTGTGTGTGTGGGCGCTGGGCCGCTCGTATGGCCCAGTCCAGGTGCACACAGTAATGGGATCCCCCTCCAGATCTGTATCGTCCCCCTTGTCCTCACGCCGATCCCCCTTGGCTCTGCTGTTTTCATTTCCCCTTGACCGGCCAAGCCTGCCCTCGCATTCAGATACACATGAGCACCGCTGCAAATGACTATAGCGCGCTTCCTAAGTCGCCGTTTGATGTGGAAATGAGCAAAGGCGGTTAAATTAAAAACGAAGGGAATTTAGTAAGGTTAGTGGTGCGCAGAAGGGGAGGAGTGCTAGGAGAGAAAGAAAATGATGAAAAAGAGAGAGAGAGAGAGAGATAAAGAGAGAAAGCACAGGACCACTAACTCTTCCGACAATATGACAAACAATAGGTATAAAATTGTGGTTTTGTAAAGTTCATTGTAAAGCAAGCCGACCTTTCATATACACATAAACAAAAACTTCTTATATCCTGTGTGCACCGTCCTTTGTTTTTTGTTTTGTAAAGGAAAAGTGTCTTGTCGGGCGGCTGAAACCGATTATCACACTACTGGAGTTGTGATGCGACACTAACAAAATGATTTCACGGTAGTAAGCGATGATAACAACCCCTAAATTTTTAAACACACATGGTAACAGCGTCTTCTTCGGATTCCGACACCTTGGAATATAACAAGCTATAAAAAAAAGCGAAGACATACGAACGATAAACCTGCAAAACACGAGGAACTAACGTGTAAAGGTACAGTTAGAATTCTCTTGCCTTTAAGGAGTCTATCAGTGGAGTGACATGTTGCACCGAGTGATGCCAGGAGAAGCCCTCGTTCCATATCCGAATCGTGGAAAACATCACACGTCAAGGTTAAGGTTGTCAATCCATTAAAATACGCTGAGAATATAAGATGGGAGCCGTCTGAGGTGATGACTACAGTGGGACAGAGCGCTTCGCTCCTCAGGGGGCTCACTCAGTTCTTCAGTTAGAAAGGGGCAAGTCAAGCACTGGATACTGATGTAACCCTCTCCAGTGCCAGTTTTAAACTTTTAGCAATGCTCTGGACTGTAATAAGCAAATAAATAAATAACGAGAGAAAAAAAAAAACACCCTATAGCCTCAAGTGTTTCCTCTTAGTGATGCCATAGGGGAGACGTTTTTGGTTACCAGAAGAACCAGCCAAATAACACTTCCAGAAGATTCCATAAATAACCATGAATCGATTATAATAGATTTCTAAAATATCAGTCGATTCATGATTTTTTTTTTTTAAATAAATCTTGCTGCTTACAATCACACAGGATAAATTCACGTTTTCCTAATCTCTTAGCCTACTATCCATTAAAGTGTTCTGTTTGGTGCACATATCAGGAACCTTTTCAAAGCCCACCAAAATAATTTCATATATGCAATGAACCCCTCCCAAAATAAAGTGTTTCTACAAGAAACCACAGAACTCAGCAAACGGCCATTAAAGAACAATCTTTTTTAAGAGTGTAGAGGAATCTTTCTGTGCACTCTTAAGATTAAAGATGTCCAAGTGGTTGTTCAGAGTGGTACCATGGGGGAACCAAAAGAACCATCCATAGGAAGATTTCCAGAAAGAACCCTTTTTGTAATTTTGATCAGTAGGTTCCATTAATGACCATGACGAGATGATAACAGATTTCAGGCTTCTGGATTTTAAAGGACTCTTGCTGCATAGAATCACACAGGCTAAGTTCAGGATTTCTTGACCTGACAGTATCCTGCTAGGTAGCCTACATAAAAGAATTCTGTTTTTTTCCTTTTAAAAACCCATAGAAATAATAATATATGCAAAGAGCTCCTCACAGAATGAAATGTTTTTTGTCAAGCAATGGAACCACACCATCCACTAAAGTGCCATTATGGAACTGTACAGTCACTATACAACAATAAGATAACTTGATTTGAATATTAAAAAAAAACTGTAGTAAGTACAATTTTCTTGCAAATTATTATTATTTTTATTATGATGATGATTATTATTATTATTATTATCACCACCAGCAGCAACAGTAACAATGCTGGTTATATTAAAAAATTACTTGAAATACATCTACTGTTGAAACTGAAAGCATATACTCAATCAAGAACATTTTTTAGATAACTCAGTGTTTTTGTGTAGTATATTAATTACCAGCAAACAACAGACTTTCATATATCCAAAATTAGACTACTTATAATTTTTTAAATACCTTGAAGATTTTTCTTTTTTATACCAATAAAATGTGTTTGCAATTGTAACACTTTCAGGGTGTCCTGATCTGTTAGCATTCTGCTAGGTAGCTTTGCTGTACATTAAAGCTTTCTATTTTATTCACATATTAGCACAAACCAAAGCCCCACTGACCAATTGTCCTATGCCAAGAGCTGTTCCCAAAATGAAATGAAATGATTCTTTGTCAAGTAGGACACAACCCAGTGAAGAACCATTAAATAACTATTGATTTTAAGAGTGTACCGCTCTCTACATCTCTCCACCTATCTCTTTCTTGAATGACTAGCAAAATTAATTATTATTATTATGATGATGATGATGATGATGACTAGATTAAAAGAAGAAGCCAGTTTGCTTTAATTTTCAAGAATGTGTCTTCTGTGAGGGTAGTGGACATTAAAGATTTATATTATTTTTTAACTGACAGGCAGAATCATTCAGTTTTAAAACTGACACAAATGTCAGTGCAGGTTTGAGCTCATTTGTTGCATCAAAAAGAAAGGCATCAGCCTAATTTTATTCTTGTGTACGATCAGTCAGTTTGGTTAGTTCTTAGTGTGGGTCAAGAACAACATTAAATGTGTATTAAAGTTCACACAAAAAAGCGAGGGCATGTTGTTAGCTCAGACAGTATCCTTTAATAATTGTGCCAGTAGTTTCGTATGAGACAGAACCAATCAATTCAATGGAAAAAAGGTAAAGGCTGTAACAAGAACAGATGCCCAACATTTCGGCTGTGTGCTCATCGGGTGAGGAAGGCTGCACTGCCCTTTCTTTTCTTTTTTTCGGCGTGTGTAATAGGTTATACTTTTTACCTTTGCAGATGCACCCTGACACAGCCCATCACTGATCAATTAGATATTTTATACTAGATTGTGCAAGTCAGAAACTGATTACATTGATCATTTACAACTCACAGTCTCAAACATGCACCCCGTTGAACCTTATATTATATACATTTTTAATTTTATTATAACCTGTAAGACATGCTCAACTGAAAAAAATATTTGAAATGTGCTCATTACTGCTATCAAAATAATGAATATTATGAATGTGGTTTATATTATCATTTATGATTCCCACTGCTGTATTCATTAGAAGGCAGAGCTCCATTTCTTCTCTCCATCGGATTTCATTTATTTTTGTGCAGCTCTCTTCATTGACTAACAGAGGTTCTGTCCATTATATGAATGTAGAACATTTGATTTCTGTGGAAAGTCAGGTCTTAAGGTGATTCCTGATTTTCCTTCTATGTGTGATTTCCAGGTGATTCATTCCATCGTTACCAGTACCTCATGGAGTTGCCCTCTGCTTCTTTCTTGCACTTTACATTTAGAAGTTCTTTTATTTAGGTCACCTTTGATTTGTATCTTTAAATAATAATCATAGTTTTGCACTGAAGTGTCCCGGTTAAGGCCTAAAACGTAAATTGTTCACAGACTCTTAAATAGGCCTAAGTGTTAAATAAAGATCTAGACCATACATTGTTCTTCTCTCTTGTTAAATGAACCCTAGCCTGAAGGAATCTATTAATTTTTTTACATTTAAGATTTCTCACTTAAAGATTTACCAATGTTGTTTCTTGTCCTAGTGTGTATTTTAAGACAGGGAACTCCAGTTTCTTTATTACATCTTGCCTGGAGAAGTGGCCTGCGTTGCCTCAAAAGCTTGCATATTGTAATCTTTTTAGTTGGCCAATAAAAGGTGTCATTTTGCTTGAATTTTCACTACATTCAAAATGGCTAACACGGTAGAACACCTTAGTAATACTAAATTCCATTACAAAACAAAAAATCACAATTGTTAGGCCAAATGTTCATTAATGTTGGGTTAAATGGTGTAAACAGGGTGACATGCACTGAAAGTGAGCTCGACAAAGGAGAGGAGACCTCCATAGCTTGTGTCCATTACCTGGCATCTACAGTATGAGGGGGGGAGTTTTTACCTAAAGTGTGATCATGGCTGCTACCACTTTTGAAACAGAGGTAACTCATAAGGACCTCAATAATTCTGTGTATGACCAATGAGGTAGGGAATGCGTATAAAGAAATGATAAAAACATGGTTGAGAAGGCATAGTGGCCCAGAGGCTAGCTGTGATGCCTCACTAAATCCATTTATTTAGGTGAAATTTCATGTTTGTTTGATGTTTATGCTGTTAAGGTGCCAAAGTGGTTCTTAAGGACAATGCCACAGGGAACCTATTTTTGGAAAAAAAAAAACACCCAGAAAGAACCATTTGTGTATTTAGATCGATAACAGGCTCCATAAATACTAATCAGTAGAAGATAACAGATTTGTGAAATACTAATGTCCTCATGATTTTAAGAGGACACTGTACACTGTACACACACAAGGCAAAGTTCAGGCCTTCTGGATCTCTAAGCATCCTGCGAGGTAGCCTACTAGACATTAAAGATTTCTGTTGTGTCCACGTATTACAAACCTTCTAAAAGCCCAAAGAACCAGCTTCATACGCAGAGAGCCTGTTACAGAATGCAATGGTTTTTTGTTAGCAATGACTCTATGAGGAACCACATAACCCAGCGTAGTGCCGTTAAAGACTCAGTACTTGTGTATGTGTGGACTTTGGATGTTCTCTCCATACTTCTGTGGATTTTCATTCGGCTACCCCGGTTTTCCTCCCACATCCCCAAAGACACACATGGTAGGTCAATAGGCGAGTACCATTTGGCCTCCATACAGATGATTGCCTGAGTATCTGATGGTAGGCTGGCATCCCTTCCTGGGTTGGTTCGTGCCTTGGACTTAATGTTCCTATGATAGTCTCTGGGTGATAGAATTGGATTAAGCAGATTTTAAAATGTTTTATTATGTAAACTGGATTATATGGCACCTTACGAAGTGTATTTTGTTCACTCTAAAGTCATGCAAATCAGGCTAAAGAACTCACTAATGAATCATTCTGCATTTTGAAGTCTTATATTCTGGTGCAAATCCTTGATTTGTGCAGTTGTCTTTTCTTTTTGTCATTTTCTCCACTCTTTTAATAAGCAGTGAATAAAGTGCTTAGACCCTGTAGTTAGGATATAGCGGGTTGGGTAATGGATGGATGGATGGGTTATTATGACATTCATATGTACAGAGTTAAAGAAAATGAGCAAGAAGCTCATGTAGAATTTGTGAATAGTGTTTATTGCTAACTGCTTGGGTGTTACATTTGTTCAATCAGCATGTAGTTCTTTGTTCATGTTGTGATTGTGGCACCAAAATAATCCTGAAAAGAGGGAGCTAAACTGTTGGAAACCCCGCCTACAAAATTTAAATGTCTAATTATTCCGGTTATTATAAAAACAAAACTGAATATGGTAATTAATAACATTTCAAAGACTAAGAAGTAAAATTAAAAAAAAACATAAAATGATTGAATACAAAGCAAAAATCCATATAAATGCATGTTTTTGGACTGTTGGAGGAAACCAGAGTACCCGGAGGAAACCCACGCAGACACGGGGAGAACATGCAAACTCCCGGCAGGGAGGACCCGGGAAGCGATCCCAGGTCTCCTTACTGCGAGGCCTAAACAAAATGACTAAAGATATCAAACAAACAGAAACATGACATCAAAGGAGAGCAGAAGATCAGCACCCAAGGATAAGGTCACTATGCCCAGGCAATAGGTGGCTCACCTGAGGACATAACCTAAGGGTCTTGCTCCACAATCTAGCGAGAGAGAGAGAGAGAGAGGTTAGGAGCACATGCTGATACACCCACCACATGACAGACCACCTCAGGATCTCAGATTAGGACCCGAGTGCAGCCATGCCATGGGTGACACCTCAGCACCACACAAGTTCAGATGGAGTGGAACAGTGTGAGGATTTGTACGGTGGCTGGAGTGCCAATTCTGCCACCAACCCCCAGCTTTTCCCTGCAGATTGGAGGGCCTACATGCAGGGCTGGATGCAGATTAACGTCATACCCAGGATGGAGCGATTGCAGGTTAAGGGACTTGCTCAAGGGAACAACAAAGCAGAGTCCCTTCTTGTGTTTACGGGAGTTGATCCAGCAACCTTCTGATTGCCAGTGCAGATACCTAGCCTCAGAGTCACCACTCCACCCCATTCCAATCTAACAAGAAATAAAATAATTAAACACATCTAAAAGAGAATTAGCATGGCTGGTACACCCACTACAGTCCAGCTCAGGTCCCAGTCTGCCATTTGTGTAGAGCCACACAGTTGAAAGTGACATCTCTAAAGCTTTTAAACACTGGTGGGTGAGATTTCGGGACAGCATAGCTGACCAAATATACTTGATGTAAATCATGATGTCTGCCATTTGTTATGTGTTGTAGATGGAATTGTTATGTTTTTAGTTGATGTCTTTTAATGACAGTGACTTACTCGATCATAATACATTACACTTGCTTACCTGTTGGAGTTTAGGCAGTTTAAGCAATTTGCACATGGGAGGTGGGGATTGAACTGCTGCCTCTGAGGTTTAACGGGCTTAACCACCACACTGCATTGCTTGATGGAGCAGCGGTCTATGCAGTGTGGTGTATTCATCCCAGCCACATGATCTGTAGCTTATTTTTAGAATGAAAATACACCCGTTACCAAAAACATTGCAAAAAACAAATCTAGACGTGTTACATAACAAAACAGACAATCCACCCTGAAGGCCAAATGAAAACACAAACCTAATTTAAAATGTAATGAAATGCAGCATCTTTTTTTTCTGCTGCTTTAAGGCAGACTTACAGGAGTGTGGTGTCTGCCTGTCTCTGTCTTTATTTTTTGCAGGATTTTATTCAAGGAGTCTTTTGAATCATAATAGATAGATAGATAGATAGATAGATAGATAGATAGATAGATAGATGAAAGGCAATATATAATAGATAGATAGATAGATAGATATGAAAGGCAATATATAATAGATAGATAGATAGATAGATAGATAGATAGATAGATAGATATGAAAGGCACTATATAATAGATAGATAGATAGATAGATAGATAGATAGTAAGATAAACATAAAAGGTACCATATACTGTATAAATAAAGGACACAGATAAATATGAAAGGTACTATAAAGATTCATAGATGAGTAGCTATCACAGAAGCTATTTTGAAGTATCAATATGAAAACTGCAATATGATAGATAAACATGAAAGGTAAGGTTCAGCACTATACAGATATAAAGGACCCTGTGCAGTTGAAACTTACCCTTCATATTTATCTATCATATAGCTGCTTTCATATGTACATATCTGTATTTGTATGACACTGTGTCCTTTTCATCTTTATAGGAAGTTTGCTATGTAACACGTACACAAATCCATACAAAAAGTTGTATATGATAGATAAATGTGAAAGAAACTGTACACATATAAATGACACTCCATAATAGAAAGATGGATATATAGATATGTAAGGTGCTATATGGGAGATAAATATGAATGGTTCTATTATATAGAGCCCTTTATATCTGTATAATAAGATGGGTATATAGATATGAGGGGTGATATTTATGATAAACAAATCCATGCAAAAGGTGGTGTATGACAGATAAATATGAAAGAAACTATGCAGATATGAAGGACACTCTATAATAGAAAGATGAATATGTAGATATGCAGAGTGCTAAATTAAAGTTAAATATGAAAGGTTTTATTATACAATGTCCATTATATCTATATAGTACTTTTCATATTTATCTGTTACATAGCATCTTTTAAATGCATATATCTATCTTTGTCTAATGTTGTTTCCTTTATATTTGTATAATTAAATGGGTATCTAAGTATTAGGAATGCTACATACCAGAAAACAAGCCCATATCAAGGGAACTATATAAAAGAGAAATATCAAAGAAACTTGATAGGAATTAAAATCTTTGTAAAATGTAAGCATTTGCAGTTCAACTTTTTGTGTCTCTGAGTCACAAAGGGAGTCACTATGGAGGAAAGAATCCCAGCTATTTCACTCAAGTGTCGCTGACATAGCTGTAGGGCTTTAGATATCCGTGTATTCCTTGTGGTCTTGGCTGCTCAAATGCAGCCACGTTGTATACGGAGGTGTAGTGAGTGGAGCCGCTGCCTCACAGATCCACTCTGCTTGGTTGAAATCCTGCACCTGGCCATTGTCTGTGAACAGTTTGCATGTTTTCCGTGTGTCTGGATGGGTTTTCCTCTGGTTACTTTAGTTTTCCTCCCATGTGCTCAAAGATATGCAAGTCTGCTGAACTGGTGATTCAGAATTGGCCCCTGTGTGAGTGCAGTGGGTGTGTATCAGTGGTCTTTTGATAGTCTGGTGCCCCATCCAGGGCTGTTTCTTACCTTGTTGTCAGCGTGGTTGGAATGGGCTCTGGCCCCTTGTGACCTGGTTAAGTGGACTTGAGAATATAATGTAAAAAATGTAACATTGCAGATGTGTTTAATCTTGGTAGAGGAGACAAGACGAACAGGTGCGCAGTTACTCTTAGAAAGGGTTTGTATATTGATACTCTTGCTTTGCCTTTAGAGTGGACAGCCAAGGCACAAAGACAACACTACAACCACCACATATGAAAGAAAACAATGAAGCAAAGAATGAAGGAAAAGGTGTGGGAAATGGTGTACTCCATAACGCTGCTAATATGCTTCGTTTACACTTCAGATTATAAGCACCTTATACCATCAATCAGTCAGTCAGTCGAACATTCTAAGCTTTGTCATAGCATTTTTCAAAAGAGTTTCAACCATTTTCTGAAGCCCCTTCTGGCTGAAGCTGATTGGGAGCTGGAGACAATCCAAGCAGAATTAGACACATGGCACCAATCTTTTATGGATGAAGTGCACTAAAGCATTTGGATTCTTATGAGCCAATAATCATCCAGACATGGATGTCTTTTCAGTGTGAGGTTATAAAGTGTAGTACCTTGGAAAATACCCACAATGAAGGACATTCATACAAACAGTGATCTGACCGAGGTTTGAACCCAGCATTTGTTAGTCCTGGAGCATCAGTGCTAAACACTGTGCCACAATGCCACTTTGAGTTTGTAAATACAATATGTGGCACTCCCGTGTTTAAAGCCTTAGGCCCTGATTTAGATTAAGCCGGTTTATGCTATGTTATATGTCATTATTATTATTATTATTATTATTATTATTATTATTCTGAGGTGGGCTGGCGCCCTGCCCGGGATTTGTTCCTGCCTTGCGCCCTGTGTTGGCTGGGATTGGCTCCAACGGACCCTCGTGACCCTGTGTTAGGATATAGCGGGTTGGATAATGGATGGATTATTATCTCTTATATATATTTCTCATCTGGTTAGTCCTGCTTCCACTAACTGGTCCCGCCCACACGCAGCCGACACGGCATTTGTCAATTCCTATTCGTCTTCTTCCACAGATAACTCAACCTCCAGACCACGGACCATACTGAATTAAAATACACGGGCAAATTTATCACCAAATCTCTCCACTATACACTAACACTTCAACATCTCCAGGATATGGACAGTTGTATGTTTTTGACACAGCGCAAGCTGAAGTACGCTTACAAAATAAAGCAAACTCTGCAGGCAGCGAAAATGTACTTTTCCAGCTAGATTCCATGCTCAGAAACATCAACCCCTTCGCTAAATCATACAAACACATGCATGAAATCGCTCAGTCCAATCCGACAGCGTCTGTACGAATGCTTTTCAAGGGAAACCCTGCGCAGGATTTACGACGATACAATGCCCCGACATGTCACAGCGATGTTCCAGCGATTTTCGTCGGAGAAGATGGCGAACCCCCTGCTAAACTGGATATTTGCATCTATCCCAGAGGCAACTTCTATAAACAGATTTCCACGATCAATATCAATTGCGATCCTATGGTTTACCCACTTTTATTCCCTTTCGGAGACATTGGCTGGCACAAAGATTTACAACATGTTCCCGATAAAAGAACCGCCAACCGAATCAGGCTTACTCAATGACAATTTTACGCATACAGATTTTCAGTGAGGAATACATTTAGTATTTTGAACTCCAGCGGCAAACTTTTCCAACAGTACGTCGTAGATGCGTATGTTAAAACAGAAGGTGCGTGTCTCAACTATCTCAGATTATATTAAAAAGATATGCGCGTGGAACAATACAAAGGACTGTCTGACGCACTGCAAGCAAAGGCTGAAAATAACAACGTACGTGTAGGCAAAATGATTATATTACCCTACGCATTTCCAGGAAGTCCGAGATACATGCAACAAAACTATTGTTGTACGTGGCTTATACGGTTAGATCTTTCGACTAATTATCTGTCGTCTCCAGCAAAACACCTATTCACAACTGCGTCTTTCAAGAAGGATTTCTTTCTTCTTGATTTCTGAATTCCTTTCTCACTGTTTTCCATTCCTGTTCTTACACCGCCGTATGCTACGGCGGGCATTTGCAAGTTATTATTATTATTATTATTATTATTATTATTATTATTATTATTATTATTATTATTATTACCAGTCTCTACTATATGGAACAGTTACTTGTATACTTCAGAACTATTTTAAGAACCAAATTCTTTGTTCCTCTGTAAGCACATTTACTCTTAGATAATTTATGCTACACTGGGACAAGTCCATCCTTTTAAATTGAGGTGTTGGTCCATGCTGACTTTGTCTGGGCACTTCTCTCAGGAGTTCACTGCAGTCCTTTGACTGTGTGGTCAACTTCTCTAGACTTTTTAGTAATGACTCTCCCTGTCCTCACTCCTACATACCAAGCAGGCTTTCCTAATTGGATATCAAGTGTTGTGTTCATGACTTACTCATAGTATAACAATAGCACTTGTGCAATTAAATATGAAAAGTCTTCAGCCATACCACCTGAACTTCAGAAGCTGGGCATGTCTGGTCAGTGCTTGGCTGGGAACGATTGAGTTGTGGCTGGAAAAGGTGTTGGTGAGGCCAGCAGGGGGTGTTTAGCATGTGGTCTGAGTGTGGATCCCAAAGCCACAGTGCAGTAAGATGAGGACACCAGGCTGTAAAAAATGGTGCCATCCTTTTATATGAGCTGTAAAACTGAGTTCCTGATTCCTTGCGATCATAAAACATCCCTGGGCGTCTTTCAATCAGGGTGTTTTCTGTTGTCCTTGCTAATCCCATCACAGCCTTGTCCATTCTGGCCCCCTAGTCATCCCTTGAATTATATTAGCTATATCACTAACCCCTTCAACCACCTAACAGCTAATGTGTGGTGAGTGTACTGGCGCAAAAATGGCTGCCATCACATCACCTAGGTGGATGGTGCACACTGCTGGTGGTTGAAGTGGCTCCCTTCTGTCTACTTAAAGCGCTTTGAGTAGGTTAGACAAGTGCTTTGTAAATATAATTAATTATAGGATTTTTAAAGGGAATTATTATGGTTGGTGTAGTGGGGAGTACTGCTGTTTCACTACTCTGAGAGACTAGGTTCAAATCCTGGCCTTGTCACTGCTTCTGTGGAGGTGTTATGCATGTTCTCAGCATGGTTCTGTCTGCCTTTTTCCAACTTCTCCTGTTTTCCACCCACCCAATTTGATTAATTGGTTACTCTGAACTGGAACAGTGTGAGAGGCCATGTGATGGTCATGCACTCCTGTCCAGGGGATGGTTCCTGCCTTGAACCCTACGCTACTGGGATAGGCGTCAGGTCCCTGAGACGCTGAATTGAACAAGCAGATTGGAGCGCAAAGAATTATGCAGTTATATGCAGAGCCAGCAACAAAAGAGTGGAATAAAAATGATTAATAAACGTGGAGTGACCTTTTTGTACAATACACAGTACATTGTATGCACTTTCCCATAACTGAGTCATTTAATTTCACACTTCATCACTGTTCTGTAATATTCTGATGGAAAAAGGCGACGCTTAAGTATGAGGCTTAGTTTTGGCTTGAAGATTTTTCAACTTGTTAATATTTAAGACCTTTCCACATTCTTATTCCTGCATGTTACTTACATGTTAATTCATCTGAATTTTTTACGGTGCAAATATTAAATACTCTCCATTTTGAAATCCTCCTAATTCGATTCAGGGTGGCGTTGGCTGTCCGGCAACATCGTTTACAAGGTGGCAACCAACCTTGGAGCCTATACCAATCCTTGATATGTGCACACACATCCCAGGCTAATTTAGTGACAGCTATTAACATAACATACTCATCTCCAGAGAAATTAGGAAAAGCTGGAGTTCAATGACCAAATAAAACATAAATATAGGTAAATAAAAAATACAAATTCAAAGAACATGCCAACTTGACAAAGAAAAAAAACAGCATCACGATTTGATCTGTGAGGCAGTGGAACCACCCTTTTATGTAACTCTTTCCATCAAAATGACACAAGATCTGTTTTAAAACTCCTTAGTGGGTTCAAAAATAAAGTATCTATCTATCTATCTATCTATCTATCTATCTATCTATCTATCTATCTATCTATCTATCTATCTATCTATCTATCTATCTATCTATCTATCTATCTATCTATCTATCTATCTATCTATAACAAAGGTGCCAAAAATTGTTCTTCTCCTCCTTGAGGAACATCACAACCCAGTAAAGAACCATAAAATGTCATAAAGTGCCATTAAAGAAGCATTATTTTAATTGTGTAGAGCAATCAGAACTATAGAGGAACCATTTTGGGTTGTCATGTGAAGAATCCAGAAAATAAATTAAAAAATCCTATATTATTATATATCCATCACAGGCTCTATAAATTAATATGAATAGATCTGTGAAATATCAGTGGGTTTAGGACTCCTGACACTAAGTTCAAGTTTTCTTGATATGTATGTATCCTGCTAAGCAGCCTACTAAACATCAAAAATGTGTTTTGTCCACATATTATCAACATTCTCAAATCCCAAAGACCAATTTTATATGTAAAGAACTGTTCTCACAATGAAATGGTTCTCTTCTACAAGGAACCACACAACGTACTGGGCAATTAAAAAAGTATTAATTTTAAGAGTCATCATCTATCTATTACATATTCTGTTACCATCTATTTATGACTATGCACAGTATGTATGTAACTTTGAGTAATCACTCTCGCAAAGCTCCTCTAGGTGCACATAAATAACAGTTTGACTGACTAGTTATGCTAAATGCAACTGTACATGTAATGTCAACCTATTGATCAATCAATATTAAGGTTATGTAGTGTCTTTAACATAGAGTACCATTACAGATACGCAACAAAACAAACGCACATACAGATCTGATTGACTGAATACACTATAAGAGTAATGAAGTTGTCTGTAGTGTGTTTTGTATCAACCAATCCAACATGAATCCTTCCACCTACGGAGCCGTCCAGTAATTTTAATGCTAATTTTGTTCTTTTCAGGCTTCCATAGATATGCGTATATATAGGGAGCATCATCACAAGGCAGTTAAAGCAATAATCCCAAATTAATTGATTGAGTCAGTTGATAGATAATTGATAAGAACTCTATCAATATTTATTTCATAAGAGAATACCATCTCCAATTACAGTGCAAAGCAAGTGCAGATTTAATTGAAAACACATTTAGTAAGTATAGAATAACTTACTTTTTCAGGAAAGTATCATTTAAAGTCACTTTACGAAGCCATGAAAGCAGATTCAGTTGATCATAGACTGGATGCTAAAGATGAATAAAGTGGTTCAGGTATCAATCAATCAATGAATCTTTATTTTGCTTTGAGGTGTTCAAAGTGAGCCCCTTTTAAATGCACTTTCCTAAGAAAATTGATGAAGTGTTTGATATAGTTTAGCGCTGTGGTTGTATGATCAATCAATCAATCAATCAATCAATCTTTATTTTATACAGCACATCTCACAGACATATCACTATCAAACTTCTCTTTACAAAGCCCACAAGAATCCCAGTTGATTGACTGAGTGAATGGTTGGTGAAGGCGGACACAACAATTGCCAGGCCGCCCCTCACAAACTGTTATTTTTATTTTATTAACTGTCCATTTCATTGGCTGTGGATGTTGTGACTTTGGTTTCTGCATCTGCTTTTTGGGGTTTCTGTTTCATCCAAACAAACTTCCATGTTAACAACGATGCTTACAGTTTTCATGAACTCTCAAAATATATTAGCGGGGATGAAAAGAACTGAGCTTCTCACCTGACATACAGTAGTCTTTTTTTCACCAAGGATTTTCTAACTGTCAATTCAGCTTTTGGCTTCTGGTATTTTCTCTTATTTCTCTTACGAGGTCTGAATTAATGTTCTCACCCCTCTCTCCCCCAGGTCATGGGGGCCTTAACCAACTAGGCGGAATGTTTGTGAATGGACGGCCACTTCCTGAAATGATCCGCCAGCGAATTGTTGACATGGCACACCAGGGAGTTCGTCCCTGTGATATTTCACGACAGCTGCGAGTCAGCCATGGCTGTGTGAGCAAGATATTAGGAAGGTAAGTGAAGGGAGTAAAGAGACACAGGAGCTCAGCTTTGAGGGTGGGAGGTAAAGACATTTTGGAGAGAGAGATAGTGAGACAGACAGGCAGATAGTGAGAGAGAAGAAACAAATAGAAAGGTAGACAGACAGACACAGAATGTGAAAGAAAGAGAAAGAGAAAAAAGAAATAGAGATTGAACCCTATAATGAGTGAAACAGACACAGAGAATGAGACGTTGAACATAAGGAAAATTAAAGAATGACAGCTAGACAGACAGAAGGAGAACTGGGCAGAAAGAGAATGAGAAAATAATAGCCAGACAGACAGAATGTGAAAGGAAGAGAAAAAGGAAAAATAAATAGAGAGAGATGTCTATGATGAGTGAATCAGGAAGCCAGGATGAGAAATGGACAGAAGGAAAATGATAGAATGACTGCTATACAGACAGAATGTGAGATAGAGATGGATGGATAGAGAGAGAGAGAGAGACAGAGAGAGAGAGAGAGAGAGAGAGAGACAGAGATAGGGGAGACACATAGAAAGGTAAATAGACAGACACAGAAGTAGAGAGAAACAAACAAGTCAGGCAGAGAGAGGATGAGAGGGAGAAATTAATAAAAGTCACAAAGGTGGACAGAAAGAAAATGTCAGCCAGATGGACAGAATGTGACAGAGAGATAGAGAAAAGGAAGGAGAAAGAAAGTGAGAGACAGATAATTATAATAAAAAATACCCATGCGATAAAAAACATGAGGCAGGTAGACAGGAAGTCAGATAGACAGGTAAGAGAAAGATACAAGAAGACAGAGAGAATGTGAAAAGAGACAAACTAAGGGCTGAGACAAACAGAGTAAGAGACTGGTAGAAAGGCAATGAGAGTATGACAGCCAGATAGACAGAATATGAAAGAGACACAGATGAAGGGACAGACAGACAAAAGATAGAGGAAGTGAGAGAGAGAGAATCAGATAAATATAATGAGTGAGACAGACAGACACAGAGAGACAAGCAGAAAGAATGAGATACGGAATGAGAAAAAGAGAATGACAGATAGAACGGGAAAGAGAAAAAGAAAGATACAGAAAGTGTTAGAGATAGACACATGTATTCAGCGAGGCAGACAGAAAGAATTAGGGAATGAAAGAAAAGACAGACAGAATGCTAGAAGAAACAGACATAGTGTGTAAGACAGACAGAGTGAGAAATGGACAGAAAAGCAATGAGAGAATGACAGACAGACAAAATATGATCGAGAGAAGGAGCAAGAGTGAGAAAGACAGACAGACAGATAGACAGACAAAAAGAGAATAAGAGACAAACATTAAGACAGATGGACAGAGAGAGATAGATGAGTCTGACAACTCATAGTTACAATTAAAGGATATTTAAGTTTAAAAAATAATGGGGTCGAATGCAGAAAAGATAAAATGAATGTGTAAAAACAGAAGAGTGGGCAAAAAGAAAAGAGAAAGGCATTCAAAGGGAGAAGTGACCGAAAGACAAATAAAGTAAGGAGATAAACATGAAAATAATGAGAAAAAGCCAAAGAGGGGCACGAGTGAGAAAGACACTAAATAAGGTGAACAAACAAATATTGAACAAGTGGAGAAGTGAACATTTAAAGAGGTAAAAGACGAGAACAAAGGAGACAAATGGGAAAAATGAAGACTGGTATGTAAAAAAGAGATGTGAAAAAGAAAAGAGAGAATGTGGAAAATGAATGAAAGGACATTTGAAGGGAGAACAGAGAAAGTCAAGAATATTTAAATAACCCAAAAAAGGCAATTGATGTACAAATGAAAGAGTGATGGGCACAAAAGTAAATGAACAGTGCATGGGTTCAAATCCCAGTCCAGTCATTATCTGTGTGGAGCTGGCATGTTTTGCATGTGTCCATATTTGTGTTTTTCTCCAACTTGCCTTACAACATCCAAATGGCATTTACTGTATTATTATTAACTGGTCCTATGTGAGTGTGCTCTGCTCTGTGCTGGGCTGACACCTCTTCCAGGGTTCGTTCCTGCCTTGTGCCTGATGCTACCAGGATAGACACTGGCCTCCCATGACCCTGAATTAAGTTTGAGAGTATTCAGTTATATTACAATTAAAGAGAAGGAAGCTAGATGCTTAAAATGATGAGGGACAGATAAAAATGAGAAAAAATGACTTCAAAATGGACAAGCAAGATGGACAAAATAAAAAAAGACATGTAGAGAGAGACTTGTGAGGTCAAACAGAAATGTGGGTGATGTTATTTTTGAGTTCTTTGAGTCCTGAACCTGTTTCCATGAAATATAGCATCTTGCACTGGTTGGTAATTTGCTCTGACTGAACCCCTTAATGCAAATTTGTTAATTCTAAATCCATTTAAAAGTGCTATTCTTTCACTCTCCCCAGGTACTATGAAACAGGAAGCATCAAGCCTGGTGTGATTGGGGGCTCCAAACCAAAAGTTGCCACACCAAAAGTGGTGGACAAGATAGCAGAATATAAGCGTCAGAATCCTACCATGTTTGCCTGGGAGATCCGAGACCGGCTACTGTCTGAGGGGGTGTGTGACAATGACACGGTGCCAAGCGTCAGCTCCATTAATAGGTAACACCAAGGGCCATGGTGAACTGTAGGACAGAGTTGATTGGAGTGCAGAAGCACATGACACGGCCAGGGTGGGCACAAAGAGAACGTTAGGAGGGAAAAAGTGGAGAATGTCACAAAGCATGCAGCAGACAAGTAGAAGGTGATGCATCTCCACAAGTGCATTGACATTTCTTCCCTTTGCAGGATTATTCGGACAAAAGTTCAACAGCCATTCAACCTTCCAATGGACAGCAAGGGCCTGAGCCCTGGGCACACGCTGAGTAAGTAAAGCTTACTAGAGCTTTGTTGACTGCTTTTCTCACCATGACAATGACACCACTCTCCTTTTTGATGTGTCCCTACCAGTCCCAAGCTCTGCAGTGACGCCCCCTGAATCCCCCCAGTCTGACTCACTGGGTTCAACTTATTCCATTAACGGACTGCTGGGTATTGCGCAGGCTGGTGGCGAAGGCAAGAGAAAGCATGATGACAGTGAGTGTGTTTCTTTGTAGCTGGTGGCCTCCTTCTTGCTTCACTACAGATGCTAGATGTTCTCAGCCTGTTTATTTCATATGTCTGTTGTTTATTCTGTTGAACCCTGTAGATCTACATTTTTTAGGATCTACTGGCATTTGTCCATTACTAGGTTCATTGTCACTGACAGCTTTGCCTACCTGTCTTTGGGATGTCATTCATCACTTTACCCATCAGCAGTTACTCCATTATCTGTGGCTAAGTGAAGATGACCTCTTGCACACCAATAATTCCTCATGCTTTTTTTGCATAGCTTTATGTCATTATCTCTCTAGTTTATTATCATTATGTCTCTCTTCAGCCAACTTACTAAAGGCCATGTCACATTAGATGTCTTTTCTAGCAATTTTCAATCATAGACTTCTTTTACATAATCTTAGCTACAATGCGCTTTTGTGAAATTTAGTCATGTAATGTGATGCACCCAGTGACTCACTCCAACTAGTCCATGACTCACTCCAACAGAATCAAACAGGTTTGATTTTGCCTTAGAGCTGTGAATTAATGAAGAACAATAAATGTAATGCTACTCTGAAAAATGAGGAACACGGGTGTTTTAATATTGACAAACAAATAAAAGACTCAACTGTTTTATGTACTACAATAAAATAGAAAAAAAGAAAAGGGTTAGGGTTAGGGGTAGGATTGGGGTTAGAAAACAAAAAATTGCAGCTGAAAATGCTGTACCTGGAAGGCCTTTACATGGGCGTTGGCACCAACAGGCAGAACATTTATTAGCTGTTAGAAAAAGGAGCATTATTGCAATACTTTAGAAATGTGAAGTTGTGCTGGAAAGTCATAGGTCTCTAAAAGCCGATGTCATATTACATGACTTCTAGTTATTGGGCATGTCAGACTTACTCACTGCAGTAGCGGATCTTGTTGCTGGACCATGTTAGTTTACATGACTAATAATAGCTGGACATAACACATTTAGCAACTTGTATGCAGACCTTCCAACAGAATTGTGCTTGCCCATTCTTGTGATAGCTAATGATGTGCTGCCTGATGGAGCCGGTGCTGTATAAAGGGTTAACAGGTATGACGCGTTCAGCCGCGTCTTTTTTCTGTTCTATCGTGGTACATATAACATGTGACTTCAGACAGATGAGCCTCTCTTCTGTTTACCAGGTCCAAAGCACCGGCGTTCTTCATTCCTCGTTCCTTTGTAGGAGTGAATGCTGGACTGGTTGGAATGAGTCTCGGGGTACATCATATCACATGACTGGCCATTACAGGAGCACACTGCTGACTGCCTCTGACTGACTCACTAAGATTATTTAAATGAAAGCTACAACTGTATATTGTCTTAATGTTTGACATGGCCTTAATCTGACATATCCTCCGACCAGAAGTCAAGTAATTTCACATTGGATTAGTCCACTACATCTAATTCGTATTGAGCCTGTAGATCTCAGCATATTTCCAGAGTCCAATAGATCCTTGTAGAACTGGACCTCAGGATCACCCCGTGGTTCTGTTCTCCTCTGCATCTCTCATGAATCCCTTAATATTTACATCTTTCCTCTTCTTGTTTTTTTTTTTACAAAAGTAAGATCTTTCCAAATGTGAAATTTTGTAGGTATTCTCTGCTTCTTACAATAATCTATTAAGGTTTTGCTATGTCACTTTCTTCTTACATAAGAAAAAACAGTTTTCAATAAGTGAATTAGCAGGGACCGGTGTGTCGGTATTGCATAAGTTATCCATACCCAATAGTTATTTTCTTGTGAGTGACTTAAAATGTCTGTCCAACTTGACACCATATTGTTAATGCGACGGAAAAATTTAACAACTGAATTACGAACAGTATGCAAGTGTCAATAAGTAATGAGAATAAATGGATACTATTGGCACAGGCAGTTCAATGTTATATACTTATTATAAATGCATGTTATTTACTTTGTATAAATAAAAACATATAATAAATAAAAGGAAATCTTGACAAATACCGTACCTTATACAGTATATGTTTTATACTAGACTGCAACCATGAAATCTTAAAACAGTAGTTATTACTTAAATAATCCAAGTTCTATCATCGGTCCCAAAGAAGTACAGTAGATTTATAAAGGAATCATTTTATGCACACTTCTTTGTGCTCTGCATTTAATTTTAATTTTAATTGGTTCTGAGGCTAAGAATCTGCACTGGCAATCAGAAGGTTGCCGGTTCGAATCCCGTAAATGCCAAAAGGGACTCTGCTGTGCCTTGAGCAAGGCCCTTAACCTACAATTGCTGAGCGTTTTGAGTAGTGAGTAAAGCGCTACATAAATGCAAAGAATTATTTTGATTATTACATTTGCTATTTTTGACCATTAGTCTACACTCTGTGTCATAGCTAAGCTGTCTTCTTTTGTGTATATTGCTGATTTGCTTATCCCTCTCTTTCTGTTTTCTTTTTGTCATGTGAGTTGTTTCTAAGATGCCAGCCACAGTATTGTCTATCTTGTTTGTTTGTCCTTCTCTGTACTGTGCTCACTTGTTATACCATTACTTGTGTCATGGTGGCGCAATCCACTTGTGTGTATGTTTGTTTAGTTTGAATCCCCCATTTGTAATGCAGATATCTCCACCTTGGTAGACTTTCTCAGTTCTCTGTATGCTGTTGCTTTGTTGGCCTTTGCAGGACATTTCGTTTGTCCTTCCATGACTCACGTCTGCACTAGTGAATCTTTTAGCATGGCTGTGTATTGAGTTTGACATCATAACCTTTGTTTGTCCAGATGATGTGGTGGGATGTGGATTGGTCAGGAGAGTGTCATTCTTTCTTTTGGACACCTTATCATATATATTGTATAAATATCATTTTATTTTTCAGAAAAGCCAAGCAAAATGACACCTTTTATTGGCTAACTAAAAAGATTACAATATGCAAGCTTTCGAGGCAACTCAGGCCCCTTCTTCAGGCAAGCTGACATCTCGAAAGCTTGCATATTGTAATCTTTTTAGTTAGCCAATAAAAGGTGTCATTTTGCTTGGCTTTTCTCTACATTCATAATGGCTAACACGGTACAACACCCTAGTACTACATTTTATTTTTCAAAAAGCATGGGGAAACACATTTCTGTTTGTGTTGTGACATCTCACAACAGATAAACCAACCTCTTCTGAGCCTCTCATTATTGCCAATGACTGTCCCTGCATTACCTGATCCAAGTCTTTAGATCTCTCAACTCCGATTCTTAACTGTACTTCCTGTAACTGTACTCCACACAGGATCTCTTAGCTTCAGGACGTCCATTTTTCAGTTTCATATGCTGGAAAGTAAAACTTTTTTTTTAGTTCTGACATGAATGAATACACAAATTAAACATTAGGATTTCAGATTTCTCATTTCTCTTTATTCATCGTCCCTTCCTTTGTCTTTTTATTAGTATGCAGTATATAGGTGAAATATTGAAAAAATATTACTTGGATAACCCTAACTCTAAGCCTAACCTTAACCCTAACTTATCCAACTTTTGTACGATGCAGGTGACCAAGAGAGTTGCCGCCTTAGCGTGGACTCTCAGAGCAGTGGGGGTGGACCACGGAAGCAACTACGACCTGATCACTTCCCGGCTCAGCACCTGGAAGGGTTGGAATGCGGCTTCGATAGGCACCATTATCCGCCTGATGCTTTCACATCACCCAACCACAGCAAAACTGAGCAGGTATGACAACATAAATGGTACCTGAATACACAAAATCAAGTACTGTATATGTGCTGGAGGTCAGACTTTGTCAATCTACTGGAGCCGTGTAAAGTGAAGGGAAGGAGCACCAGGGGCCATAGAAATAATGGTGATTTGAAGACTTTCATGCCCTGTCCTCACACACTACACAGACTTGGAAAACTGTTAAAGCAACCCTGACATACTCAATACAGCTATGAGCCACAGTAAAGGTCTGTCTTAATAATTGCCTTGAGAACACAGTAAAACCTTAGGAATGTAAAGTCATTGGATGATATGAAGGTCTATCAATGTCTGTCCTCACAATGTTTAACTTTAAGTTTCATTTACCTTATGTTACTAATACATTAAAAGGTATATATGATTTGAAGCTCAGGCCTGCCATGGCCTGTCTTCAGTATATTCAAGTAGGCCAAGCGTAACTGTCAAGGTCACTCAAAGATACTCAACAGTGACATAATGGACTCTGAAGGTCTGTGTAATTGTTTATGAGTGATACAGTATATACACTAACAAGGTGTATTCTCAGAGCATTCAAGTTTAAATTATTTACTGTATGTGACCAGTACTCTAGAATTGGTGTATGAAATACGAAGCAATCAAGACTCACAGAAGGAAACTCAACAGCAATGTGAAATACGGTCAATGTCTGTGCCCACAATGTTCAAGACAGGTATGATGAATTATCAAAGTCCTTCCTGACATGCACCATGCTAATAGGCCAGACTGTCAAGATCTTCCTTCATAGAGTTCAAGTTTAACTTTGAGTTTTGTTTGTCATTTGCATGTGTTTATCCATTATCACACATGCTTAGTTGAATTCAGGATGTACTGCATATAACCAGCACATTGGAATTTATACACGATGTAATGAACAGTCAAGGTTCACAGCAAGAGGCTCCAAAGTGATGAAATTTCACTGGTGATCAGAGCTGTCATGTTTCATCGTCAGGATATTCAGCGGTATTATGAAATATTATTAAAATCCTGTTTGTGATGTTCCATAATGATATGACAAATTGCCAAGGCTAGACCTCAGTATATTGAAGTTTTATATTTCCATATCTAACTATCTATTCCATAGGAATACATAGTTAGATATGGAAATATATCTATCTATTCTATCATATCTATCTATTTTTCAAAACCTATTTTAGGGTGCAGGCATTTGTAGTGTTTATACATGATATGAGGAACAACCAAAGTCAAAACATCAAAAAGCTCAACACTGACTCAAAGGACTGTTAAATCTTTTGAGCAGACTGTTCAAGAGTGTTATGAACAACTGCTGAGGTCCAATCAGTGATGGTTCATGGTGATATGAAGGACTATCAGGGTCTGCCTTCAGAGTGTTCAAGTTCATCAACATAATTTATTTACCTCATCTAAGGAGTACATGATATGAAAAACAGTCAAGATCCACAGAAAAAAAGCTTGAAGGTGAAGTGAAGGACAGTGAAGGTCCATACACAGAATATTCAAGACAGATATGGAAGGATGTCAAGGTTTGTAGTAATATGATGGAGCACCTTTGCTCAGAATGTCAAAGTCTGTCATACAGACCTTTCAAGAAGAACATCCTAATATTGATTCTGATGGAATATGATGGGTATTTTAGAATAACGTACCAGCCTTTTCAAAACCCACCTTTAAATTTCAAAAGATTGTGAAAAAACACTATAAAGTCAATGTTTAGAAAGCTCCCAGATGGGTCCACTGCTGTTTTATGCTTAAGATAGACCCCGAGGATTTGGAGCATGATGGGTCTTAACAGCTCCTCACATAATCTTAAGACAGTCCTTCATATTGTATGGACACTTCACCTTCTTAGCAATGTGCAGAAGTAATTAAAAGAGAAAAATATCAGGGTCAAAATACCTAGTGAAATGGCAACTGGAGTATATAAATGCAAAAAATTTAGTTTATTACTTGGTGCAGTTTTGGTCACCTAAGACAATTTACATTTTTAAGACAACCAGAGGAAAGCCTATATAGTAAGTGTATCTCCAAATTAAATTATCTGCCCTATTCTGACAGGCTAAGGGAATTACATCACTTTATGTCTGAAGAGAAAAGTCTCCCTGTGGAGCCACTCCAAATCTTTACATTTCTCAGTTAATTCAAAAGTAAATCTAACACTCCAAGACACCTAATTATAGTGAAGAGAAAGTGTCCTCATAATGGAAATTGAGAACCATGTCACTTGACTGAAGTGGTAAACTTGGGAATTTACTTAAAGATTCTGGGTGAGATATTGGGACAATTTCACCATATGCTGACCAAAGGATCTTGATGGTCTGAATGGTCTCCCAAGCTTTTTATATTCCTATATGACCCCTCAGAACTCCCAGGGATAAATTTTGTTGTTATCAATTGTCCTTCATATTATTGTTCTACAGTCTCCTTGACAGATCATAAATGTGACAATCCCTAATGCTTCCCTAGACATTCTAATGTTGTTCACACCTTCTCTCTCTGTCTGTCTTTCAATCCAAGGCTCTTTACCCATTGTCCCTGTTGAACAGCAGCGTGGATGAGTGCAAGAATGCCCTGTCCTCGTCAAGCACCGCTATTGGCCGCAATCTCTCTGGACACCAGGGATACTCTGTAGTTTCTAGTAAGTATTTTGACAGATCACTGATTTTTCATCATCTGGTATAGGCCATCAGCACTTTGAATCAATGGAACTGGTACATTTTGACTCTTGTAGAGCCTGCAGGTGAGCACACTTGGCTTCAACACTCCGTGAAGCTAAGGTGCAGCAAGTGGGGTGGAATCTTTCACTCGTCTTCTCCTCATTCTTTCTTCATCTCATCTGACTTCACTCCATTTCCCCACCTCTCACAGCCACCGACTTCCATTCTCTTCCTCTGTGTGTCAAGCAAGAGTCTTTCCCGGATCTGACTCACCCCGGTTCCTGCTCCCCCACCTACATGCCAAACCCTGCCCTACTAGAGCTGCAGCCAATCCAGGCTGCCATCTCCGTCAGTAGCGGCTCTCATATGCCGCACTTCAGCGCATTTTCCCAGCATGCCCAAGCATATGGACAGTTCAGCAGCCAGCCCATCATTTCAGGTAAGGAGGACCTTGGCAGTCGCACAGTGCCACTGCCCCCAAACTTGCTCAACCAGATCATTTCAATCACAAATCATGATGTGCCTGAAAATAGAATGCCAAAAGTCATCAGTCTGTGAAATTCTGCCCTGATTTCTTGCTCTGTGGCTGAGCAGAAAAAGACTGGTCTCCTCATATTTGCTTCTTTATCTTCTCACAGGTCGGGATATGGTGGGCTCCACTCTTCCAGGCTATCCCCCACACATTCCCACCAGTGGGCAGACGGGCTACAGCTCCTCAGCAATTGCTGGTATGGTGGCAGGTAAGCATTTAATAGCATGCTAAGATTGGCTCAGCTAAAATGGGTGCCAGCCAGTACAGATTAGATACACTGGGGTGAAGTTGATGGTGGTACACACTGCCAAACCTCTGTGTCTATAGCATTTAGAGAGGCCCACAGGAACTGTGCTTTGCCTCACACTTGGTTTGGTTAATAGAATGGAAAGAAAGAAATGGATTTTAGGTTAATGATTTAACCCTGCGATGGGAAAAGCTCTCCTCAGCCTGAGTGGCTTGATGATGGCAAGAAGAAACATGTTTACAGAGGAGGGGGTGTGGTGGCAGAGGTGCGGAAGACATAGATCGAGGGTCATTTTATTTGGCCACTTCCTGCATCAAAGTTTGTTGACAACACATTACTATGGAAACACCACAGGGCCACAATCCTGACTGTTGGAGCTAAAGCAGTGAGGCGAGTAGGGGGGTCATTCCTTAGCCAATGGCTGGTGTCAAGTGTGTTGACAACAGTGTTTCTATGGAAAAATGGCCAAGATGGTGTTTGTGGTTACTGTATTGTGGGCCCAGTCCTTGTCACCAAGGGTACAGGCAGTGAGCTCCGATAGAAACAGAGCTCTCATGGAGGTAGGTGAATAAAAAAGTGAGGGGTTGAGGATGGGTAGCATCTTCTAATGTGGCATCTTGCGCTACCTGAAGTGTGAAATGGGATTGTCGTGAGTTTTATTTTTGGTCATGCAGGGTAAAAAGTGTGAGGGCCGGAATTCAGCAGGGAAATAACAAGCGCCTATTAAATATTGAAATGCAGCAGAAAAAGCAAAGGAGCAAGTTGGGCGAGCTGGAGGTGAGCGTGGAGAGCGCCAGCACTGAGATGTTCCGCACTGCTGCTCGGCTAGATTTGACCCCAAGTGACTCAGCAAGCCTGCAAATTAATGGTTTACAAAACTAAGCTGCGGGTGAATTATGAGTCAACTCCCAGCAGGCTCTGGGCAGAAAACAGTCAACAACATGCAGCTCTGTGCCCTCCCTGCCATCTCAGCTCCTGTTGGCAATCATTTACTGCCAAGCCTTGCCAGCCACGTCATCTTCTCTTTTGTCCTGGAGGGCCTCTAGCTGCCTGGATTGGCTGTTTTTCATGGCATGGTTGCCTTGGGAGGCTTCAACAACAATGCCATCCTGACCTGACATTTTCTTCTCTTCACAGGTAGCGATTATTCAGCAAGTGCTTACTCACACCCGCCCTACACCTCATACAGCGATGCCTGGCGCTTCACCAACACCAGTATTCTCGGTCAGCAGCTTTTTATTATCTATTGATTTCAATTTATAATGTTGGGCATCTATGGAGTGGGGTAGCATTGAACTATTTTACTCAAGAGATACCTGGTAAGGTGATATCTTAGTGGATTATCTGAGGCAAGCAATGTAGCCTGCTGTCTAAGAACCACCACTTTAGTGGATGACCTCACTTGCTTCAGTTAGAGGAGTCTGGAAACAATTTTACTATATGTCTGAAGACCTTTGAGATGTTATCATGAAAGGCATGAGGTAAAATTAATGACCTTGTTTGTTACCTGCGTGCCACCCTCTGTTCATCTTAGAGGTTAGTTAAGTTAGTTAGTGATTGGCCCTGGGTGGGTCTGTGTGTAAAACGTTCCTGCGATGGACTGGCATCCTGTGGAGGGTTGATTCCTAAATTGTGCCTGATGTTTCCCTTTTGTGATGAATTTATTATTGCAAAAAGGTTAAACCAGGGAACAATAATAAAAGTAATCTAAACACAAAAATGAATAGTTAATAATAAAAGTTAAACCCAAGCCACCTGGCCCTGTAAACATGTAAAATGTAGACCAGAAAAAATAAAATGCCTGTGATAAAAAGAAACAAATCCTGAATATATGAAATAGACTCCATAAACCAAAAACCCCTCAAGGTCCTGGAGAGTAATTAGAGAAGGTCTAAGTACAGAATACTGGGCTCACTAGTAATTAGTCTGTTTGTCTTGCCGAATGCTTCTAATCTAGGCTCTGGGAGTAGGTTTGGGAATTTTCTGTTATGGTACTTATTTAGAGGCAAACTGGTGGTGCAATGACTAGAACTACTGCCTCACCTTTGTAGAGACCTGTGGTCATATCTCTACTTGTTAACTGTCTCTGTGGAGTCAGCATGTTCTCCCCATATTTCCATTTCTTTTTCATGCACTTCAGTTGTCCCCTACCACCCAAAGATGAGTAGGTTAGGTTGATTGGTGACTCTAAATTAACCTGTGATATTTAAGTGCGAATGTGTGGCCATCTGACATAGGTTTGTTCCTGCCAGATTTTTTGTCAACCTGATAGGAATGATTCATTTTTAAAGGGTGGAGTGTAGAGGTCAAGTGTGGACAGATATTAACCATGTAAATAACTGGACATGCCAAAGTACTAGGTGTTTGAGATAAGCAGCAAATAAGCCAGCAGCCATACCACCTGCACTTCAGAATAGGTAATCCACCTGAAGTTAAGACTGTTTGGACCAGTACTTGGATGGGAAATTATTGAGGAAAAACTGGAGTTGCTACTGGAACTGGAAGAGCAATTCCGATGCCCAATGTCCAAGCTAAAGTGTCCAATACAGCCTGCCCTCTTAATCATCCCTTGCCTCTTAGTGGCTACAATCTCTCTCACTTCTTCACCACCTAATAGCTAATGTGTGGTAGCCCCACTAACACATAAATGGCTGCCTTTACATCATCCAGGAAGATTCCACACATTGGTGGTACTTGAAGTGGTTCCTGTCAATGTAAAGCACTTTGAGTAGGTTAGAAAAGTGCTATATAAATTAAATTAATTATTATTACTATTTTAAGAGGGATATCCTATGTAGGCTGCTTACTATCTTATCCCCAATGCCATCATGACAGGATCCCAAGAAAGACATAAGTATATTTCCAGACTGAATGAATGAATCTTAGCAATTTGATCCCCATGTGGCCAACTTCTTCTTTCCCTAACCGCAGATTTGTACAGTTTCAGTGTATTTTGGGTGGCTAATGTTGTGGACTGATTATAGTAAAGAGACCTAATGGAATTCCCAGGGTGGCACATGGAATAAATCAATTGTTCAACAGCTACCAAGGATTTGATTGAAGTTGTAAAAACATTTTTGCATGACCTTTCATGATTAATGTCAACCCATGATGTCTTACACCTTCAACTTGTCTTGCATCCCTACAGTGAGAACTGTTTATTAGAAGTAAGTCAGTGAAGTCTCGAGCAACTGTGTCACCATCAAGCAATGGCACAGAGTCTCACCCCTCTTTTTCTCTTGTCTTGTCCTCACATGTTAGTGGCTGGCTGTGAATCCAGAGACTCCCAGCCAAAAATGGATATGTATCCAATTTCACTAATGGAAATTTCCCAGATCAGTTCATCAAGTAGGCCTCTTCAGTTTGTTTTTTTTTTTTTTATTGTGGCCTACACATCAGTAGGCTCTCTTAAACTATAACCTCACTCTTTCTCACCCATCTTGTCACCTTTCCTTACAATAGTGAATTTTTTCCTTCCACCCAAGTCTAAGCACAGTGTGCTGACTTCCTTCTAAGGGGTCACCTGATCAGTCAAGCTCAGACCAACAGGCTGGTACTAACCCAAAAAGCCTCACCCTTTGATGCCAGACACAATTACACCTCAGGTCTAAAGTCCATACGGTGATTCCTGGCCTTATTGACATTTTTCTCTTTCTAGTACTCCAACTTCAGGGTCCTACGTAGTTGGCTGGAACCATTGTAGAGTGAGTCACTTGGCTACTTTCTTCACACCAGACTCCCTGATACCTTTACAGTCTACAGCCTAAAGCAGATCTGTCTGGAGAGCTGTTCTTCAGTGGGGCTATTCACTATGGAATAGTTATAGGCAACCCGTGAACAGTTTGTTCTTTTTGGTGAATTGTATGAATCTTTTCACAAGTATGAATAAATCGATTCAGTGGAGCTCAATGAGAGTACTAAACGGCATGCGTGTCCTGCATGACGTCATCATGAGTCTCGACTTGCTTCACTTGTGATTCTTTTGAGTTCAAACTATATCAATATTGGCAAATAAGAATTCTTTCATTGATGATTCATTCTTCAATACAAGTACAACATACAGTAACAACACATTTATATTAAAATGTATGGTTTTATTTTGCATTTCATTGCTGGAATTGTATAAAACTGAATACATTATCAATAATAAAACTAATACTTTTATGCACATCCTGCAAATTAGTCACAGGCAGATATTTGTCTTTCATACTTTTTACATATAGAGAATTAAGTTATGTTATGCAAATATATTGCAGCAGAATACTATTTTCACCAAAAAATGCACTTTGAATATTATTCTTATTTCCATACATGTTGGAATAGGCTACCAAACACTATAAAAGTGTCAGCGAATGTGTCAGGAACGCCCAGATAAAAAATTGCTATGAAATTTCTACAAGTTATATAACTAGTTTTACTGTTTTAAGGCAATACAAAAGTTTTTTTTTTCTGCTTTTACTGTTTTCAAGTGGGTATCCATAGCATTCATATCCATAATTGAAGACCAATAGCATTGTGTCATTTTGAATGGCAGATCGTACTGTCAGAGTATATACAGTTGGTACAGAAATTATACTGTGTACCTAAATTACAACACAAGTAGCCGCACGATTCAAAAAAAATTCTGACATATAGAAAGTGGATTGTGGTGTTATTTGGAAGGTGAACAATTACTGGCTAATAAAATTGTACACATTTGAATCAGAACATTGAAGGAAGCCAATATGGGTACATCTTTGCAACGTGGTATTTGGGTATGTAATATGGCCTTTTAACAGCAAAATAAGTTACTTTAATTATAGCAATGATTTTACTCAGTTTTTAGACATTTTGCATCATTGTTTGGTCCCACCGGTTGGTCCAAAACAGTCAGGCTGTTTGATTAAGTTAAACAGGTAGTTGGAAAGAATCGGTTCAGTAAAGTCAATTAAAATGTAATCACTGCAATGGACCTCTGCATTTTACCCCAGTTGTTTCTGGGGTTTGTCAGCGGTGTGTTCTGCTCCTACTCTGTTCAGTGCTTGTATGGACTGTGTATTGGGCAGGGTCGTGGCGTCCAGCGGCTGTGGGCCATTTGTTGGTGAAGAAAGATTCACGGATCTTGACTTTGCTGACGATGCTGTGATCTTCGCGGAGTCAATGGAGGCTCTTATCGGGGTGCTCGAGAGACTGAGCGAGGAGTCTGAGTGTCTGCTCTTGCGAGTGTCTCAGATAAAAGTCAAGATCCAGGCCTTTAATGACCTCTTGGGCACAGCCATCAGCAGTGTGTCTGTTTGAGGAGAGAGTGTCAACCACATCAAGAGGCTTACTTACCTTGGCAGTGACATTCATGTCTCGGGTGACTCTTCCTATGAAGTCAGTAGACAGATTGGGAGAGCATGGGGGGGACATGAGGTCGCAGGAAAGGGGTGTGTGGCGCTCCCGATATCTCTGCAAAAGGATGAAAGTCCAAGTCCTTAGAGTCCTGGTGCTTCCTGTCTTGCTATATGGTTGTTAGACATGGATGCTATCCAGTGACCTGAGATGAAGACTGGACTCCTTTGGTACTGTGTCTCTCCGTAAAATCCTTGGGTACCGTTGGTTTGACTTTGTGTCGAATGAGCGGTTGCTTATGGAGTCCTGAGTAAGGCACATTACCTGCACTGTGAGGGAGCGTCAGTTACGGCACTACGGCCATATGGTGCGTTTCCCCGAGGGTGATCCAGCTCATAAGATCCTCATTGTTGGGGACCCGAGTGGCTGGACCAGGCCAAGGGGTTGCCCATGTAGCACCTGGCTGTGGCAGATAGAGGGTCATTTCCGGAGGGTGGGACTGAACCGCGTGTCTGCCTGGGGGGTTGCAAACTGGGATCCTGAGTTGTTTCGTTGTGTAGTGGGTGCGGCAACACACTGCACTAGTGCATGCTCCCCAACTTGACTTGACTTGACTGCAATAGAGTGACTTCCTTCTTTTTGTTTATTCTTACAGTGGCAACATTGTAAAATACAGTGGAGAAACTAACATGGTATGAAATGTCATCTTTTCTGTACTTTCAAATAACATTGCTGTCTCTGTTTTCAGGATCACCCTACTACTACAGCCCAGCCACCCGGTCTGCCCCTCCTTCCAGTGCCACTGCCTATGACCATCTCTAGTGCCCGCCTATATGGCAGAGCATCCAGAGCTATTCTAGATGACCATGAAAACATAAGACACATACAAATAACAAGATCTGAGCTACTCTCCTGGGCCTCCTTCTGTTGAGGACAATGTTCATGACGACACAGAAGGAGCTTTCACCTAAGCTCTCATCCTGGTGATAGACGAAAATAAAAGCACCAAAAGGCCTCTGGCAGGCAGGGCAGGGCAAAAGAACAAAAACAAACTAATTATGTAGGCTGACACCAGCTGGAACTGGAACTTCTAGAAGAACTATGGAGAGGATGTAGTAAAATTGTGAACTGAGCCAAGGAGCAAAATGGACAAGACTCCTAATGAGCAAGACCTTCACATTAAGTTCTCCTCCTGTTGTTGCCTGGTCTGTTTATAACAGTTCATATCAAAGTTCAACCTAATTGGTTACCTTGGAATGCCAGTCTGAACGTCTCAGTAAATGGAAGGCAGTCAGTCTACTTCTGAGTGTGCTGTTGCTCCACATTTTGTGCAATTGGACAGTGTAACATGAGTGGTGAAAAAATGCTGGAGCTGAAGGTCACACCCCAGAACCTTAGATCCCCAAACCCCAACCCTTCAAGTATTAAATGTGGGCCAGCAAATAATCCAGGATGATGAATTTGGAGGCAAAATGGCCACAATTTCAATTACTCAAGAGGAAATACATAATGCTGATAACTTGAATGGTTCTGTTTTAAAAGGTACAGGACAAAGTATGGTGGTGGGTGTTATGGAAACTGCAAAAAGCCACCTTTGTGAAAAATGACACTGTACTGCCAAGGAGTACCCCAGCCCAAACATCACTGCCTAACCAGCTTTGAGAATGACGTAATGACCATCCCCATCCCCATTGAACTGTTAAAAATGAACCTGGGAGGGTTAATCTATAAGAGTCTGTTAGCATAAGGTTGGGTCCCAGTGATGCAAGCCTTTCTTCAAATCAAATACAGAAGTGCGTCTCTTCTGATGGTTGCATTTATACGTTCTCTTTTATCAGACTCCCATGTTCTTCAGTATGTGTAGTGTTTTCCAGTCCTAGATTGATGACTTCCCTTCTCAGTCTTTCTAATATGGATGGGGTGGCACACCTTCAGCTAGCTATCTGGCTGTTGTTTACTCAAACTGGGTTTGTCAAGCTGATAGACGTGGTTTACATTCAAAGAGTAGCTAGCTGGAGGCTAATAAGACATCTCACCCTGGACTCAATAATAGTTTTAGTGGAATATTCTATTGACCAGATCATTAGGCTGAAAAGACTGGGTACCTTCAGGTATAACGTAAAGTATGTAGTATGGAATTTGCATGATTCATTGATTGGCAGGAGTCCCCAATATGCCTGATATGAAATGAATAAACCCAACCAATGTTTCAAAAGAGCAGCAGAGACGTAGAAAGACACTTAATCTGTTTGACCTGCTGGGCATATTTAGACCTGGTTCACATCAGCCTCTCAAACTTGAGATCACGTCACCTCAGTGCTGCTCCATTTTGACCTCCAAAGCATATTTACCTGGCACACCAACATCAGTAAGATATTATAAGAAATATAGCCCCATTTCTAGGTTTTTACATCAAAAGTGATTCATTTTCGAATCCTGGTTGAAGCATTATATGAACATTGCAGTTCTATCCACACAATAGAGTTGATTTAATTTGCAGAACAGAAATGTTCAGAGATTAGCATGAATGACTAGTTGAATTCTGTCCTTAAAATTTAAGGCATATTATACAAAATTAATTAAATGGATCACCTACCAAACCGTTCATACATGACGGGCTTTGGGTCACAGAACACCACTCCATTCCCATATTGGGGAACATATCAGTTGGTTTCTCCTTAGAGGTTCTTGCACTGAAAGTAGAATACCTAATGTAAGGTTACATAGGGGACCAGCCTGAGACAAAGTAATTTGTGCTTCTAACTAAGAACTCTGGGTCCAAACACTGTGTCCTGCTTTGTATACTCTTTCTATTTATATCTAGGTTTATGCTCAGGGGGACCCTAAAGAAGTGTGTTTGTTAACTTATTTGGCCATGTGTGTGTGTGTTTGTGGGGTCGGGGGTGTGTATGTACAGTAAGTGGGCCCAGCAGTGGAGTAGTGACCTGTCCAGAGCTGGTTCCTGCATTTCTGACGATGTTCTTGTAATAGACTGTAGCCACCTGTGAATTAAAATTAAATTAATCTGGTTTGATAATGCCATGTACAGTACATATGCGACCAGTCTGAATGAATTGTTCATCTGATAAACACTTAAGACTTTATTTATTATTACTAATTTATGTTTTTCATATAAATGTAATGATTATTTTATTGATTCTCTCTGGCAGGTGGACTGAAATGTCCTTCCACCTTTCAGGAACAGTAAACACTTAGCTCACCAATCTGACATCGTCTATGGTGGGCAAAGTTATTTGAATGTTAAGTAAGCCACAGGCTGTGGAATTTGGCAAGCCGAATTAACATTTAGTGATATCTCAAAATCAGATCTTTTAAAATGAAGCTGAAGCTTATATGCAAATATCTCAAAACATGTTCCTTTATATTTTAAGATACCTCTAATATATTTGGAAATATATCAAATTTGTTAGAAAATATATAAAAAAATGTCAGATATCTCAAAATAACCATGCATTTTATGAAATCTCAATTACATTATGAGGTATCTTTACATGCAATTTAAAGACATCTGAAATTAAGCTCAGGATTTTTTAAAATTACTTCCTGTGTAATTAATTTCCTGTTTATAAGAGGACTTCCCATTTGAAGATATCTTACAACGCTTTTGTGATATCTGAAAATGGAAATGTTGCTATTGTACGTTAAGATATCTGGAAACTTATTTGAGATATCTTGAATTCTTGTATTGTATTGTATCTGAACATGATATTCAGAAGCATTGAAATAAGTTAATGTCTTTTTAGAGATACCTTAAAATGTATTTGAGATACACTTTAAGATATCTGAAAGAGAACAGAAACCCCATTTTGAGATATCATGAAATTAACCTGAGATATCTGAAAATGTATTTTAAATAACTACAACATGAGTCAATATAAAGATATCTAAAATACATTCTAAGAGATCTCAAATACATTTCCAGATATCTAAAAATAGCTTCCTGTCTATTTTCAGATATTTACACTGCACTTGAAGATGTCTCAGAATGATGTTCTGCTTATTTTGAGATATCTGTAAAGCTTTTTAAGATATATTAGAATAGACAGGAAAATCCCAATAAAACACAGGCAATATTGCAGGATGTCATTTTGGGATGTCTTGAATTGCATTTGAGATATCTCAAAATACCTGCAGTACTCTCAGTATTTATTTGAGATATCTCAGAATGCACAGAAACTTATTTCAAGATATCCTGAATTGTATTTCAGATATCTTGAAATGCATTTGAGTTATCTGAAAATGAACAATCTAGTATGTCAAGGTATCTTGAATTGTACTTGAGATCCCTTAAAATGCATTTAAAATATCTTGAAATTGACCTATTTCCATATATCTGTAATTCATTTTAAGATTCCATAAATACATTCTGAGATACTTCTAAATGTTAATATCAGCTTGGCCTACACTGTGCTCAGACAATCCAGTCAATTTACAAACTTGATCAATATTGTCGTGCAGCACATTAGGGTGGGTGGCACACCTTATTTATATCTATCCATCTGTCATCACAGTGCTGTAACCTACCCCAGTACCATCAAGGATGACTGTGGAAGCAGCACTGAATGGGACCCTGGTCCATTAAATGTCACACACGCACACTCATGTGGGGCCAATTTAAAGCCAGAAAAGAGAGCCACAGAGTTGGAAGATATTTCCAACACTCCCTGTGTCCATAGTATTGCCCGGAGGTGGGACCTACATGGTCTTTGTAGTACAGTTGGTGTAAACTTCAGTCCTTGAAGTTGTTCAGATCCATAGGGAATGTTATGGATTAATTTTATTTTAAATCAGTAGAAAGATATGAGCAGAGGCTGACCGACAACACATTTCACCAGTTTCTATTACCTTACTACTTGATCTGCATTATCTTAGACCGAGAGACTGACAAGTGGAGTGTGTCTGACTATGCAACCTTATATAATAAAAGGACAAGTGACAGCAGTAAGGAATGAGGAAAGGGTGGCTGGACATTAATAGCCTTCCATTCTGCCATGACATGCAGTATAAAGTGGCTGAGGGTCAATGATGAAAGAACAAGATGTAAGGAATAATGTGAACACATAATGACAAACAAGTGATGTTTAAAATGCTATTTCAACTGGAGATGTTAGGTCCAAGATGTCAGTTTAGCTGTTAGCAGCCAGTGGCTTGCTGAATAGCTGGTAGGGTTAGTGTTGCAAGGGATCAGTAACTGAAAATGAGCACACCAAAGGGGGCTTAGAATGAAAGGGAGAGGAACACTTGGGCTTTGTCTGTGTTATTGTATACAGCAAGAGTCCTTTTAAAATCACAACTCAATTGGTATTTCACAAGTGTGTTACCATCTATTCATGGTTATTTACTCTGTTACGAATCTAAATAAATAAAGGTTCTTTCTGGAACCTTCATGTGGACGGTACTTTTGGGAATCAAAAATGATTCCCTTATGGCAGGGGTCTCCAGCTCCAGTCCTGGAGAGCTACTGTGGCCGCAAGTTTTCATTCTAACTCTTTTCTTAATGAGTGACCAGTTTTTGCTGCTAATTAACTATTTCCCTTTATTTTAATTGACTTTTCTTGAGACTCTGACCGCTGAATTGATTTTTTTTTTTCCTTAAATGGCACCTAAACATAAATTTGATGTGAAGTGAGCCAACAGATGACCAACTAAGTTGGGCCTCAAACTCCAACCCTCATTCAGTTTCTTAACTTGAAGCCAGTTCTCGTTGCTTATTAAACCCGTTATTTAATTCCATGATGCTCATTCTGCCATGGCAGACATTTCTAAAACTGTTTAATTTCTTTTTTAAGAGCGCTGGCTGTCAAAATGTTTTGTGGACCTGAGCAGATCAACATTACTGAGGCCTTCACCTTTCTTTATTTTCAGTTATTGTGTGATGGATGCAGGTTGTTGTTTTTGTTTATGTGTTGGTTCATTTTGTGTCTTAATATTGTTTGGTTGCTAATTAAGGAAAAAAGAAATAATTAATGGGCCTGAGACTTAAGTTGTGGATCGACTAAAAATTAAGGCAAAGAGTTAATTAGCAGCAAAATCTGGTCATTAATCATGAAAAGGGTTAGAATGAAAACCTGCAGCCACAGTAGCTCTCCAGGACTGGAGCTGGAGACCCCTGCCTTATGGCATTACGCTGATAACCACTCTGGCACCTTTATTTTTAAGAGTGGATGATGTTCCTGAGGTCCTCAGGTGTTTCAGATCTTTGGACATTATACACCCTCTCCTTGGTGACCCATGCCGATCATTTCCTGGACCTCCTGTTGGACTCCCATCAATTGTCTCTCTTGATTTATAGCCACTTAATGGAGCTCTTATGGACCTCACTATAAAGATCACACCGTACACAGCAGCTGCCCAGTGAAGTCCAAACTGCCCACCTTGATCAGCTCATAGAAATCCACCAACCTTTAATTAGGTACTTCTCTATGAGCTCCTGGTATTCTGCTTCCTTTCTTTCAATCACATGTTCCATGTGTTCTTCCCAGGGTGCTGTGACCATTGCTTGACAAAAAACATTTCATTCTGGGAAGGATGCATTTCATATGAAATTAGAATATTGGGCTTTGAAAAGGTTCCTAATATGTGGACAAAATAGAATTCTTTAAAGTGTAGTTAGCTCTAGCAGTATACTGACAGACCAAGACATACTGAACTAAGACTGAATTATTGTATGTAGAAACAGTCCTTTTAAGATCAGGGAACCATTAGTATTTCACAAATGTGTTACAATCTATCCATACCTCCATTTTCCTAATCCACTTTTTCATGGCAGGATTGCAAGGCAGCTGAGCCTATCCCAGTATAATTTGGTGAAAGTGTTACACTGGTTACAGATCTAAATAAATAATGGATCTTTCTAGAACCTTCATGCAGATGGTTCTTTAATGTTTCCCCTATGGCATCACTCTGAAGAACTGCTTTGGCACCTTTATTTTTAACAGTGTTAATGTAATCCTATTTTTGATCACAATTATTCTTCACTTTTCTACGCACTAACCACTTTAGTTCATTTTGAGTGAATGAGCGAGTGCCATACACAGTACAATGGTGGGAATTTCCCTATTGACTCTTACTGTATCACATTTTTATTTATCGCTGTCAGTAATCACATGGTTAAATTAACCCTTAAAGTATATTTGTTTCTTTCTGTACACATGTACAGGTTAGTTTAACTACATGGTTTATTCTAACCCTAGTGATCTCTGTGTGCAGTTATTAAATCTGCTTTTGCCAGTCCATTCAGTTCACACCTCATTGGCTCAAGCTTGACAATAACAGGAGTTATTCTGTATTTACATGATGCTTGCTCCAAGATGACTCCAGTCACTCACAAACTGCTCCCCTATGTTCTCTACAACCAACCTAGTGTTTGTCACTTGAACTATTTGTCCATTCTGGTGGTGTTTGGCAATATACACTAATGAAGTTTGGGAATATGTCTCCACTGAACGCTGGAAAACTACTTTTTCGGTACAATTGTCACAGTGTGTATGACACTCCAGTTCAGAGACAATTCTGTTTTTTGAGACCCAAAATGTCCAATCCTTAAGATGAGTTCTCTTCGACACTCTCAAGCTTTGCTGTCCCGTTAGCTGCATTTTCAAGGCAGATTCATTTACCTACTGTTTTTTTCTTTAAGGTCCTCTACAGGGTACCATGGCTATCTTTGTCACCACAGTACAATTCAATGCATCCCACAGAAAAACGTAAAGTGTCTTCAGTCTTAGATTGAGAGTTCAGAAAGCATCAAGCAGATGATAAACTTTCCGTCCATTTAAGGTCAGCACTGATTACTTCAACAAGGACCTGCCGTGTTTGTACCAATGGACATGTATGTAACCTGTACTATGAAGTTAAAAATGTTAATATTGAAGAAAGGGCTTCCTGGATGAAAAACAGAACTACTCTGGTGTAAGAAAAAACAATGATGTGAATTAACAAAAAAAGCTACAAATAAGGCTAGGGGTGTGGCACTCCATGGACGACCACTAACATCAGCTCCCAGGTAATCTTCGGGGATTGGGGCTGTGGTGAATTCTGTGTTTGTTTTTGTTCAAAAGAATGTATATAAATTATTTCTGAAAAAAATATTTTAATTAAACTAAGCATGGCAGAAAAAAAGCTTGTGTGTTATTATGGATAGAACATTAGGACAATCTGGACGACAACAGGCCATTCAGCCCAGCAAAGCTCATCAGTCCTCTCCACTTAAGTCCTTCAAAAATACATCAAGTCGAGTTTTGAGGGTCCCAAATATTTAACTGTCTACCACATCACATGGGAACATATTCCATGTTCTATGGTTCTCAAGGCGAGGAAAAACTTCCTAATGTGTGTGCGAAATTTGCCCTAAAGAGTAAAGATAGAGTTCATAATTGTGTGTTTTTAACCTGAATTACACGTATAAGAAGAAGATAGCAAACTATATCCTATTTCAGCATAAGTAATTAAATCTAACAAGAAACTGGCCCTGAATTGGCCTCAACTGTGGGAACCATGTGAAATCTGCCGAATACTCGCGGCTGTACTGCATCTTTCATAAACCTCACACCTGTCTGCTATTTGAATGAAATGAGATGTGTGATGGTTATCCTTTGGCCTCTCCAGTTTAGGTAAGATGACTATAAATTAGTCCCTTACAAGTAAACATGTATAAGTGCTGTGGTTCTCAACCTGAGGGCTGCAGCCTACTAAGGAGTCAGAGTAAACTTCCAAGGGTGCCCACGAGATGGCTGAAATATTTATAAAACTGCAGCAAAATACTCGGATCAATAACATAGCTACAACAGGGGCATCAGACTTACCTGATGAAAGTGGACACCTTCTTCATTATGTTATGTTAGCTGCGTTGTAGTCGGGACAAAAAACAACCTGAAGATCCCCTAACAGTTTTACTATATTTGTGAACTCGGAGAGGCGTCAACTAACTGTTAAGAATTACCCAGGGCAGAGGACTTAGACCCACCGGTGCTTTCATAAGAAGACACTGGCGATAACATATCTTAGCTGTATCGCTAGCATTTGAGTCCTATTAATCTTTGTCTCGACAAAATACCTTCAGATTGACAATGTTTTTAGTGAAAACGTCAAGCCTTGTCCTCCATTGCTGAGCTGTTTCACTTGCATGTTGCTGAGCCACGGTGTTTGGTTTGTTTCACCGCTGTGCCTCTTTATCTGTGTCATCAGCACGACAATATTGTTGCGTGGCGGCGTTTGATGCACACAGCAGGTCTTTCGTAGTGAGAAGTGATGTGCACACAAATGCTGAAAGAATGTAAAAGTGCATGCATGCGCCATCTGGTGGCTGTGGTTGAGAGTGAGCAGAGCGGCCTGCTTCATACACACACAGGCCTTCCATTTATACTGTCTATGTCTAATATGGCATGCAATAACTGTCAGCTTTCTCAAAGACCCCCCATTAATTCTGAGCCACAAGTGCATTGCCATTGTCCACTGGTATTAATTTACACAGCACAGTGCACTGCAGCTACTGGTCTGTAGTTAGAATGGGAAAGAGCTACTTGCAATGGTCTGATAAGAAAAAGTGAAATGAAGGAGACATGTCACACTGCTATAAAAATTTTAAAATTTTAGCATGACTTGAAAAACATGACAGTCTCTCAAAGGTTATGGTAGGTGGACTTCACACACGCCACTGCCACCACTCTGCTCACTTTTTAAAGCTCTGTAGGTCTCAGGGCTGTCGACCGATTGTCCCATGGCTTACCTGGTGGCTGCTACAGCCCGATACAAAGCTTTGGTCTTTCTGATTACTTGAGTGCAGTTTGTGGAGAGAAGCGGCATTTGCATTTCCAATTGTGTTTTAAATGTTGCTATCACTAATGGAAATGCTCCAGTGCTGAATAGCTTCTGAGTAGCTTCTGTAATTAAGTTTTGAAAAACAAAAAAGTATGCAATGATTAATTCTGTATTTTAAAAATTACTTTGGATTTTTTTTTTTTAGAAATACTGGTTCATTTTATTCATAATTTAAAAAGTAACACATAAGCCAAATGAACATTTTTTAATCAAAAATATCTGCATTGACAAATTCTGTTGGCTGGTAATTACTTGTTATTATTTAGCTCAAAAAATGTCTAATCATTTTAGGTTTTTTTAGGCACTATAAACAACTGACTGTTTTTAAAATGTCTTGATAATGTATTATGCCTTTAAAACACATGCAATTTAAAAGCACTAACAGCAAAAATAATTTTGCTTATAAATGAAAGTAAGAACAAAGCACCTCCGCCAAGACTGTAGCAAAACTAAAAGGGGGGAATATCATGGCCTGTTTTGGGGGCTTACATATTCCTACAGTTCTCTGGGGAACCATAGAAGAATAAAGGTTAAGAACCAATTAGTGTCCCCCTGAGATGGAGTGGTGGTCCAGACCAATTTGTCTTCCGCCCTGCGCACAAAGCTGTCGGGACAAGAGTGTTGAAATGATAGGGTGGAGGAAAAAGTCCGTGGCAACCATAAGTAGCCAACGGAAGCCAAAGAGCCAAGGAGCAGCCCAGAGTAATCAAAGGGTTTGCTGCACGCCACAATAGCGGACTTTTTTCTTTCTTACAATAACGTGCATTAGGCGATTCTTGCCAAAAAAAAAAAAAAAACTCCTTTACAAATAATTAAATAAAAACACTTTACAATTTACAAATATTTTGCAATACTTTTTACCTTCATTGATCTTAATTCATAATAATTCATAATAATTATTATTTAAACTCAGTACTAAAAGAACGCTTCTTCTCGATGAAGGCGAGTTAATTATGCAGAATCCTTTACAGGCACATCTATGGAAAACCTACAGAGGAGGGTACGGACACCGTCAGAGAGGGTGACGCCCAAATGGTTATCGATAGAATCTTTCTGCAGTGTTGCGGGGTGAAGTACCAAATAAGATGCCCCGGGCAAAAAGGGCGACTCAATGTCCGCTCTGCATTAAACGGCCGCGTGTCCGTGCGCTGCATTGAACTCTCTGTTAAGGAACTTAATTCATGTAGTCACTCAGGAGCATAAGGGGGTCTTAATTCTACCTTGGCTACCGGACTAGGTGACACCAAACCCCCCGGCAACCCCATACTAAACCCCCCGGGGGCCGCCTTACTACCCCTTAGAGATTTTGTATGCGTAAAAAGCATGACCTTGTCTGGATGTTGGTCAATCTGAGCGTTGCGCAGAGGGATATGAGGTTAGGTGGGACAGTCACGAATGTTTGTGAGGGGGGAGAAGTGTTCGTGTCTTTAACGTTTGGCATTTTTGATAGATTATTTTTCCCTCATGAATTGCTAGATAATGCTAATCTGTACGTGTTTGCCAGCTTTAACAGTCTGTATGACTCCGTAACACTCTGATGTGCAGTGTCATTAGTTCAAAACCTGCGCACAGTCACCGTGTGGAGTTAACACGGACGCTCCTCTGTGTACGTGGGGTTTTCTGGTTTTCTCAAATACCTCAAAAAATGTGCTGGTTGACAAAATGGCCACGTGGGCGAGGGGATTATGCAACGAACTGTCGAAATATCTAGGGCTGTCCCACGCCATATACCACAATGCTGCAGGGATCGGCTCTGGGCCCCTGTGACCTTGAACTGAATTAATTAAACATAAGAATGTTAATGTAATCAAGATTTTGCTTTGACCCAAAATAATATGCAACATCGTTTAACTGTTATCATGTATAGAAAACTATTTGATACGTATAATGGGCAGCGCTATATAGATGCAAAGAATTATTATTATTATTATTATTATTGTTATTATTATTATTATCGCAAGGCGGTACTGCCTTTTTTTCTCGACCCAACATCGGTGCTTTACAAAATGTGCGTAGCTGTCTCTGTGAGTTTGTCATGCAATGATCTGCTGCTCCAGCAGCTCAAAGAGGATTCCTGCCCTGCCCCTAATTTTACCTCGATAAGCTTCGTTTCTCGGCGACCCAAAACTGGTGTAAGTCAGATTGAGGAACGAAGTGCACCCAACCTTATAAACTTAAAAATAAAGGTGCCATAGCGGTTCTTCAGAGCAATGCCCAGGGGAACCGGGTTTGATTCTAAAAAGACCCATGAAGGTTCCAGATAGAACTTTTATTTCACTGGATCCGTAAATAACCAAGGTGGTAACAGATTAGTGAAATTTGAATTGGTCATGATTTAAAATCGTGTTAGTATCCTACTAGGTAGTCTACAATTCATTAAAGATTTCAGTTTTTTACATATTAGGAAGTTTTTCAAAGCACAAAGAACCAACTTCATATGCAAAGAACCCTTCCCAGAATGAAACAGTTCCCCCAAAAATATCCAACTGCAAGACCAGAACAGATCAGCAGTTATAAGATGTGAGTTAAGGTTAGCATGGTTACCGTGTACAATAAATAGTTAAGGTTAAGGATTACTTAATATAAGGGGTTAGTTTTGTTAAGGTTAGGGTTTGATGTGGTTAGCGTGTCAATCAATTTAATTTGTGACAATCTAAAAATATTTATTACCAAACTCGTGCAGGTTTAGACATATGGTGACGTCACTTCTGTCCTGATACTGCGTAGTCCTGTGGTGACCTATGGTGCGATGTTTCTGCAGGTCGATACATCTCCAATGAAAGTCAAGAAACAGTTCTATTAGGATCCACCCAACCCAGTAAAGAATAAATTGGCATTAAAGTACCATCTTGTATATAAATGCCTATGCATGGGAGTGTGTGTGTTTCTGTCCGGCCCAGAAGTGAGAGGTGGAATAGGGGTAAGGGTTCCACCTCCGAGGATACGCAAGCGAGGCCAGCACATTGGCAAAATAAAACCTCAGAAGAAAGACTCACTCGCTCAGCCGCTAATACAGACGCAAGGCGAGCACATCGGCAAAATGAAACCTTAGGAGAGAGATGCCCAGACTAGTTCCTTTCAATGACCTGCCATCTCTACATTTCAATTTTTTTCTGAAGATTTCAATAGTTTCCAGGACCCTGGGCTTTTTACACCATGGGCTTACACAGCTAGTTATCTATAATAGTGTGCAAACTTCAAAATACTGGTTCAAAAATGGCTGTTTACTGGGTAGTGCCGTTCCTCATAAAACTGTTGCTTGAGAAAGAGAAATTTCATTATAAGAAGGATTCTTTGCATATGAAATGGATTCTTTGGGTTTGTGAGTTGTCTAATATGATATATGGACAGAACAAAAGCATTTAATAGGCTACCCGTGGCACAAAAGAGCTTATTGTAGAGGCAGCATGAACATGTTGGTATTTCAAAGTGTGTTACGATAATGAAGGAAACTCCACTGTAATTATGTTGTTAGACTTAATTTGACACCATTGACTATTGTACTTTATTACACAGGCTGGAAAATGACATTGGGCTCACAGGCAGCATCCTTGCCTGGTTCAATTCTTATTTATCAAATCAACTTCAGTACATACAGAAATGTGTTGACAGCACTCCATCATTATACACAGAAGTGAGATATGGTGTCCCACAGGGCTCAGTACTGGGACCTTTACTGTTTTCACTTTACAAGCTTTCCCTGGGATCTATCATTAGAAAACATAATGTTAATTTTCACTCATATGCAGAAGACACTCAGTTATAACTTTCTTTTAGACCAAATGATTTTTCTCAGATTTAGTTGTGTTAGTGAATTAAAGGAGTGGAGGGTTGAGAACTACCTATCTGTAAGAACCGATGAAACAGAAATGCTAATTATTGGAGAGAATGATGCTGATCATAACAATATTTTGACTTTATTTAACTCAGTTGGATGCACCATTAGTTTTACTTAATCAGCCCACAATCTACAGGCATTATCTTTGACTCTAGCATGTCATTTAAAATGCACATTACAAAATTGTCCATCTTTGAAATGTTGGAAAATGAAGGTGTTTTCTAAATATGCAGGATACAGAGAAATTACTGTAATTCATGCATTTATTTCTGGTAGGATTGCCTACTGCAATGCAGTGTTGACTGGATGTACAAACTGTTTTTATACAGCTTCCAGTTAATCCAAAATGATGCTGCAAGAATTATTACAAGAACAAGAGAATACGAACACATGACTTCAGTTCTTAAATCCTTACACTGGCTCCCGGTTAAATTTAGGGCAGATTTTAAAATCCTCCTTTTAACATGTAAAGCGTTAAATTGCCAAAGTCCTACTTACTAATCTCAATTTATCATTACTTATAAACCAGAACTCACATAAAGATCTAAAGATGTCGGTCTGCTTATGATTCTAAGAATTAATAAATTAACAGTGGGAGGTTGAGGTTTTAGTTACAGGGCCCCTAAAGCTGTGGAGTGGTCTGCCTCCTCCTATAAGAGATGCCCCTTCAGTGTCAGCTTTCACATCCTGGCTGAAGACTCACTACTTCAGTTTAGCACACCCTGACTAGAGCTGCTGGTTAACTGTGCATAGTGCATCTCAACTGTTAGTCATTAGCACTAAAACATAAGTAATATCCATCCATCCATCCATTTTCCAACCCGCTGAATCCGAATAGGGTCACGGGGGTCTGCTGGAGCCAATCCCAGCCAACACAGGGCACAAGGCAGTAACCAATCCTGGGCAGGGTGCCAACCCACCGCAGACATAAGTAATATGATAGTTATAATTTGCTACTAACCCTCATCTATTCTGCTTCTCTTCTCAGTACTCAAATGTGGCACTTTGTGCCACTTCCCTACTGCCAATTTGTTTGCCTGCCAATGGAAAAGTCACCTCTGATGGAGGAGCACTGGAAGTGTTGGATAAAAGGGTTCTTTCATCAGATTTGCTGGCCCAGCACTGTCTCAGCTATGGAATGGCCAGTAGAGGGGAGGCAGCTTCATGTCCGAGGTCTCCAGGACTCTGAACAAATCTGAATCCTCTTATGTGATATCATCTACTCTTGCATTTTGCTCTGTACTTGTAATGTTACTATTATACTAATGTATACTGTGTTCATTCTGTTTATTATATTTACTCCATTTGTGACTCCTACTGCACGCCCAACCTGCAAAGGAGTCTTTCTCTGAATTGTCTTTCCCAAGGTTTCTTTCATTTTTTCCCCTGCAAGGGTTTTTTTGGGGAGTTTTGCCTTGTCTTCTTAGAGTGTCATGGCTGGGGGGCTGACAGAAGGCAGGGCCTGTTAAAACCCATTGTGGCACTCCTTGTGTGACGTTGGTCTATACAAAAATAAATTGTATTGTTTCATTGTATTGGATCATTTCATGGTTATTTACTGAACTAAATGTCATTTTAAATGTCTTTTGGGAACACTAAGGCATAAATAAGAAGAACCACTTTGGCACCTTAATTTTATGAGTGTGCAATTAAAAGAACGATGATGATGATGATAACAATAATAATAACAATAATAAAAATAATAATCAATAAGTCAATTTGATTGGGAAGCCCCACAACCAGTATGGAGTAATCAATTAACCTAACACGCTGCTTTTTTAAATGTTGAAGGAAATTGGAGCACCTTGAGAAAACCAAAGAAAACAAAAAAGCATAGCATGAAAACACACCAGGAATGGTGGGCAAGGCAGAGATCAAAGTGGAGTCTCTGGAGCCATGACGCACCACAGCTTCTTGCTTTCTATAATAATAAGTGGCCATCACTACAAAAATTGGAAAAATATTTTCTACACAAAATACTAGGCGCATGGTCTCATTGATTGACATTATATTTGAAGAGGACCATGATATATTATTATTTTAAAGATAATTAAATGAATAAGCAAATAAACTCGAGGGCTTTGAGGGCATCTTAGTTCATTTGCAAAGTCAGACCCAAACGATACTATCATTTAAAGCAATATTTTATTTGTATAACTAATCAGTATTTAAATATTTTACTAGGCACTTATAAAACATATCAGCAATACCAGGGTTTATAAAGTTGTCTAAATAAAATGTTTAAATATCGAAAATCCTTATAATGCAATGCTAATAATAGTTTGTGCCCGACCTGATTTCAATTCGAATGTACATCATGTTAGGTAAATAATAAACGAGAAGAGAGCCCAGAAACTCGGTTATAGCGATCGCACGCGCTTCAGTAATTCTTGGTAAACCATCCAGCACTCAAATGGCCGAGAAATACAGCGAAAAATACAGCAACGACCATAAGACCTTGAACCCCACCAATGGCTACCCCCTAACTCCCCTTCCTGCAACTTGTGCCGATACTGCAGTGCGGATAACTGGCGCACCTCCTTCTTGAGACCATTCAGCCTAGAAAATTGATAGGCGAATTTAATAATAATAATAATAATAATAATAATAATAATAATAATAATAATAAGGACCGCGGCGTCATGTTGCTCATGTTTCGACTCCAGGCTATCAACTAATACCCAATAACTTTCCAAAAGACCAACTTCGGCGCGGTACATGAAGGCGGCTGCACGGACAGCAAGTTAACTTTGTACTGAGCCGGGAGCAGCTGCTCGTCTTTCAAGAGCACCTGAATGTCGACGTATCATCGATAAGGAATCCCCCCTGATGGTGAACTTCCATGTTTCTCACCAGCATTTACTTCTGTTTATTTTTAAGAGCAAATTTAATTCTCGTGCATGTTATTGTCGTTAAAAAGGTGTTTTTAAATATTCCACCCGCGGCTCCTGCCCAGTTTCTGTTTTGGTCGCTATAAGGTAATTTTCGAGATCAGCGCGTGACTGTCACAGTGCGCTGCCACCGAAGGCTTTTTGAGCTGTGTCTGTGCTGGCAGCTCAACTGATATTATTGGATCCTTTTTAGTCTCCACGTTAATTTAGTAGTAGATTCTTTCAAGAGCATTTGTAAAAACGTGTATCTTGTGCACGAAATAGATACGATTTTACCTTCATTGGGCACATTAACTGAGCGGACTCCACATGTCGGTGTTGTGTTTACGTCTTTCTAAACAGAGGCAGTTTTATTCTCTGGAATTGCATACCAGCTTATATACTCAGCACGTCTGAAGTCATTTAATCATATCGTCTATTGAAAAGTGATTAGAAAAGAGGACCTGGCGACATCTAACGGTTTTAATAAAACTGTATTTTGTATAGCGCCTTTAACTTTACATTTTATCCAACTGTAAAATTCTGGTAATAACCAATACGTTGCTATATGTTGTACGATACAAATGTGAAGAGGCTAATGGTCACCTGCGAGTTACAGAACCCTTACGTTGTACACAGTGTAGCACCACAATCTCTGATACTATTGCTGGTTCTAATGTGGCACTTTACTGGGTCGGTAAAGTGTGGGTCGTCGTGGAACTATTTTGTTTTGGGAATGGTTCTTCACATATTAAATGTGTTCTTTGGACTTCAATATACGGACAAAACACAAATCTTTATAGTAGGCGATCTAGCAGGATAAACAGATCAAGAAAACCTAAACTTGTCATGTGTTATTTATGCAGCTGGAGTCCTTTAAAATCAGGAACCCACTGATATTTTACAAATCTGCAATCGCCCGTTTATGATTATTTATTGAGGTTGTTATGGATCCAATGAAAGGTTCTTTCATGAACCTTTGTGTGGATGGGTCCTACGGGAACCAAAAAAAAAGGTTCTCCATTGGCATCGCTCTGGAGCCTTTATCTTTAAGAGTGTACAAGAGAAAAAAAAATCATCATAGCAGGCGAGCCCAGCAGCACCGGGTGCCAAATGAGCACCCGTGGAGACTCCTTGTGGGCGCCACACATCGGAAGGTTTGCTATGCTGAGGTCAGACCCAAACGAGGCTGTCATGTAAAAAAATATTTTATTAGTATAACTAATTAGTATTTAAAATATTTAACCAGCCACTTATAACACATATCAGTAATGCGATGCCAGGCTTTATATTAGATGTCTAAATAAAATCTTTCGATATCGAAAACCACTAAGGTAAAGAAGAGCGTTGCATCTTTTAAAAGGCGGCAATTAAAAACACGGGAAAAAGAGGACAAAGTCAATGATCCTGAAAACACGCACATCTGTTTAATCTCCCTTTTATTTTCCGCATCGTGTATTTTTATTTGCAATTATTTCCCCCGCTCGCAGGCTCATTAGTATCCGCTATAACGAGGTTCCGCTCGGCGGCTCGGCGCCTCGGTCCACCTGGACCCGCCGGGCTAGAAGGAGCTGCCGTCCCCGGCATGACAGATCACCCTTCAGGAGGCACGACAGGCTCTGAGAATAAAGCCGAAATAATATAAATGGCCACTTAATTTACAAAAAATACCGTCTTTGCATTTTCATTGCTTCCGCTTGTCTTTTGAGAGATTATGATTTTTAAATTGCTCGATTTCTAGCGCAGCTGTCATCACGATACATTTGGGCAGAGGCTGCACTGGAAAAAATGCGCAAACATCTTAGTAGGGTGTCAGGGATTCCTTTTGCCAGTATTTAAACTCCAGAAAAATTAGCTTGAATTTATATTATTTTGTGCTGTTTATGGATTTTTATCATGGTCGTTGTATTTTGTTATCCTAAATGACCGACATCGTATTTTCCAAGATTTGTTTACTTCTTCCTCGAGGTACTATAATATAATTCTTTAATTAAACAAAATGTAATGTATTTAGAAATTACAATTTTTTTTTCTAAATAGTTAAGTAAAATGAAAGACAATGAGCAGAGAAAAGGAGACTCGAGAAACGCCTGCAGAGAGAGACGCTCGGCTCCAAGCTGACTCAAGCCACCTCTCATAGACATGGACGTTTTCTATACTTGTCTGCTTTTTACCAGTAAACCACCACGCAAATACCAGTCGAAAACATCTCTGGAGATTGCTATGTAAAAAGAACACCAGATCTTCCAAAAGAACACCACACTCGTTTTGGTTTACTATAAATAACACAGTAAGAGCAAAGTAGAGAGAGAGAAATAGATATGAAAGGCGATACAGAAGCTAAGACAGATGTAGATATGAAAGACAATATATTATAAATAAACAAATAAGTAATAAATAAAGACTGTTACCTATATTGATACATTCCAAAAAATAATAGTTCTAAAATGACATTTGGGTTTTGTGGTTGCTTGTAAATCCATTGCATGTCAAATAAAAACTTCATGGTTCTTTGCATATGAAGTTAGCTCTTTAAGCTTTTGAAATGGTATTATACGGACAAAATGGACATCCTTAATGTATAGCAGGCTATAGTGGGATACTGACAGATTTAAGACAACATGAGCTTAGCCTGATAAGCAGCAGAAGTCCTTAAAAAACAGGTATTTCACAAATGTGTTGTCATCTCTCCATATTTACGGTTCTTGTAATGGAACCAATAAAATAAAAGGTTCTCTCTGGATTCTCAGTGGATTCTACTAGGAGCCAAAAACGGTTCACCTGCCATCACAATGTACTGCTTTGGCACCTTTAATTTAAGAAGGCAGACAGACAGACAGACAGACAGATATATAGATAGATAGATAAATAGATAGATAGATAGATAGATAGATAGATAGATAGATATGAAAGGCACTATATTAATAGATAGATAGATAGATAGATATGAAAGGCACTATATTAATAGATAGATAGATAGATAGATAGATAGATATGAAAGGCACTATATTAATAGATAGATAGATTAAGATTAAGATTCACTGAAATTCCTGTATAAATGCGCTAATCACCTACAGAAAGAAAGAAAGAAAGAAAGAAAGAAAGAAAGAAAGAAAGAAAGAAAGAATACCCATCGCCTGTTTATTTCATGCAAATTTTAAAATTAAAGGCGCACCTGCTTCATATCTGCCGTGGCATTTTAAAGGTACAATCAGATGAAAAAAGCTATGATTAATTTATATACTATCGATATGGAAATCTGTTGGAATTGCCTGTAATGCAGAACTTTAAAGCTATAAGTTCAAGTTTAACTGTACGTCCACATACTATCTCTCTATTTGTAAGTACCATAATATTTTGTACTAATGTAACAATATTCCCTTTTCATTACAGTGATTTATAGACTACATTTCTTTAACCAAATAACATATCTTATTATTTACTCATATGCGACATCCATTTCGTTTACTTGATCCAATTTTACAGGTCACGAAGAGCACACCCTGTTTTTGTCAGGTTTGGTGGGCAAGGTAGAATCGGGTGCATTTATTTATAAGTCGATGTAGCTTGTAGTTCAGGTTTCTTGCCCCGTTTATACAGTACAGTTAATTCCTTACTCGCATGTCTACCTGCCAGGTGTACAATACCGAAAACAGACAAACATGAATTCATTATACTGTATATCGAATGAGCATACGAATACAATTAACACTCGCGCAGGTTGGTGGCTGAGAGCGCTTACGAGGTGTGGAGAGAAGCTGCTCGGAATCAGTCAACCAGCTTAACCCACAAGTCTTTGCGACTTAAGAAGCAACCCCCAAAGACCCTCACAGACGCTGGCAAACTTCACAGCGGAACTGTCCATATTAAACATACCAACCCAGCATATCGTAGATGAAAGATGTTAGTGAAAAATATGCGCCACCACAGGGATCGAAATAAAACTGCAGCCGTAATATTCAGTGAAATAAAAGAACTTGTTGACAAAAATGCCGTGGGTTTTACAGAAAGAAAGAACTGAATTCGCAGCATGCAGTGATTTTTTTAAATTCAGATCTTAGCTTAAATTTTTTTTAACCACGATTGAAAATATCAACAATTACTACTACTTCAAGTAATATTGCTAGTGTTGAGTCCGTCTCTGATGAGCTATTTACTCCTTGTGGTAAATAAATATGCTATCTATCTATCTATCTATCTATCTATCTATCTATCTATCTATCTATCTATCTATCTATCTATCTATCTATCAGGGCTTGGGGGTTTAGGATTTGACCCTCTCCCCCCATGCATTTTATGAAAGTGTTTGCTCATGGACAGAATTATGGTTCATATATCACCACTAGAAACAAATTCCTGACTATGCTCCTGCCATCCATCCACCCACGATACCTTCTGTGTCACTTTTCTTCTGATGAGTACGTTACATGTCTCACTCAAGCTGCATCACTTTCTCATCTGGGTTGATATCCAGGCCTTTTATTGACGTTTTGAGACATCCTGTATCAAGACAGTATCCTTCTACCCTACTGTTGCCCATGTGTTTGAATAATGACATGTGCAAGATCTTTGTTTTTGCTTTTGCTACTGTGCCTCTTGCTTTAATGGAGACCTACTACAGGACTACACTGTGCCCATGTCATCCTGGCAGTGCCCCTGCCCAAGCAATCTTTTGACATCCCCTGCCAAGAGCAGTGGTGGAAGTACATTTTTGGGGCTCCAAAGCTTGAACTGTAATGGGAACCCCTTCATCTCCATATATTTTGAATATATGTAGACTGAAATATCCTTAACTTAGATGTATTTCCATTTATGGGAAACCCTTAAATTTTTATATTTACTATTATATTGTATGGAATTACAGTATATTAATAGTATTATTACTTTTTAAGAGCCAATTTTCATATAGAAGACATCCAAATATTTGAAGCAATGTGGACTAAAGTTACTTCTGGGGCGCAAAAGTTTAACCTTCATTAGTTTCATAGTAGATCTGCCCCTGATCAAGAGAGATGGTATGAAGAGAAGACTGCTAAAAGATTATTGGTCTAACATTTTTTAGGCTAAACAAGATCTAGCCGAATGACAGACATTTCAACATCTCAGTGAGTTATCCTCAAGAATCTGTACAATTAATAATGAGTACTAAAAGAGAGTGAAAGCCATCCAGTCCATTATGGAAAGAACCTTCTTATCCAAAAATAGATTTTACTTAACATTTCAAGTATGAGTAGTTATTTAGGAGGCCTGTCTCAAATATGCAGTACCTTAGAAAAGAGCAGACACACATCCTGCCTGATCATTGGCACTGGCAAGCTTGAGGCAAAGGTCTTGACCTCTGCTTGTCTTCTTCCACCAGAACACATTATTGATGATGGAGGTTCATGGGGCACACTTACCAGCCCTGTCCAGCTGAAGCCACAACCTCTTCTTCTGGAATGGATCTGTGCCTCCAGGGATCCAGCAGGTTTACACCGATAAGAAAATCCTCCAGTCAGGCTTCTCATCTCTGAATATTATGGGCACACCTCTGCTCTACACACTGGGTAAGGTGACACCTGGTCAACAGGGTAATGCTGGATATTATGCTTTGTGCTACAGAAAACACAGCAGTGTGACAGACGCTGGGGAGACCATCTGGCTACTGACCAGCACTACAAGCAGGGCAGAAGATTCTGGTATGTCCATCCATGAACAATTAGCTTCAAATCTTTTAGATAATTTTATTACAATTTAAATAACAATTTTAAAAACCTGAGGATAAACATTGCAATCTAAACCTCTTATAAGACCACAGGCCCAGTATTTTCTTCTCATCTGATTTGGTTAACAACTTTATTGCCTTTTTGTCTAAGAGTGAGTGTGTTGGTCTCATCCTGCATTAAGTTTAGCCAAGCTAAATTTCCAAAATATGCTTTTCATTTATTTATTTTAATCTGGACCATTTTCTGAGAAGTTTATGGGTCCAAAGGGGGTGTGTAATGTTGCCAAACCCATAAAGATCAATGCTCCTTTCTTTCCATCCCCAAAAACTTTAAAAACACCTAAAAGCACTCTTTAGTGAGAATTAAGATTAGATAGATAGATAGATAGATAGATAGATAGATAGATAGATAGATAGATAGATAGATAGATAGATAGATAGGAAAGGGACTATATAATAGATAGATAGGAAAGGGACTATATAATAGATAGATAGATAGATAGACAGACAGATAGATAGATAGACAGATAGATAGATAGATAGATAGATAGATAGAGAGATAGATACTTCATTAATCCCAAGGGGAGATTACAACAGCACATGTAAATTTCTTCAAATCTGTATGCAAAAGAAAAAGCGGTTGTTTCACTTTTCACTAGATATATTTTGTTGCGTTTCACAAAACCTAGAGAGTGAGATTCCAGCACACCAGACAAGGACCAAAAGTGATGTGTGTGTGTTTGTCTTTAAACTCTTGCTAGTTAAGCTTTGCTTTTCCAACTTCATACTCAGCGTGTGGCAGGAGTGGCCATTAAAATCCATTCCAGAAGATATTTTCTGAGACAATCCCTGGAAACACTCCAGGGGCCAGGAGCACCCTTTGAAAATTCTAGACCATCTTGTTGGCCATGGAAAAATGGTAGCTGTTGAAATTAAACTTCCATCCAGTTTCCAACCCGCTGAATCCAAACACAGGGTCACAGGGGTCTGCTGGAGCCAATCCCAGCCAACACAGGGCAGGAACCAATCCCAGGCAGGGTGCCAACCCACCACAGGACACACACAAACACACCAAGCGGCCAATTCAGAATCACCAATCCACCTAACCTGCATGTCTTTGGACTGTGGGAGGAAACCAGAGCGCCCAGAGGAAACCCACACAGACACTGTGCAAACTTCACACAGGGAGGACCCAGGAAGTGAACCCAGATCTCCTAACTGCGAGGCAGCACTGCGCCACCAGGCCAACCAAAATTAAACTTTGGCAAAATAATTTGAAATTGTAAATAAACCTCAAAAACAGAATCAACATGATGAAAAACATAAAATATAGCAAAACATGTATAAAACCATTTCATATATTCTATACAAGTTTAAGCCGTGAAGTAGGTTGGCAAGCTGGAATCCATCACTCACAAAAAGAGTATCTAAGCACAGATACATTTTAGAAGATGACATATTAAGTCTCCCAAACTCATGTGGGAAAATGTCCAACGGTCTGATAAAACCAAGGCAGAAGTTCATGGGCTTATGTTGCAGTCAATGCCTTTTCTTTTACAATACTGTTGTCAGTGAACATTTTGGCCGTTTGTGCCATGTACAAAAAGCCCCTGAGTTGCTAAGGCATGAGAGGATGGCCTTTTTGGAGGCAGCTGATACTCTGTTGGCATCCTGTTTTTAGTAGAGGCAGGATATGTGAGGCCGATCAGAAGGTAAGACTTAGTCAAAGTGAGGGAAATAACAAAAAAAAAAGATAGATCGTAAGCACAGACAACAAAGATATGGCAGAAATTGACATAAAAAGAGTTCAGGAAACAATTCTGTTACTGGACGAACCAAAGGCACTTTTTTCAATAGCAAAGATGCACACAGAAATTGGATTTATCAATAAATGCAGAAGCATAGAAAAGGCGACTGTTCAACCTGTCATGAATTACCATGTTCCTTGTAATCAAAAATGGCATCCCAGACAACAGGTACACAAAATAGCAGCTCCTGAACCAAAAATAAAATGGCAGTGAAAATAGATCAAAAATAAAAATACAAGATTCGAACAAAAAGCTGAAACATAATTCTGTTTAGAGAGATTCCTAGGAAGAAAACCCCCTGTAAAGGAATCTAATTTGATGTTAATTGAGTAGCAAAAGATAAATTAACTCATGATCTCATTATAGTTAGCTGGTAAATTCACAGTTACAAAAGAGTATGTGATATGAGTTTGCTTTGAAAAAGGGAAGCAGATTAAACTAATAAAAATGACCAGGAGAAGAAGCATCAAAAATACTGTCAAACCAAAACGATAAAACAGGAATTAAAGTTGAAACCCCCCCAAAAAAGGGCCTAATTTGCTAAATAGTAACATGAAAAGCAACATGTAAAGATTTCTTTTGAAATATCCACAAATTGAGATGACTGGGAAGTGCACTTTGCCGACCTTTTATCTCATATCGGTGAAACGTCAACTCCTTGCACAACTGCTGCCCAAAATGGCAATGCCCAGAAATCCAAAGATGGTGTCGCAAAAAGACATGAAAAAAAAAGTTGATGCCAGAATTAGGTTCTATAACCCCATGAAAATATTTGAACATTTAATATGTCATAAAAAGAACTCCAATGGATGAGTATGTAATTTCAAATGAGCATAAATCATAACATTATGGCAGGGGATCCTTTGTCTTATGATCATGGATGCAACAGTGAGATTTCAAAATATCACCGAGATTTGAAAATAGGAACATAATAAATGTGTACTGGGTTAATTATTTAATAGGCTGCTGTAGTGAACACTAAGTGTTGGATTGGTACTAAAGTTTTGATGAAACAACGGTGAAGCAAATAACAAATTTCACTCCAGCCTCTTAGGTGCACAATCCAGTGCTTCCCTGTTGTGCAGCATAAATGCGCATGTCCCCTCCACAATTGGGTATTTTGCTGCACTCCATTGTTACCCTTTTGAATTTTTCAGCACGAAGGTTCAAGTGAAGTTTCTAATATGTCATAAAGCAGAAGAACCAAGTGCTGAACACAAGCTCTTTAAACCTACCATGTAGTTCTGATATCAATAGAACTAAACTGCTGGCTCCATAGCATTTTAAAAATTTAGTTTTTGATACGTTTTCACCACTGGTATACCTCATAACCTCACATTGTATAAATTGTATTCAAGCAAAAAAAAAAACATACCTGATTGGTTAACTGCGCCCTGCCTGGGGTTTGGTCCCGCCTTATGCCCTGTGCTGGCTGGGATTGGCTCCAGCAGACCCCCGTGACCCTGTGTTAGGATATAGCAGGTTGGACAATGACTGACTGACTGATTGGTTAAGTATGTTGAAGGACATTCCAAAATTGTATAAAGATAAAACCTGAGGAAAGGAGAAGTGAAGATAAACCCTAATGCATGATATAAGGAAGATAGCTTTGATGTGCTGCACTCAGTCCTGCTCTCTGCTTAAAATGTCTGCTTCTATATAATTTAGCTGAATAGCATAAAACAGACCATGAACTGAAATCCCTCTAATCTCCAAATGTGCATCTTTTAAGTGACTGCAAATGTTAAAATACATATGCACCTCTCTGATCATGCGCTTCTATTGCTTCCTCATGAAAATCCTGCATGTTAGTAAAACACGACCTCCTTCGTCTGAACCCATGTTGACTGTTCGGCAAAACACTCCTGCTCTAGACATGAGCTGCTCAATCTTTTCCTCAATAATTCCTTTCATTAATTTACCTGTGATGCACGACACGCTTACTGGCCTACAGCTACTTGGATCAACCATATCCTCCATCTTCTTATATAATACGCTACCATGGCTGTCCATTTGTCTGTCAGGGAGTTTAAATCACCTGTAGCTTGCAAGCCGTTTGATCTATTGACCTGAAATGTGGTACACATATACTACATGACCTCTACTATCTGCTTTCGGGGTGATGACTGAACTCCAAGGTCAACCCAGGAAGGTCAAGGTCAAAAATCAAATGACTACTGAAATTTGGTACACATATACTACGCTGAAACTCTGCATTACAGCTTTATATTAAAAGTGAAGAGTTTTGGAATTATCCATCCATCCATTATCCAACCCGCTATATCCTAACTACAGGGTCACGGGGGTCTGCTGCAGCCAATCCCAGCCAACACAGGGTGCAAGGCAGGAAACAAACCCCGGGCAGGGCGCCAGCCCACTGCAGGCTTTGGAATTCCATCCATCCATTTTCCAACCCGCTGAATCCGAACACAGGGTCACGGGGGTCTGCTGGAGCCAATCACAGCCAACACAGGGCACAAGGCAGGAACCAATCCTGGGCAGGGTGCCAACCCACCGCAGGACACACACAAACACACCCACACACCAAGCATACACTAGGGCCAATTTAGAATTGCCAATCCACCTAACCTTCATGTCTTTGGACTGTGGGAAGAAACTGGAGTGCCCGGAGAAAACCCACGCAGACACGGGGAAAACATGCAAACTCCACGCAGGGAGGACCCGGGAAGCGAACCTGGGTCTCCTAACTGCGAGGCAGCAGCACTACCACTGCGACACCGTGCCGCCCGGCTTTGGAATTATTACTCTTATTTTTATTTTATTGTAGAGTCAACTCTCGGCAGCAAACAGCAGGGTAGTGGTGTGGCGCATGCGTACAGGCGGTGTTCTCATCCCTTCCACCTTTGCCATCACTTCCCCTTCCTCTTCATATTTTAAATCACTGTACACATATATGGTCAATGAAGGTCAAGGGTCAACAGAGTACTGTAAAGTGTATTCATGTGCAGTGCACCGCTACTGGTTTTATATAATGGGATAATAATTGACATTTTCCATCCATCCATTTTCCACCCCGTTGAATCCAAACACAGGATCACAGGGGTCTGCTGGAGCCAATCCCAGCCAACACATTGCACAAGGCAGGGCACCAACCTACCACAGGACACACATACCCACACCAAGCACACACTAGGGATAATTTAGAATCACCAATCCACCTAACCTGCATGTCTTTGGACTGTGGGAGGAAACCAGAGTACCCGCAGGAAACCCATGCAGACACGGGGAGAACATGCAAACTCCACACAGGGAGGACCCGGGAAGCAAACCTGGGTCTCCTAACTGTGAGGCAGCAGTGCTACCACTGCACAACCATGTGACATTTTCCAGTCCTTAGGAATTTCCCCAATGTGCAGTGACTTTTGAAAAATATAGATCAAGTGTTTATGAATGCCCTCACTCTTTAAATATTAGAAGATGAAAGTTATCTAGTCCTTGTGATTTGTTCAATTTCAGCTTGTTCAATCTAAGCAGCACTTCCCATTATTCAGGTGGATGAAGAAAAGAAGTGTACTAATGGCGTAGTGTCGACTCTCCACAGAATTCCTAATATGAAGGCCATTACAGAGGTCTATCTCATACAGTGCCAAAAAAAAAAGAAATGTTTTCCAGTGAGTGGAGGCAAGAAAATAATAATAAAAAAAAACTTCAGGTATGCTGGGTTTAAGAAAAACTTACAAGCACAGTCCTGTTAAATCCATAAACAAACTACATCTTTACAGCTATAAGAAAGGAGACAGGTCTGTCTGGGTTTCTGCATTCATTCAAGTTTAATTTTAAATAAGCAATGCCAGTCACAGTAGCCATGGAATCCTTCATTTAAAAAAGAGTCAAGAGTTACATTACAGATATAACTACTTGTGTCAAAGTAAAAATAAAATGTCCAAATCCTGACTTTGGACCCCTGCACAAAGTTAGAAATCCCTGAGATAAAGCAAAGTGCATTCACGTCTGGATTCATGGAGCCTGTATGTTCACTTATGGCTGCCTCTGTCTTCACATAGCCTTCTGTCGATGTATATTTCCAATGCCACTGCACATATTGTATTTGTTTATGCTGTCACAGCCAACTTCCAATTTATATTATCTTGATAATATTTTTAGAAACATTACATGATTAAGGCTTTAGAGGTTACGCTGGGCTGAACAGTTGGCTGTTTGTCGTCCAAACATGAACACGATGATGAACCCACAAATAAAGTGACCGTAACATCCTCAACCAGCAATGATGAATATTCAGAAGTAACAAGAAAGAAAATGTTCACCATTCAACAGTTCTGAAGCTGAAGGTTTCTCCAAAGCAATCCCCTTCATATACATAAAGGGTGAAGAGAGTAGCTCAGTTGAACAAAATGTTTTTCAGGAGGAATCGTTCCCAGAATTTTTATGTTTGAAATGTCTTTCAGCTGTTTTTACCGATAGAAGAACGCTGAACATCATCATGAACACGTGAAAATGACTAGCCAAAGCATACAATGCATGACCATTTTGTTAAAGGCAGAGTGCAACAGCCCATTAGCACCAGGCCTCCACTGCTGTGAACCTACTGGGCCCTTGCTGTGCTGAAAAGGTAAGAGCCAATAGAGAAGGCACAACTTTTAATTGCTCATCTAAATGACTGGCTGATGGGTATTTATTTGGTGGTGATATGGTTTTCCAGGCATTTCTTTCCAAGTAATTGACTTAAAATGCTTTCTTCACAAGAGAGACAAGCCAGATAGTACCCACATTCACAGCGCAGAGATTCTACCACTGTATTAGTGAGAACAAGTAGCTAGTTAGGCAACTCCAAATGGGGCGGGCAGTCTGGCCGCCCACCCCTAGTGGTTAAGATGTGCAGTACAGACTGTAAGGCTGCCAGGTCTCTGTCTCCCCGTGAGTGTGTTTGTATACACTTGAATAACTTGGTTATTTACAGAAACCCAATTTCAAAAATGCAATATAAACCCTTACTATTGAGGATGATGGTCTCTGAGAAACCACGTTAACAAATGTACATTTCTTGGTGAGAAACCTGGTTATGTGGCCATGTTTTCAGTGCAGGTTAATGACGTTGAAGTGTTACGCCAAGGGTGAACTCCATAAGGGGATCTGCCCATTTTAAATGTAGGATTTTAACAGGCAAGCTTTATGCCTTAACCATGTTATTTACCTTATTTTAGTGAAGGTGAATGTGTGTGTGAAGCTGAGCCATGCTCCAATGGTAGAAAATACATACAAATATTTTTCCTACAGCTGTAAAAAAAAATTAAAAATATTAAAAGACTTGTGGTAGAGTGATCGTTATTGGAAGGCACTACATAGAAAGGGTACTTAGCTACCTAGGGAGGATGACCTAGTGGCTAAGACATTGGAATTGTATTAAAAGAATAAATAAATAATGAAATTCATCAGTTCACTCTCTGTATTTTCAGAGTTGTTCGACCTTGTGTGAGTCATGCAACCTACAAACTGTGATCTTTAAATTGTGTGTTATATATATGTATGTTGTAAAATGTATATAAAAACAACAGAACTATTTAGGGTCTGTATTTGTTCAATACTTTGGGATGTTGTTGACTATAGAAAGGCACTAAAGAAAATGGACCTCTTTCGCTGTCTAGGCTATGTGGTGTAGCAACTCAAGGATTGATTTATAAAGCAGAAGACTGCCAGTTCAGTATCTACCCTTGGTTCACTGTGTGACCCTGAACAAGTCAATTTATGAGCCTGTGCTCAACCTCAGATTATAAATGACAATCATTGAACTCTAGTGCTATTCTTGAAAAGTACCTGGGGCTGGTGTTCACTATTGAAAGGCTTTTTATAAAATAAGGTTAGTTTGTCTGGTAAATGGATGGTTGCTTGGTTCAAACCATGCATTGTCACAGAATCAGGGAACTACACCAAATAAAAAGAGGCTGTTTATTGATGCTTGTAAAGTGTCAGACAGTGGCACAGACCTGTGGTCACTGGCCATTTGTCCAGAGCTGGTTGCTGTTTTATGCCCCATTTCTCTCCTAACTCTGACTAGAATGGATGGTATTGTGAAAGAAGGTTATGGTGGGTGTTAGTGGTTGACAGAACACTCTTTTTGAAAGTCAGTTTGGCCAAAGGAGATTGTCTGAAAGCGATTTCTTTAATCATTTAAATTTGGGGAGTGAAATTTTTAAAACTTTCACTGCATTTCTTGTTTCTTTGTATGATCATTGATCTTCTATCTCTAGATACGCCATAAGTGAACTTAAGCTATGCCTAGAAGACTTATAAAAAAGAGAAATCCATCACAGCTGGCAAGTTTTGGTATGGTGTCAAGTGCAAATGGAAGACTTACTGGACACTTCTGTTTATATGTGGGAACAATTGTTTGCTGTGGAAAAACAGTGAGCACACTACTGCCATGAATCTTCATCAAAGCAGGTCCCTGTTTCGACGTGGCACAATTATTTTCCTGTAGGTACGTCTTTCAGAAATATTTCTTTTAACTTTGACTATTGGGGCAGCTGACTCCAGGTTGAGTGATGGGCTGGAATGAGATTTCTGAAGTGAGACATCTTCAGTTTCAACCGCATCACACACCAAGGTGTCAAAATGATCCAGGTCTTCAGTAAGCATCTTCTTCTTAGCCTGTAGCAGCTTCACATAGACTTCATATCGGCATTTCTGAAAGAAAGATGAAGACAAATGCACATAAGGTGGTTACAAAGGCTAAAGCTCAATATTTAAGTGTAATGTTCAAGAGGGGTATACTCACATCATCACTGAGACAATGCAGTGGCATTAGCACTAGTGCAATGATTCTTTAAAACAACATTTTTAGACAGGATGAAGCCAGATGTTCTGACCTTATTAACACTAAAATCTCACTGCCTTGTGAGTTAGTAAAGACTGTGATTGTTTTAAATGTGATGTTGCATCTGGTTATAAATATAGGGAGACTTCCTCAGGTCTTTATATTGACCTTATACTTTCCTTATTCTTAGAATAGACATGTCTGCAATAGATAAAGTGATCAGCCACTTTGGTTATCTGTATGAAAAAAGGGAAACAATAAGAAGTGTGCTTTCTTTATTTAGGATGGGTGGGTCGGAGGATGGGTTGTAAGGATTGGGTTGGGTGGGTGGAAATTGGATGGGTGGGTTTGGTCTTGGCTGGATGGCTAGATAGATAGATAGATAGATAGATAGATAGATAGATAGATAGATAGATAGTATTTACTGATCTTGGACTAGCAACATTGAACATAAGTGAAACCAGACCTAGTGGAAAATCATGAAAAATAAAAACAACTACACAAGTGCAAGACCTTGAGGTACACATAATATATCCAGTGGACATTTAGTGTATAATGGCCTTTTTTCAATGTGTCTGTTATAACTGGCAAATGGAAGATGGGCATGATAGGAAGAGCCATGATGCAGTGTTACAGTCGTAGGAAAAACATTGGCCCAACAGCACCTCTTGCTGCACCATAGTGGAAGCTGGTGGCTAAAGATACTCTAAGACAATATGCCAAGGTCTTGATGGGAAGCATTAATTGTTATGGCCTGTAATGTTGCCATCATCCTCTTAACTGCTATTGTATCAAAGAGTCCCCATAATATAGCTGGCCTTCCCAATCAGTTTATTCAGAAGTCTGGCAACCCCAACACTGGTGTTACTTCCCCAGCAGACCACAGCTTTGAACAGTCCACCAGTTTCTATTGACTAGTAAAACATCCCCGACATTATATTGTGCCAATTCGATCTGAGCCTCCTCAAACAGAGCAGCTTACCCTAGCCATTTTGTAATGAACATTCATGTTATTCACCAAATCCAATCTACTGTTCAGATGATGTAAAGCATTTATAGGACTGTGACACCAGCACAAAGAAGCAAGAGCAGCCATGATATAATTTTCAATGGGGCAAGATTGTATTTGACCTTGTGGTTACCCATAAATAAGGAGTCCAATTTGAAACTGATTATGGAAGACAAAATGAACCATTAAATGAAACATGGGAAAAATTGAAGAGACTCTGCCAATTCCAGACAGAAGCCTCAACCTAGAATCCAACTTAGGACCAAAACATCCATTCCATCCATCCATCCATTATCCAACCCGCTATATCCCAAGTACAGGGTCACGGGGGTCTGCTGGAGCCAATACCAGCTAACACAGGGCGCAAGGCAGGAAACAAACCCCGGGCAGGGCGCCAGCCCACCGCAGGGCAGGACCAAAACATAATGTATAAAAAGAAGTCAAACATTGCACAAAGTACCTAAGGGACTCTGTGTCAAAAACCTTTGTAATTTTCAGCCTGTTGGAGAAGGAGAGAGCATCTTAGGATTGCCCTTTGACATTAAACCCTCTTTACTATTTAAGGCTTCTCTCATCTTCATTTCATTATGGCTGTCTAGGCACTCACCTCGTATTGCAGGTACTCTTCTTTAACTCTGTGATCCAAGTCACGTGTGCGACCTTTCTTCCCTTCAGGTGGATTCTGCTGGTGGTCTTCAAGGTCATCGGTGAAAATCTCTAGCCAGGATGAATGAGCAGTCAGTTGCTCTTCCTGAAAAGAGGACAGAATAAGAGTAACCTTATAACTGTTTTCTACACCACCTTGCAATATCAGTCATGGTGTATGCTATATAAAAGCATTGATTTATAGAAGTTAAGAAGAAGATAAGAGTTGTGGGAACAGGAATAGACAAATAAAACATAATGTTGAAGTAGAAACCTTGACAAACATTATGAAGTATCTGGATGACATATCGGGACAGCACAGCTATTAGCTAAACATATGAGCAACAAATGGACTGAATGGACTCCTCTCATTTATCAAGTTTCTGATGTTCTTATGAACTGAAAGAAGATCTTCTTGGTCATAAGGGTTCATTAACAGTTTGCACACCTGTGTGTTTTTGGACTGGGCCGCTGGGAGAATGGGCCTCACAAATTTCTTCTGCGACCCAACAGCCGCTGGGAATGGAGGCGATGAAAAGAGAGCAGCCACCAGATTAATCCGACAGATCCACGAGTTCATCTGTTCAGTGTTCCTGAGAAGCAGAAGACAAATGACTTTCCACACTTCACTCATCACAAGCCTCATTCCCATATACCATCTTTATGTCACTCACGATGCTTTGAAAAGGAAGACTCTCCAGTCAGCGGTCTGCAGGCGAAACACGTTGGGTCTCTTGGTGTAGTCCACTGCTTGCTCAGCCAAGGCATGGTGCACACTGATCACCTCCTCAGAGTTTTGCCAGTTGGGCTTACATTCATTCTGAGGAGCAAAAGAGGAAATGTTGGGCTAGAATATACAGCCTTACCACTAGGTTGCGCATCACATTTTTACTTTTTACCTTTTGCAAATAAAGCACCATTCCTTTTAGAACTGCATAAAAAACCTTCCAGCTTCTCTTGCCCCAGGGTGCTGACAAAGTGAAACAAAGACAAACACCATGTTAGTACTAACAGTAGAATCATAAAATAATATTACTTTGAGGACACCTTTCATACATGCACTTATTGGCAAACCTGCTTAATCCAGTTCAAGGCTGTAGGGAACAGGAGTTTGTCCTGAGAACAATCTGTCCAGTCCATCGAAGAATTTGCTTTGTGGAAACACGGCTGTCAAAACTGACTTAAAATGGAGACAGTGACTGCTCAAGGCAGAATTTTCCGCTCAAGAGTTACATGTCACAAGATGGCGCTGCTGTTCTGCATGTTCCCACTTGCCCACCAGTCACTCACAAAGTGTCTGTACTCCTAACCTACACCGTCGATTCTTTTGTTTTATTGACTTTTTTGACATTAGATGTATTGTCACTCACTAGTATTTTTAAGGGTTGCCTTTGTCTAATTTGCTACAAAGTAAACTCTTCATAGGAAGTGTGGCAGTTCGGTTTATGTACACGGAATTAAAGCACACAACAAGAATTTCTGATTCAGTCTTCAACCGTAAATATGTCTTCCAATTGGCAAGTGAAGAAAATACACCGTGAAAATACACTATATGTCTGTACTGGCAAAGCGCTTGGAGAGCTGAAATATGGGTAAAGCTGAGTTGGCTTCAATTTTTTTTAAATATATGATTGCACCAGTGTCACACAAGCATTGTGAAAAAATGTGAATAATTAAAAAATGGTGCACATAAATAGAAAGACAGTAGAAAATGGCAGTAAATTAATATGAGAATAAATCAAAAAGCAAAGGCAATTTAAAAATGATGTGTTAACCGCAGTAGACAGAAGGCGATGCAAAACGATGTGTTCGTGATGGCTTATGGGTAGTGTTGAACACCCACAGTTCAGTACTCTGCCATTAAAAGTTTAACCTAACCTAATCAGCAGTGCCGGCTGAAGCCCATATGAAAGGTAAGGCCCAGAATGTGTGGTGTAAGTTACATAAACATCAGTCCTCAGGATTTATAGCATGCATCCAGTGGTACTAGACTTCAAGGACTTTAAAGACTAGAGGGTTACACCCCGTCGTGTCTGTACTGTGTACCCCTAGACTTACCAAAATGGTGCTCCACAGCATCTATAGCGTGCTTTCAGTGTTTATTAGAGTTTGAGAATCCTGCGATTCCCACTTGGTGTCTATAGTCACTCCTTGACTTACCAAAAGGACGCCCCTCACTGTCTATAGTGTGCTTTCAGCATTATTAGACTTTTTGGACTGGAGAAGTCCCCTCAGTGTCCATAGCATGCCACATGACTAAAGGATGTCCCTTGCTGTGCCTACCACGGTGGATTTGCAGCATGCACTACTTGAGTTTGAGTTATCAACAAAGTCCCTCACTGTCTGCAGCATGAGGCTCTGCCAGTCAGTGTTGATTCGTTTTTATAAAGGAAGTCATTGAAGCAGCTCCATCAGCTCTTTAACAGTCAGAAAGCAAGCAACTACAGCGTGTCAAATGATACTCAAAACACAAATTTAATTAGAACATTAGAACACTCTCGACGAGATCAATCCATTCAGCCCAACAAAACTTGCCAGTCCTATCCACTTATTTCTTCGAAGAAAACATCAAGTTTTGAAAGTCCCTAACATCTTACTGTCTACCACACTATTTGGTAGCTTATTCCAAGTGTCTATCATTCTTTGTGTAAAGAAAAACTTCCTAAAGTTTGTGCTCAGCTCTTTTAACCTTTCCTCATAATTCAACCCCTGTAGTCCTGGAATCAGCCTAGTCGCTCTTCTCTGTACCTTTTCTAGCGCTGCTATGTCCTTTTTGTAGCCTGAAGACTAAAACTGCACACAGTACTCAAGATGAGGCCTCACCAGTGCATTATGAAAGGTTGAGCAGAACCTCCTGTGACTTGTACTCCACACATCAAGGCGCTATAAAACCTGACATTCTGTTAGCCTTCTTAATGGCTTCTGAACGCTGTCAGGAAGTCGATAGCTTAGGGTCCACTATGACCCCTAAATCTTCTCATAAGGTGTACTCTCGATTTTCCAACCGCCCATTGTGTATTCAAACCTAATATTTTTACTTCCTATGTATAATACTTTACATTTACTGACATTAAATTTCATCTGCCAAAACTCTGCCCAAGCCTGTATGCTATCCAAGTCCTTCTGTATTGATATAACGGATTCCAAATTATCTGCTAATCCACCTATCTTGGTATCATCTGCAAACTTAATCAGCTTGTTACTTTTATTCCTATCTAAATCATTTATACTGTATATACATTACAAATAGCAGTGGCCCTAGCACTGACCCCTACTGGACACCACTCTTGACATCGGCCAGTTCTGATGAGGTTCCTCACACCATCACCCTCTGCTTCCTGTGTCTGAGCCAATTCTGTGCCTATCTAAAAACATCACCCTGAACTCCCACTTCTTTTAATTTGATGCCCAACCTCTCATGTGGCACCTTATCAAAAGCTTTCTGAAAGTCCAGATAAATAATATCATAAGCTCCACTTTGATCGTATGTTTTTTTTGCTTCCTCACAAAATTCTGACATCTATAAAATTAGTAAAAATACAGTTTGACTTCATACTGTAATACACAAAATAGCCTCATTACATAAACAGAAATACTTTGCACTTCACTCCGTCCTGGGCATGACTTTAATCTGCATCCAGCCCAGGGAAAAACCTGGGTGTTGGTGGCAGAATTAGCACTCCAGCCACCATAAAAAAACTCACTGGTTCCACTCCATCTGAACTAGTGTGGTGCTGAGGTGTCATTCGTTGCATGGCTGCACTTGGGTCCTAATCTGGGATCCTGACGTGGTTTGTCATGTGGTGGGTGCAGCAATGTGCTGTATCAGCGTAACCACCTCTCTCTCTCTCTCTCCATTAATTAAGCATTTAATATTTTCATGCTACAACATTAATTTAAAATCAAAGGTTTTTTGGCGGAGTGAGTTAGTTTGTTTGTCTTCAATTTAACACAATAAAAAATAAAAGAGAAATGTAGCACATTCATGTAAATTAATTATTTGAAGCAGTCAGGAATATGCATCACCTCTAGACTTCTCTAGTGGATGTAGCCTGATTACTGCAAACATCCATCCATCCATTTTCTAACCTGCTGAATCCGAACACAGGGTCACGCTGGAGCCAATCCCAGCCAAAACAGGGCACAAGGCAGGAACCAACCCACCGCGGGACACACACAAACACCAAGCACACACTAGGGTCAAGTTAGAATTGCCAATCCACCTAACCTGCATGTCTTTGGGAGGAAATCCATGCAGACATGAGGAGAACAAGAAACTCCATGCAGGGAGGACCTGGGAAGCGAACCCAAGTCTCCTAACTGCGAGGCAGCAGCACTACCACTGCACCACCATGCCGCCCTGCTGCAAACAATGAAAGATTATTTCCGTCACCACTTACAAACTGACAGTGGATTTCTGGCATCATGGTGAAGGTCTGCCGACAGAGTTTGGTTTGGTTTGAGCATCTCCTTGGTCATCAGAAGCATAAACTGAAGTGTGCTGTTTGGGCAGCAGGAATTGGGCTCATCTCGGGACTTACAGTATAAATATTTGCACATCAGAAGTGAACAGCCAACATAACTGAAGACCACACTTATCTGGATAAAAACCTCACTCAGTTATTACCGTTGCGAAAACTTTAGTAGTCACTCATTGCAGGAACCATCACTTTCTTTCCTGTTGCTTGCACTCTGGTCAGTCCGTGGTTTTGATTCACCTGTGTGTCTTCAATCTCCAAACACGTTTGTTTAGCCTAAAGTAAGCATGCAATTCTAATGCCCTATAGTTTTATGCATTGTTTGTGTTTTTTGTGCGCCATATTAATGGCTGTAATGGCTATGACCGTGACACCAACACAAATTCCTAGCATCTCAATTCAATTCAGTTCACCATAACTCTTTTCTTAGACTTTACTGGCTGCACACTTTCTAATTTTTACTCTTTTCTTATTAAGTAGTTACACATTTACTTTTTAGTAGGTGTTTTTCTCTTCCTGTCACGTTTGAGGAACGTACAGTTGCTGCTTTTCAAAAGCTTTTCTCTTTTTCTCATTGTAGTAAAGCTTCGGGCAGCCATTTCGAAATGAGTTCCCATTTTCTGTTATTAAAGGGACCACGCTGGGTTGTACAGTTGAAGCTTTGCTACCTTTTTGTTCCTTTCACATACTGAAGTGTGTGTGATTTTGGTCTGCACAGTTGCAGTTTTTTTTACCTAATAATGCTCAAGGGGGCACTGTTGAGCTACATAACTAAGCTCAATTTTTATTTTAATCTTTTTATATTTAGGCAGGCATCCAATATTAAAGGGGCATTTCTATTTTGGACAGTCACTACTTTTTAACATATTTCTTTACTACTCATGACTGGATGTGCTGTGTGACAATACATGTACAGCTTGTCTATTTTTTAATTTTTATTCCCTGGGGCCACACATGTTGTTCTTTTTAGTTGTCTTTCTATTGTTGTATTTTCAATTGAGCTAACATCTTGGATTTTGCTTTCTCTAATATCACAGTTCAACAAAGATTTGTTTGCAGAACAACTTGGGGGTGTTGAAAAGTACCTTTTCATGCTGCTTTCAGAAATATTCAGAATATTTCTGTCTTTGTTTAGGCCTATATATTTAGTAGATAAACCCTTATTGAGGTGTGTGGGTTTTTAAAAGTTAAATTCAGAATTGCATTTTTTTAGCTACTAGGGGGCTTCGTCCTCTGCTTGCTTCGCTCGCCAACCCCGTATTTGTCTTTCCAGATACACATTTTAAAGATTTTTTTTCTTTGTTGCTATTTCATTAGTTTCACTTTCATTGCAGAACTTCTGTAAAAACAATTATTTGGAATCTTTCAAATCTCAACATGCTGAATCCTATTAATGAGGTCATTGAGATATGTGTTTAATGACTTTGTACCGTAATTCAGGATAGGTTTCTCTGTTTGGAATTTCAGCACAGACAAAACGATCTACATCATCAGCAGTTAAGAATGTTCCTGCAGTACTTCTTTGTATTCCTTGCTTTGTGCTCCAATAAACACACGTTATCGGCAATACACTAATAACCCAATTGTGCTCCACTCACTTAGAATCTGGAACCAATGTAGAAAGCATTTTAAGACGGAGAAGCTTCTTTCTGTGGCACCCCTCACAAACATGTGCAGTTTTAATATCTGGAAAAATTTGGAATTAACTTGCTTAGAGACCTTTATATAGACAACGTCTTTGCATCCTATGAACAATTACGTTCCAAATTTAACATTCCAGCTACAAATTTCTTTCACTATCTTCAAATCAGGAACTTTGTTAAACAGAACCTTCCAGATTTTCCTCATCTTGCACCCTCATCCACGCTGGAAAAATTAATGCTCAATTTCAAGGAGTTAGACTCCATCTCTACAATATATAAAATCCTTTTACAATCCCTTCCTTTCAAAGATCCAAGAGGACACTGGGAAAATGACCTCTCAATTAATATATCAGAAGAGGAGTGGAAAGTAGCAATGCAGAGAATTCACTCAAGCTCCATATGCAAAGCATACAATTATACAACTCAAAATTATATATCGAGCACATCTGTCTCGACTAAAACTCTCCAAAATGTTTCCAGGGCATGATCCAACCTGCGAACGTTACAACCAAGTCCCAGCCTCACTGGGTCACATGTTCTGGGCCTGCACCAAATTAACATTATTCTGGACAAAAATTTTAATTACCTCTCAGACAGCCTTGGACTCACAATCCCTCCTAACCCATTAACAGCTGTATTTGGGGTTCTTCCAGAGGGTCTTAAAGTGGAGAAGGACAAACAAATTGTGATTGCATTCACTACACTGTTGGCACGCAGACTTATTCTGATAAACTGGAAGAACCCAAACTCTCCTCTTTTAAGTCAGTGGGAAACTGATGTGTTATATTATTTAAAATTGGAAAAAATCAAATACTCAGTTAGAGGATCTGTGCAGACTTTTTCAAAACATGGCAGGATCTAATCAGTAATATTTTGAAATGATTTTATAAAGCACAGAGAATTTGTTGATTTAGGTATTTTTAAAAGCCTTAAATTTTACACCGTTTGGCTTGCTCTCTCTCTCAAGGGTGGGGATCGATCTGTTCTTAGCATAATTCTTTTTTTTTGTAAAAACTTGATTGCTATGTATTGATTGTAATAAAATTAATAAATAAAAAAAAAAGAATTTTTTTGCAAAGTAACCAATAAATGCATGTGAGGTAAACTCCGTTTTTGAAATTCTCTGACTTACAATACTTACATAATTCTGACATATCACCTGTGTCCACATATTCGATCACTATTCACCTTTTCGCTATTTCTCTGAGTAATAATTTCTCTTTCTTTGCACTAATGTGATGATTACTTTCTTGGTTTTGTCGTTTTTTTCTGCTTTCATATTCTGTATCTTGCTTTGCATGTGTTTGGTCCCCTTGTTTTTTAACCTCTTTATGACATTTTACTTTGTTTTCTACTCTGTCTTTTATTTCTGACCTCACTTTATCCTGCTTTTGTTTCAATGACGCCTGGTCCGTGGTGATTACTTTCCATTTTTCGAGTAATAATTTCCATTTTTTTCCGCTACTGCAATCTTTACTTTCTTTTTTTATACTTTCTAATTTTTCTACTTTTATATTCTTTAACTTTCTCCACATGTGTATCGCTCCAACTTTTTTTTTTTTGAGCCTTTCGAATTCCACTGCTTTCATAATCTCTAACCTGCTCTGCATGTGTATAGCGCCAATGTCCAGATTGGACGTGCTTATTTTTTTAATTCCACTTGTTCCTGGCTGATAATTACTTTCCTTATTTTCTGAATTTGCACCTAGATCATTCTTTTTCTATTTTGTCTCTCCAAAGCTTTTGAATCTCTTTTCTTTGCGTTGATTTCTTATTTGCTTAGTCGTCAACATTTCATTTATAACGTATTGTCCTTATATGCTTTACATGCGCTGAGAGCCCTGGATCCTGTGTGTGCTCAAAGCCAAAACACGACTGAGTGTGTTGCTGCCTGTGCTCTTATTTGGTTGTAAGTAGGGCGTGTCTTGCAAGAATCTCATGTTCTACGTCCCACGAGATGGTCCTGGGTCAATCTCTTGGCACAAAGTCTCATGTTTAAGGTCGCCGTGAGACACTATGTGCCCAATCTCTTTAGACTCGCGGGTCTTTTAAATGTCTTCTGTGTTCTTAATGTGAAGATCATGTCTCGTTGCCCTACTGTTTCTCTCCAGGATTTTTTTTTTATAATATAGAGAAATATTTGTTAACATTTTAGAACTTTCCAGACTTTTTTCCAGGAAATCTTGGAGCGGTCAGCGATGAGCATGACAAACAGTTTCATCAGGGCATTTCTGAATTGGAAAAGTGATACCAAGGAAAGTGGAGTCCCAGTATGCTCACTGATTATTGCTGGACTGGGAAGTGAGACATTCCTGAGGCCAGGCAGAAAATTCTACACATGTACTTTTCAGGTGATACACTCCAAGCATGTTTATATAGTTTTAATATTTATATTTGTTGTGAAATGTAATCGGATTTCACTTACAATCCTTGCATTACACAGAAAGTCTGATTAGATATTTGTATTGGCAATGACAAACACTGTAAGATTCACCTATATTCATTCATGTGATACCTAGTGTATTTAACGGTGTACTGTGGGCCTATTTTCATACTTTTCTAATCTTTTGATATTCAAAGGGGTGCTTCAATGTTGTAAAGGAGAAGGAAGACAGCATAAGACAAGTAGATTCTAATAGAACTAAAGTCAAAAGAGCAGAAGGAAACCATAACTGGCCTACTGAGCCTAACAATACAAGAGATTATTGGTAACTAACCTACTGAGATCGCTTTTCCGCTTACCCACGGTAAGGCAGTGCGCCTGCCATTCTCTCCCTGCCCTCTGCCTCTGGTTTGCCAAGGAGTCTTCACGTCAATTCACCTCTCACCTCCAGACACAGCAGGCTCTACCAGGGAGCAAACATTCACTCACTGAGCTCAGTAGAGTACAGAACTCTGTGCTGACCCCACTGGCTTCATCTGAGTCCCTTTTACATGACCTGCGTTAAAGGGGTCAGGAAGGCTGCCTGAGAACTATTATTGACTGCATCATCCTCAGGTCTCTTCAGTTTGGTGCCTTTCAAGAATTAGAAACAATAGGCCTGACCTTTGTTTTTGGTTATGTGTGCACATTTCTTGTCTATTCTGCTTTAGAATCATATAATTGAGTCATGTCAGCTCTGTTTTCTCTGTATTTGAAATGAATGAGGGTCTTCTATGTCACGGTGAATCTAAAAGTGGACTACCCCCCCCCAGAAAAGAAACATTATTTTGGTTTTATTTTGAATATTACATTTACTGATCGATCTAGTATTAGGCTACAACACAACAATGGCACACAAGGTGAATGAAACAACTTACAGAAAATATTAAATTGTACATATTTCATCCCTGCCAGGGCCTCCCTGTCTCTCGTCACTGCTCACTTTTCTCCTGCATTCACTCTGGATGACCTTTGCCAGGTAAGTAGATACACTTGAGCAACAACAACAACAGTAAACCCCGATAATAATAATAATAATAATAATAAGGGCAGCACGGTGCCACAGTGGTAGCACTGCTGTGCTGCAGGAAGTACACCAGGGTTTGCGTCCCAGGTCTTCCTTGTATGGAGTTTGAATGTTCTCCCCATGTCTGCATGGGTTAACACTGGATGCACCTGTTTCCTCCCATTGTCCAAAGACGTACAGGTTAGAGAACTGGTAACACTAGATTGGCTGGAGTGTGTGTTTTGTGTTTGGTGTGAGTGTGTGTGTATTTTTGCCGTGTGATGAACTGAAGCCCTGTCCAGGATTTGGTCCTTCTTTGCACCCTGTGTTAGCTGGGGTGGTCTCCTGTACCTCCCCGTGACCCTGGTCTGGATTAAGTGGGTCAGAAAATGAAATAACAGTAATAATTATCATCATCATCCTGAAGTAGATTCATTTCCAGTCCAGGCTGCTTCCTACCTTGAGCCCAGTGTTGCTAGAACAGGGTAGGCACTCTGTGACCTAGAATCCCATTCAATGCTTTGGAATAATAATAATTATAATAATAATTCTTCTTTTGGCTGCTCCCATTAGGGGTTGACACAGCGGATCATCTTCTTCCATATCTTACTGTCCTCTGCATCTTGTTCTGTTACACCCATTACCTGCATGTTCTCCCTCACCACATCCATAAACCTTCTCTTATGCCTGATAATAATAATAATACCCTTTAAATCTTAAACAGTGCTGCCAGAATGTTGAACTGGATAAGGTGGGTTTGAAAATATACTCATCCACAGCTCACTTCACAGATGAGAATGACATTCCTTAAGTAGACACTTGGAGATGTTACATGAGCGGCTGTGCTGCTTGCAAATATGTTACCACAAATACCCTTGTATTGGTCCCTTTGGAGAGTTCAATATTAAACAGGCCACTTGCCAGTCTAAAAATGTTATTATTTCTTGCTGAGGAAAGGGTGGTGATAATAATAATAATAATAATAATAATAATAATAATAATAATAATAATAATAAGAATAAGAATAAGAATAAGAATAAGAATAAGAATAAGAATAAGAATAATATATTTTATGCTACATTAACTCAATTGCCTAACCTCCAGAATCAATTAACAGTGCTAAGCAGGGTCTTACTGTGTTAACTGTGATTTCTTATACTGGTTTAATATTATCAAGGATGAACTTTCTCACAGACTATTAAGATACAAAAACTAAAACATATATAACAAAAAGGGCCTTCCCTTTTTTCTTTTTTTTTTTCTAACCACTTACTCTTTTTCCCATCAATGTCTGCATGTGCCTTGCGCGTCAGAAAGCCCTGCTTGTACACCTTAGCTTTCTGGTCATGGGCCACGTCCAGGAAGGGGTTGCTTTTATTACGCGCCAGGCCATCTACTGAATCCTCTCCTTGAGGCATCAAAGTGTTTTGCAACTCCTCCTCATCACTGGAGGCAAGAAACATAAAATGTTTTTCATATTTATATAGCGTATGAAAGAAAAATAATGAAAAAAGCAAATGCAAGTAAAATGCACTTACATGGCCCATTCAAGCTTCTCATTCTTTATGGAGTTGTATAAACTCTGAAATCAAAAAATGTTACCTCATATTAAAACTGGGATTTTCAAAATAGGGTCAAATATTTAAATAATCATCTTAAACTAATCAGGGTTTTATCAGTGATTAGTGAATTCTTAAGTGTCTACATGGAAGGTAGCTGCATCTTCGACATTGACCAGCAGGAGTTATGGATAAAATAAAGAATTCCTCTTTAGTGAAACAAAGTTTTCTAGACATGATCCAGACATGAGGTTTGACCCCATGAAACCGACTGATTTAAGGTCTAAAGTGATGGAAAAAGCAAATACTTCATGTCCTATAATGCTGTAAAAATGCAGTGTAGTGAGACATAATGGACAGGTTCTTACCTTCAGCAGGTCCTTGGGGAAATTTCCCTCATCATTCATCCCATCGAGATTTGAAACAAAACTAGAGCAGGTCATGGCTTTTCCAATATTCTGCAGGTGGATAAACATGAATGTTAGCTTGTAGTTTGGGGAATAGTATGATAAAACTGCACCATTTACAAAATGATCAAATTGTGCCAGCTTGGATCAATGGTTTGGTGGAGCCATTTTACTCCATCTGCAGAAATGGATGGAAAACACACGCTGAAAAAGACATTACATTAAACTCTCTGGACTTGTTGATTTCTCTTTTCTGAAGAATTGTGGGTTGTGCTACCTCTAGAAATATCAAAAACAACAGAACATAAATGCAAAATCCCTTAGCTGTGCTGGTATTTGCCCAATATATTGTTGGTGGCTGTAAAGTTCAGCTTGGACGTTGTGTTTAAGCATTGTATGAACCTTTTGCTTCATATTACTGGTTGCTGACCTCTCTCTCCCTAATTCTTCCTTCTGTTCTGTTGCATAACAAACTGGGAGTTCGGTGGGGAGGTAAGAGGGGGAAGGTAGCCCCCCCAGAGAAGCCATGTGATATATATAAATATATACTAGCTGTGTAAGCCCATGCTGTAAAAAGCCCGGGCTCCTAGAAACTATTGAAATTGTCAGAAAAAAAATTGAAACGTAGAGATGTCAGGTAATTTTAAGGAACTACTCTGGTCAAGGGATGAGGATCTGTCTCTGATGTTGTCCCACTGGCCCAGTTAAGTAGAAACTCATGATATTATTTTCATTTACATTTACTGTCATACATGTTAAACAACTTCACGGTAAACGACATTCTGTATAAAAACCTTGTCGCAAACTTTAATCAACTTGCCCTGAATTGAGGATTCTTCTACTTTTACACTTTGCATTTGTCTCACTGTGGAGATGACTTTGTCACTTAATTAACAGTGATTACAAAGGCTGGGTTTACGGGAAACTGTCACCATTTCAATATGAAAGGCAATCCAGTTTCAGATGGACATAAATCGATTCAAGGAATCATCACTGCATCACCACCTTCAGCTGATGGAGTAAGAACATCCTCTTGAATTACATTTTGTTTCAAATCTGTAACAACCAAGTGAGTTCCGTTACCCAGTCCATGCTTTGTATTTAGGTTTCGAAGGAGCATAATAATACATCCTGCTTTCAACGCAAGACTATGATTTGGCATTCCAGACGGTGTAATGCTGTTCAAAAACTCCACAGGAAAGTTGTGTCTTTCCTGATAATCCTCAGTTACAGTGGAGTCATCACTTAGATAAGTAATATACTCACCATCAATGATGTCAATTACTTGATTGTGAAGTCATCCAATGACATCATTTTTGGGCACAGAATGGCTCACTTGGCAAAGGACTGTGCCATGTCCTTAGAGATTCTGTCTTCAAATATTTCATTAACAATGGAAACATGAGATATCATGGATTCTGGAACTTCAATCAATCAATCGCATTGCTTTTGCATTAGCAGCTAAGCGAGTTTCTCTTTCCTCAGCGGTTTCGTTTTGCCAACGTGCTCGTCTCCCTTGAGTATCAGCAGCTAAGCAAGTTTCTCTCTCCTCTGAGGTTTCGTTTTGCCAATGTGCTTGCCTCGCTTGTGTATTCGTGGCTAAGCGAGTTTCTCTTTCCTAGGCAGTTTCACTTTGGCGACTGAGTTATTCTCTTTCTGCTTTATGCTGTAGCCTCACACTTCTTTCTTCTTCCAACTCGTTAACTTAGGGGTGCCTTGGCATGATTTAAATCTAATCAAAGACAACTGTGCCAGGAGGGCCAGACAGACACAAACAAACACTTCCGTGTGTAGATGTTTATATATAAGATATATATATTGTGGCCATGTGCAGAAATAACAGGTTACGAAAGTAAAAATTTAAGGCGCCAACCGGTTTGTTCCATTTTTTGTCTAATAATTCAAAACAAATGAAATACTTTTTGGCTTATTTACACTATGGGGTTCTGGGCTGAAGACAGGTATTAGCTACAAGTTAGATCAGTCTGCTTGGAAGTTCTGTCCGGTGGGTAGCTCTTGCCAATACGATGCATCCTTCTGGGAAGCCAGTGCTTTTATGGAAGGTAAACCAGAAGGGGCAGATTCAATTGCCCTCACTAGGCAGTTTCTCAGCACTGAGGAGAAAGAAGGAAATGACAATGTTATTAACAGTGCCCCCTCTTGTCCTGGTGGGTTATTATATACCTTGACAGAGCCTGTAAGGTATATATTGTCACACATGCACAATTTTCATGCATGTGCATTGGAGGAGCTCTTCACAGGCTATGTGAGGTATGCAGTGGGTTCCCCAGCTATTAGAACCTCAGCTGCCTGGAAGGAGGTGTCTTTTGTTACCAGATCAACCGCCGGATGGAGCTCTCGATAGACCCTGAACTTGCAGTGAAGTTAAAAGTCAGAGGGCAAGAAGCCTAGATGCCAAGAGGTGTTTTTTTTTATTTTTTTTAATTTTCAGTTAAATTAAGGACAACCTGGTTGGCATCCCAACTTTTTTTTTTTGAGACTTGTCATTCCTGCACCCAGCATCAATCTATATATATATATATATATATATATATATATATATATATATATATATATGTGTGTGTGTGTGTGTGTGTGTGTTTGTGTATGTATACCCGTTTTTTAGTATTGTTGTCTTTGCATTAATGTATTTGGATTGGAATTACAATGGCACAAATGTTAATCATATTGCATTTTCAACTTTTACTTTGCATTGCTGGCTTTTACTACTTAACTGTACACCAGTCCTTTTCTATTAGTAATTGCTGTCTGAAAGTTTTTCTGTTATATTTGCATCCAGAGCTTACTATCCACATTGAAACCCTCTATTCTGAATCTGCATCCAAAAAATGTAAAAAATGAACACCAGCAAAAAGTTTAAACATCACAACACAGTCTGGTCAGAGGGCTGCATTTTGTGCTGCTCAAATCCATGCACTTTTTGAAATGAGGCTCCTGCTCTGACCATGTCCCACCAATTTCTAGATGCTCAGACTCCTATAAATGCTTTTTATTTATTTCTGATTGGGCAGTTTTATAATTTTAAGCATCGAAGTGGGTCAGGGGCGTGTGCTGTATGGCAGATTGCAGTGAGCACCTGTACTATAAATGACAATGTGGACTTTTCCTGTTATTAAACATTTTTGTCTCTTGCATATGCTAAGCCTCCTTCATGGGCAGGGCCACTGGGTGCACACCTAAGTCGCCAGGATGGTAGATCAGGTAATGCAGATTATAGTCTTCTCTATTCAACCTCATAATCTTGGACTTTACCAATCTATTGGAGTATATTATCACCAACTGAGATGTTTATTGTACAAAATGCCCTTTATAATCAAGAAATTGAATATAATTTGAGGTTATTTTCTAATATTGTTGTTTAATACCGGCCAAATACACAGTTTCTCTCCCTTTCTTATTAGTTATATTGGTTTCTATGAACATTTATTAATTTAGTGGTTCACAGAAAATTTTGGCCTCCCCTGAAAAATTTTCTGCGGACACTTATACGTAAAGGAACTTAATGTTGTCAGCATGTAATTTTGTGGACTTGTATTCAGTCCATCCTGTTGTTCTATCATGTTCCTCTTAACAGTTTGGAATTCCTTTACCATTATAATGCGACACCACTTTGTTTTCTTATGAGCACCACCATTTTAGAGTTACAGTGTACCTGTTGCTACGACATTCCATCCCATGATCCTCCAGGAGTGCTTGACTCCTGATGTTGTCAACACATTTAAGACATCACGCATAATGCCGAATCACCTGAGTTTTGGATAGAAAGAACTATACATCCAATTCATTTAATGAAACATTGGCTTCGATATTTATAAATTTGAAGTATGGTTCATGATTAAGGAATGATGACAGCTCGGTTTAGTCTATCTTTTTTACCCAGTTGCTTCATTAAAATCTTACTTGGTCTTATGCCAGTTAGAACAAGAACAAGACATGGTCAGCCCTAGCCAGCTGCCCTGTGTTACACACCTTGAAGAGTAAATTTACTTAATGAAAAAGATGTTTAGTTCTGTTGCGTTATGAAGCCATCATTGTGGGTTAATATTTTGTGCTCGGTTGTTGTTTTACCCATATTCTAAAGACATGTGTGTTAGGTTGAATGACAGCTTGAAAGTGTCCACATGTGGGGTGTGACGATGCGGGTTCGGCTCCATGCTCCCATCTGTTGTTCGGGAGCCCCTGAACTCTACACCGTCTGTAATGTCACCGATGAGCTTAGCAGCGAGGCAACAACATAGCAAAGGGATGGTATAAAGTGCAAAAGTCCTTTTATGAAAACAGACAACCAAACAAAGTGTTCAAATTAAAGAGTGCAGTGTCCAAAGTCATTAAATAAATAATCCAAAAAAACAAGTGAAAACGTGGAGGTTAAAAACAATAGAAAAAAAGTCTTCTTAAAAATAACGAGGTTAAAATATAACAGGAAGCATTCTTTTAAAAACCAACAACAAGAAGCCCTGTGCCTTAATATCTGTGACTCCCCTGCTACCCCCGTCTGGCCTTCTCAATAGGGGAGTCGTCCTACTTGCAGCTGACCTTCTCTGTTCCTACTTCTGCAGTTAGGATTGCCTTCCCGATCCCTGGCTCTGGTCGGCTCCTCCTGACCGTGACTTGGGATTCCTCCATGCTGGGGACAACATGTCCCAAGTCCTGACTCCTGCTGCTTTCAGCGGAGAGTCCTCTGCCTTCTGGTCACTCCCGCTCTTCATAGTAAGCTCTACGAGAGCGACCACAACTACTACTTCCCCGGGTGTCGGCCAAACACCCAGGCTGCCTGCTCAGCTGCCGCGAGCCTGCTCTCACTCGCTTGTTCTCCCGCACCAGCTTTCTCATCTCACTGCTTTCTGCTTTTCTCTACAACCTCCGTTCTCTTCTTTCTTTCTTTCTTTCTTTCTTTCTTTCTTTCTTTCTTTCTTTCTTTCTTTCTTTCTTTCTATTTTTTGTTTTCTTTAGCTGGCTCGCACTTCTATATGTCGAGAGGGCATAGCAGCTGCGATAAATTAGCAGCCCCAGGAACAATCATGGATGTGGGCAGTCTCTCACCTGTGACCTTAGGTGAGAAATGCTCAAACCGCAAATCGCCCTGAAAACTTCAGCAACACAACTATCACGCCCCTCGCTAAGCTGCGATCGGGGTTATTTTTTATTTAAAACGGGCCTTTGCTGAGAGCTGCTATACCACATGAGGGTGCATGTGAGTGTGTGCATGTGAGTTGACAATAAAACAGACTGTCCGGAGCTGGCCTCTATGTTGTGCATGCTGCTGCGAGGACAGAGTCTGATTTATCCATGATGTTTCATTGTGCTAAGCTGTTAGTGTGTGAATGAGTTCTGTGATGTCAGAGTTGATTCCTGCCTTCTGCCTGATACTGCTGGGATAAGCTGCAGCCCTTAAGACTCTGAAATGAGTTAAGCAGGTCCGATGATGAATGGATAGAACTGAAACTTTAAAATAGGTCACCACAGAAAATATATGCATTAAAAAGAGCACAGCAATTTCCTGCTGTGGCTTTGACTGCTTCAGTGCATAAGCGCGCATAGAGCTACAACACTGCTTAATAAAAGTGCAGCACTCAGTGATCTAGAAAAAGACGGGTTGCCATATATTAAAAAAAAAATTAGCAGAATTTCATTTGCATTTACAGAAATAAACATAGGAACAATTAAACGAGGGCAGCACCGTCGCGCAGTGGCTAGCGCTGCTGCCTCACAGTTAGGAGACCCGGGTTAACTTCCCGGGTCCTCCCTGTGTGGAGTTTGCATGTTCTCCCCGTGTCTGTGTGGGTTTCTTCCCACAGTCCAAAGACATGCAGGTTAGGTGCATTGGCAATTCTAAATTTTCTCTAGTGTGTACTTGGTGTGTGTGTGCGCGCCCTGTGGTGGGCTGGTGCCCTGCCCGGGGTTTGTTTCCTGCCTTGTGCTCTGTGTTGGTTGGGATTGGTTCCAGCAGACCCCTGTGACCCTGTAATTAGGATATAGCGGGTTGGATAATGGACAATTAAAACGATTTCAGTTGATATAGAATGTCCTCCTGCTTCTTCAACACTGTGGTGTTAGTCTACAGTGAAACATCATATAAATCTTGAAATGTAAAGCAGAGCTGAAACAGTGCTTAACACTATTCAGAATCAACAGAAAAGCTGGTAACTATTTTAAATGCTCTTAAATATATTTAATAAAAAAACACCTCTTCCCTTGCTAAGCGAACTAATCATCAAATTTTAAAGTTCAAGTTCAGCTCAGTTCATTTCTGTTAATTCTTGTATAGCACTCCTGAATACCAATAAATACTCAATTTGGTCTTTTTTGAGTACATAACTCTGATATCACTGCAAAACAAAGTTTTTGCTTCTTGAAAACTGTTGGGTGTATCTTAAGGATTTTTGGGTGCTGATCACGAATATCACATCAAAATTTGCCCATCACGTACCGTTTTCTTATATTTGTATCCAAACATTTTCGCTTCCGTAAGTGACTTATCAACGATGGTTTGTGCAGCCTGGGCATGTTCAGGTCGTGGAATCAGGCCAGGTTGGAAGCTTTTCTGTGGAAGTTGACATCCCGGGCAGGTCTGAATGAGCTTGACGCTGTCTCAGCATGCTATAAAGGTGACTTCATTACACTGATCCTGCTCATTTGGTTTATATACCTGTAGATAGTCCGTGTGTATGTATAGTATCAGTATTGCAAAGTATTGCATCTGCAGCAATATAACAGTAAGTAAGCTTGATGCTATGGACATTGTGGTGTCGGGCGATATGTCACGTCAATGTCGTAACAACCGCGATACATTCTGCTATCTCTGTGGCGAATATACAATTACGCCTCAGAGACATTGGATGACTGCTCTTGTGAAAAAAGCTTATCATCTGTATTTCAGCTGCAAAACTGGTGATCAAGACAAGGAATGGCCACCTCAGATTTGCTGTGTGACTTGTGCTGTCAATCTGATATCCTGCCTCAGAAACACGATGCCGTTTGCTGTTCCGATGATATGGCGAGACTGTGACAGACTGTTTGACTAATGTGTCTGGTTTCTCTGCCAAAAACAAGAAGTCAATATCCTAATCTGCCTTCAGCAATGAGACCCGTGCCACATGACGACAGTCTTCCAATTCCGAAATCACCAGAGGATTGGACCTTAGATGAACCAGATGAAGAAACTGCAACGCAGGGTACTAACAGTGACATTGACCCGGATTTTGAACCATGCTCATCAGGCACTCCACATCTGATAACACAGTCTGAACTGAACGATTTGGTCAGAGATTTGGGTCTATCAAAAGCAAAAGCCGAGCTGCTGGGTTCGAGACTGCAGAAATGGTGTTTTCTGTCACCAGGTACGAAAATTTCTGTGTTTCAAGCCCTACATCATGATATAACTGAATTTTTCGCACAAGTCGACAGTCTCTGTTTCTGTTGTGACATTGAAGGATTGTTCTCGGCCTTGGGTTGTGATTACAAAACGGAAGAGTGGCATCTCTTCATTGATTCGTCAATGTTAAGCCTGAAAACTGTTCTGCTACACAATGCCAACGTTTATCCTTCAGTACCTGTTGGCTATGCAGCACACATGAAAGAAACGCATGAGAATATGGAACTGTTGCTAAAGCACGTCCAGTATAGCAGGTACAACTGGAACATCTGTGGAGATCTTAAAGTTGTTGCTCTGCTACTAGGACTGCAGCTCGGCTATACAAAGTACTGTGATTGGGACAGCCGTGCCAAAGAGTCGCACTATTCTCGACAGACCTGGCCACTCCATAAAAAGTTAGTTCCAGGACAGAAAAATGTGGCACATGAATTACATGTTGACCCAGCAAAGATATTTTTGCCTTCTCTTCACATAAAACTGGGGCTCATGAAGAATTTCGTGAAAGCAGTGAACAAGGGAGGCGCAGGTTTTCGTTATTTAAGACAGATGTTCCCAAGAATAACTGACGCCAAGATCAAAGAGGGCATTTTTGTTGGCCCCCAAATCAGACATGTTATGAGTGACAAGCGGTTTGAAGATCTGTTAGTTGGGCTGGAAAAAATTGCCTGGAAAGCCTTCAAAGACGTTGTTAACAATTTTACATTCAGCTGGTAGACAAACTTCTCAAAGCGTACAAGACAATGAAGTGCAACATGTCACTCAAGATTCATTTCCTTCACTCACACTTGGACTTCTTCCCCGCAAATCTCGGTGCTGTCAGTGACAAACACGGTGAAAGGTTTCACCAGGACATTGCTACTATGGAGAAACGATACCAGGGCAACTGGAATCCGTCAATACTTGCTGACTACTGTTACACACTGCAATGTGATGCACCAGACATTGAATACAAAAGAAAATCAGGAGCAAAACACTTTTTATTCTTTTGAATTTAATAGCTTATGCGAAAAACATGACTAAATGTGTTATTGTCAGTAAACATATAAATGTCTATTTCTCAGAGTTCTTACGTGTTGCAGTAAAACCAAAACTATACTTGTGCATACCCAGTAGGTACCTGTCACAATCAGCAAAAACTTTTCAGGAAGTAAGACTTTTAAAAAAAACTGTTGTGCAGTGCATTTTGCACCTGTATATAATTAATCTCTTATTATAAGTAAATTACCAAACCGTGAAATATCTAACACATACAAATACACTCAATAAACAAATTATTAGGAACACCTGTCCACCTGTCTATACATGCAGTTATCTAATCAGCCAATCATGTGCCGGGAGTACAATCCATCCAATCATGCAGATTTTGGTCAGGAGCTTCTGTTAATGTTCACATCATATGGGAAAATGTGTGATCTCAGGGATTTGGACCATGCCATGATTGTTAGTGTCAGACAGGCTGTTTAGAGGATTTCTGCAACTACTGCTCTCCTGGAATTTTCACAAACAGCAGTCTCTAGAGCTTACTCAGAATGGTGCCAGTTCTGCAGACCACAACACCTTGTTGATGAGAGAGGTTTAGAGGAGAATGGCCAGACTGGTTTGAAATGACAGAAAGCCTACACCATCTCAGATATGCACTCTCTATAACTGTGGTGAGCAAAAAAGCATCTGAGAATGCACAACATGTTGAACTTTGAGGCAGATGGGCAAGAAACCCACATCGGGTTCCATTCCTGTCAGCCAAGAACAGAAAGTCGAGGCTAAAGTTGACACAGGCTTACCAAAAATGGACAGTTAAAAACTGGGAAAATGTAGCCTGGTCTGAAGAATCTCAGTTTCTGCCGAGGCAGATAGATGGAAGGGTCTGCATCTGGCTCCAAAAGTATAAATCTATGCATCCAACCTGCCTTATGTCGAAAGTCCAGGCTGGTGGTGGTGACGTAATGGTGTGTTGAATGTTTTCTTGGCACACTTTGGGCCCCTTAATACCAATCATCACTTGAATACCACTGTTAATTTTAGTCTTGCTGCTGACCATGTGCATCCCTTCAAAGACACAATTTAAACATTTTCTAACATGATAATGCACCATGTCACAAAGCAAAAGTCTGGTTTCATGAACGTGACAACAACTTCAGTGTTGGATCACCTTTGGGATGTGGAGGAAAGGGGGATTCACATCATGAACATGCAGCTGGTAAATTTGCAGAAATTGTGTATTGCAATCATGTAAACTTGGAGCAGAATCTCAAAAGGATGTTTCCAACATCTTATGGAATCCATGCCAAGAACTGAGGCTGTTTTGAGAGCAAAAGGAGGCCTATTCATAGTAGGTTAATGAGGCTGTGCATGCCTACTTCCTAGAAAATCTTCAACTGCTCAGATGGTTTTCTGTCTCTTCCTGTGGCTCATATTTAAATCTAATTTTACTTTGTATATTTACATATGTATTTAACTCTTTCAAAACACATTTAAATGTGACCTAGCCATGGCTGTGATATTACATTTACATTTTTCATTCTAGTGTTTGTTTCTAGACTGTCTGCACTTTGAAGGAGAGGACACTTTTTCCTAAAACACATCAGTTTTTCTAGGATGTTCCCAGATGATTATATATTTCTGCAACTACTGCTTTTGGATTTGATAGAGAAATCATTGTTCTCTATGTCATACTTAAGCAACACCCGTGGAGTTAGCAGCTGCGTGGCTTTGAACAGAAGATGAAACAGATCGCACACTAACTGTGATATATTGAACAATATGGACTCCCTGTCTGTTTTCTCTGTATATCAACCTCTCTGGTGGGATATTAGCGTTTGTGACATCTTATGATTGCTTGCACCACGACTTCCCATTTTTAATTATTTTGTATTCAGTGAATATTGGCTCATTATGAGAAACGTTGGCCGTTTTCGGGAATATTTGGATTAAGTGGATTTGATAATGTTATGTCATATTGCAGTTTTACAGTATTTTGTGCTTCTAGATATTTTAATTATATTTTAATCTGATGTGAATATGTCCTTTAATTTAATTGCTTTAGCTAACAGATCTGACCAGATGTTAATGGGGAAGAGTAAAACAAAAATTGATTTTTCTACTTGTGCACTGTGATGATTAGGAAATGTATAAAAAATATCGAGATGGTTGTGTTAATACTATGACCTCCAAAGCTTTTCACATCAAACCTAGTCAAATTAATCACCATTTCTTTAATTCCATCTGCAGGTATTTCAAACTCATGAATGATTCTTACTTCTGCATTGGACTGGCATGTCATCCAGAGGTGGCTCCTGCAATGTGCCCAGTATAGCTGGGACAAGTCACCGAACTACATTGAACTGGAAGGAGTTAGAATGCTGTGGCATATTATGTCATTATTTCATGGTGTATTCAAAAGGAAGGCCTGAATATTTCCTGCCCTCTTGTGTAAGCTTTCTGTAATTAGTTATTAGTCTTTATTCACTTTCGGCCCCATTTTTCATTCAAGTCAAATCAAGTCAAGTTTATTATCATTTGCGCATAGCATGATGACATTCTTTCATGAATGTCTCCATCAAACAGACAACAAAAATAAAATACAAAACAAACAAATAAACAAATGAACAAATAAAAAGTATACTTAGCATGCAACATATATACAATTATATACACTGTGTAATATATGATAATATTCTGATAATGCTTTACATGGCATTCATGTACATCCACCGGTAATGTAATTAGAAAGATAAACAGAAAAGAAAGGCACTATAAGACAGACAGACAGACAGACAGATAGATAGATAGATAGATAGAGAGATAGAGAGAGAGAGAGAGAGAGAGAGAGAGAGAGAGAGAGAGAGAGAGAGAGAGATCTTATGCTAATACCCTGCCTGCCATATTGTATAACATAAACTAAAAAAAAACCATGAGAAACATGCTAACTACCACATAACTTAAGTGTAAGACACAGACCTGAATAAAAGGAATAACATGTTAACTTAGAAGCAGTTCAAATAGTGAGTTTTGTCCTCAAGAGATTTCATAAATGTTGTGTTCTCCTACCTGGCCATGAAGATCTGTGTTCAACAGCATAAGGGCACAGGTGAGTGTGAGGACAGCATCTGAAAGAAAGACACAATACTATGGTTACTATGTAACACCATAAACATTTAGCAAGATTAGAAGTTTCCTTCTTTTTTGTAATTTTGGTGTGTATTTGAGGTTGTTCTTGCTGATTTTTTCTATCTATCTATCTATCTATCTATCTATCTATCTATCTATCTATCTATCTATCTATCTATCTATCTATCTGTCTGTCTGTCTGTCTGTCTGTCTGTCTGTCTGTCTGTCTGTCTGTTAAATAATGCCTCACATATCTATCTATCTATCTATCTATCTATCTATCTATCTATCTATCTATCTATCTATCTATCTATCTATCTATCTATCTATCTAAACTCTGATGCTTTCAATCTGCATTAAATCTTATCAAATTGTTGTACTAAATTCCATCCATCCATCCATTATTCAACCCGCTATACCCTAACTACAGGGTTTACCGGGGTCTGCTGGAGCCAATCCCACCCAACATAGGGTGCAAGGCAGGAAACAAACCCCCAGGCAGGGTGCCAGCCCACTACAGGGCACACACACACACATACACACACACCAAGCACACTCTAGGGACAATTTAGAATCGTCAGTGCACCTAACCTGGATGTCTTTGGACTGTGGGAGGAAACCAGAGTACCTGGAGGAAACCCAGGCAGACACGGGGAGAACATGCAAACTCCCATACTAAATTCAATTGTTAAATTATTTGATATTCTACATGTATCTCAGGCTAGGTTATATTAATACAGCTGTCTCAGAAGATCATATTTTGGTGAAAGGCCCAGTGTTACATAAACCACACAAGATGTTTGACTTTTGCTCTACGCTCAGTCAAATAAGAATCAATTTCAATATTGTATGATGTCTTCATATTTGCAAACTTGATAGTCCATAGGAAGAGACAAAGTAAAAAGTGGATCAATTAAAGCAGAGGTTCAAAATGAACATGAAACCACATAGTTTGCAATCAAAAATGAACAAGCTCTGGTAAAAATTCAGAATTTTCTGAAATTGTCAGGTGAACCAGAGGCTTTACTGAGAGTGTTCACTGAAACAAATATTGGTTAAAAAGCCAACTTAATGCTAACAACAAACAAGGATTAAAAAATTGAAACAGAAAGGACTGAGCTATGTTGAAGAGGTAAGGAGTCTATTTAAACAAATCAGTAAATGAGTAAAGCGGTTTGGTTGTAAACAGGGTAATTTCAGTTGTTGCCAGGAGGCACATTAATGACGAAGGTATGTGGATCTTCTTGTCTATCAATTCTAAGGAACATTTCTGACTGGAAAAACTAGATATTTACTAGCTAGAGTGTTGCCTGTAATTGATCTATGGGTGTATATGTTGCCATGTTTTCCTTAGGCATGGCATCTGTGACTACTGCTTTAACCTTCAGATCAGAGGAATTAAATGTGTGACTAAGTAGTTCAAAAGATGTTTCTAGAACTGGACATATGAATTTCTCTCAGAAAGCAAGCTAGCCTTTAGCATTTGTCTCCCTCCTTTTGATCATGCAGCATCAATAACAGTTAAATGAGGCTCTTGTTAGCAAATCCTATACTCTTGGGTACATGTTTCACAGCTTAGTCATCAGGAAAAGTGACTGTAATTCACCTTGATGGACCATTCTATGCGCCAGTTATCACGAAAGTACCCAAAGGCCAATGTCTGCTCCATCCTAGCTTTGCATATATCAATCCAGTATTATCCTTATTTTATAAATCTCTTGTATATATTTCTCTTCTGGTTCGTCCTGCTTCCACTTTAAAACTGGTCCCGTCCACACGCAGCCGACACGGCATTTCTCGATTCCTATTCGTCGTCTTCCATGTCATGCACCATACTGGCCTGCTGAGCGTAATACATCCAACAAGTACTTGAGGTGCTGCCACAACGGTAAAGTAGCTTTACCACCTTTGCGGGAGCCACCTGTGTCTTAAAAACGCTTCTTACACAGCAAACATCAGAAGCTAAAAATGATCGTGAACACATTTGAGAATACAACTCTTCTCTAGTGTTTGCTTCCTTCGGTGCATAGATAACTCAACCTCCTGGCCATGGACCATACTGTTTTAAAATACACAGGCAAATTTATCACCAAATCTCTCCACTATACGCTAACACTTCTACCTCTCCAGGATATGGACAATTGTATGTTTTTGACACAGCACAAGCTACTGCAGTACGCTTACAAAATGAAGCAAATTCTGTATGCAGCGAAAATGTACTTCTCCAGCTAGATTCCATGCTCAGAACCATCAAACCCTTCGCTAAATCATACAAACACATGCATGAAATCGGTCAGTCCAACCCAACAGCATCTGTACGAATGGTTTTCAAGGAAAACCCTAGACAGGATTTACGACGATACAATGCCCCGACATTGCAGCGATTTTCGTTGGAGAAGATGGCGAACCTCCTGCCGAAATGGACATTTGCATCTATCCCATACGCAACCCCTGTAAACAGATTTCCATGCTCAATATGAATTGCGATCCAATAGTTTACCCACTTTTATACCCTTACGGAGACATTGGCTGGCAGAAAGATTTACAACACGTTCCCGATAAAAGAACCACCAAGCGAATAAGGCTTACTCAATGCCAATTTTACGCATACAGATTAGCAATGATGAATACATTTAGTATTTTGCACTCCAGCGACAAACTATTCCAACAGTACGTCGTAGATAAACAGAGGGCGCGCATCTCAACTATTTCAGATTACAGCAACAAGATCTGCGCGTGGAAAAATACAATGTTTGAATACAGACGCACTGCAAGCAAACGCTGAAAATAACAAGGCACGTGTAGGCAAAATGATCATATTACCGTCCACATTTCCAGGAAATCCAAGATACATGCAACAAAACTATCAGGATGCCATGGCCATAGTATGTAAAATAGTATGTAAATTCGGAAAGCCTGATTTATTTATCACATTCACATATAGGCCTAATCCTGCTTGGCCGGAAATTCTACATGCACACTTTGTCTTTCAAGAAGCATTTATTTCTACTTGATTTCTGAATTCCTTTCTCACCGTTTTCCGTTCCTATTTTTACATCGCCATATGCTACGGTAGATGTTGGCTAGTAAATTATAATTAAATTGGTTTATTGTCTATCACCATGTCTGAATCACAACAGAAAAGCTATTTAATGTAGACATTTGGCAATTTATAAACCTCATTCATAAATTGTAAAGATCTCTTCATATTTCTGCCATCCCAAGTGGAAGGTGAAACGGAGATCCTTTGTCTAGTATAAGGGCTGGATGGGACGTCACCAAAGATCAAAGACGTACTTAATGGCTTAATAAATGGAATTAATTCAAGAAGAGCTACATCTCAAGGCAACTAGGTGGGATCAGGAATTATTTAATTGAAGATAAGAATTGTGTCTCTAAATGAACATATGAACAGGCATCCAAGGTATGGGGTAGGTGACAGGATAAAGTCCTAAACACGATTAAACAAGTGATGGGTGTGCGGTAAAGTTAAATCTTGTGGTTGAATACAGATGCATTTAGAATGGACATGGAGAGGCCTACAGGAGTGGGAACATTTTTAAATGTATTCAGATTGATGCTGTTTTGATGTTGAGTTCCAAAACACTCACATTTCTAACAACTCACTGTTTATGAACAAGCTGTAGCTCACTTACCAGCAGAATTGAAGGAGTTTGGATTGCAGGTATGATAGCGGACGGAGAAATGCTGCAAAACCCTCTCCCTTTCCTGGGTCTCCCCAATCAGCACAATTACCTTCAAAAATGATCTGAAAAACAAAATAATACGTTACATTTCACATGTGGTCCAATGGCAGAGGCAGGTGGATTGGGGGTTTCATGATACTGACAGTAAATTAGTTCAGCAGGCGAACTTCACAATTGTGCAATGTGAACCTTACTAAAGAGTTTTTGGGATTTTAAAGTTTTTGTTTTCTAGGTGGAATGCAAGAAAAATTGCTCCCTAAAGCCTTGGTCACACTTTCATATTTGTCTGTGCTCATTTCTGCAGCTGCATAAAGCATGTAAACCATCTGACACCAGTAAAATCAATTCAAATTATGCTCCTTATTCATATCACCATGGAGTGGTGTGGAACGTTTTTAAGCAAGTGTGAAATGGGGCATATTTTCCACCTGAAGACACACCAAAACTCGCCATCATGTTTATTACTGTGTTTTCTCACATGAAAATTCAACATCCAGAAGATAACCAGTGCCAGCCCCTCCACTGTTACCTAACAATTACCAACCAGTGCCAATCACTCCACCACTACCTATTAATTGCCTTACCCTAGCTGAGGGAATGCACACTTTTTTTACTAGAGATCTTTAATTAAATCCTGAATGACAGGCAGATGCATGAAGAATTAATGCATATAAATACTTCCAGACAGAAACTAAATACTGTTTCACCTTGTGTGAACTGCATGAATTTTCCTGGAGAAGAAACACAATTTATTTTGAAAATTTATTTGTAAAGTGAAATATTGAGTTTTGGTGGAAATTCAAAATCGTGTGAATCATTTTGATCATCACTATTGACTAGACTTGATATGTTTCTTATGTAAGGTTGTAAACAAAGGAGACTAGCAGAAGGCCAGCCATTTTCTTCAAATCCACAAGGCTGCAGCACATAGTCCCAGAGTGGAACCAAAGGGACCGTGTTACCATCTTCAGAATGTAGCCAGGTGAAGACATGCATTAGAAGAATGTGTCACATCAGACATTTCTTCCTCCTATAGCCTGGTGGCTGTCTAGCCAAAGTGAGTCTTCTCTAATGCCAAAACTGTTTCCAAAGCTTCACCCAGGAGTAAAAGTGATGCAAATATAAAACTGTCTCAGAGTAGGGCTCGTTGGCCATGGAATCAGGAAATGAGTTGGAATGCATTGTGCTTGAAAAGGACTAATGAAGTACCCTATTGAACTTATCAATTTATCATAGAGCACGGCAGAGACAAGTGATCTTATAAAAGGTCTGTGGCAAAGAAAAGTCAAGTAGCTAGTTCAGGTTAGAGCAATGATTCAACAAACCAAAATTCTAACCAGAAATCCAAAAAAAAAAAAAAAACTATGATAGAAGTTCTCCACAAAGATTTTGACTTTAATATATGGATGCATTCCTGGAGTGTGCTACCATCTTCCATGATCTCATGACGAATCAAATGGTATGTGCTTAGTCACCATGCAACATACTGACAAAATGGTGTTTGCCATGTAAAAGGACAATATCTACATAAAACAAATAAAAAAAAGATGGCCACACAGTAATATCACAAAAATAACAAAAACATATGTACAAAAGTATGAAAAAATATACTCAATGTTCATAAACAAAACTGAACAAAATTTCTAACAGCATGAAAGTACAGGAGTGGATGGCTTCCACGGATTTAGCAAAACATTTAAACAAAGGATGAAGAGATTTTGAGGCAAAACCAGTCATCAAGAGAACAAGGAAAAAGTCTGAAACGTCTGAGGTCAAAGATCAGTATACAAAAACAACAACAAAAAAAAAACCTAAAACACAAATCAATCTTGTAGTGAAACTGTTCTGTCTTGAAGGAGACTGAAAAACATTGAATGAGAGAGGACTAGGAGATAAATCCGCGTCAAAAGTCAAGTTATAATCAAAGAGCCAAATTGATCTTAAGTTGAACCCAAAAATATTTCTCAAAAAATCAAAGCCATAGATTGGAAATGGATCTCAAAAACCAGAAAATTAGAGAATGTATACACCGACTTCTTTTTGGTTGCTGTGCTTTCTCAGGTTCTTCTGTATAGATTTTGTTGGTAACACTCAATGCAAAAGGACTACAATAGTGATAAATAGTATAAAACAAAAATGTTGTCATGGAATAATGATAAATACTTTACTATTTCTAAACACTTTCTAGGAAAAAAAGGTAATTATTACAGTAGCAAAACCCTAAAATAGACACATAAATTACCAGAACATTCTTCATAATTGTTAAAAATAAAATTAAGAAAGTGCCAGATTATAGCACAAACAACACACTACTTTCTAAAATGATTTCATAATACCGTATATACTCAAATATAAGACAAGTTTTTCAGCATCCAAAATGTGCTGAAAAACATCACCCTGTCCCGCTGCCCCCGCCAATCCAACAGAAAGCTGGAGTGTACAGTACAGTGGAACCTCGGTTCACGAACGTCTCAAACACGTACAAATTGGGTTTTGACCAAAAAGTATGCCAAACTTTTGCATCTGTTCACGACCACACACTTGGTATACGAACAAGCCAATTTCCCTTTCAGTTTGTGCGCGCCGATGATTTCCGCACGTGTTTGGTCTCTCCCTGTGCAGCGAGCAAAAGAGAGAGAGCGAGAGAGAGAGAAAGAGAGAGCGAGAGAGAGAGAGAGAGAGAGAGAGTGACACACACAGACACACGAGAGAGAGAGACACACACACGCGCGGCAGAGAGAAACACACAGGAGTACAGAAATGTAACCTACATACACTATCAAAAACCCTTCATTCATAACAAACAGGGGGAAGACAAGCCAGAGCTATGAATGAGAAAAATGGAGAAGTAGTTGTAGACAGTGATAGCAGGGTCAGTGCTTATGGATTTACTATGGGTAAGGTCAACGTCTTTTGATTGTCACATGTACAATGTACAGAAAAATTCTTACTTGATGCCTTGCAGACACAATAATCAACATAAAACATTGGGCTTAAAAAGCAGCTCAAACCTAAATTTAATATTAATAATAATAATCACAATAAATAACATTAAATGCAATATTACATAAACTAGAACCACCGGAGATGTGGCACTTCATTCATTCAGATGATTACAGACAGTTTGTCTTGGACAAGTGGTGAGCCACTTTACCACATAAACACATCAAATTGTGTAAACAAGGCCCAAAGGAGCATTTAGAGTTTGATTTCTTAATCTGCTTTTGTTCTCCCTATTTTACCTCTTCATTACATTTGTTTTTATGTTATGAATCTTTAATATAATAATCATTAATTTTCAGCTGGTCTATATGTGTGAAGGTTGGTGTTGCCTCCCTAGAAGCCAGCTATGGAAAGTCCTTAATAATTTTACTAGTTTCCATCCATTTTTCAGGTCTACAGTCAAATTTTTCACCACAGCTCTACCATTTTTGGATAGCAGTCTTTCTATCAGCTTTGTGTGCAGGGTGTCAATGCTCTCAAAAGATGGCAAGGACACAGATGTGTAGCTCCTCAAACCTACTATTCTACATCTTTACAAATCTCTCTGCTTAAGAACAAACAGCTGGCAGGTCAGTGTCTGAATATGCTGTTCTTTGTTGCTTTTAAAAGAATTAAGGGAATTTCAGCAAAAATATTTTAGGAGGGGACATTAGCTGGGTGGTCAAATTCTTTTACATCTGAGTAGTTCTTTATAGTTATCTAAAAAACTGCTCACGGAGGCTACCAGCAGGTTATAGCCTGGCACCTTTCAATATAATCAGAATGATAGCGTGGCACCTTTTAATATAATCAGACAGATGTAATACTGAGCACTGTGGCCCGACAAGCAGATTCCACACCCAAATAAAGAAGACCAAAGTCAATGAATAGAAAGGAAAATGTTTTAAAAATGCAACTTACAACTAGAAGGGTCTTAGAGATTAAATACAAAAAACAACAAACCTAACCACGTTCGGCTTAAGTGTACACTAGGATTTCATTTTGTCAATCAGGTCTTCCACACTAATCCAGACAGCTTTATGTCCCTCTATTTACTTCTTCTGCCCTCTTTAATCTCTGCCTTCTCTTACTATTGACACCTATAGACCTCCTTACTCTAAGTGCAACTTTAATGTGGCCAGGAAGGCCTTTTCAATTCCCTTCAAAAGGGAGCCTGGCAATGATACAATGGACTAGGGAACTGTTTGTGTCATCCTGTTAGAACTTCACCGAGTCCTGGGTGTCCCTGTAATCCTGACTTTCTTTAAAGAGCCATCAAAAGTCCTAATACCTGACCATCAAAATGGGGAGCAGAGAGACTGTACTTTATTAGATAAAAAGTCCCATACACCTCTAGCACTCTGAATATACATGTATGTGTTTGGAAGTTGGTATACCCAGGGCTCCATGCACCAGATTGTGGCACAGAGTCTCCTATCTAATGTGGGCTGTTGACCCAAATCCTGTCCTGTTTTTTCAATTGCAGCACTTGTTGGGCCATCAAGAGGCAGAACATCAAATGAACATCCCAGAGTCCATGTAGATTTACAGTACCTTAATGCCTGCTCCAGGGTGAGTCCAGAAAAGTCAAAATTTTTCATATATTCCTCAGCCACAGTCTTACTGAAGTCATTGCTGTTAGTGGAGAAAAGAATAAAATGACGATAAAAAAATCAGTAGCACAATAATAAATTTTCTTTCCCTATTACCAAAAATGATAACAGCTCACATATATGACTAATATTTGACCAAAATGTTGTGGAAAGCCCAGAATTTTTTGTCATTTATTATGAGTTTAAGTCATCGCAATCATAATGTGGTGAGCTTTAAAATATTCAAAATATTTACAGAAAGCTTTTATAACATAAATCTGTTAAGGTCCTATTAGAAGCAAACATAGAGACACAACAAATGAATCCCCACATTGGTCCTTAAATTGTCATGCAAAAGTATTAGAACGGCAGGGCCAGCTCTTTTGTTTTTGCTATAAACTGAAAATAAGTCAGAGTCAAAGTGAACTTTATTGTCATCTCAACCATATACAAGTTTACATGTAGACGAAATTGCAAAGCTCAGGGTCCACAGTGTAACAACATGAAGTGCAAATAATAATAAAGTAAAAAATAAAATTTAAATTTAAAAATAAAACACAAACAAGACAAGACATTGTGCAAAGACAAGACAAAGAAGTAGCAGCAATATTGGCGTGTAGTGAGCAATATAATCATTGATGCAATGTATGGTATTTGCAATCTAGATACTGTACATAAATATAGTCAATAGATATGTAATATAATACATAAATAATAAATAATAGATATAGATAATACAGAAATGATCAGTGTATGATAATAGTTGTTTAAGACGTGTGTAAACAATGACAGGTCAGAATGTTTCATAGCAGAAGGATATCAAGAGTGTCAAAATCCTTAAAGGTCAGTATGAGATTCTCAGTTCTTTTCTACATGCACACTCATCTTTGCAGGACAGTGGTTTTCATATATAAAATTTCTGTTTTTAGAGGTGGTTGAGGCTGTGTGGAAGGTCCGAGGGGGCAGCCTGGTGTTAAGCAGTCTAACAGTTTGGAGGTAAAAACTCTCCTGCAGCCTGGCAGATCTGGCTTTGATACTGCAGTATCTTCTCTTGGATGGCAGAAGTGTGAAAAGTCCATGTGAGGGGTGTAAGGGGTCCTACACAATGCTGCAGGCCTTGCGGACACTGCGTTTGTAAAATATGTCCTGCAGTGAAGGGAGAGGCACCCCAATAATGTTCTCTGCTGTCTTCACTATCCTTTGCAGGCACTTGCGGTCGGATGTGTTGCAGTTGCCATACCAGACAGTGAAGACCAAAAGATGTTTGGATTTGAGATTCACAACATGAGCAAGAGAAAAGAATTCAGACTTTCTGATTTTATTTCCTGGTATTGACATCTAGATGTCTTAAACAACATAGAACATGACACCATTGGTAACAGACCACCCAATTTATAGGTGTGCAAAAGTATAGAAACATACTGTAAGTCTTAATCTAAAAGTAAATAACACTTCATATTTGGTTGCATATCCCTTACTTGCAATTATGCTGCGCTTTCTCAGGTTCTTCTGTATAGATTTTGTTGATAACACTCAAAGCAAAAGGACTACAATAGTGATAATAGTCAGTCAGGCATCATCCAACCCGTCATATCCTAACAGGGTCACGGGGGTCTGCTGGAGCCAATCCCAGCCAACACAGGGCACAAGTCAGGAAACAAACCCCGCGAAGAGCACCAGCCCACCGCAGTAGTGATAATGGTATAAAACAAAAATGGTGTCATGGAATAATGATAAAATATTTTAACACTTTCCAAGGAAAAAAGCCAAAAAAAGGAATTATTAAAGTAGCAAAATCCCAAAAAAGACAAAGATTACCAGAACATTCTTCATAATTGTCAAAAAAAAAAAAAATGTAAGAAAATGCTAGATCATAGCACAATTATAATACTACTTTCTAAAACGATTTCATACTAACTAATTTTGCAGCAAAGGACTTAACTAATTTTCAAAATCTGGAATGCCAAGACTAGTAAGCTGCCGTCTTAAATACTTTTGTGGTGATGACATTCTAGTTGATGCATGAGGGCAAATATTGACAACAAAAATATCGCCATGGACAAAAACAAATTAAAACAGTGGTGCCTATCATAAACAAAATGGAGTAGAGAAAGCAAATCAGCTCATTAGTTTTTGCTATAAACTGAAGACATTTGGATTTGAGATTCACAAAAAGAACATGAGATGAGAATTCAGACTTTCTGCTTTTATTTCCTGTTATTGACATCTAGAGATCTTAAACAACACAGAATATAACACCACTTGTAACAGACCACCCAATTTATAGGCGTGCAAAAGAATTAAAACAGATAGTCTTAAAACTAAACTAAAGTAAATAACACTTTATACTTGGTTGCATATCCTTTACTTGCAATTACTGCACGAAGCCTGCGGGTCATCAACATCACCAAAAGGTTGGTTTCTTCTTTTGTTCTGCTTTTCCAGGTTACGACAGGTTCTTTCAGTTGTTGTTTGTTTCAGGATTTTTCCCTTGAGTCTCCTCTTCAGGAGGTGGTAAATCTGCTCAATTGGTAATAAGGTCTGGTGATTGGCTCGGCAATTCTATAACATTCCACTTTTTCCACCCATGAAGTTCTTTGTTGAGTTGGCAGTGTGTTTGGGATCGCTGCCTTGCTGTATGTTGAAGTTCCTCCCAATTAGTTTGGATTCATTTCTCTGTATATTGGCAGACTGAATGTTTCTTTAGACTTTTGAATCCATTCTGCTGCCACCATTATGAGTTACATCATCAGTAAAGATTAGTGATCCTGTTCCAGAAGCAGCCATGCAAGACCAAGCCATAACACTAGCTACATTTTGCTTGGCAGATGACCTTGTATGTTTTGAACCATGAGCAGATTCTGTCTTCCACCACACTTCGGCCTTTCTATCATATCCATCAGTTCATTATAACTTTGTTCTTCAGCCTTTTTTAATTTTATTTTTTTGCAAATTCCAATCTGGCTTTCTAATTCTAATTAATAGTGAATGGTTTTCTTCTTGTGGTATGGCCTCTATATTTCTGCGCTCAAAGTCTCCCCGTGCCCTTTGGAGGTTGTTGGCGATACAGCAAAAACAACAACATTTATTTATGTAGCATATTTTCATACAAATGATGTTGCTCAAAGTATGTTACAAGCTGAAGAAAGAAAATAAAAAAAAAATACAAATAAAAAAAAGATTAGGTAATACTAAAATAACAATGAATAAAGTATGGTCCGATGGCCGGGAAAAAAAACTCCAAAGGGCTGGAGAAAAAAAACCCACTAAATCTCCAGGGGGTTCCAAGGACATGAGACCACCCAGCCCACACTGGGCATTCTGCCTAACATAAATGATCAAAATTGGTAATTGTTGTCACTGACTGTTGTTTTTAGGGTTTTTCTTCACGACTCTCACAGTGTTTCTGTCATCTTTGTTTTCCTTGGCCAACCTGTTCAATGTTTGTATTTCTCAGTACGCCAATGTTTTTTTTTTTCCAGAACATTCCAAATTGTTGTATTGTCTAAACCAAATGTTTGAGCCAGGCCTCTGATTGATTTTTCCTCTTTTCTTAGCTTTAAAATGGTTTGCTTTTCTCTCATTAACGGCCGTCTCCTTTTTAACAACCAATGCGATCTTCACAGGTGAAGTCCAAGGCTAAAACCAAGAGTTTACTTTCAGAGCTATTTATTATTTAAACAATCAATCTAACAGGTGTCACACACGTGTGAGTAGGAGGCAACTAAAGGGCCTGAATAATGGTAATTCCACATCTGACCAGGGGGCGGCGGGGTGCTCTAACTGTCTTTCTCGATCCCTTTTAGACCAATCTCGGGAAATCCCGCATGGTTCTGGTGCCTCCAATGATGTCACATCCATTTCCGTCTCTGATGACTTCACTTTCCGGTCTCATCTCTGATGACATCACTTCCAGTCCTGGGCTCGATGACGTCACTTCCAATTCCAGCCCTGATGACGTAATTTCCTACACTGGCCTTTAAAGCTGCCATTTTGTCTCCATACCAGTAGTTCAGTTGTGGACTCCGATCTGTAAAGATCTGTGCAATATATTAACCTTTTGCAGCCAGAACATAATATATGGGTGGCTGCCCCAAACCGTTCTTTGATGTCTTTTTGTGATTATTGTGACAGAGGACAAAAGTAACACCTGTCAATTCACATGTTCTAAGTACTTATGCTTGCTTGAAAATTGGATGGTTTGCTACATAACATCTTCATATAATATCGTCCATATTATTATTATTATTATTATATCTTATATTATATTATTATATTTTCATATTATATTGTCCATATTGTTTGACACATCTATATGCCAATACCATGAAATTAAGGCTGGAATTCTTAACTCTCACCTCATATTCATCCAAACCTTGTAAGTGTGTAGCAAAAATCAATGAGCTTACCTTGCCATTCCGACCATTTCTGTAGGGATTTTAAATTTATAAGAACTGAGTGTTGGCAGTAGTGACGAGCAATCTGGCAATCATCAACCATTACACATTATCTACATCATAATGTCATAGAAATCTTACTTCTTGTAGAGGTATGGCGCCACCTCTGCCTTCTTGAACCCATCCAGATTATAGAGGCGGCAGGACAACTGCTGAGCCGATTCCCAGGCCACTTGATTTGCAGGCGGTGGTGGGAGAGCTGAAGGTACAGGCTCATCTTTTTGGGTAGGAGAGTCTGCTACCAAACTCACTTTCACTGTTGGAAGGTCACTGGAGACCCTACAAAAGGAAAGACAAAACTGAGGGACTGTCTTAAGCTTAGATGCAGAAGGCAGAGTTACAAATCAAATTATTGACATTGAAAACAACATGGATAAACATAAGAGCACAAAGATAATGTAGTCTAAAGGTTTCACCAGTTTCCTTCTTAATTTAAATTTTATTTTCATTTTGATGCTGAATTTTTTGTGGAACATAAGAAGTAGCCATCCTAATTAAATAAATTAACATTTTTTTCATCAACAAAACATAACAACTTTCTTTGGTTTGATTAGTTCCATTTAGTTAAGCCTACCCAAGCAGGAACCATCCCTGAAAAGAGCACCAGACCATCACAGAACCCAATCACAATAACTTCTAAGGGGTCAGCTGAGAACCATGAGTTAATATAACAGAAACATCTTTTGGATATGGTAGGAATCCCAGAGTACCCAAAGAAAAACTCATGCAAATGGAGGAGAACATGCATATTCCATTGTGACAATAATTCATGAGGCAGCAGTGCTCACCACTATGCAGCTGTCCCACCCTTCTTCTAGTTCTTCTAACATAATGCAATTTGATAAAAGACCAAAATAAATTAATACTTTTTGTAAAAACTGTATAACCATAAAAGATGGGGAAATTCACCAATAAAGCTCTTTTGCTTTATCATTTCTCTCCTTTGACCATTTTTTCCATATACCATTTGTCTCACTTCACACTTTTTCACTTCTAGGTTGTCAAGCTATATAGCTCGTTGATCATCTTTTCATGTTGTTTTCTGGGCATTTTTTTCCTTTTTTTCTATTCATCTAGTTTTACTTGGCACAAGTTAAGTGGTGGACATTGAGGAAGCCTGGGGATATATTTTTTACAGTTTGTTGGCTGAATTTTAAATAATTGTTTTGTAGTAATCTTACACATTCATCCTTTGGTTTTATTTATTTACACACTTTTCCTGTACTTTGTGGCTATTTGAGCTCTTTAGGAGATAGTTACTCTAGGCAGGTGTGTATTTCTTGTCACATAGTGCTAACTAAAATAAAGCCCCCTTGGGCTGAAATTTGAAGCCTTTTCATAGCTTCTTGTTATTCGGTGTTGGAGACAGCTAGGCAGTAAAATATATATGCAATATTTAGTTTTTTCTCCGTTTCAAGAAATTGGGATGAAGGGGAGAGGTGTGTGGGATAGGTTGTGCACATAAATTGAAGTGTCCCCTGATCTTTTTTTCCACTTCAAACACGGGCACATAGACACAGAGAACAACTTGCAAAATACAGACAGGGAGCAAATGTACTACCACAAAGACAATGAGACAGATTTTAGTGAGAAGCAATCAAGAGATGAAACACAGTTTAAATTCTAGCACAGTTTATTTACAAGACCATCTTGTTTCATGCTGCTAATATTTGCTTTCTATTTTTGATATGCTATTCTCTAAGTGATTTGACACACTTTTTAGGGTTTTTTTTTTTTTGGGTGTCTAATTATGAATCTGACATTTATTTTTGAAAACTCCAATTGCTGTTAATGGTGTCGCCTGCAGTTAGTTGCCCATAATGGCGGCAACTGTTGCTCATATAAAGTTCAGTAGCTCCCTGTGATATCCTGTGTAGTGGGAAGTTGCCGCAGCGTACACTTGACATCTGCACCGAACAGGATCAGTGGAGAGATGAGAGACAGACAAAAACTGATGGATGAATGGTGCAAGTTTATTTACAAGACTGCTGTACAACCAAAATGCAGTAGTATCAGGTGGGCTTTGAGACACAGTCTTTCAACACTGACACTTCTTCAGAAATAAATAAAAACAAACAAAAAGGAAAAATATGGTGTATTTGCAAAAACAGTGCACTCCTACAAAAACTACACACACACTCCAATAATGAAGGTTGCCTTCTTTTATCCCTGGTTCAAGACGCTCCTCCAGCAGGAAAGAAAAATGCACAAAAACAAGTGTGTGTATATACAAAAACAATTGCACCAAACCCAAAATCAAACACTATCCCAGCACCAAATAAGTATATACCTGTACTGTATACCTCCACCAAAAGTGATCAAAAGGAGATATATCACTCTATATACAAAGGAATATATACAAAAGCCGCCAAAATCACAACTGCTACTTCAAAAATAGCTCAGCAGTGCTTACTCATACCTCAACTTTAGGTCCACTGATGACCCCTGTTGGCCGGTGACTCCTTAAATGTAACTGGCAAGATTGTTCAGCCAATCTGCCAACCCATCTACCTCATGCACCTATCCAGGTAGACGCTAGCACGTTCACCGCATGCGCCGTGACACACCCCGAGCAACTATGCATTTAAAACCGAACCTCTGCGGGTCGCGTGGGTATAAACCCTCTGGGACGGCCAACGGCTATGCTGAGCTCAAGCACACCCATTGCAGATTCACCAGTAAGTAACATACTTTCTTTAACATCATGGGATCCCCATCTCAGACTCTAACAAATTCCGGCTTACTCTTTTAGGTGCTCCGCACTTTAATCTGCCTGCACTGCACATGCACATGCAGAGGAGCCCATACTGGTCATTATACCGGCTCCACGTGTGTCCAGACACACCGCACCTCACAGAGCTCACTCGCTAAATCGCTCCACGTTCCCACGACAGCGCCCTTAACACACAAATGGTAAGCGCACTTCCTTATAACCATATAAATGCCACTGCTTCAATTTCAAGGATTCTTCAACTTAAACCCACGCATTACCACACTCCCCTGCTCCATTTTTCCTCCCACATAGTGAGCGTCATCAGTTCTGCATGTTCTTACACTATTAACTGCGAGCTTTCCCTCTGTTAAACAGTAAAACTATGGCAAAGAAACACAGCTGCCCTTCAGAAACTCCCTCTTAAATAGTATTTAAATGAGAAGCAAATGCACTATTACTTGTCCCCTTTGCAGGACCAGCTACAGGCTTACAGGCTTACCACGCAACATGCTTCTCACACAAGGTTTAGAACATTTTAAAGACCGAGTGGCAGCCAATCTAACACCTCATCTCTCCCTCAGACTCCGTCTGCTCCAGTTGTTGCTTCCGAGCCGCTGGATCTGCCTTGATGAAGAAGGCTTTGTATTCTTTAAAACAGGAGAGGGGAGCTGGGCTGTGTGCTTTTCTGCTGTTGACAATCTCCTTCTGAGTAAGGTCTTGCGTCTGTCCCTGCTAGGTCAGCAATAAAGACTTTGTACCTTGGAAACCTGAATCCTTTCCAGTCTCCTGTGCAACTCCTTGACCCAAGGTTGACATCATCTTAATAGTTATAAAATTTTTTGGACTGTTTCGTCTGTTTTTTTGGATTTTTACAACCACCACAATTTTGGGTTCCTGTGGTTTTGGCCATGTCAAGTGTTTTTAGGGTGTGTCCTCTGAGGTGGGTTGATGATGGGTTAAAAGTTTGTCTAGGATTTCACTTCCTTATCTAAGCTGATAAGTCAAAACCCTTTTCAAATTACTATTTTCAAAGCAGCTTCTATTCTGAAAGTATCTTTGGTTTTTGACAGCTGCTCTTGAATTTTTGACCACATTTTTTGTCTCTTGTTTGGCTTTGGCACTCATATTATCTGTTTTGGCTCTTTTCCTTCTGGCTCTCTCTCAAACAAGCCAAAGCACATTTCAAAATCAAACTCAAAAGAAAACAAAGCTTTAAGTCTTAACTAGAGAGTTTTATAAACCAAATACTCAAAATCACTATTAGGTTTTTCCATAAACTCAGATAAGTGGCAAGACCCTGCTCTGACCTTTACAGGTCTAGCTAAGCACTTTCTGTCATCTGAGCCCAGCAAACTTGCAGTTACAGAAATAAAATGGCAGTGCCCATAATGCAACAAAATGGGGGTGTGGGAATAACATCTTTAAATAAAGATTTAAATAAAAACCCATTGTCAAAATGAGATTCTACTCAAGACCAAACTACAATGTGATAAAGAAAATTGAGGAAATAGTATGAAATAAAGCTGCAAAAAATGTAAACAAATGCAGATCATAATAGCAGAATGGTAGGGAATTTCAATCCATAATACTGGATCTATGAGGAAACAGTGATAACCTCTGTTATTCCACAATTTGTAAAATGTTATAAAATCTAGTAAATATTCTCATTCATCAGTGAATCTGTCTATCATCTTAATTCCTTGCTGAGGTTATGGTTGAGGATTTTAAATATTTAAAGAAAATGCAACGTTTTGAAGGCACAGGTCTTGGAATACTGATATTCTCATCCACACTTTCCTTAGTTTTCTTTTTGGCATTATAATCTACATCAGCAGTTTTCCACTTTTTTGATTTGTAACTACCAGAAGACAAAAACGTTTCACATACAATACATGTATTTACACTCTCATAATTTGTCCAACCAATGCCTGAAGTGCTGATGCTCTATATTTAAGTTGGACTAGAGTGGTAATACTGTTGTCCAGATTTATTAACATTAGATTGCATAGTTTTTCATTTGAAATTTTATCTAAAAAGTGTTCACATTGGCTAAAACATAACCTAACAATTCAATGATTTTAACAGACTGGTAAAAATATTTTACAGAATTGTAGTGGTCTGTGGACCAGTGGTTGGGAGACACTGATTTATGTTACGTATGTTTCTTTCCATCAATTATTGATTTCCTTTTATCTCTTTTGTGGTTGTAGGGACTGGGGACTAATATGTACAGTACAAGGCAAGGAACAGCCTTGACCATATTTACGCATTTGCTTATTCACCTAAAATGCTATATTTTGGGATTTTGGAGGAAGAATGGATGTTCTGGAGAAAACCCACACAGGCAAAAGGGGAACCAGCAAACTCCATAGTGTCATTTCCAGGGTTTTAACTCTGAACTCTGCAGCTCTAACCATTGCACCATTGTTCCACTTCTATTAAATTATGCAATTCTATATAATTTTTTTTACTTAAATGAATTGTTACCTCAAGTACCCTCCTTGAATTCCTAAAGCCTGTGCTGATCATCTCTGTGGTTTCCTCAGTTACCTGTTCAGTTTGTCCCTAAGGCTTCTGAAAGTGCTGCTGCTGTGGAAAACATCCTGCATTATTCTTGTTTCAAAGAAGGCAGGCGCCGCTTCATCTAATGACTACAGACCTGTGGCACTTACATCTCACATCATGAAGACCTTCGAGAGGATGGTCCTGGACTATATGAGTCCTCTTGTGGTAGACCACCTAGACCCACTGCAGTTTTTACCAGACAAAGATTATATATAGTCTTACTACTCCACAAGGCTTATTCTCGCCTAGGAAAAGCTGGCAGCACTGTGAGGATGATGTGTATTGATTTCTCCAGTGCCTTCAATACCATCCAACCACCTCTGTTAAGGGGTTTACTCAGAGATATGCTAGTGTATTAGCCTGTGGTGTCCTGGATAATGAACTATCAGTCAGGCCACAGTTTCTGAGACTCAAGGGCTGTGTCCCTGATATGGATGTAAGCAACACTGGAGCACCAGAAGGAACAGTCCTGTCTCCATTATTCTTCACCCTGTACACCTCAGACTATAAATATAACACCAGGTCGTGTCACAGACATACATTCTCAGATGATTCTGCACTTATGGAGTGTATCAACAAAAGGGACGCAACAGAGTATATGAGTCAGGTGGAGAACTTTGTTTTATGGTGTTGAAAGACAATTATCTGCAACTTAACATCAGCAAAACCAAGGAACTGGTTATGGACTTTCATCACACTGAAGAGCCTCTATGTTTACTTATTTGGCTGATACTTTTATCCAATGTATATTTATTTATTTAAAGAGCTTCTGTAAAAAGCCAGATTCCCCTCTGCGGACAAATAAAGTTTTATCATGTAGGGTTGGCTCCTTCTTTGCTTCGAGGCAAAATACCCCTTAAAACTGAAATGACCATTTTCAGATAATAGATGAATGGATGGGTGGATGATTATAATAAACTATTTGCCCTGTAATTGAGTAGCACCTGTCTTGTGGATAATTTTACCAAAGATTCCTACTTCCTGCCACCCTGGGATTGGCTTGAAAAGTGGATGGATGATTTAAGAATAAATTGGAATTTGTTTGCCCTGTGATGGAGTGGCATCCATCACATTAAGGAATGACCATCACCTTGTAAACCGTGTTGCTGGGAATGGCATCCTTGCACCCTGTGTTAGAATAAATCGGCCCAGAAAATGGACAAATAACGTTTAGTCTTGAGCTATGACTGCAAAGATCTATGTGGAGAAGCTCAAAAGTTTAATTTGACTTTTAATGTACTTTTATTTTCTTCACATTATATACAACTTGATTTAAAGATGATACTTTTAAGCTTGAGTTGCTAGTAAAGGAAATAATCATTTAGATAGATTTCATTTCTTCTAATGCCTTTGAAAGATCTAACACTGTCACAGAAGATGGCTCTCACCTGTTCACATCCTCCAGCACATCCTCCTTGCCATTGCTCGTCATTGTTTCATCCAGGCTGATTTCTGTTTGGTCCTGGTTGGTGGTGTCCAGCTGCTCAAAGTGAGTTTTAGGTTCCATTTCTGCTTCTTGCTGGGCACACAGTGTGGTCTCTGTATTTAACATGGGCTGCTGGCTGCTTTGGGGGACCCCCTCATCTTGCAGGCCTACTTCTTTTTCTGGATCTACCTCTTGTGCCACCTGCTTAGCTTCCTCCCCGAAGACTCTTTGTTCTTCTTCCAGTTCATCTTCCAGAATGTCTGATACAATGGACAAACTTGAAGAACAAAAGAGGAGCCCCTCACTGGGAAGGCCTATACTATCTTTCGAATCTAATTGGTAAAAAAAAAAGTAATTTAGTAAATACCAGTGAAAATGAAGTGCAATTACTACTATAGAAGTGGCAGCTAGAAGGAGATGTTAAATATCCAAGTTTTAAAAATGAAATGGCCTTGATTGTGACCTTGAGTGAATATGCATCAACCACTTTGAAACTGGATCTAGGCAGTACATGGGGAGAGGGGGGGGGGGTCATACCATATAAAAACTCCACTGAAGATATTCAGGATTAGTTTGGCGCATTATGCTGCTGACTAAGAGAGCAAAAATAAACAGAAATCAGAATGCAAGTCCTGTCATTAAGCAATCTCAGTGTCACCTAACAGCTGAGACTCAACCAGGTTATCAGTCACATCCACTGCAAATGGTACAAATTTGAACTCCTCAATTGACTCTGACTCCATTTTGTTAGTTGGATGTTTCTGTAAATTTAATTGCCATATAACTGATTACACTGGAAAAGCCACATTTTAAAAGGCAGTAGAGCATGTGCACTCTGTACCCAGGAGGAACTGTTGTTGAACTGTGATGATACTAAGTGGGCAACATTACCCGCTGTGGGCCTCTATGAAAGAAAGTAAAAGTGTGCATACCCTATAAACCAAGGGATGCATACTCCTTAAAGTTTATCTGCACAAAGAAAAGCTGTTGGGTTATTGAAGGGCATTAAGGGGTCTGAAGTCTAATAATAACAGCTACTCTCTATGGACAACAAGAGGCGACAACCCTCAGTCCCACTGAGGGCTTCAAATGGGTATACTGATTGATCTTAAACTGAGCCTCAGAATCAGTTCCCTGGAGAAGTCAAGTTAGTCAGCAGTGTTCAACCATGTTTCCTGCTTCCTTTATACTGATGACCCATTTAACACAGAGCAGCCTCAGTCACCTAAGGGGTAAAGGGCATTTTCTCCTTAATTAAGTTACTAATCAGGAGTGCACATACAGTAGGTACAGGATAGATAGATAGATAGATAGATAGATAGATAGATAGATAGATAGATAGATAGATAGATAGATAGATAGATAGATAGATAGATAGATAGATAGAAGGTACTATATCATAGATAGATAGATAGATAGATAGATAGATAGATAGATAGATAGATAGATAGATAGATAGATACTACCTGCTGGCTCCAGCAACAGCATGCCCCAAAAATGGCATGTCCATGATATGACAGCCCACGGCTGGTGAATGAAAAGGGCAACACAGGATCCTTACAAATCGTGAGTATGATGTAATATTAATTTTACATCAATGTCTGTTTTTTTTCGACCTAGTTTGCTTGTCACTTACATCACAAATATTTAGCAAAATAAAGTCCAAACTGTTAGTCTGAATTAATACTCAGAAAACCAACAACAGTCATGTGATTGGTGTTAAAACTGTTATGGGGTGAAACTGAGACTCGAAAGGCAAAGTTGTAATGCCTGCAATCCATTTTAGAAATGGGTTGAAAATTCTTTCCATCTTTAAAGTTTAGATAAGGTACAAATATGAACCCCATGCTTTTGTGTGACGGCTTCAGTTACATCACAAATGTCACAAATGACACCTGAAAAGCCCTCTAGGCAAAGGTAATAGTGTTCCTAGTAAGCAATCCAACAGCTTTAAAGAATATGACATAAAGAAAAAGGAAGCGATTTTCAAGAATTAAGGCGAAATCAATATCTTCTGAAATAATATCCACAGAGCATTACAGATGTGGTGATTCTGATAGATGGTGTTTGGTGGGCTGCATATATTGCACATTGCCACAGCTTTGAGCAGGGTGGTACACAGTACATCCAAGCTATGTAGAAGATTAGTGTCCTTGTCAGTGATTTCAGTGGTTCAGTTTGGTTTGCTTTCACAAACAGGCGTTCTGTTTTTAACATGTATCTACAAGGAAAGATGCTAAAAACAAGATCTTTAGTAAAAAAATGTGGATATATTACCTGAGGTGTGTTCAGGTGGTGTCAAGGACCCGCACTCGATAAATTCTTCCTCTGGATATTTCTCCGAAGCAGGTGAATCCAACTCCTGTAGAGAGAGCCCAACATGCCTAAATTACCAGAGTGCCCTGTCTATTGATACTTCATCATAAAGCAGATTATCAGCTTCTGCCAAAGGAACAGCCTGGATTCCTTTTTTAAAAATATTCATTTGAAAGTTCCTGACTCCACGCTGACAGAAGGCATGTGAGCTGTGTTTTGATTGAGCTTAGCTGAACTGACTGCTCAGTGTTCGAACTGCTAAACAGAGCATCTCACTTGAGTACCAGCTGGATATGTTTGGCCACCTGCCATGCCCTGACATCTGACTTTTCCCTGGAAGGCTGATGTCATTATCCCCGCTAAGTAAAAAAAAGAAACTGCAGTGGCCCATGAAAACATTATGCTTCCGGTCGTCCTGCCATTAGCATCTCCACACGTCACTGCAGCGCTGCCTCCTCCTTGGAATTCTATCTCCCTCTGTGCTACCTCAGGGACAGCCTGGCAGTGCACAAAGATGCTGTCTGTAATGGCGAATGTTGTTTTATTTTGGTGTTCACTTTCTCCTCTGCTGCTTTTGATATCATAAAAAAAAACACTACAGAATACAAAACAAGACCAGCATGATCCTTTTGGATTCCATTCTGAAACTGCAGACAAGGCTATTTCCTATTTTGAATTTAAAAAAAATCCAATGTAATGCCTTATCTATGTGTGTTTGAAGAAATTATTAGAAACCATCACAAATGATGGAAAGAACTGTGGGAGAAAATACCTAAGAGATGATGAGGTTACATGACACTGGTGCAATTGTAAATGCTACTGGAATCTGGGTTCAAACATGGCCTGATCACTGTAGATGTGACGAAGTGTCCAGCAGATCGAGCCTTTTAGTGCAGGAAACATTACTTAGGGGCAGGCTGTCAAACGGCACTGGCAATAAGAAAGGTTGCTCTGGTAGGGGTCAGAGTACTAGTGGAGGTCTTTCTATTTCACAAGAGTTTTGAATGTTATGTTTCCTCCAACGCTTACAATGGATTCAGTTTCGGAACACCCTTAGTGTTATAGATTTCATTTGAAATGGATAACCCATAATAACAATGTGAATACATATTTTCAGAAAGGTTTGTAAATTATTAAAAATCAAAAACTGAAATCTCTCCTATATACAAGTCTTCAGACCCTTAATTCAGTGCCTTTGTGGAAGGCACTTTAGTAGCAGTTCAGGCTCTGAGTCTTCTTGGGTAAGTTTCTACAGCAGGAGTGCCCACACTTTCTTGACTTGTGAGCTACTTTTAAAGTGACCAGGTGGAAATGATCTACCTACCTATATATAGCATTAAACATGCTATATATATATATATATATACTGAGTATACTTTATACATAAAACGTATGTTGTCATACCTTGCATAACTGAATAACCCTTATGGCACAATAACAATTCAATACATTTATGGTCACTACAGTATTTGGATTTAATAATCGTCATGTGGGAAAAGGCTGACTTGCATAAATAAGTAGAGTCGAATAATGCAGTCAAGGAGCTTTTGAATTCAGCCGAGTGAAAAATGACGGCTGTCCGATTAACTGCGATTTTAGTTCCCTCTCCTTTCTCTTTCTCAGATCGCTCTTTGGAAGGACGTCAGTTTTGTAGTTTTTTTGAACAGTTTGAAAGTACCTTTACACATTTTCCTTTGGAATAGAAATGATAGATTGACAGATCAGACAAACGCACTTCGATTGTGACATTGTGAGAAAAAAATCCTCTTCCATTTCCACATCCAACCCATACCCTCACCAAACAATTTTCTTTCAGATCCCTTCTTTAGTCGATATGAATTGGAAGGCTAACTAGATCACAGCCGAAGTTTTGCAGTAGCTCGTGCGTTTGATCGTGCATGCAGGATGACCAGTGTGTTAGAAGAGAAGAGATCTCAGACTGGCCGCCCTGTATGTCATTCAAGTGGCAAATGCCATAGGGAGGATATATGCTAGACTAACGTTTAAAAAAATTTTTTTGAATGAAACACGATCTACCTGCACTACCTTTGCGATCTACCGGTCAATCACGATCGACGGATTGGGCACCCCTGCTCTACAGGCTTTGCACTCCTGGATTTGGACCATTTATCCCATTCAAGCTCTGTTAGACTGGATGAAAGGTATCTGTGAACTGCCATCTTCAGGTCTCTCCACAGATATCCTATGTTGTTTAAGTTTGGGCTTTGGCTGGGCCACTCAAGGGCGTTCAGAGACTTGTAGCGAAGGAACTCCAGCATTGTCTCTGCTGTGTGCTTCAGTCATTGTCATACTGAAAGGTGAACCATTGCCCCAGTCTGAGCTTACATGAACTGTGGAGCAGAGTTTCTTCCAGGATCTGTATGTATTTGGCTGCTGTCACACATGTGTGCTTAGGTGACAACTAAAGGGCTTGAATAAAAGTAATTCCATGCCTGACCAGGGGGTGGCGAAGTGCAGTGATTCTCTCTCTCAATTCCTTGCAGACCACTTCTCGTCACAAGAATGACAAAGAGACATTGGAAAGGTTTGGGGCAGCCACCCATATAATATTTCCTGGCTATTTCATGACTGAGTCCAAAACAGAACTGACTTGCTGCCTTTAAATGGTGGCCTTTTAAATGCAAGTAGAGGAAGTGACGTCATCAGGGCCAGAAACCGGATGTGACATCATTGGTTGCCCCGGAACCGAGTGGGACTTCCCGAAAATGGTCTGCAAGGAATTGAGAGAGAGAGAATCAGGTGTGGTCAGGCGTGGAATTACTTTTATTCAAGCACTGTAGTTGTCCTCTAAGCGTGTGTGTGTGACACTGCATTCGTCCTTCCCTCAAATGTGACCAGTCTCCCTGTCCCTGCTGCTGAGGAGCACACTGAGAAGCAGCATGACACTGCCACCACCATGCATTACTGCAGGGATTGTATTAGGCAGGTAATGAACAGTGCCTGGTTAAGGCAGGTGATGAGCAGTGCCCAAAGAGTTCAATTTTTGTCTCATCAGACAAGAGAATCTTTTTGTTCATGCTCTCAGAATATTTTAAATGCCTTTTACATCTAGCCACTCTCCCATAAACACTTGATTGATGGATTGTTGTTGAGATGGCCATCCTACCAACAGGTTCTTCCATCTCAGCAAAGGAGTTCTAAAGCTCTGTTGGAGTGACTATTGAGTTTTTGGTCACCTCCCTGACTAAGGCCATTCTTGCCTGGTTACTCAGCTTGGCTAGACAGTCAACTCTAGGAAGAGTCCTGATTGTTCCAAACTTTTTCCATTTCACAATAATTGAGTCCACTGTGCTCCTGGGCACTCTTAAAGCTTCAGAAATGGTTTTATCCATTTGCCCTCATCTATGCCTCACAACAATTTGATTACAGAGAGTTCCTTGGATGTCATGGCTTGATTTGTGTCCTGACATTCAGTGTTAATTGTGGATCTGATATACACAAGTATGTGTGTGCCTTTCTAAATGATGTCCAAATCAATTCAGATTGACAGAGGTGGACCACAATCAAGTTCTTGACAGATCTCAAGGAGAATTAAAGCAAGCAGGATATACCTGGCCACAATTTAGAGTGCCACCGTAAAGCATCCAATACTTATAAGAATGAGAAATTTCACTTTTCAATTTTTAATAAATTTGCAAACATTTCTGATAACATGCTTTCGCTTTGTTATGATGGGTGATTGAATGTAGATTTATGAACATAAAAGTCAAATTTATTCACTTAAAATTACATTTATAACACAATAAAGTGTACAAAAAGGAAGGGGTCTTAATACTTTCTGAATCTAATGTGTGTGCATTTTCTGTTTTGCTGTTACTCTGATTCATTCTGAATTACAATTATTACCATCCATCCATTTCCCAACCCGCTGAATCTGAACACAGGGTCACGGGGGTCTGCTTTAGCCAATCCCAGCCAACACAGGGCACAAGGCAGGAACCAATCCTGGGCAGGGTGCCAACCCACCGCAGGACACACACACCCACGCACCAAGCACACACTAGGGTCAATTTAGAATTGCCAGTCCACCTAACCTGCATGTCTTTGGATTGTGGGAGGAAACCGGAGTGCCCAGATGAAACCCATGCAGACACGGGGAGAACATGCAAACTCCAAACAAGGAGGACCTGGGAAGCGAACCTGGGTCTCCTAACTGCGAGGCAGCAGCGCCACTGTGCCGCCCCTACAATTATTACACTTTAATGTAATTTCTGTTTGGTTTGTTGTTTATTTTATACTGTTGGTTTATACCTTTAAATATTCTGCCTTTCTTTGAGAGTTATGGTTAGAAGTAGGGCCACTCTGATGTCACTGCTGCTGGGATCTCCCTTCATCTTTTATAAAGAGGACAGTGTGAGGGTCCCGGCAGTGGATCACTGAGTTTGTGGAGTTTTTTGTGAGAATTGTTTTCTTTTGAATTTTCTGTATTGCTTTGGCTCTAGGAATACAGTACTGTATTTTCAACTGTGTATTGAGACCTTTTAGGCAAGTGCCTTTTTTCTCCTTTTGTGCCTTTTGTTTTATTTTTGCTATTTTTCACAATATAGTCTTAACATATAAAGATTTTTGGTTTGCATTGTCTCTACAAGTCAGAGGTTTGTAGTTATCCTCTCCCTTGTAAGACATTTTAATATGATTTGGGACTTTAATTACGTTTTGATCTTTCAAAGCCAGATTGACATTTTGGGGCCTGTGTAGGCCAAAGCCTGCTGTTGGTAGCTGGGGGTGGCTGCATGGAGTGTAGGCTTATCTGGACAGGCTGGTGAAGGTTCTTGTCTGCTTTGTGGAACTTAGTGGGAAACTCATATTCTTTTTATCACATTTGTTTTGACTACTCACAACACTAAGAATAATGTAACTAGTTCTGTGTTATTGTATTTGGTTTTAAATGCACTTTTGATGGTCAATATTGTAACTGTCATGTAAACAGTCACCCAGACTGATGTTTACTCAACTATGTTGGTTTCTTTTGTAAATTGCTTTGTATAAAAGTGTTTGCTAAGTGAAAAAATGTAAATGTAAATTATTCATTTATTTTGCAACACAAATCAGACAACACTTTAAACATGCCGTTATCTCATAGGACTGATTTCAAATCACATAGTGAACACACTAACTGACAATCAGGAGCCATGGTGGTAGTGATCAATTGCTGATAAGATTTGTATTTGGAACAACAAGTCCAAGACTGAAAGAGAATCTTTGATTACTTTTATATTTACACCAGGAAATGGAAGAACCTTTATGAAAGAGACAGGGATATGGTCAAAGGACAGGCTAGAAAAGACTAAATAAAACAGAGACACCATAACCAAAATGTAACCAGATACAGAGGGCTGAAACAAAGATAATTGAAACCTAAGAATCTAAACTAACTGGGAATTATTACCTGACTGTTCTACTGCAAAGTGTTGTTTTAATCTGATCCAACACTGGGGCATGAAAGCTTTGTGCCACCGTCTTTTATTGGTGGGACAAGTGAACTCATACTGTCACATGACCTTCAGCATCTGTTAACAACATAGCCATGCCATTGAAAATGGTCTCAAAATAGCAGTAAACAACCAAAAACGGCATATAAAATGGTATTTAAGTGACATCATTGCTAATCCTGTTAAAATAAACAACAATAGATGAGTTACATAATTCAGCAAATTTAGCCACATGATTTCAGGACAGCCATAATTCAGAGTCATGATAACTGCCATGTATCATTGTCAAATATGTGCATGTACTTAGTGACCTGTGATGTCTTTGGTGCCATGTTGTGTTTAAATCAATACTAATTCCTGAATTTTGATTTAACTAAGGAAAAGTAAAAAGATTAACAGCTAAAGAAGTGTAAAGCTTAAGAAATTAAACAATTACTTGGGTATTTAGATTAAACATTCTTTTGTACTGTATAATGAATTTACATTCACCTTTTGGTTCTGAATTTTGGAAAGTATAACTACTATGTTATCTATAAGTTTTTGTAATGGAGATTAAAAATTGAAGTTTTTTTTTTGTTTATTAAATAAGCCTTGTAATATTTAAGTGTTTTTTTAGATAAGATGTAGCTTTTAACTGAATATACTCTACAACCAAGACTATCACTAACTTGAACTACTAGTTAGGTTAATTTTTTAAAAGACATTATGGGCCAAGTCTGAGATCAGGGTCAAATTGATAAACAAATTGATAAGGATCATTAATATGCTTTAACTGAATGTTGAATTCTGGGATATGTAAATGAGATGAAAATCATGGGAAGGATATGTAAATATAAAGCAAACATTAGGAATTAGTGTTATCTGTTAGAATGTTTAAACTCCCATAAACTAACCAGTGTGTATATGCTCGTAAGAAAATGTGAAATGGGGGCTTTTGGGGACTTTGTTATTTAACTTATATCTCATAATTAGCTTCAAAGACCAAGGATAAGTTCTTAATCATCTGATTTTTGACTGATATAACTTAGTAAACCTAGCCATCAAGCCACAGAATAAAAGACGCTATACAGCTACTGAGAGCGACAAATACAATGCCTTTTGAGAGAGGCAAATATGAGGCAGATGAACTGGAGGAATAACATGCAGAAAATGAGAAATGAGAACACACAGAGTATATACTGCTAAACCCCATTATTTTAATATGGCTTTCTTATAGCTTAATTCTAATGTAACCCTGATATTCTGTATATGCATTTAATTATCATTTTTATTATGGCTCCACTATTTGTAATAACCCCTACTTTTTCTGCTATTCTTTTTCTGGTTTTCTGCAATGGTGAGCTGCACCACCACCAACCGATCAAAGCACCGTGCAGTCCCTACATTGGTGGACTGAAGGCCAGATGTCCACTTGACCATCATCATCTAATTCCTCCATGTGAAGCTGGAAAACCATGAGGACTGATTGAGATCATTTACGTCAGGTAGAATGGCCAATGGAGGCTGGGTGGTCTGGCTTTTTTTTCTGTCCTCCTGGTCATCGGACCTTACATTATTCTTTGTTACGTAGCATTGCCTAATCTTATTTTTGTATTTTTCTTTTTTCTTTCTTCATCTTGTAAAACACTTTGAGCTGCATAATTTGTATGAAAATGTGCTATATAAATATATGTTTTTGTTATTATAGGTAGTTCTGATGTGGCACCAAAACATTGTGAGATCCAAGAACAAAATTGCAGCGCAATCTACAATATACCCCAACTTAGAAGAAGCAGACCAAGGTGACACCATTAAGGGGAATACTTTCAAAGAACACCTTGATTTATAAGACTAGACTCTTTAAATTCATTGACATCTCTCCTCCCTGCTTACACTGAAGCAAAGCTTGTTTTTAGGGAAATTAATTGTGAATTGTGCAGGTTTCATCTTTTCTTTTACTTTTCACTTCTAGTGTTTAATTTTTTCTTTTTTGCAAAAACATAATTAATGATTATAAATTAAAGTTTGAATATTACCCCACTGAAACTTGCCTTGTTTGTTGATATCATTTGCTCCAGTGTGCTTGTTTGAGTGATTTGTTATTTGTTTTGCATTTTCAAAGGTAGAAATCTGGCCTTGTTGTTGAGTTGTGTGTGGTATGTTTGTTCAAGTGTGAGCTGTACTTGTACTGTTAGAACTGTGCAGCCCTTTCAGGGGTAATGATGAGGTATACAGCCTTTGAGGTCGCCAATCTCTGCCATATTCCTCTGTGCAGCCCTTTCAAAGGTCGTTTGTCTGCTAAGTCCCAGCAGGAGTGCAGCTCTTGACGGGTTTATTCTACAGTTACTTTGTATTTGATCTGTAATCTTATAGAGACAGTGACAGGCCCTTGGCCATTGTTGTGTTTGACACATGATTGATGAATAGATGATCAGTAGGCAATAATGCGGGGTGTACATGTAAATCAAGGCTAATAATTTCCATAGTAACGTCTACCAGTATAAAAAGTATCTTTCATGAACACTTTTACACAACAAAACAATTTTCAATAAAAAAAAAATACAAATAAAAAAATATATAGTATTAAAAGAATAAAAAAAATAAATGCAGATCTAACCTTCATTTTTCCATGCATCAATAAATTGCATAGATCAGAGCCCTTGGGACTTATCAATAGAGCGCCATGGATATTTTTTCCTTAACCGCTCACAAGTGTGCTCTTTAAACCCGTTGCATCACAACCCAAAGGTCATGACCTGCAAGAGCATGCACCAGACAACATGGGGAGCTACCCTAACTACAAATGGCATGAAGAACAAAATGGTGGCCAAATTGGCCAAAAATAATAGACAACAATTAAAGTAAATCAGGATCATTACCTGAGACCCAATAAACATTCAACATGGGAAAGAGATCTCAGGAAATGAATGAGAAAATTGCCCAAATATGACAAATATCTATGCAAATCACAACTGTCTCCACTGTATTGACTGAAACTGTCACGTTGTCAGATCTGCAATACCACAGGTGTGTGATATCCTCCAAAAAGACACACAAAAGGGAGAGCAGGCCTCAAAAAGACACAATAAAGGCCAGACCAGAACTTCTTAGTGAGTTTAGCCTACTTGAAATGCCTTACTTCTAAAGTCTAAGGCAGACCTTCAGGCCTGCACAGGCACACAATAGGGCTAAGGTTTTAAAAATTAAAATATTTTCTTATCTCCACAATAACAAAAAGGAGAGAAGGAAAAGCTCTGTCCAAAGAAGAACAAAGTTTTTTTTTTTCAATATTCAACAATTTATTAAGGAAGATAGAAAGGGAAAAATAATGGCAAGCAAATCCAAATATCTCAAAACAGAAGACAATAACTTATGCTGTGGTTAAAAGCCAGAAATTCCCAAAAACTGAATTCATAAATAAAACACAGGAATCCAGCTAAATCAGTGCCCACAACTTCTTCTCCTTTTATAGTGCTGGGGCAGCCCCCCATTGAAAAATCTGATGGCCTCGCCTCAAATGGCTCCACATACAAAAAACAGGGAAATTTAAAAGAACAAAGCAAACAAATACATATAAATTTAACATGATACAACATTATACTAGAATGAATAAACACCACATCAAATATATAAAACATAGAAAGAACAAAACCAAAAACAGGGCTTACACAATACAAAAAATATTTTAAATAAAAAATAACTGAATAAACAAAGGAATAAACTTGATCAAGGACAACAACTCTGTAATGTAACAGCAGGCGGTAAACAGACCACTTATATCTGGCTCAAGTGAAACTTCACAAAAAGCCATAACAAAGATTTAAAATATATTTGAAAGGCTTTTATTATTTAAGTTCAATACTTGGGTACAAATGAAGTGCAATCTGTCCAGGCCTCTCAACCCACCACAGAGTGTCATTTCCTGTGCATGTAAGTTTTCGAAAATATCACACTGAGTTGAGACGTTTAGGTCTGCTATCTTTATATATATTAGAGGAAACGAATAAATGATGATCATATATTTTTAAAACTGCTGATACACTCTTCTACAGATACATATTGTGGCCAATTTCACACACTTGCTTAAATCATTTAGAGTTTAAAAAAATATTTACTTACAAGTAACCTTGACCCTCGCCTGAAGAAGGGGAAGATGACATGAGATTTATTTACAACCAGGATTGCTCCCTATTTATTAATTGCTTAATGATGTACTCTCAGTTAATTTTATTCTATTTGGTTATTATTTAACATCTACTGTCATGTGAAAGAGTAAGTACAACCCATTGAAACTGTAGGTTGAAGGCAGCCATGCAAGTGTCTTTTAGCGCACCACCTCTGGGCAGACAGGTAGAATTCTGGCCTGCTTTCCTGGGTGCTTCTGAAGTCCTCACACCACTTAGAAAATGAATCACAACCGTTATCTAATAAGGAATTAAGTATTGCATCTAGTCCATCTTCTCAATATGCTTATGCATTTTACTGACACCTATCCCTGCAACATTGGGTGTCAGGCAAGAATCAACTCCAAATGGGATGCCAGTTTGCCACTCTGTACACTCACACTTGGACAATTAATCAAACAAGCTCAGCGTCTTTGGGATATGGGAGGAATGAAAAGGAAAATCTAGGCATACATTAAGGGGAAAATGCTGTGGTGTCATCTTCAGAATGCTGAGATGGAGGAATTTCTTATTGGTGTGAATCTGCTGGATCCTTGGAGGTGTAGACTCGTCCCAGAACAAGTGGCCCTGGTTTCTGTGGTACACCAAAAGCAGAATGTGCCCCCTCCATATGTGGATTAGGTACAGTAAATCTCTGTTTCTGCAGACGAAAGGGCAATTGCGAGACAGACATTGGCCATACTGAGATGAGAATCCCAGCCTCATATGTAATGAGGGAGTAGCAGCAGTAACCACCACCCCACCATGCCACTCAGTAAGCTTCATTTTACACATTTTAATTTCTTGCCATAGTGGCCAACATTCTTAGGTGGTTTACAGGTGAACCAATAGAATTATTTATACATTTTTAAAACGTAATCCCACCCTAGTAGTTTAAGTGATCTCCTCAGCCAGTGATGCCCACTTTATTATTTAATGCATTAACCAGTAGGCATTACTGTCTACCTGTGTGAGTTACAGTTAGTAGTATTCAGAACATAAGACATTTTGGAAAATGAGAGGAGACCATTCAGTTCATGAAACTCATTTGATTGGCAAATAGCTAAATGACACAAATTTACTATCCAGTGGCATAAAAAAAGCTGTTTACGTCAGGTAAGGTTTATTTTTTACATTGGTTTCGTTGGCCTTTCACGTGAAGAAGTGTCTGGAGAAAGCAGTAATGATAATCTCTTCTATACAGTAAGTAGCATAGGCAGCAGCAAACTAGTGCAGCTGGTTTGCAGTTAATACTGTTGGACTCAAGAATCGTCATTTAAACTCAGATGAGAACTTGAAATAGACCACACTACATGCTCATTAAGAAAGCAAAAGCACGTGGACAAGTTCTTCAGTAGTATTCAACCTCACAAGGCTATCCCAAAAACTGGAACCAAACAGGAATTTTAAAATAGCATGCAACCCATATTTTCTGAGGTATTGATTTACTTTTACCGTGAAGCATGGAGAACAGTGACCATTGTGCATTATCACCAGTGTGCTACAACCATAATAGAACATGAATGTTTCAACTATAAAGACATCCTGAAACAAAGCATGCTACTTACAGAAGTAAAGTTCTTTTTTAATGAAAAATCAAAACCATTCTAGTGTGTTTGTACAATAAGCCAGCATGCACTCCAAGCATCAGCTCATTGCACATCAGAATTCCCAAAATAAGAAAGCACACACAACCGTAGAAAAGCTCGTCTTGCTTTGTGCAGTGGATGTGTACACTGAAATTCTAGACAAGTCAGTTGTCTACAGACACAACCATATTCCTCTCTGCAACCTCTTCACTGACCACTGATTTTGAAATTCTGAAGCTCCGACCAGCCCGGGCTACCAGTTAAAAAAGACAAAAGGTCACTAAATTTGATTCAATATTAAAACCCATTGTGTTGAGCTGTTTTTTTAATGAGTGCCATTCACTATTATGTACACCGTGTTTAAATTCTGTATTTATTAGTGTATGTCATTTAGGAGAAAATGTTGACTAGTTTACATTAAAATTCTACTAATAAATGGTCATCCCTGAACAAAAATTGATAAAACTGGGTACCAAGACCAAAAACCACAGATCTGAACACACCATTAATTGTTGAGACGTACTGTATTTTAGACAAATCTTCTGTACTGATGACTTTTAACAATGTTTAATCACTTGATGATTCTTATGTCAGGATGAAAAGCCTTGGTCCTAGAAAGCCAAAGCAATTACAAATATCTATTGCTAATTTGTCCTATAAATAAGCTTCTTTTGCATTATGGGGTAGTGGCTAAATCATTTGATCGTGAACACAACAGATGACAGTTCAGTCTTTGCCAATTATAATATTATGACTTTAAACAAGTCAATTAATGTACCAGGGTCCCAGTTAAAGACATAATGAAAATAATTAAAACCAGGCAATTGGGCCTGCAGGTATCAATTAATTAAATATGGCATGTGGAACAAGACAAGAAATAAATAGACGGGATCAGTCCATTGCAGGCCATACAGTATCAATTATCTCACAGAAAAAGACCAAATCTTTAGAGATGTGTGTCAGAAGCACTAACTATTGTGCCACCCCGCCTTTGAATTTCTTCAAGCTACCTTTGAGTATTTGCTGACTTAACTCTCTTGGAGCGGATGTTGACTTTTGTCGAAACAAGGGGTTGAGAGCAGATAATGACTAAAGTCGACATCCAGAGGCAGAGGGCAATAAAATCTCTTAATGTTGATATGTTATGGGTTGACCCCCTTGATGTAGAATCCCTGAGTGTGTAAGTGGTGCGGAGTGAACAACATCAGGTGAGAGAGCAAAGCGATTGCGCAAAGCAAAATGCACCTTATGTTTTATTTATTTATTTAGTATTCTTGCTGAATCAGACTCTGACTTATCCATCCATCCATCCATAATCCAACCCATTATATCCTAACTACAGGGTCACAGGGGTCCGCTGGATCCAAACCCAGCCAGCATAGCGTAAGGTAGGAAACAAACTCCAGGCACTCTGACTAATCGAACTCCGATTTTGACGCAACTGATCTGTAGATCGAAAACGAAAGTCAGGTATCTGCATCAGCTGATCGTTCACCAGCTGACGGTTCTATGGCATCGTTCACCTAAGAGGACTTATTGAACTCCGATTTTGATGCAAATGATCTGGAAATCGAAAATGAAAGTCAGGTATTTGCATCAGCTGATCAGTCCCCATTTGATCGTAGTGCTGAACACCCTCGTGTAGCTGATGTGCCCACGGCAACGTTCGCCCTGAGAGAACTACACAGACGTAGATCTGTGGGAGGAAAACTGGCAACTGGACTTCATCAGATGACATGGCACACTCGTGGAACTCTGCTGATTACCAGCCACTCAACTACTTCAAGCTGCCTTATCCCAGTAAATGCCTTTCAGGTTATGAGTGATGAGACAAATGGCTGTGTAATAAGTATGTGAATTTACATGCTCTAGAGGATCATGGATTATAAAACCGAGTGACAATTGTTATAAATAAGTACAGTATTTTATGTTGATTTATGTGTGAAAACATTGCTCTGTGTGTTTTTTTTTTTTTTGGAAAAATATTCAGCCCTGGGATAAAAGGGAAAAAAATAATTAGCCCTTAAAGAGTTAGTGCTAGTTTTGAACAAGCACTATGGAGAAGTAATTAAACTACTGAACGTTAAACCGCAAGATGGTTGGTTCAGTTCCTACCTACTGCTCACTGTGTGACCCCAGGCAAGTCATTAAACCTGTTTGTGTTCCAACTATAAAAAAAAATATGCAAATAACTGTAAGGAATCATCATCTGGCATACAGGTGTCTACTGAATCTCACAAAACTAGCTGAACTACCTCTGGCATTGTCCAAGTGAGAATGTGAAAAGGTAAAGACTATTTACAAATTATTTATTACCAAACTTCCATTCATCCATCCCGCTATATCCTAACTACAGGCTCATGGGGGTCTGCTGGAGAAAATCCCAGCCAACAAACCCTGGGCATGGCGCCAGCCCACTGCAGGGCACACACACGCCAAGTACAATTTAGAATCACCAATCCACCTAACCTGCATGTCTTTGGACTGTGGCAGGAAACCCATACAGACACAGGGAGAACATGCAAACTCCACACAGGGAGGACCCGGGAAGTGAACCCAGGTCTCCTAACTGTGAGGCAGCAATGCTACCACTGCGCCACCCTTACCAAGCTTTGTTACCATTAAACTTGATTCATTTAGTATATAATAACTATTAGTACTGGAAAACATTTCAGTTTCCAGTATTCTCTGCTTTTTCTTCTGGTGTGAAGCACTCTAAAATTTCAATAAATAGCTCAATATGGCCTCCCCCAAATTAGGCTTAGGATCATTATAAAAAAACTGAGGTGTTTGAATAAAGACGATGTTAAGTGTAATTGTACGCATAAAGAACAACCAAACCAACCAACAGAGACTGTGCTTTAGACAGCGGTCTGCTAGGGCTGTGTGTGTTGGTTCTTGAAATGAGCTTGCGAACATTGCCATATTGTATTTTTAAATCAATTACAGTATTTAGTTGGCCTACTTAATGCTAATAGGTTATGATTCTCATACAGTTTTGCAGGAGATTTCTCACTTGTGGAATGCAAAAACTCAATAAAATAATAATAATAATAATAATAATAATTTTCTTGGTGTTTTAAAAGTTATTTTTTGTTTTGGAAAACAAGGAATATTGTTCTGTAATGCCTTGTTAACACTTGTGTTTGTGCGTATGTGCACAGTTCGTGACCTGCTGTGTATTTTTCACACTAAAACCCCTTAAAATACACCACAGTGCACATTACTGTGTTTTTTTTTTTTACCAGAAAATCTCACTACACAGGAGGCTACAGCATCCCCATGACGTTTCTTTATTCTGGCAGAAGAAGTGTTGGGAAGCTACAGCAGGGTGTGTCTACACGTCACTTCATTCATGTAGATTCAGCGTAAGGCTTGGCGCATGGCAAATACAAGTATGCTTTTTGGAACCTTACAGATTTTTTTTTTTTTGTATGGTTTAACCCACGAATGCATAAACCGTGGATACTGAGGGGTGAATACCAGAACTTGTCTGGAGACTCAACAAAATGTGTACAGGTGACAGGAAATTAGTCTGGTGATTTTTTTTCAGTCTTTATTTAAAATAAATACTGAATAACAGGCAGACACTTGTGGAATTAAAGTATGTAAATCCTTCCAGATGGAACTAAATATTTTTCTTCTTGTGTCAATAGCAGAAATTTCACTGGAAGCAAAACAATTTTGCTATGAATTCAATTTTGCACAAATCGTTTCAGTCATTATTAATCCTAAGTGACATCAGTCATCTAAGGTTAGAGTGGCATTTTCAATGCAAGTCTCTGAAGAGATCAGGAAGCATAAATAATGATTGTATGTTTTCAGTTTTTTTTTTAAATTAGTGATGGTTGAGCTGTTAAATGATATCAGTTACATGCGGTTAGACTAGCGTTTTGAACTCAGCTCTCAGAATAAATGAGACTGTTCATTATTCATTGTGTCTTCTGTTTTATCTCAAAGAAAATTAAAGGAACACTTTGTAATCCGAGTATAACATCAAGTCAGTGAAACTTGTGGGCTATTGATCTGGTCAGTGAAGTAGCAGAGGGGGTTGTTAGTCAGTTTCAGCTGCTTCGGTGCACAAGAGGGGCAACAATGAGATGACCCCCAAAACAGGAATAGTTTAACAGGTGGAGGTCACATTTTTCCCTCCTCATCAGTTTTTTTTCACTAGTTTTGCATTTGGCTACGGTCAGTGTCACTACTGGTAGCATGAGGCAATACTTGGACCCTACAGAGGTGGCACAGGTAGTCCAGCTACTCCAGGGTGGCACATCAATATGTGCCATTGTGAGAAGGTTTGCTGTGTCTCCCAGCACAGTTTCAAGGGCATGGAGGAGATTCCAGGAGACAGGCAGTTACTCTAGAAGAGCTGGACAGGGCCATAAAAGGTCCTTAACCCATCAGAAGGACTGGTACCTGAGCCTCTGGGCAAGGAGAAACAGGGTGAGCACTGCCACAGCCCTACAAAATGACCTCCAGCGGGCCACTGGTGTGAATGTCTCTGACCAAACAATTATAAACAGATTTCATGAGGGTGGTCTGAGGGCCCAACGTCCTCTAGTGGGCCCTGTGCTCACTGCCCGGCACCGTGGAGCTCAATTGGCATTTGCCATAGAATACCAGAATTGTCAGGTCCACCACTGGCACCCTGTACTTTTCACAGATGAGAGCAGGTTCACCCTGAGCACATGTCACAGACATGAAAGGGTCTGAAGAAGCCGTGGAGAACGTTATGCTGCCTGTAACATCATTCAGCATGACTGGTTTAGTGGTGGGTCAGTGATCGTCTGGGGAGGCATATCTATGGAGGTTTAGCACAGACCTCTACAGGCTAGACAATGGCACCTTGACTGACATTGGGTATCGGGATGAAATCCTTGGACCCATTCTCAGAGACCATGCTAGTGCAGTGGGTCCTGGGTTCCTCCTGGTACACAACAATGCCCGGCCTCATGTGGCGAGAGTATGCGGGCAGTTCCTGGAGGAAGAAGGAATTGATACCATGGAATGGCCCCTACACTCATCTGACCTAAATCCAAAAGAGTTTGGTCCATCCAACACCGCCAGGTTGTACTTCAGACTGTCCAGGAGTTCAGTGATGCCCTGGTTCAGATCTGAAAGGAGATCTCCCAGGACACCATTCATCGTCTCATTTGGATCATGACGCCCTAACACCCCTGACCCTGATATTGTCAGGCATGTATACAAGCAAGTGGGGGCCATACAAACCACTGAGTATGATTTGGAGTTGCTGCAATGAAATTTCACCAAAATGTACTAGCTCCCCACATCATTTTTTCACTTTGATTTTTGGGGTGTCTTTGAATTCAGCCCTCTGTAGGTCGATAATTTTCATTTCCATCCAACGATGTGGCATCCTTTCGTTCCTAACACATTACCTGGTCCATATCAGTATAGATTTCAAGCAGGAGTTTTTTCTCTTTGAGATCTGATTTGTTTTCAAAGTGTTCCTTTAATTTTTTCAGCAGTTTATATATATCAAGAATTATCATAATCTTAAGTGTGTGTTAACAGGATAGAAAGACACCTAAAAGAAGAATTATTTATAAGAATATTAGCCAAATGTAGGTGTTCACTAAGTGTAAAGCGATTAGATTAGAACTGCAGATACCTATCAGTTACTATATCACAGTACATACTTTCAGTCCTTGGCACAGTATATCGCATAGTAACTTTGTCTCTTAAGACGTCTGCTAGACTGGCTCAGGACCATTCAGCAAACAGGGATAAGACCACCTTCGCCATGGCGTGACTCATTATTGAATCTGGTGGCTTAGGATAGAAACAACCTCGCAATGCAGTTGTTTATGTCAAGACCTCATAGGAATGAAAGTCATTATCCGAGATTCTAAGAAGCATGTTGAGTGACCTCTGTTCTACCATTGTATCCAGTACGTCCAGCCTGACTCCGAAGATTGAACCAGCCTTTTTAATCAATGCATTAATATTACTGCCCCAGTACACTACCACAAAAAATTACACTGACCACTACAACCTGGTTTGAAAACATGTAAGCATTGCCTGCATACACCAAATGACCTCAACCTATTCAGGAATAAAGCTGAGGTACTTATACAGTATATCCTCAACATCTTCACATCTTCACTATCAATGAGGCAGAGTGGGCTTGACACTCCTGAAATCTAGAATTAACACCTCTGTACTACTTAAGTTGAGCTGATGGTGATTCTGTTTGTACCACTCAACAGAGTCCTTCACTAGTGCCCTATATTCATTTTCCTGTCAAAACTGTCACACGTCAATATAGCCGTGTCATCTAAAAACTTCATCAGATTCTGTGATTCAGTTTTGCATCTAAAATCTGAGATGTTTGGGGCTAGTAAGAAGGGAGCCAGTATAGTAGCATTAACCCTCATTAAACAAAGCTTCTCCCACAACGGTTTGGGCTGCATGGTGTAGAATGCACCACAGAAGTCAAAAAGAAGATCCTTGGGGAAAGGATAAGATCTTCCCTGTTTTTCCAGGTGGGGATGAGCTCTGTTCAGCAGAAAGATAGCAGTATTGTAAGGGGCTAGTAAATTGTGGATCTCCAGCTTCGGTACCCTTTTCTTCCTTTACTTACCACTTCATTAATTTTTGATGTTTCATTGAAATGTGATTTTTTTATGTAAAGAAGAAATTAATTAAATCAATTTACCTCAACTTGTTCTTTGACTATTAGCCTTCTCTCCTTGGGTGGCAGACATGGTACAGCAGGAATGTCCATTTTTACAGTATCAGTATTGCTGTTCTCTGTTCCACCGACCTCAAAACAAGTCACCTGGCTGTTGACCTCAGAACAAGTCACTTGGCAATTAGTCCAATGGTCTGTTTCTGTGTAACAAATACTCTCACACTGCTTGACTACAGAGAGCCATGTTCCCTCAGGAAGTTGAGTCTTCGTTTCAGACTTGCTGCTAAAGGTGGACTGTTCACTACCAACATCCTGTGCCACTAAAGGATTGTCAGTCCAGGTCATTTCAAGGTGGTCCAAGCATTGGCCCAGAGATTCACAATCCATAAAGCTCATGTGCAATGGACCTTGTGTATCTAATGATATGGATTCTGACTGGTCATTAGGCACATGACTTTTATCATTACATGTAAAGTCTACAGGAGTCTCCTGTGTTATCATTTGTTTTAGATCAGTTGGCAAAATGACAGGTTCATTGACGATTGTGACCTGGCGGTCTTGATTTGGAAATGAAAAGTTTTCACAGTCCAACAAGAGACCAGACTCAATGTGTGTGAAGACATTTTTTTCAGTGTCCATCAGATGCTTGGAGTCAGGCTCTTGAAGAAAGGCTTCATTGCTGCTTTCTACTTTGACTTCCTCATCCCCTATCATGTATTCCTTCAACTCATTTTCTGTAACAAAAAAGGCATCCTCTCCTCTCATCTTGTCTTCCAGGTCAACATCCAAGAAATCTGAAGGAGAAGATGTCAACATACAGTCTAAGGGCTCCAGATAGTCAAAACAGTGTGCTGGCACTTCTAATTGTGATGTTGGAGACTGCTCCACCTGTATGGTCTCCATCCCAATGGGTGAAATAGTTCCTATTTGAGAATCATGTCACCACTGTGTTCAATGTTTTGCATAATTCCATATTGCATGTAGTAGCATGCTTGCTCCAAGTTTACATAGTCACATATTTAAACCTGTGAAGACAGAGAAATACTTTAGTGAAGATAACAGGGAGTCAAAGCACAAACCAAAACCATCTAAAATTAGAGCACATCAGTTGATGAACATTACAAATGTTGTATCCATTTTTAACACTTTCAGTTAAGCATGTGCCAATGAGCCTTCATTTATAAATGTATATATAAATTTTTATATATACAGTATATAATATATATATATGTAGTACACAGTATATAAATTGCTATGTGCTGTCTGTTTGTCAAAAAACAACCTTGAAGTTCTCAATCAACACCTTATGCCATGACACATGTAACAAAACCCATGAATTTGATGTCCAGCCTGTGGCAGCCCCAAAATTCAACTGCGTCTCCTTCTCACGACCAATGTAGATATTGCAGTACACCTTGACTTGCACGTGTGTACATCTTGACACATGTTTGACATGAATACAGAATGGAGGTATGGATACAAAGTCTGCACGCGACATTGTTGATAAGAACCACAACAAACACCATGAAGTAAACAAAAAGATGGCCACATTTGACTCCTCGAGGTACACACCGTCATGCCTACAAGATGACAACATCTGCAACTACAGTTGACAGTCAGGCACATTACACATGACAATGACATGCATTTCAGCTACAGGATACAGAATGCAGGCACGACACACATGGAGAGCTTCCTGTGCAAACTTATCCTCTGATCACAAAATTAATTCATACACACCGCTTGGCCAAAGAAAACAGAAGGTTTTGCGACCTCACCTATACAGTACATCGGGCCAAAAGGAAGGGCTGTTTCACTGTTGACAAATGACAAATAATGACATGGCAGAACAATTCGAATACCAAACTGAAACATCAGCCTCAGCACCCATAGGAAGTGCAAGTATAAATGATTTAGAACACATACTCAGCCTCAACAGCTCCTTATCTTTTACATCCATGATGAAAATCCCCCAAAAAACAATGCATATACGTTCACATGAGATGAAAAAAAAAAACACACACTCAGATGACTGACAGGTTCAATCAGTTATCATGTACTGTACATACCTGTAAAGCAAACTATTTCATGGCTTTAAAACACAGACATCTCTACTTATTTACTTAGAAAACTACAGGACTTCACTTAACGCAACACCCCTTGTACCCAAGCCTTTACTAATTGAAGGCAAGTTGAAGAAAACGGCAAGAACTACAAGCACAGACAAATGGCTGACAGGTTCAAGAAGGTAAAAAATTAAACTGATGCCATTATGACAGGAGTTCTAGCACATTTTTTGTACATGTGATGAACACTACGTAACTACTAAAAGACATTATAACTTTCACAAGAACTCCAAGACAACACTATTTGCAACAAGAAGAAGAACAAAAACAACAGACAAAAGGGCAATTAGGTTCAAGAAGTGAAAATGTGTTTCCAAACTGATCTTACACAACACCAATGAAAGTATGCTGTTCCAAAATCAAATGACATTCCTACCATGTTCGCTACACACAACAGGCCAACACCACCACCAAAAAGATGCACTCCTTTACTCCAAGGAAGACTTTGAGAGATGCTGATCCTACTGTTTTCCATTGCCTTTTATTTGAGGACAGGAGGGCTGTGTGTTCCACAAGTATGAGTAAAAATTAGAAACCAGAAGCAAACAATAGTTTTGTACTTGTTGTGTAAATGAGAGAGCATCACACAGCTAACAGGTTATTCACTCATTAATATTCTATACCCACAGGGTCACAGAGGAGCCAGCGCTTATATGCAAGGTAGCAAGAAACCCTGGCTAGGGTGTCAGTCCTTTAAAGGGCATACTTACTCACAGCAGTTAACAACCGCCAATCCACAGAACAAGCATATTTTTCGAGTAAACCAGCAATAACTAAAAAAAAAATATATTCACACAGAAAATAAATCACCTGCATGCAGATGGTGGCCAGGCCTGGCTCTCAAGCCAAGCAGTGTGAAGCTTGCAGTTCTAACCAGGGAAAAACCTGTAGGGGAATCTGAAATACTGAGGTTGGACGGTGATATTTCGGATAGAATTGAGCTGTAACTTTACTTTTATTTTCTGTCATGAAAAACAGTGAAGTAGCAACAAATAGTCACTCCGAAAATTTGGCATTAAAGACAAGATTTTGATTTGAATACTTCATTTTTCATTATATTATTAATGACCTCTGCTCAAAACAAACATAATACTGTTGTATCTTTCACTTCCTTCAAAATCCTTTGAAGTTTGTGATGAGTTTTTCAAAACAATGCAGATCTGTAGTCAGGTTGTCTGTGTCAGTCTGAGAGATGCAAACAGTCTTCATATTTGGCTATAAAAATCTTGTCACTGTTCAAGCCATGCTGTAATGTATTAAATTTTAACATGAGCTTAACTTCCCATTCTTTTCTCTCTTGCTGCGTTTTGAAGTTGCCCATAAGCACTGTGACTTTAAAGTCCCTCTCACAGTGTCCATGGCTGTTGAAGTGGGCCGCTACAGGAACATCTGTGTTGCCATGTTTAACGTGGAATCTGTGTAAATTTATTCTCTGGCGGAGTGTTTGTCCAGTTTCTCCCACATAGAGTGTAGTGTCAGGACATTTCATGCAGAGAATTAGGTAGACAACATTCGATGATCTGCAGGAAAATGATCCCTTTATGTGATGTTCAAGTCGGGAGTTTGGTATAATTATACGGTCTGTATTGTAGATGTGGGCACACGTTTTACATCAAATATGAAGACTGTTTGCATCTCTCAGACTGACACAGACAACCTGACTACAGATCTGCATTGTTTTGAAAAACTCATCACAAACTTCAAAGGACTTTGTTGGACAGTTATCTTATCTAAAGATCTTGACCATACATTGTTCTTCTATCTCCTGTTAAATTAATCTTAGCCTGAATGAACCTATTAATTTTTTACATTTAAGAGTTTTCATTTAAAAATTTACCATTGTTATTTCTTGTCCTAGTGTGTGGATATAAACACAGGAAACTTCAGTTTCTGTATTACATCTTGCCTGAAGAAGGGGCCTGAGTTGCCTCGAAAGCTTGCATATTGTAATCTTTTTAGTTAGCCAATAAAAGGTGTCATTTTGCTTGGCTTTTCTCTACATTCATAATGGCTAACACGGTACAACAACCTAGTACTACTTCCTTCAACATATGCTTACATTAATAGATTTGTACATCCTTAGGACAATGTACTTTTATAAGTTAGTCCAAGATGAACACGATCTATGCGAAATACCCACGCCACGGTAATTAGGAAGCTCAATTCACTTACCAACAATTAACACTCAAAACGAAAAGATTTCCAGTAATGCAATTTACCCCATAACTGATACACGCATGTTGAGAAATTGCCACAAAAGATTGTTCAAAACCTAACAAAGCTGCTGTTTTAGTTCCTTCTTGTCACATTTCAGTACAGAATGGATTCAATGGAAACTGGATGGATGAGCACATACATGTCACTTCTGGTTATTTAGTTATTTAATTAGTGGTCAGTGGGGTTATCTGACCATAAATATAGTACATCCAGTTTTAGAGAGCAAGTTAAATGTCAAAAGTAATCAAAAATCCTTTTGTTACAACTGACTCAGTTAAGGTGGCAATTGTGCCATTGGGCATGGCATAATCATTGCCTGGTTCTAGCCATTGTGCCGCACAACAGTGAGTTACACTTACTGAACAAATTATTAGGAACACCTGTCCACCTGCTTATCTATTCAATCATCTAACCTGCCAATCATGTGGCAGTAAAGCGATGCATACAATCATGCATATACTAACCAGAGGCTTCAGTTAATATTCACATCAAACACCAGAATGGGGAAAAATGTGATCTTAGTGATTCTGACTGTGGTGCTATTGTTGGTACCAGACAAGCTGGGTTTAGTATTTCACTCACAACAGTCTCTTGAATTTACTCAGAATGGAGCAACAAAAAAAACAAAAAACATCCTGTAAGCAACAGTTCTGCGGATAGAAATGCCGCGTTGATGACAGTGGTCATAGGAGAATGGCCAGAACAGTTTGAGCTGACAGAAAGGCTAAACCAACACAAATAACAACGCTGTATAACTGTGGTGAACAGGAAAACATCTCAGAATGCACAACATGTCAATCCCTGAGGCGGATGAGCTACAACATCAGAAGACCTCGTTGGGTTCCATGCATCTCAGTCAAAAACTGAAAGCTGAGACTGCAGTGGGTAGAGGCTCACCAAAACTGACCAGATGAAAAATGTAGCCTGGTCTGATGAATCTCAATTTCTGCTGAGGCACACAGACGGTAGGGTCAGAGTTTGGCACCAACAGCATTAATCCATGCAACCACCCTGCCTTGTGTGAACAGTCCAGGCTGGTGAAGATGGTGAAATAGTGTGGGCGTTAGACACATAAACACCAGCCATTCATCACTTGAATGTCACACACAGCCTGTTTTGAGTATTGTTGCTGATCATGTGCATCCCTTCATGCTGTTTCTGACATGGAGCCAGAATAAGCACCAGCTCCTTGCAGCCCTTATGTCATGAGTACAATGCCATTATTTACCCATCTTCTAATGGCTACTTCCAGAATGATGATGCAACATGTCACAAAGCAAAAGTCATCTCAAACTGGTTTGATGAACTTGACAATGAGTTTAGTGCTCTTCAGTGATCTTCACAGTCATCTGATCTGAATCCAACAGAGCAATTCTGTGATGTGGTGGAACGGTGGAATCACAGCATTAATGTGCAGCTGACAAATCAGCAGAAATTGCATGAGGCAATCATGTCAGCATTGACCAGAATCTCAAAGGTATGTCTGAAACATCTTGTGCAATCCATGCCATGAAGAACTGGGGCTATTCTGAGAGCAAAAGGAGATCGTACCTAGTATTAGTATGGTGGTCCTAATAATTTCCCCAGCGAGTGTTGTACACGATGCTAAAAATAAAACATAATTTTATAACACTTTAATCACTTGCCTCTAGGACTTTATGCAGTTATTGAACATTTTTGAGTTTTTGATTTTAATTAGAACCTCCAATTCAGTGATATAATAAAGTGGCACACATTCATTTTGCTTTCCAAACTGGTCCCTCAACTATTCAAGCAGATATTTGTATAAAGTGTCTACACAGAGACACACTGGACATTAAAGTGATGACAATTTTTTATAAACTTTTGAGCTTGCTTAAATTTGCCTCAAACTGTTAGCACACATTCCCTTGCAACTCTGTTTCTGGTGAGAGGGCAGAAGCCTTGGGACAACAGTTTTTGATGTTTTGTGCATTCAGGTTAGTGTTTAAGGTGTATGGATGTCCAGGATGTTCACTGTCTTTGACATCCACAAAATCTTCTGTGGCACTCGAACAGACGTTCATGTGACATGGATTCTTCCCTGTAAACCTCAGTTAGCACCTGAAAGAACTCAGTAGGAATTTTGTTCAGTTCCACCAAAGATTGTAAATTGAATTATTGCTAGATCTTCAAACTGATCATCGTTTCAACACACAAGAAAACCATGTTAACTTCAAACAACGCACAACAGTGAATTAATAACGTGATGTTATTGAAACTTTATGGGATTGCTTATGCTTCTCCAATGTCCCCCACCCAGCTTGAGTGATGTTGTTTGATCCGCAGTCTTGTTCTTTAGTAGCCATACCTCGTAGTGTAATACAGAATAAGTTAATGGCTGTGATGGTCACCTGCACAAATTTTCTTACTTCAGCTCAACATGCCCACCTAGTTGTACAACATGTCAGTGAAACAACAGGAAACTGTGGATCAATAGCAAAGACTGAATTGACATCTGCGGTGGTGAAGGGTTAAGATGTTTTGGAGAGCATAACTTCACACCATTTATAAGTCCTAATCCAAAATGCTGTCCAGTAGGTTACACTTGCTTTAGATTACCCTGATTATTAGATATTAATCTGATAATGACCATGAAGCTTTCAATATGGCAATTCTTTCTAAGCATACGATTGTCAGAGTCCACACTGAAACACTGTAAGGCAATTGTCCTGCCCTATAGGCTTCCTCTCCAAATTTATGGCAAAGTGCTTTTCTGTGTGCTGTACCATGTAAGCGTCACCTCTGCACCTGCCAATGCCCCTTCTCAGTACTAACCCTTTCCGAAGGCATAAACAGCACACTGAAACAATTCATAGTTGCCCTCATCAATTAACAGTGCGATAATATTTTGTGAAAATGTATTCAGAAAACAAGAAACCCATAGATAACATGAGATATGAAACAGGAAACATAAACACAAAGGGTGTGCAAGAAGGATGGCAACAGCAAAAAACAAAGAGAGCTCTCTGAAGGAGCATCATTGGCTCATCTACTTGGCTGAGAAAACTTTGAAGGTGTGTGTGTGTGTGTGTTTAAACTTGGTGCTAACCAAAAAAGGGATGTGGATCAGAATGAATCCACGTTTCTAAAGAGAAACATCTCAACGCATCACATCACCATCTAACTCTGTTCAGCACATTCAAAACAAACGCTCAGCTATCTTTGAACCTTCTTAATCCAACATTATAGGTTAGGCCAATCCTGGAAGCACAGAAATCAAGGCTGGGTCAACTCTGAACAGAATGCCAGTCCATCACAGGGCACACTCACACAGGCTGCAACTCTCACACATACCAGTCTAGCTCAGGGGGTGCTGTGTCCACCATTGCTTAAACAAGTTAGATTTGATTCTGTGCCTCTAACACAAGAGTGTCACAATGGAAAATTGGTTGGCACTACTATCTCTCAGCTCCATCAGATTGCATTTGAATCTAGTCACCGTCCACATTCCAAAGATGTGTAGATTAGGTAGAATGGTGACTCTGAGCTGAATGAGTGTGGGTGTGTAGGTGCTCCATAATAAAGTGACACCCTGTCCAATCTAATGTTTCCAGGACTAATCAGGGTTAGAAGATGGATATAAATATTACTCACAGTTTTCTCTTGCAAACCAACTGAGCCCATCAGCTTGCTCAGTCTTCTTCTCTGGGTCCACTAGTTTTCCTTACTATCATTATTTGAGGTTTTTTTTTTTAATCTATTGTATTGGTATTCACACGTTCCTTCTCACCTTTGCTCTCTTCGGGTAACAGAATTTCAGTGGTTGACTTTTCTGCCTCATTTGTCTGAATCCTGAACTTGGTTATTGTTAGTATGGAGCCATTATGTTCTCCTAATGTCTGTAAGGGTTTCTCTTCCCACATCTTGATATTCATGCATGCTAGGTTGAATTTAAAGTTTGAATTGACTAGTCTGTGTAATGGGCCCTGTGATGGACTAGTACCATGTTCAGTGTTGTTCCTGACATGGAGCCAGAATAAGCACCAGCTCCTTGCAGCCCTAATGTCATGAGTACAATGATTTGCTTAACATCTTGAGCTGGGAAAGCTGCATCTGCTCCAAAGTTTCTCTGAATTCATCCAGTTGTTAGTTGCTCTCACACTCCATTTAAACAGCTTTCTTCATCTAGTTAGCACTCCTTTTGTAAAATCATTAAGCTTACAAGTGGACAGAGGTGAGGAGTGAGAGCAGCCACAACTAATGGAGCCCATCTGTTATGACTGTCCATATGGTTGTGGGATCACTTCCTGGACTATTCTCTTCATTAGACCTACCCACAAGCCTTATGACCTCCTATTACACATTTTTGCTGCCTCCACAGTGACCAATAAGGGATTCTATACAGTTGTAAGAATTAATGAAAAGTTTCCTATAAAAATTATAATTCAGGTGGCATGAGGGTGCAGAGGATAGAGTTGCTGCTTCAGTATACCTCGACTCTGGTTTAAATCCTGACTGGGGTACCTTCTGAAGGGAGCTTGCCTATTCGATCTGTTGGCTTGTTGATTTTCTTCAGGTGTTCACAGACATGCTGTTAGGTGTGTTGGCCACTCTAAGTTGACTTGTGAGTGAGTGTACCCTTGGTTGAAATGACATCCAGTCCAGAAAAAAGCTGCCAGGCTCTGGCTTCCAACAACCTAGAATGATTAAAGATATGGAAAATGAATCCATGTGATATTTGAGGGTTTCTGTGTGTGTGGAGGTATGTGAATTCATTAAAGGTCTGTCAGTTGGTTAAGTCTTGTACCAGGATATGCTCAGACTCAGCATTTAAGCATGGATGAACGACTGTATATGATCAGGGCACTAGGGAAGTCATAGTCGTAAGCTGAATTCACTGTTATGTCCTGGAGAGATTTGAAAGCTTGATTGGATCCAAGTGTTTGTGCCCAATGATCATGGATCACTGCTAGGATAGGACCTGACTGGGGCAAATTCCATATTTAATTGCTTATTTGGGTTTAAGTGTGGTGTACCAAGTAATGCATTGGAATTCTGTTCATGATTCATTTGAAGAGAGTCTCTGCCTTAATGTATAAAGTGGATTAAAAACACATGGATGGATACATAGATGTCTTATTTGGAGCATTGATTGGTTTGAATGAATGAAACTCCAATCCATTATTGACCCGAAATTATGGAGAGGAACATTTACTGGTAATAATGAAGGCACACACATTTTAAAAATGCATATACACTGAGAACCCACTTTATTAGGCACTGTTACCCAAGAGTGAGCAGGTCTCTCCTTTTACTCTCTTAACAGTTTAAAATGCTCAGGGGTTGAAGGAGAAAGTGTTAATGCCAATGGCTGCCATAATTTACAAATTCACCTATTGAAGAGTTTTACCCCATATAGCTCAATTTGTCTCCTCTCAGAGATATGCCTATACTCTATGATCAGGGCACTAGGGAAGTCACAGTCTTATGCTTAATTCTCTGTTACATCCTAGAGAAATTTCTGGATTTTCCTAGCCTGGTAGCAAGGGACTTTAACCTGTTGGCGATAGGTACACCAGTGGTTCTCACCCCCCTGGGGGGCGCGAAGATGTGAAAAAAAGAACACAAGAATCACAAATATGAAAAAAAAACATCTGTTGAAACCAAAACAAATTAACTTAAAACTACATTCTGATACTAGAACAATAAATATAGAATTCGATAAATGTCGATAAAAGTTAAGTAGGTATAATAAAATATGCATCTACATTTCAAAAAAATGTTGGGGGCGGCGCGATTAAAACTGTTATGAAAACTTGGGTCGCAAATCCTTAAAGGTTGAGAAACGCTGAGGTACACTGTTGCCTGGAAGATAAACACGTGATTATCAACCATTTCAAGAAATCACAATCTGCTTGAACAACTATCAGCCCATTATTTCAAGCTCTGTGGTGATGAAGTATCTGAAGAAAGTGGTCATATTCTACATTAACCAAAAAATCCCTGCTACCTTGGATTGACTACAGTTTGTGTACTGGTGCAACACATCTGTGGATGATGTCATGTTCCTCACCCTACACACTACTCTGGAAAGGAAAAACACCTAAGTCAGGATGCTACAACTATAGCTCTAGTCCACAAAGTTGTGCCCTCCAGCCTGGTGATGAAGCTCAGAGACCTTGGTCTGAGCAGCTCTATCTGTGGCTGAATGCTTGTTTTCTTAACAAATAGACCCCAGTTAGTGAGGATTTGCAGTAAAAAATCCTCCACACTGTTCACCATCATTGGCATTTCACAAGGCTACTGCCTCAGACCATTGCTATACAGTCTATTCACAGCATGAACTTTGAAGATGACACCACCAACAATAATGAGCTTGCCTATAGGAAGGAGGTAAAAGACCTGACCATCTGGTACTATGACAACAACCTCTCCAAAACATCAACAAAAAAAGGAGGTCATTGTTGACTTCAAGAAGAACAAAGGCAATCATGCTCCACTACACATCAATGGCTCCCCTCTCCAGAGGTCTAGATCACTAACTGTCTTTCATGGTCTGTAAAAACCAACAGCAGCGTCAAAATGACTCAGCAAAGGTTTTTTTTCCTGAGAAGGATAAAAAGCTTTGGGTGGAAACCAAAAGACTGGTGAACTTCTACTGCTGCAGTAATGAAAGTATCCTGACAAGATGCATCAAAGTGTGGTTTGGTAACCTGACTTGCCAGGACCGCAAGCTCCTCCAAAGGACCATCTGTACTACTTCTAAAGTCACTAGGGCTAACCTTCCACTCAACCAGATGTTTGAGGAGAACAGAATCCATCATCCAGCTCATCCACTGTCATCCCTTCTGCCTTCTGGTAGATGCTACTGGAACCTCACTACACACTCCACATGCTTTGGGGACAGCTTCTTCCCTCAGAACTTAAGGTCACTGAATTCTTGGTAACCTGATCTTACCTGCCCAGTACTGTACCCACCTGTTGGTTTATGTCCAATTGTATTCTATGGTACACGTGTACTGCCATTTGCATTTTTTTCCACTACAGTTTAATACAGTTTCTATGGTTCTGTTTTTCACTATGTACACTGGGTCATTCTTCTACTACTCTTACTTATTGTATTTATTTATTATACACCATCTTATTGGGGTGGCGCAGTGGTAGCGCTGCTGCCTTGCAGTTAGGAGATCCAGGTTTGCTTCCCGGGTCCTCCCTGTGTGGAGTTTGCATGTTCTCCCCATGTCTGCGTGGGTTTCCTCCCACAGTCCAAAGACACGCAGGTTAGGTGGATTGGCAATGTCCCTAGTGTGTGCTTGGTGTGTGTGTGTGCCCTGTGGTGGGCTGGCTCCCTGCCTGGGGTTTGTTTCCTGCCTTGCACCCTGTGTTGGGTGGGATTGGCTCCAGCAGACCCCCGTGACCCTGTAGTTAGGATATAGCGGGTTGGATAATGGATGTATGGATTATTGTCTTATTGCCTTTATATAATTTCCTGCTCCTCCCCTCTTCTCCCCACTACTGTGACAAAAGAATTTCACTCTGCTCTTCAGTGTATGTGACAATAAAGATAAAATTTAATCTAATCTAAGATTACGGAGAATACTTCAAATCTTTTGCCACTTTCATTAAAATCTAAATCATCATTGGACTAATAGCTCTTTCTTGATACACCCATGAATTTCCAGTGCACTCATGCTAGCATGCATGGTGCCCATTACTATGCTACATTCAAAGCCTCTTAAACCTTTAGTCTTGCATGATCTCCCATTGAATTTTAACCAAATGATCATCTGTCTGCCCACTTTAAATGGCCTATTCTGCACTTGACATGCTCTCACAGATTGAGTAGTTAATGGGATGGAATGGCCCAATAAGGTGGATGGCCATGTGAAAAAGTAAACAGATGTCATTAAATGTATTCTCTTTTTTAAAATATATGATCTTCATTTAAACAATAACTTCAGATAAAGGAGAAATAATATGACTAACATCATGTCACGTTTACATTTCGTACTCCAAAGTGTAATTTAAATAAAAACAAATGCAAATTTCAAATATGGAATAGGTAAATCCACCCTATTTTTATCAGTACTTCAAATACCTCAAATTAGAATCAGGTGAAAAAGATTAAAACATCATTAGAGTGGGCCTTGTCTGAACCCATCATATTAAAACTTCAGACACCAAGTTTGGTTTGCTCTTTGTTGTTGTAGTGTGTGTTATCACCAGGTCAAGATCAAAAGAGCTCTCTGAGACCTTCATATAGATGCCTATAGGTCTGGGAAGAGATTTCAAAAGATCTCCAAACTACTGGAAATCAATCATTTCACTGTCTGGAGGATTTTCTACAAGTGGAGATGTCAAACAACTGCCAACTGAATTGCAAGTTCAGCTAAAGATCAAAGCACAAGATGCTGAACGATGTCTCTAAGAACCCCACAATTTCATCACAGGATCTACAGGTTGCTCTTGCTACTGATGATTTCAAATTGCATGAGTCTAGCATTAGAAAGATGCTACACAAATTACATCTACATAAGTGGTGTGCCAGGAGGAAACCTTTGACCTCTAGAAAGATCATCAGGTCAAGGCAGGCCCATGAACACCAAAGACCAGGAGCCTCATTCATAAAGTGTGTGTACACACAAAAAGAGGCTTGAAAAGTGTGTATGCAACTTATGAGACAAACTTTGGGATTTACAAAAGAAAAATTGACGTTAAAGCTTACGCATATTTGCAGCAACACTGAGCCATGCATACGCAACATTACAGAGAAACAGGGAAATGACGACATCAAGCAGGGAAATGCAGTCCAACAAGCTAAATGATGATGATGTGCATGCATAATAATTCATATCATTGAGCTGTTATTATAATGTGTGCTGATGTGACAAATATATTACAACTCCAAAGTGATGAATATGATGCACAGACAGTATTTTAATTCTCTTTTAGAAGCGACAAAGCTGCGTATTTGAACTGATGAACTTTATTGCTTTTTATGTTAATATTGATTACCTGTTGCCACTTCTCAGGGAACTGGCCAAGCTTCACTCCAGCATGTTTTCTGTGCTGGAAGCCATTATCCAACTGGTGAGGCACTACATCCAGTTTTGTATGGTTTGGGTGTACATAGAATAAAAAAAAATATACATATATATTTATGTAATATATATATATATATATATATATATATATATATATATATATGTGTGTGTGTGTTTTGCAATCTTCAAAAGGCAATTTGCAGCAGGGTCCAGCTCTACTAACGTAATTGGAGACATTTACTGCACTCATAATGCAATAAGGGCATCTAATGAGAATGAAACTGCTTTTGCTAACAATAACCAGTGACATTCCATTATTGCACAAGTCATCTGTGATGCCAAGATGAGACTGACAAATGTCATGGATCAGCGCCCTGGGTCAGCCTGTGATTCATTTATTTTGAGACAATGAAACGTTGTCAGATGTGATGGTGCTGTATGTGAAGGCTGGCTTGTTGGTAAGGTAACTTCCTGAGCCCTCAGTGTTTATTATGGCCTGTACTACTCATTGTAGCAGCAATCACATCATTACATGTGATAGTGGATGCCCACTCAAACAATGGTGCCTTACACCATTTCTGGACCCCCAGAGTTCAAATAATGCTGCAAATGATCTTATGCTCTCAGTTGCAGAGCACGGCTCACAGATACTCTTGAATGTAGTTGGTGGGGTCTCGAAACCTCAGTCAAAGGAAGTCTGCAGCATCGTGATTGCATGTGTATGAGGTCGATTAGGTTGTTATATATGGATGTTTCAGGGTGGTGTTAGAGGTGTGCTCTTGTATGCATATTTACAAGATGATTTTGATTTATAAGTGGTAAGTTGTGTAGAAATGTGCATACACCAGATTTTATAAATCTGATTCTTTTTTTTGCCATACAACTTTTTTCCTGCTTTTTACCATGCACATGTTTTCACGTTTTGTTTGTCAAATCCATGTAAAGTTGTATAAAAAAAGGCTTCAGGACTCAGAAACAACATGGACAAATGAGGCAATGGTAGTTATTTTACCACATCACTAAAAGACATGTTTGGTGAAACCCAAAGACAGCATCTTACCAGAATAACCTGATGCAAGCTGTAAACCATGGTGATTGAAATGTTATGGTCTTGGCCTGCTTTGCTTCCTCTGGGCTCGGGAAACTCACCATCGCTGAAAAAGAGTGGATTCTTTGTACTAGAGGTAGCTTGAAGATAATATGAGACCATATCTCAGAAGGTTGAAGCTCAACATAGCAATTACCCTAAACATACTAATAAAATAACCAAAGACTGACTGAAAAGAAAGAAATGACGGGTTTTGGAATGACTAAGATCTGAATCCTATTGAAGTACCATTGGGTGATGTGATACGATCTGCACTCAAGACACCCACTAAACATTGCACAACCGAAGGAATTCTGAATGGAGGTGTAGGAGAAGCGTTCTCCCAATTGCTGTCAGAGACTCATAGACAATTATAGGAAATACCAACTTGAGGGGGCATTACTAGCTATTAGAGCTGAGGCTGGACTTACTTTTCCATAGACACAAATGACAAAGCTGTTTGATTTTCATTGAATGAATTATTGCAAACCCAAAGGTTCATATTTTTTTCAATTAGATCACCTTTATCTAAAGATAATGTTTTAAAGAAGATACAATATGCCCACATTTCGTAAAAAAAAGAAATTATTTCATAGAGAGTACCATTCCACATGACTGTATGTATATACAGTAGATAGCCGCATCATTGCTGAAGGAGACAGTTTTTTTGCACTCAGCTGAACAGAGATAAAGACTTAGCATGGCATTGACTCAATGAGCATTAAAGCTGAGACGACTAAAGGATGTTACCCAATTTCGGCTCTGACAAACTGACAGGAAGTGCCAGAACATGGGTAGGTTGAACCACAGAAATCTGAACCCAAGTGAGAGACACAAGAGTCAGTCATCACGTCTAGGATTTAGCTGTTGTGAAGGTGTGCTTCAGAAAGCCTACTTCAGGAGAAAGCCACACTTAAAAGAGGGTAGCAACTCTCAGGCCGACAACAAGGAAGTGACTGCACTTGCCTACAAACTGAAATTTTGCAGTTGTGAAAATACTTCCTGTCAGACCGCGGGCCACGTTTCGATAATTCTGTCATCAGGAAACAGATGCTGGTGTCACTTTATAAAATGAAGTAAATTTAGAAGCTGCCTCTCAACTGTGATGGAGACCTACTACTGACACAGACAGAATGAGCATTTGTAACTTTATATTTAGGCCATTACAAAAGCATGAGCAAGGGAGCAGTCAGCTCCACTACAGAGTAAAAGGTCTCAAATCAAAGAGCCAGTTTACATTTTGAATGATTTGGAACCAACCAGATTAGAATTATGATGTCACGGAGGCTTGAATGAACATTTTCACTCAGTAACACACCTCATGATAGTCCAGATCTGAGGAAAATTGAAACATCAGGGCAGCTGTTCCACCAGTATATCAATTCTGAAAACCTGCTTCATCTGTTTTAGGGTATGGTAACACTGGTGCCTATGAATGTCAGGCACTGGCCAGGAACAAACTCGGGACAGTTGTCAAATCCATCACACGAATACATTCTTGTGCACACGCTCAGTCACACTTTTTTGTCTATTTAGAGTCACCATTTAACCTTCACACACATAACTAAGTGCTGGGAGACAGCAGCACTCTCTACTGTGACATCATGCCTTCCTCAGCACAAAATTTCATCCAAAAATGTATCTTTCTGTCTAACTTAAAACTTAATTTGTCTTTTTTATTTTATCACAGACTATTTTGTAGTGTAGTGGGGCACAGTAGTCCAGTGGTTAGCACTGCTGTGCCTGGACATTGTCCGTGTGGGTTTTGCATTTTTTTCCCCTGTGTCCATGTAAATTTTCCCACAGGTACTTCAAGTTTTCTCCTACATCCCAAAAGATTTCCAGGTTCAGTTAAATGTCACTTTGAAACTGGCCTGGTGTGTGTGTGTCTTGAGTGTAGGATGGACTGGTCTTCTGTCTGTGGCTGTTCCCTGCTCTGCAGAGACTGCTGCCAGGATATATAAGAATACATAAGACATTTGCCAGATGAGAGGAGACCATTCAGTCCATCAAGCCCTTTTATTTAGCTAAAAGCTAAGCTTTCCCAATATTTCATCTTCTTGAAGGTTGTCAGAGTTTCTGCTTCAAATACGTCTTGCAGGTTTGTTCCAGAGTCCTCCAGTAGACACCGGTGCTAGTAAGTCAAAATTTTACTATACAAGGGGGGACCTAAAAATTCCCAGAATTGGTCAATAGCACAAGTTGAGTGGGTTAGGTGTAGTTATTGAGTTGAGTATGCCACTAGGTATCGCATGCCTACAGTCTGGTTTATCAGCCTGCTGAGTGGCAGAGCCATGTAATTGACTCACATTTATAATACAGATTACGAGGAGAAGGAGGAAGAGGAGGTTGGGAGCATGTACTGATACAGCACTTTGTCGTACCCACCACTAGACGAACCACCTTAGGATCCCAAATTAGGTCTCGAGCACAGCCATGTAATGGGTGACACTTCAGCACCACTCTGTTTCTAATTGGAGACCCAAAAATTCTCAGAATTGGTCAATAACACAGCTGTAGTGAACAGTTATCTGCTGCTAGACATCGTATGCCTACAGTCTGAAAATCAGTCTGCTGAGTGACATCATGCTGAGATGATCAAGTGTGTTTTTTCTGTCATTTATAGGAGAAGGTGACTTGGGCCATTTTTTTTCCCAAGCCACCTTGGCACATTTTCAAATGACAACGATGAGCATGTTTTCTGAAATTGATGGACATGTTCCCCATTGACAGAATCTTGATCTATGACATTATATCAAAGTGCTAAGCCGTCTATAGGGAACCATCAGGAAAAAAATTCCGAAAAGAGATACATGCACAAAAAGTTACATTTTCTACCATGGCAGCACATCTTGCATTCTCCGCATTGACAGTCAAGGACTTTTGGACCAAAAAGAATGTGGTTGGAGCTTTGAATACCCACATTCACTAGATATTACTTATTGTGACATCTTTTTGTTTCTGAAATCTAAATTAAGACTGAAGTGAAGACGATTTGCTACTGGGTAAGAAACCAACAAAACAATGCAGGAGGCTTTAGACACTGTAACAAAAGATGAGTACAGAAAATTATTTCAGAAATGGGAGAAGCACAGGGACAAGTGCATTGCATGTCAAGGAAAGTAGTTTGAAGGTGGCTTAAAGTTAAGTTAAGTTTTATGATAAAGTTTTTTTTTAACAATTCTGGGATATTTTGTCCCCTTTTGCACAACTACCAAATTGGATTTAGCAGATTTCAGAATGTTTTGCTAGATTGTAGATTGTAAAATGGTTTTCTTTGATAGAACAATACAACTTATTATTTGTGTAATATTATTCATTGAGTGCAGATGCAGAGCATGAAGTTAAAATACAGAAATCCCTCGCTATAACGCACTTCGACTTTCGCGGCTTCACTCTATCGCGGATTTTATATGTAAGCATATCTAAATATATAATGCAGATTTTTTGCTGCTTCGCGGGTTCTGCGGACAATGCGTCTTTTTACTTCCTGTACATGCTTCCTCAGTTGTTTTGCCCAGTTGATTTCATACAAGGGACGCTATTGGCGGATGGCTGAGAAGCTAACCAATCAGAGCATGCAGTTTTAAGTTCCAGTGTGCTGAATGGCTCAGCGACGGAGCGTTGAATTCGATTCCGCAGCGTTAACCAGGAAGTCTCGTCTTGCTCATTCAGCATCAACGTGTTTCGCTGTGTAAAGAGTTAACTTTTGTGCTCTTTTGTGTTTATCTTTGTGCATAGTCAAGCCCTTCGTTATGGCTCCAAAACGATCTGCTCCTGCTACTGCTTCAGGGGCCGTGCCCAAGCGCCAACGGAAGATGTTAATGATTGTCAAAAATGTAAACGTTTTGGATATGTTGAAGCAAGGGAAAAGCTACACTGCTGTAGGACGCCATTAAGGCATCAATGAGGGTACAATTCTTATTTAAAAAGTAGGAAAGGAATATAAGATCTACGGCCGCAGTGTCCTTTTAACCAGGGCGCAAAACGAGTTGTAAGTGGATGTAATAAGGCAGTAGTCTGGATGGAATCTCTGCTTTAGGGATTTGGATTGAAGACTGCCGGTTAGAAGAACAATGGCGGTGTTACACAATCGCCTGAAGAGGCTCCTTTAGAACAGCTGTAACTCTCTCCTTCATTGTGCAGTAAAACTAAACTCATCGTTATCGGTTAAGTCATCGTGTCATTGTCGGTGAGTAACCATAATTATTTTTCTACTTACAGTACTTAGTACATGTATGTGCGTTTAGTGTCACTGTACACACATTTATTGTATACAATTTTTCTTGCATTGTACGTATTTATTGCTGGTGGCCTGTCTATCGTAATGGCTGTAACATATGTGATATCGGAGACGCTCGATATCTTTAAAATAATATTTAGGTTTTACTGTATATAAACAGTGTGTTTACATACATAATTTCAATGAATCTTACCTAATATCTAAGAGAATACAAAGGTTTATGCTGTATAACTGTGCGGGGAATATTTATAAACAGTGTGGGAGAGTTTACAAGGGCTTAAAATATATAAAAATAACCATACAAACATATGGTTTCTACTTCGCGGATTTTCACCTATCGCTGGGGGGTCTGGAACAAAACCCCCACGATCGAGGAGGGATTACTGTACATGTATAGATTGTACTAATTAGTAAATACATAATTGACACACATTTAAATAGTTTTGTTAAAATACAAAGAAAACAAGGTAGTAACTGATTAAACATAAATGGAAACCAAAATTATCTGTCCATGAATTAATGGATAAACTATGGCCAGTTGACAATGGTGGAGATTAAAATTGTAAAACAGAAAGTCAAACATAAAGTCACAGTCCCAGAGACCTCGGCCAACTGGCTGCCTACCCGCTCCTGGATTTTCTATAGTGGAGTCTGTGCTGGTGAGCCAATCAGATGAGAGAATCTTTCCATTGGATGACAGTAGTGCCTGGGGCAGGTCATTTGCCTGCACCTTCTGTGTAGAGTGTGCATTGTTCTCCCTGTTTATACATGGCCGTCAACTTCCACAGTCTAAACGTATGTTTTTAGGACGATTCTGAATAGGTCTGATTTGGGAGGTGACTACCTGAAGTTAGTTCCTGCCTTGCACCCTTTACTACTGTTCTGTGATTGAGCACTGCCCTGCCGCCTACACTTACTCTGTTCCATGCAGCCATGACACACCTCAACATTTCAAGTAAAAACAACTAAAAGTTCACTTAGTGGTTTATACACAATCGAGAGGATTATAGCAAGGATTACCACACTTACAAATGAAACATGGCGGGAATTCTTATCCTTTTCATTCCCACTAAAAGCTGACACAGCTACCCACCCATACAATCTCAGAGATTCAGCCTTTTCCTTTCTACTCGCCACGTTTGCTCAACTCTGATACAAACAACAATCACATCTTACAAGCTTAAGTGCCTTATACTACACACAGCATTTTTATTACATCTTCAAGGACATGATAGTCACCACTTGGGAAGAGGCCAGCCCAAAGGAACAAGGGATGGAGGTCGACCTGACGTTTTTCTCCTGTTTACTCACTTCAACCATACAGGTGTGTCCTGAACTGCATACAAGAAGTCATTGCCACTCATCACTGCTGCTAGCCCTCAAATTCAAGTATGTTCATCCTTGATGTCACAATGCCATGTGGCTTGAGGGCATTTCTTGGCCAGCCCTACAGCTCATCTCACTATTTTGTTCAATTGAAATAAAATAAATAAATTATATTTACTCTACTTGATTGTAAAAGCACAATGAAAGGTGTGGTAAAAAATGATGGACTCTGTAAAGGCTTAGCATTTCCCTTACTGAAAGCCTAATCATTTTTATAAATACAGGTACCCCCGATTTGGACTAGTAACATTCTGTGCTTTTCAATCAGCTCATCAAGCCAGTAAGCCCAAAAACCAAATCCCAGGACCCCCCAAAGGCCAACAACCAAAAGTTTACTAATTAAAGATGTGGAAGGTCAGGAAAGTAGCCACAGGCCAGCCTCTTGGGCCCTGTTCACTAGTTTATAGGCACCATTCACACGAGAAAAGTGAAGCTGGACATCAGCAAATTATGTTCATAATGAAATGCACTTACAGCTCGGTGGCCCCAAAACTTGGCTCCCTGTCACTTCTCATCTTTCTAGTCTCTTCCTCACCACGATGTTCTTATTGTTGTGCCAAACTTAACATACAGTTCTGTTATCCTTAACCCGCTCTGAACTGCGGCCTCCGTTTGTTCCCATTCCTCTAACCCAGTTTCTTACCATGAGGTATGCTGTTCTCTGCCTTCTAGAGTCCTCTGCTTGTCACAATATTCCACTGACGCCAAGTGACAGAGACTCGAAACATTCACTCAAATGGTGGTACCAAAGACTAGAAAACCCATCGGGATTTCCCACGACAGCCATATGTCCAACCCACCTTTATGTGTGTCTTCTCACAATCCATTTTTCATAATCTTGGTAACAGCAGTAGAATCTGGAGGCTCACAGCTCACAAAAAGTGTCAGGAGACACACACACTCAAAAAAAAAAGGTTCTTGTCTTTTTTGAAAAAAACTTCCTGCCCACAGATCGTCATGAGCATGACACTTCTAAGTAAGAGGAGAGGCAGGCTGGGGTGGAGTTCAGCGCTCTCTGTCCTAGTCAACCCTGTGGCTACTGAGCTGGCGCTTATATCAAAGTGTCTTCCCATGCATCACTGCAAACTTGAAGCATGTTTTACACTAGTCACCCCGCCCCCGGTCACAGTTTTGTGCTCTGTCCCCTATGGGTAATTCCTCCAGTCTTGTGATCCAAAGCAATCCTCTTACTAAAAGCTGCCCTCCACCTCTTTAACCCCCACTGTTTGATCTGTCTGGGCAGAGGCAGTTTAAGTCCTGAAAAGGGAACAGGCGCTACTCTTTTTTGATTTGAGGAGTCGATTAAACCTCCCTCAGCTCTTGTGCTCTGTTTTGGTAACTTCCTGTGGTGGCAGCCACAACGCTTTTTTTTTCTTTTCTTAAAGCATTTAGCAACAGAACCCTTGGAGATGCATGCTGCTGATTTTTAGTGGCAGTTTGCACAGAGCAAACATTTAAGCACAGACCAGATGGAAATCAAGTGTTTAGACCTAAAAAAGTAAAAATACATAAATACACACATATATACATATATATACTGCACACATATATATATATATATATATATATATATATATATATATATATATATATATATATATATATATATATATATATACAGTATATATAGGGATAGGCAATAGTAGGTTTACAGCTGGGAGAATGTGAAACACAGAATATATTCTTGTATTATTATTTGTTTATTAATTATTGTATTATTTATTTTCATTATTTGTTTTCTTCTTCTCAAAGTAATTGAGTTAATAATCATAACCTGCATGAGTTTTTCTATATGAACAACTGTAAACCTACTTTTGTCCACCCTTGTACATATTTATGTATATATAAATTAAAGGAACACTTTTTAATCAGAGTATAGCATAAAGTCAATGAAACTTATGGGATATTAATCTGGTCAGTTAAGTAGCAGAGGGGGTTGTTAATCAGTTTCAGCTGCTGTGGTGTTAATGAAATTAACAACAGATGCACTAGAGGGGCAACAATGAGATGACCCCCAAAACAGGAATGGTTTAACAGGTGGAGGCCACTGACATTTTTCCCTCCTCATCTTTTCTGACTGTTTCTTCACTAGTTTTGCATTTGGCTACAGTCAGTGTCACTACTGGTAGCATGAGGCGATACCTGGACCCTACAGAGGTTGCACAGGTAGTCCAACTTCTCCAGGATGGCACATCAATATGTGTCATTGCCAGAAGGTTTGCTGTGTCTCTCTGCACAGTCTCAAGGGCATGGAGGAGATTCTAGGAGACAAGCAGTTACTCTAGGAGAGCTGGAGAGGGCCATAGAAGGTCTATAACCCATCAGCAGGACCAGTATCTGCTCCTTTGGGCAAGGAGGAACAGGGTGAGCACTGCCAGAGCCCTACAAAATGACCTTCAGCAGGCCACTGGTGTGAATGTCTCTGACCAAACAACCAGAAAGACTTCATGAGGGTGACCCAAGGGCCCCATGTCCTCTAATGGGCCCTGAGCTCACTGCTCAGCAGCATGCAGCTCGATTGGCATTCGCCATAGAATACCAGAATTGGCAGATGCACCACTGATGCCCTGTGCTTTTTACACATGAGAGCAGGTTCACCCTGAGCACGTGACAGAAGTGAAAGGGTCTGGAGAAGCCATGGAGAACATTATGCTGCCTGTAACATCATTCAGCATGAGCAGTTTGGTGGTGGGTTAATGATTGTCTGGGGAGGCATATCCATGGAGGGTCACACAGACCGCTACAGGCTTGACAAAGGCACCTTGGCTGCCATTAGGTATCAGGATGAAATCCTTGGACCCATTGTCAGACCCTATGCTGGTACAGTGGCTCCTGGTGCACGACAATTCCTGGCCTCATGTGGTGAGAGTATGCAGGCAGTTCCTGGAGGATGAAGGAATTGATACCATTGACTGGCCACCACACTTTCCTGACCTAAATCCAATAGAACACCTCTGGGACATTATGTTTTGGTCCATCCAATGCCACCAGGTTGCACCTCAGGCTGTCCAGGAGCTCAGTGATGCCCTGGTCCAGCTCTGGGAGAAGATCCCCCACAACACCATCTGTCATCTCATTAGAAGCATGCACCGATGTTGTCAGGCATGTATACAAGAACACAGGGGCCATACAAAGTGCTGCGTACAATTTTGAGTTGCTGCAATTAAATTTTGGCAAAATGGACTAGCCTGCCACATAATTTTTTCACTCTGATTTTTGTGGCGTCTTTGAATTCAGGGCTCTGTAGGTTGATCATTTTCATTTCCATCAAACGATGTGGCATCCTTTCGTTCCTAACACATTACCCAGTCTATATCAGTATAGATATCCAGGAGGATTTCTTTTTCCCATTGAGATCTGATGTGTTTTCAAAGTGTTCCTTTAATTTTTTTGAGCAGTTAATATATTGTCACACACGCGCGCATGGGAGGCAGCTAAAGGGCTCGAGTGAAGGCAGTTCTGAGCCATACCGGGATGTGGCAGAGTGCACTAACTCTCTTTCTCACTTCCCTGTAGACCTAACCCGGGAGGTTCCACCTGTCTCTCTGGACGTCACTTCTGGGACCGAGCCAATGGAGACAGACCTTGCCAGCTCCGCCCCTGATGTCACATCCGGGACTAAACCAATGAAAGATGAACACGTGCCCAATCCTTATGACCTCACTTCCTGCCTCCCCCTTTAAAAGCCTTCCCTTTTCCCTTCTCTGACAGTCTTGTTTTGGACTCTGTTGTAAGCACTTCAGTGCTGTATTTGGATAAAAAGAAAACGACTTTGCAGCCAGGATACCTAATTACATGGGTGGCTGCCCCAAACCTTTTTCTGTCTTTGTCTCGTTTTGTGACAGTGGCGTAGTCGGCAGGATGGAGAAGTCCCAGAAGAGAAGGGGACAGGACCTGCAAAACACCCAGGTGGGAGCGTACCGGGGCCGAGTATTCAGGCGGGAGGGTGCCCGTGGTTGGCGAGACCGTGCGGGCTCCGCTCCCAGCACGCAGAACTAGGCCATCTAGAGAGGCCAGGGAGTGTGCGGGTGGGGCTCACCGAATTGGGCTGCCCTGGATGGGGGAGACGAGAGGGACTCAGTATGCTCTCTTGGGGGAGAGTGCCTGCCCCCAGTGAAACCACAGCCCCATTTACCACCCAGGGGTGCCCCAGACTGGCAGGTGAGTAAAATAACAAGTGGAGGTTGGACCCTGAGAGGCCGACCAGTAAACAAGCCTGGTCCTTATGGGCAAAAGTATGGCAGTGGCTACGGCCCTTGGAAAACAAGCCCTACCAGGTAATTGAGCAGGTAGCTTGCTATCTGCTCCTGAAAGCACTTCCCCAGGGCTTCACCCAGCCGGTCTGGGGCACAGTTTGAACATGTCAGGGCTCATAGAGCTTCTGGAAACACAGAGGGCGGCCTCACACTCTGGGAGAGCAGAACCGCCCTTCTGTCAAACTCAGCCGGGTATGTCCCAAGACCTAGCCCCTCCCTGTACAACCCGGAGCTTGTATCGGTGTCCGGCGGGCGCAAAACCGCTTGGAGGCGAGGAGGAATGCAGGTGGAGGGGAGGAGGGCTTGGTGTGCTCTGACAAACCCGCTGACGGTCCCGCATACAGGCGTGGTGATCGTTAACGGGTTTAAAACTTCCGCTCTGCTCGATTCCCGCAGCAACATTTCCATTGTTGCCCGCCGCTTTGTGCTACCGCGACAATGGCTAAAATTCAAGACCAGTATAACCTGTGTCCACGGGAAACCCGCTGGTACAGGACCGCCGCTGTGTCATTAGCTACGGAGGGTCAGTCCAGAAACTAACCGTGGCAATCCTTCCTGATCCTCCACACCCGGGGATACTAGGGCGGGACTGGTCTGAATTAAAAGCGGTGAGACACATACCACTCCCGGGTTAAGTTGGGCCTCGTTATGGACGGAGATGAACCGTCTCAAGCTGCCTCCACGCCGTGTAATCAGCCGGCAGAGAGAGATGCAGCAGGCGTCCTGGCTGACGGGGCAACTCCGGGCGTCGCAGGCTGACACGTCATCCACCAGCGCCGGCGGAGCGGGAGGAAACCACGCCCATTGAGGTCGGCGCTGACCCTCTCTCCGTGTTGCGGTTTCAATTTAAAAGCGCCGGCTTCTTTCAAAGGGAGCAATGGAATGACGACTCCCTGAAGTTTGTAAAAAATGCAGTGGTCCTTGTCAATGGCCAGCGCACTAGTCAGTCGATGCCACAGGGCCCCTACTTTGTGCTAGATAATGACCTCCTTTACCGTGTAGCAATGCATGGCAGGAGGACGAGGCTGCTGCTAGTGCCGCGTACCTTCCGGCGGCAGGTCTGCGAGCTAGCACACGCCCACCTCCTAGGTGGCCACCTGGGCACCGAAAAAACTCTGGAGCGGATCAAGCTCCGGTTTTACTGGCCAGGAATTAATGAGGAGGTTCGCCGCTTTGGCGCTTCCTGCCCGGAGTGTCAACTGCGACAGATTCCTAGGAGGGACCGTGCTCCTCTTGTTCCTATTCCATTGATTGGCGTTCCCTTCCACAGAATCGGGTCGACCTGGTGGGACCTCTAGAGCCCTCAGCCCGAGGACACAAGTACATTTTAGTCCTCGTGGATTATGCTACACGATACCCCGAAGCTGTTCCGTTGCGCTCAGCTACCTCTAAAGCCATCGCACGGGAATTACTAGGGTATTGGCGTGGGGATCCCCAAAGAAGTCTTGACAGACCAGGGGACCCCTTCACCTCGGAGACGTTCAAGGAGACTGCCAGATTACTGAAAATAAAGCATTTAAAACCTCGTGTATCATCCTCAAACCGACGGATTAGTAGAGAGGTTTAATCAAACTCTCAAGCAAATGCTGCGTAAGGTGGTCAGCGAGGATGGAAGGAACTGGGATCAGCTCCTCCCCTCGTCCTTTTTGCCTATCGGGAAGTCCCACAAGCCTCCACGGGTTCTCCCCTTTGAACTACTGTATGGGCGACAACCTCGGGGCATATTGGATATTTTGAAAGAAGGCTGGGAAGAAGAGGCTCTTCCCACTAACATACTGGAGTATATCGCGCAGTTCTGCGATAGATTTGGAAAGATTCGGCCTGTCCTTAAAAGTCACATGGAGGAGGCTCAAGCAGCACAGGTTCGTACTACAACCGCGCACGTCTCTTGGGAGTTCCACCCGGAGATCGGGTCATGGTCCTAGTGCCTACCTCCCACTCTAAGTTGCTTGCCCACTGGCAGGGCCCCTCTGAAGTTAAGGAGAGGAAGGGACTGGTCGACTATTTGGTGAGTCAACCCAATCGCGGCCAAAGGAGCGGTTTATCATGTGAACCTGCTGAAACCGTGGAAGGACAGGGACCCGATCCCTCCTCCGGCCAGCCCCTCACTCTTCGCTCACACACACGACCTTAACTTTGGCAGACTTGAGACCCAGGCAACGGCAGGAGCTGGAAACAGTTATCCGGACCGTCGAGAGGTAGTCAGTGAACACCCGGAAGGACCTCTCTGATTGAGCACAACATTGTGACAGAGCCGGGGTTGTTGTCCGAGAACGCCTGCGTACCGTCTTCCCGAGGCAAAAAAGGCTGAAGTGGAGCTTGAGATCAAGCGCATGCTGGAACTAGGTGTGATTGAGGAAAGTTATAGTCCCTGGTCCAGCCCCATTGTGCTCGTCGGTAAGCCTGGCGGAGTTGGAGGTTCTGCAATGACTTCCGTCGGCAACCAAGTCTCCCAATTTGATGCCTATCCAATGCCACGCGTGGGCGACCTCCTCGAGAGGCTTGGACAGGCTCAATACCTGACCACACTTGACATGACAAAGGGTACTGGCAGGTTCCTTTAACGGACTCCGAAGGAAAAACGCGTTTAGTACCCCTAGCGGACACTGGCAGTATCGTGTCCTTCCATTTGGGTTACACGGGGCTCCAGCAACCTTTCAGCGTCTGGTGGACAAAGTGCTTCGGCCTCATAACTCATACAGTGCTGCCTACCTAGATGACGTGGTCATCTATTCCAGCACATGGAAGGAACACCTACAGCATGTCCAAGCGGTATTACGGACACTTGGTGAGGCCGGGCTCGGATTAATCCCAAGAAATGTTTCTTTGGATTAAGCGAGGCCAAATATTTAGGCTACCTGGTGGGTCGGGTACCGTAAGGCCACAGTGCTCCAAAATTGATGCCATTCTGAAATGGCCCGTCCATGAACCAAGCGGCAGGTCCAAGCCTTTCGGGTTAGCGGGTACTACCGCCGGTTTGTACCCGGTTTTGGAGAAAGGCGCCTTGACTGATTTAACAAAGAAGAGGGCCCGAACATTGTGGTATGGACTGCAAAACAGACTGCATTTGGTGACTTGAAGAAGGCCCTTACGTCCGCACCTATTTTGATGGCACCTAACTTTTCTTTGCCTTTCATCCTCCAGGCGGACGCCGGACACAGGCCTGGGAGCCGTGCTGAGCCAAAGTGTCGATGGTGTGAACACCCGTCATGTTCCTGAGCGGAAACTGTTGGACCGGAGACCAGGTATGCAGCGGTGGAGAGGGAGGCTCTGGCGATTAAATGGGCGATCACTCAGCTGAGGTACTACCTGTTGGGCCGTGAGTTCACCCTTGTCACGGACCATGCACCTCTACAGTGGATGGCCCTGCACAAGGAGTCGAATCCGCGGGTCACCCGGTGGTTTCTTGACCTGCAGCCGTACAAGTTCTCGCTTGTTCATCGTCGGGGTGCTCTCCATGCCAACGCTGATGCTCTCTCGGGTTCACGACCTCTCGGTTAGGTCGCCCGACCCGACGGGTCTGGGCTGAGGGGGCCTTGTCACACACGCGCATGGGAGGCAGCTAAAGGGCTCGAGTGAAGGCAGTTCTGAGCCATACCGGGATGTGGCAGAGTGCACTAACTCTCTTTCTCACTTCCCTGTAGACCTAACCCGGGAGGTTCCACCTGTCTCTCTGGACGTCACTTCTGGGACCGAGCCAATGGAGACAGACCTTGCCAGCTCCGCCCCTGATGTCACATCCGGGACTAAACCAATGAAAATGAACACGTGCCCATCCTTATGACCTCACTTCCTGCCTCCCCTTTAAAAGCCTTCCCTTTTCCCTTCTCTGACAGTCTTGTTTTGGACTCTGTTGTAAGCACTTCAGTGCTGTATTTGAAAAAAAAACGACTTTGCAGCCAGGATACCAATTACATGGGTGGCTGCCCCAAACCTTTTTCTGTCTTTGTCTCGTTTTGTGACAATATATATATATATATATATACTGTATACTGTATATTGTGATGGACGGCCACAGCCACTACTTGGCCGGGATGCCAGCAGAGTGGAAGGACCAGGGGAGATGGCATTGATGAGGCAATACTTCCTCTGGGACACTAGAGTGCAGCACTCCTGGGCGGCTGTGGCACCACGGATTCCCGCAGGGAATGTCAGGAACTGGAGTTTGGTGAAGCCCTGTTGGGTTCCGTAGGGGCCACTGGGGGAGCTGCAGAGCCCTATAGAGGAATTCCAGCACACCTGGGAGTGATTCCAGGTAATACTGGAACACTTCCGGGACCCGAATAAGAGGAGCTGATTCACTCTATTGAGGGGCCAGAGTTGGGAGGAAGGAGTGGACAAAGCCTGAGGAAGAGTGGAGGCAGAAGGATTGGCGACAAGGAAGGGAATGGACTGTGTATTGTGACAGTGTTGGTAATGTATGCGCAAACTGTAAATAAACACAGGTGTTGAGTTGAACCTGTGTGCTGCCTGTCTGTGTTGGAAGTTAGGGTGGCAGTACACCCCCTAGTGGCTTAGATATATACACACACACACACATACTGTATATATATATATATACAGTATATATATATATAAAAATAGATAAAACTAGATAGTATGTATATCATTGTATTTATCTTCCTGACAGGTATGTTAATGCAGCTTTACTCTAATCTGGATATGAAAAGGTAGGCTGATCCTTGTGGGGGACTTCAGTGCATGGAGTGGGTGAGACACCAACCTGTAGTAGACACGTAAGCAGAAAGGCCAACTTCATGGCACCCTATTTCTGAAGAAATGATCAAAGCATGATCTTATTATGGCCAACAAAACATTGTTTTCCTGTTTAATCATACAAACACACACACACACACATATATATATATATATACAGTATATTTACAAACTGTATGTATATATATATGTGTATATATATATATATATATATATATAGTCACACATACTGGGTGAGAATACTGTATATATTGTAGCCAGTAGGAGATGCCACCGAGTACCAAACCCCAGGCACAATGTCGCCCAACACAGCCCTGGATTAAAATAATTTTTTGCACCAAATACCTCTGCAAGTGTGAACAACCAACAAGACAATTACAAAACAAGTGAATTCTCTTTCTCTCCTTCCACACCTCCTGTTAAGTGACACACACTGCCTTCCAGCTCTGACTACCTGAGTTGATGCAGTGTGCTTCCTTTAAACTGGACCCAGAAATATTTCTGATGTTGCAGCAGTGGTCCAGTGGTCATCCATGGCACTTTCAGGTTGAACAGAAACCAGGCACCCAAGGGCCCCAACAGAGCTGTTTCTCTATACTGGAACTCTCCAACCTGTAGTTTGTGTCATTGGCAAGTGGAAAGGCCAACTTTAATAGAATTCTATTTCTGAAGAAATGATCAGAGCACAACCTTATCTTGACCATCACTCTGTTTTCCTGTTAAATGTAACCACAAATATACAATTCATTTATTTTTTTGCCTTATGTTCTTTTTAGGTGTTTTATCGAAGACTAATAATGTAATGGAAAAGATAAGATCTATGTGTCAATGCGATATGGTAGCAGGTCTAATGTGGCACATACAGAAAACAGTGACGTGGTTCCTGAATGGGTAAACTAACACCCTACATTCTCAAAATTGAATAATGCATGGATGCCGAAAGTAAATGGTGCAATAAATTATCCTACCTTTGATATATACTGCACCTTTCACAGGACCAACTATCCTGAAAAAGGAAATTATTCGGCTCATGGTAGATATCACTAGATAAATGTGTGAGAACAAAATTTGAGCCCCAGATAAAGATAAAAGAAAAAATGGTGGAAGGAGAAAGCTTAGGAGTTCTTGATAATCACCGCATTATCAGTAGTTTCTACTAATGTGCATTGAATCTGAAATTCAAAAAGCCTTACTTCACTTTGGTTATAAGATTAACCCTTCTAGAGGATAATGTCATCTTTCCCAATTGGAACTAGCATTTGAAGAAACTATTGATCTACGACTCCACAGTGACAAGTGAAATGATTCCAGCAATTTCAACACATCCAGAAAACACATCTGTAGCCCTAGAGGAGATCACACGAGACATCACATGCATGAAGGACTAAAGAATGGTTGGTATCTCTACAGAGACATTCAAAGATGGTGATGAGGAACTTCATAACCTGGAATTTTGAAGCAATCACACCAGACCTTACTATTTTAAATTGTGAAGAATCAAAGTGTGCAAGCCATTCTGGTTTTGTTCTGCTCTGCACCACCAGGTTAACCTTTGCCCATGTGCTCCTAAATCTATACTCCCACTTGCTAAAGAAATCCTTTCTGAGTCCCAATGTGACTTTGACAATTGTGAACCATTATGAACATGACCTTCATAACCTGGCAAATCTGAGAGAAGTACTGGGGGCAGCAACAAGAAGCTTTCTTTGACATGACAAGGACTTTGACTTCAGTGGTAAAGCTTTGTGCAAAATCCTGGTCAGACACAGAGATCCTACCAGATTTATCTGCATTGCTAGGTGACTTAAACTTTCTTTTGCAATAATTGGGAAACTGATTAATTTTCTATGTGATAAGGCATCAAACAAGGTTATGTTATCATATTGAAATTTTCTGCAATTTGTATTCTGCTTCTGATTTCTTACTGTTTTTCTCTTCAACTTACACCGCCTTAAGGCGAAGACAGGAGTGACCAACATCATAGTCACTGACCTTTAATATGCAGATGACTTTCATTTTAAAACATTCCACAGAAGAATGCCAGTCAACTTTGAAGATCTTCACAGAAGACGGTTAGAGCTTAGAACTGATCCTTAATGTTGATAAACTGAAATCCTATACAATGATGTCTCTGGTGAGGCAACTAAGCTTCTGACCATCACTCTGCAGAAACTCTGGAATTTGTGAACCATTTTCTGATCCTTGGCAGACAGCTACCTTAAAAAGCATCCATTGAGGAGGTTATTTAACACCACAACAGCTGTGCAAGAATCTCTTTCAAAATACTACGCTGTCAGGTCTTTAAAAACCCTTGAACTTATAAAGGAATTGTTCATAAGAACATTTGTGCCTGCAAGGTAGTAAGACATGGGTTATTGCTCTATAACTCTGTGACAGCCAGTGAGATTTTTTATGCTGTAGTGTGCTGGGCTGGTACTATCACTACCAAATCAACAAGCTGATTAAGAAAGTGTGCTCAGTAATGGGGGGCACTCTGAGCCTGCTGGAGGAAGTAGTGGAGAAGAGAATAAAGACAAAACTGATGACCATTGTGAGTAACTCTGCACATCCTCTCTCTTTGACACACTAGCATTAAGAACTTTAAGCCAACACATTATTCAACAGAAGTGTGTCAAGAAATGCTACTTGGGCTGCTTCATTTGTAAGGCATTATGCTTTCACAATGTCTCACACTGACTGCTCTCTTATCTGTAACCAGACTAGATTTATTCTTTGTAAGATTTTGGCAATCATCTGGGATGACTGCCTCACCATTTCCAGTGAAGTCACCAGGCAAAAATTGAGCAACCTTAGAGACATGATGATGCACACCCAAATCTGTTGGATGATCCACTGCTTCAGAATACTGAAATTCAGTCTCCTAAAACAAGTCCTCTATGTACCATCAGTGTCACATCCAGAGAACACTGGATGGTAGGAGGAAGGGGTTTAAAGACCCCTAACAAAAGGTTATATTAACATCATTAACTTGGAAACCATAGACATGGAATGTCCTCTGTGGGGGTTGCATGTTTCATCAGGCAGTACTTCACTTAGAGACTGACTGCAGCTCTGATGAGACGGAAAAAAGACAGCAATGAAGAAGACGGAAGTGGATAAAAATGTGCAGAAATGTCACTCAAACAGAACATCCTGTCCCACTTTCCTAAGGTCCATGGCTTCAGTTTGGACTCCTCAGTCATTTCAAAAAACATAGATAACCTTGACAGCTATCAGTCTGATTCTAGAGACTTCTAAGAGAGACAGAGAAAATGAGAGAGAGACAGAGAGAAAGAGAGAGAGAGAGAGAGAGAGAGAGAGAGAGAGAGAGAGAGAGAGAGAGAGAGAGAGAGAAACCAACCAAAAAATAAATAAATAAATAAATAAAATAGAGTGTTGCAGGTCAACTTCACCTGGAAACATGCAGCGAATGCAGACTTGAATAACATCTTCTTCTGCACAGTTTTCTGTTATTGCTGCCGGGTGATCCAAAATAACAATATTGTTGCACGCCTCACCCAGCTTGGCCACGTTCCACACCGTGTAAGATGTCCAACATTTTTCAGTGTCATCCAACTGTGTATATTGCAAAAAAACATAATAAATATGTAATTTTCAGAAACTTAATTTCACTTTTCTATTTTTACCGAACCCTTGCAACACTATTCCCTTCTCATAGCACATGTCACGTCTTTATTGTATGTTCAAGAGGGTGAAAAGCTGCAGAGATAATTACTGCTGATCAAAAAGATTTAGTGCCCATCAAAACAGCTAATGATGGGAACGAGGATAAGAAAATGTTTAGGCTTATCATAAATGGAGTGTGATGAGGGACCTTGGTGATAAATGCTCCATATCATAATTCAGCAGGCCCCGTGGTTTACTGAATTTAACATGCATGTTTACATTTTTACAGAAAGCAACTGTTCCTACTTCATTGCAAATGAATTTTCAGAATATTCTATTTGTTACAAACTTTGTTAGCTTTGATGGTGGACCAAAGTTGACTTGAACCACCATCTCTGTGGTTCTTTTCTGGTTCAATGACTTTACTTTACTATGTTTCACCAAAGTTACTTAAAAGTGAATAACTACCAAACTGTGATGAGCATCAGTCAAACTTACTGGGTTACTTTCATGTGAATTTGTAAAGGATTCACCTCTGGGCTTTCCATAAATTTGAATAATTGATTACCTGGAGGAAGGCTCTTGTGCTGTTCCTCCTGACTCACTTATCACAACAGTATCTATGAGCTGCTTCTCGCAACTGAGAGGATATAGCGGATGTTTGCCGACTGGCTGACCAACCACAAGTGTTACCTGGTAGGTAACCACTGTCACACACGCGCCACTAGGAGGGAGCTGAAGAGACCATGCGAAGGTAATTCCATACCAGGCCAAGGGGTAGTAGGGTATCTCTGCAGACCAAACAAGGGAAATCCAGACCAAACAAGGGAAATCTGGTCTGATTCCACATTGACAACATTACTTCCGGTTCCCGAGCCAAGGACCAAGTCACTTCCGGTTCGGGCGCGAAGATGATATCACTTCCGGTGGGGACCCTTTAAAGCCGCCATCTTTCCTGCTTAATGGCAGTTCAGGTCAGGACTCCATTCAATGCACATGAGTGCCATATTTAAACCTATTTGCAGCCAGGGACAAACCTTTTTGTGTGTGTCGAGGCTGTTCATTTCACACCACCTAAATAATCAGATTGCGATTCAGAACTAGGAATGTAATATATAGGAGTGTAATGCACCTCATTGATAATTTTGGTCAAAAGTAGTGTACTCTCTGATAGCAACAACAGATTTTGCTTCCACTGATGATTAGTGTGTTCCTAAGAATTAATTATGAACACTTTGAAATTACATCTATTGTTTTGGCCAGCACCTTTTGACTCACAGGGACGAGAAAACCCTTAAATGCGACTGATCAACTCGTCTTGATGTTTAATTAAGCAAAATGGCAAGATTTTTGGGGTTGCTCCTATTGTTGGCCCTCTACACCTGAAAAACCCTCATGAAGTGTCTTGAGCATGGGAAAATGTATTATTTATTTATTTATTATGACATTTTAGGAAGTTCTGCTTGACACATTAACCGACCCCAGGGGTTCACTCCCAGATAGCATATGAGGGGTCAAAGGAACATGTTGCCGCACCCACCACATAACAAACCACTTCAGGATCCCAGATTAGGACCCAAGTGCAGCCATGCAAAGGGTGAGACCTCACTAGACCACACTAGTTCAGATGTAATGGAATAGCGTGAGGCTTTTTTATGGTAGCTGGACTGTCAATTCTGCCACCAACCCCAAGTTTTCCCTGTAAACTGGAGGGTCTACTTGCAGGGCTGGATGCAGGTTAACACCATACCCATGACAGAACATTTGCAGGTTAAGGGCCTTGCTCAAGGGCCCAATGGAGTAGAGTCACTTCTGGTAATTACTGGATTAGAAACTGGCAACCTTCCATTTGCCAGTGCAGATTCCTGGACTCAAAGCCACTACTCTGCCCGCATTTTCACAAAACTTTGAAAAAATTGGGATTCGTAATATTGGAATGTGGAGTGTCATTTTATGTGTTTTTGTGGTTGCTGATCACGAATATGATAATATTTTATATTTTTGATATTTGATTCTTTACTGGTGGTTCTAGTCCTCTAACAGCTACTCCCAGAATGTAATAAATGACAAATTTCAAACATCCACAAGTGTAGTATCATTTTTACTTGGAATCTAGTCCTCTATGGAGCTCTATCAGAGTGAAAAATGACAGATTTCTGTCACAATTAAGATTATTTAGACTTGAAGTATGTAAATGGGAGCAAACATTTTATTTTATTAAACATATGTGAACTATTTGACACAACTATTCTTGTTTATCATGTACTTCTACATCATGAAGTAAATCATCACATTTCTTATGAACACCCCAAATTAGGACAGCTTATGCTAATTCAGACATTTTTATTTCAGGTTTGGAGTATGCTGTTTAAATTTCAATTTAGTTTGAAATTTTTACTCTGCTTTTACTTAAACAAATTGTTTGGTGTTTTAGTTACACTAGTTACACTAGTTATAATTGCCAGCCCATTTCAGAGCGCACACTCGTGGTCACTTTATATAAATCAAATTACAATTGCCAATTCACCTTACATATTGGAAGAAAGAAGAGCTCTCAGATATTTTAGACCAGGGGTCCTCAATCACGGTCCTGGAGGGCCGCAGTGGCTGCAGGTTTTTACTCCAACCCAACTGCTTAATAAGAAGCACTAACTGCTTCACTTTAATTGTCTCGTTCATTAAGATTTTGAACCCTTATTGCTTATTTTACTCTTAAACAGCTCTATTCTTGTTTCTTTTTATTGCTCCTAATTAGCAATAACATGCAAATGACAAAATGAGCAGCATTCTCCATTTAGCTTGTTACCATGAATTAAATAGAAGGAAAGTGACAAGAAAAAAGTGAAGGACTGAGAATTACTCATCCATTGTGGCCTTCAAATCATTTGGATGAGATCCTTAGAGAAAGGGGAAGAAAATCTAGGATATGAGAATGAGCTCACATAGCAGAGTTAAAGCACTAACAAGCCATGAAATTAAATTACAGGCAAGATTAGCTTTCTGATTAGAACAAAAACCTGCAGCCACTGCGGCCCTCCAAGACTGGGATTGAGGACCCCTGTTTTAGACCCTGGGAGGTGGTGCCACCCAGACAGTGAGAAGGCTCTGTTGAGTTAATATGTGGTGATTTGGTCAAAACATTTCGAGTCTCAACTTCGGAGGGCTATTCTCTGGTTTGCAAATTGGTCTTACTTGCTTTGGGTTACCTTTTCAGGCATTGTTGTTTTGGGATTATTTGGCACTTTTTTTTTAGTTTTCCATCCAATTGTGCTCCTTTTATTGTTATAAATCAATTCTTTGTTTTTTTAAAGATTTTTTGTTGCCCTTGATGTCCATAAAACAAAAGTCAGGGAGAAAATAAAAATGAAATTTATTTGAATGAACTGATTATAGTTTTTAGGGATTATTTATTGATTAGATTTTCTTTTGTACTGCACTTTATTTTTGACACTGTCTTTAATAAAAAACACTTTTCACTTTTGCAGATTACTTCATGGTGACACAGTGGTAGTGCTGCTGCCTCGCAGTTAGGACACCCGGGCTCACTTCCTGGGTCCTCCCTGCGTGGAGTTTGCATGTTCTCCCCATGTCTGAGTGGGCTTCCTCCGGGTGCTCCAGCTTCCTCCCACAGTCCAAAGACATGCAGGTTAGGTGCATTGGCCATCCTAAATTGTCCCTAGTGTGTGCTTGGTGTGTGTGTGTGTGTGTGCCCTGCGGTGGGATGGTGCCCTGCCCGGGGTTTGTTCCTGCCTTGTGCCCTATGTTGGCTGGGATCGGCTCCAGCAGACCCCCGTGACCCTGTGTTAGGATATAGCAGGTTTGATAATGACTGACATTACTTGATGTGTGCCCTCATTTATCCTAGTCCATCTCAGTTATGACTATCATGGAAGGAGAGCAAGAACTGTGAGCACCCGGGGCAGCATATCAACCCTGAAATTTGCGGCTTCATGAAACCTTCATACACAGTTTGGACCACTGTCTTGTTTTGAGAGATTATGCAAAAAAAAAAAAAAAGAAACACAAAACAACATAATCATGCAAACAGAAAAGTTACACCTTCTTTCAGAAATGTACTACCTTGTCCTTGCAGCTAACTTCAATGACAGTTTGGATGTCACAGTAAATTCATTACTCGGACAGTGTAAGTCAGCTATAAGCAACCTCTAGAATGTTGGAAGGTTTTCTGGCACACAGTAATTTACATGACTCATTGCATTAAATTTTTTTAAACACTTGATGATATGTAATTAGTACTGGGGTGTGACGGAAAGCATGTGGCAGCAATGTCTTTTTGTTGTTTTGCAAGTTTTCATCACAGTAATAGGTTAAAACAAATATATGGTTAGTTTGAAGCTGAGGCAACTTCAGTATCTATCTATCTATCTATCTATCTATCTATCTATCTATCTATCTATCTATCTATCTATCTATCTATCTATCTATCTATCTATCTATCTATCTATCTATCATATAGTGTATTTCATCTATCTATCTATCTATCTATCTATCTATCTATCTATCTATCTATCTATCTATCTATCTATCTATCTATCTCTATTATAGTGCCTTATCTATCTATCTATCTATCTATCTATCTATCTATCTATCTATCTATCTATCTATCTATCTATCTACTGTATTATAGTGCCTTTGCTATCTATCTATCTATCTATCTATCTATCTATCTATCTATCTATCTATCTATCTATCTACTGTATTATAGTGCCTTTGCTATCTATCTATCTATCTATCTATCTATCTATCTATCTATCTATCTATCTATCTATCTATCTATCTATCTATCTATCTATCTATCTATCTATCTATCTATCTATCTACTGTATTATAGTGCCTTTCTATCTATCTATCTATCTATCTATCTATCTATCTATCTATCTATCTATCTATCTATCTATCTATCTATCTATCTATCTATCTACCAACTATCTATCTATCTATCTATCTATCTATCTATCTATCTATCTATCTATCTATCGGTTTTAACAGCTACTGTACATTAATCTGTCAGTCTGATTGCAAGTTTGAGGCAATAAAATTTGTAATGATCTGGTTTAGTGATTTGGTTTGATGAAAGATGAAACTGTCCCTCCTTAACTTTTCCTGGTGTTTTGATATGTCTTCTCCTTGTGGCCTAAATTATTCAGAAAGTTTGTTCAGTTTTCACTGCCACTATAGGAGTCCAAAATAAATATTGCCAAGAGGGTGACCAAAAAAACATTATTAAAAATAAATGTATCAAGCCCTAACTCTTAAGTTTGCATTCATGCCCCTAAGAGAAAATAGAGAAATCATAATATGTATTTTTGTTTTAGAAATTTTTCCAGCACTTGGGTTGCCATAACACATGGTCATCATCTTTTAAATTTAGAACAAGATGATCTAACAGATTAACTGACTTTTGCTTTATTGACTGGTAATAGGCATAGCAACCTGTGAAAAGCACGGCTATGCAACCAAAAGATCAACACAAAATGGCAGCAACCGTATTACAAGAAACGAAATGGCATCACAATGGTAACCAATAAATAGACAATGAGAAATCCACCTAATATTAAAAAAAAACTGAAACAAAATGATTCCACATGATAAAAATGATTCATCATGATACGCTCAGTCATATTTTACTTCAGTCATGTTAATGAGTATAGTGAAGTTATTCAATGAATGTGGTGTGTGAACATAAACATAATTGAATTGCTCTTCTGAAACAAATGATCACATATTCCTTAATCAAAGGATTCTAGACTCTTTCATAAAACGTATGTTTGTTTTTATTCCTTTCAGATGCACTCTTCACTTACACTCACTGTTATTAATGGATGATCATTTTGCCGACTACCTGACAGCTAATTGGATGATCCTCACATACTCAATGTATGTTTAAAAAAATAGTTATTGACTTTAAAATAAAATCCTATTTTCCTTGAAATCCTTAAAAAGCTGAGATTACATGTTGTTAAATATTCTTCTTTATTTTTGTCCTAGAATTTTATTTATAGATAAAAATCAAAACCTTCTCATTTGGGGTTTCTTCAAACGAACGTACCTAATTCTGTTTTTAGTTTTAGTGAATTACTACTTTCTTTAAAAATGAATCATTTTTAACCATCATTTCTGATACTTTTTTGTTTAGTTACTGCAGTCACCATTTTGAGAGG